>NC_090035.1:49838415-50463415 GCF_037176765.1 Anolis sagrei
TGGGTCATGGGGGCTTTGTGTGCTAAGTTTGGTCTTGATCAGTCATTAGATTAGGGTTGCAGTGGTTTCAGTAAGTGAGTAAACGTACTGCAAGTCCCATCATCCATGGTCAACCCTCCTCCAAAACTGCAGCAGGATGTAGAGTGGGTCTTGTGTGCTCTGTGTGCCAAGTGTGGTCTTGATTGGTCATTAGAAGAGGGTTGCAGCAATCTTTGGAAGGGAGTGGAGGTACTTGAAGTCCCATCATCCATGGTCTGTCCTCCTCCAAACTGCAGCAGGATGTAGAGTGGGTCATTGGAGCTCGATGTGGCAAGTTTAGTCTTGAGTAGTCATTGGCGAGGGTCTCAGTGGTCTCAGGAAGTGAGCAAAGGTACTGCAAGTCCCATCATCCATCTCCAAATTTTTCCAAACAACACTAGGACGTAAAGTGGGTCATGAGAGGTCTATGTGCCAAGTTTGGTCTTGATCCGTCATTGGATGAGGTTTGCAGAGGTCTCAGAATGTGAGTGAAGGTACTGGAAGTTCCATCATCCATGGTCCACCCTTCTCCAAAACTGCAGCAGGATGTAGAGTGGGTCATGGGGGCTCTGTGTGCCAACGTTGGTCTTGATTGGTCATTAATGAGGGTTGCAACAATCTAGTTTGGTCTAGATTAGTCATTGGATGAGTTTTGCAGCAGTCTTGGGTAGTGGAGGTGCTTGAAGTCCCATCATCCATGGTCTGTCGTCCCCCAAACTGCTCCAGGATGTAGAGTGGGTCATTGAAGCTCCATGTGCCAATTTAGTCTTGATGAGTCATTGGCGAGGGTCTCAGTGGTCTCAGGAAGTGAGTGAAGTGACTGCAAGTCCCATCATCCACTGTCAAATTCTTCCAAACCACACCAGGATGTAGAGTGGGTCATGCAGGCTCTCTATGTAAATTGTGGTCCTGATCCATCATCGTTGGCAGTTGTAATGGTCTTAGGAAGGGAGTGCAGGTATTGGAAGTCCCATCGTCCATGGTGCATCCTCCTTCAAACTGCACTTGGATGTAGAATGCGTCATGTAGACTCAGTGTGCCAAGTTTGGTATTTATTGGTAATTGGATGAGGGTTGCAGTGGTCTCAAGAATTGAGCAATGGTACTGCAAGTCCCATAATCCATGGTCCATCCCCGGCCAAACCACACCAGGACGTAAAGGGGGTCATGAGAGGTCTCTGTGCGAAGTTTGGTCCTGATCAGTCATTGGATTAGGTTAACAGCGGTCTCAGAATGTGAGTGGTGGTACTGCAAGTCCCATCATCCATGGTTCATCCTCCTCCAAACTGCAGTAGGATGTGGAGTGGGTGATGGGGGCTCTGTGTGCCTATTTCGGTCTTTATTGGGAGTGTTCTGACCCAGCCCCCTTTGGCCTTTCCTTTCCTCTCTTTTTCATCTCGGAATGTTGGATTTGAGGCTGGCCAATCAGAGACCATATGCAAATTTCCTTCTGTCATGCACCGTTTCTGCCATGAACCCTCTTCTCCACCAGGGGCTCCTATTGAAGCTGGCCAATCAGAGACCATATGCAAATAGCACCACAGCGGCAGCCAATCAGAACGCTGGCACATACACCGCCCTCCACAATTCCTCTGTCCTATACAAACAAACACTCTTCTTTATTATATACTAGCTTGTGGACCCGGCGTTGCCCGGGTTATTAGAGAAAGTGGTAATGGCGGTTCTGTATGCCAAGTTTGGTCTTTATTGGTCTTTGGATAACGGCTGCATTATTTTCAGGAAGTGAGTTAAGGTACTTGAAGTCCCATCATCCATGGGCCATCCTCCTACAAACAGCAGCAGGATATAGAGTGGGTCATGGAGGCTCTGTGTGCCAAGTTTGGTCTTTATCAGTCATTAGATGAGGGTGGCAGTGGTGTCAGTAAGTGAGTGAAGGTACTGCAAGTCCCATCATCCAAAGTCCATCCTCTTTCAAACTGCAGCAGGATGTAGAGTGGATCATGGGGGCTCTGTGTGCCAAGTTTGGTCTTGATTGGTCATTAGAAGAGGGTTGTAGCAATCTTCGGAAGGGAGTGGAGGTACTTGAAGTCCCATCATCCATGGTCTGTCCTCCTCCAAATTGCACCAGGATGTAGAGTGGGTCATTGGAGCTCCATGTGCCAAGTTTAGTCTTGATTAGTCATTGGCGAGGGTCTCAGTGGTCTCAGGAAGTGAGCAAAGGTACTTCAAGTCCCATCATCCATCTCCATTTTTTTCCAAACAACACCAGGACGTAAAGTGGGTCATGAGAGGTCTATGTGCCAAGTTTGGTCTTGATCCGTCATTGGATGAGGTTTGCAGAGGTCTCAGAATGTGAGTGAAGGTACTGGAAGTTCCATCATCCATGGTCAACCCTCCTCCAAAACTGCAGCAGGCTGTAGAGTGGGTCATGGGGGCTCTGTGTGCCAACTTTGGTCTTGATTGGTCATTAGATGAGTTTTGCAGCAGTCTTGGGGTGTGGAGGTACTTGAAGTCCCATCATCCATGATCTGTCCTCCTCCAAACCACACCAGGATGTAGAGTGGGTCATTGGAGCTCCATGTGCGAAGTTTATTCTTGATTAGTCATCGGCGAGGGTCTCAGTGGTCTCAGGAAGTGAGTGAAGTGACTGCAATTCCCATCATCCATTGTCAAATTTTTCAAACCGCACCAGGATGTAGAGTGGGTCATGCTGGGTCTCTGTGTAAATTGTGGTCCTGATCCATCATCGTTGGTAGTTGTAATGGTCTTAGGAAGGGAGTGCAGGTATTGCAAGTCCCATCGTCCATGGTGCATCCTCCTTCAAACTGCACCTGGATGTAGAGTGCGTCATGGAGACTCAGTGTGCCAAGTTTGGTATTTATTGGTAATTGGATGATGGTTGCAATGGTCTGAAGAATTGAGCAATGGTACTGCAAGTCCCATAATCCACGGTCCATCCCCGGCCAAACCACACCAGGACGTAAAGTGGGTCATGAGAGGTCTCTGTGCGAAGTTTGGTCCTGATCAGTCATTGGATAAGGTTAGCAGCGGTCTCAGAATGTGAGTGGTGGTACTGCAAGTCCCATCATCCATGGTTCATAGTCCTCCAAACTGCAGTAGGATGTAGAGTGGGTGATGGGGGCTCTGTGTGCCTATTTCGGTCTGTATTGGGAGTGTTCTGACCCAGCCCCCGGCCTTTCCTTTCCTCTCTTTCTCATCTCGGAATCTTGCATTTGAGGCTGGCCAATCAGAGACCATATGCAAATTTCCTTCTGTCATGCCCCGTTTCTGCTATGAACCCTCTTCTCCACCAGGGGCGCCTATTGAAGCTGGCCAATCAGAGACCATATGCAAATAGCACCACAGCGGCAGCCAATCAGAACGCTGCCACATATTCCTCCCGTCGCACTTCCTCTGTCCGATACAAACAAACACTCTTCTTTATTATATACTAGCTTGGGGACCCGGCGTTGCCCGGGTTATTAGAAAAAGTGGGTAATGGCGGTTCTGTATGCCAAGTTTGGTCTTTATTGGTCTTTGGATAACGGCTGCATTATTTTCAGGAAGTGAGTGAAGGTACTTGAAGTCCCATCACCCATGGGCCATCCTCCTACAAACAGCAGCAGGATATAGAGTGGGTCATGGGGGCTCTGTGTGCCAAGTTTGGTCTTTATCAGTCATTAGATGAGGGTGGCAGTGGTGTCAGTAAGTGAGTGAAGGTACTGCAAGTCCCATCATCCAAAGTCCATTCCCTTTCAAACTGCAGCAGGATGTAGAGTGGATCATGGGGGCTCTGTGTGCCAAGTGTGGTCTTGATTGGTCATTAGAAGAGGGTTGCAGCAATTTTTGGAATGGAGTGGAGGTACTTGAAGTCCCATCATCCATGGTCTGTCCTCCTCCAAACTGCAGCAAGATGTAGAGTGGGTCATTGGAGCTCGATGTGGCAAGTTTAGTCTTGAGTAGTCATTGGCGAGGGTCTCAGCGGTCTCAGGAAGTGAGCAAAGGTACTGCAAGTCCCATCATCCATCTCCAAATTTTTCCAAACAACACCAGGACGTAAAGTGGGTCATGAAAGGTCTATGTGCCAAGTTTGGTCTTGATCCGTCATGGGATGAGGTTTGCAGAGGTCTCAGAATGTGAGTGAAGGTACTGGAAGTTCCATCATCCATGGTCTACCCTTCTCCAAAACTGCAGCAGGATGTAGAGTGGGTCATGGGGGCTCTGTGTGTCAACGTTGGTCTTGATTGGCCATTACATGAGTTTTGCAGCAGTCTTGGGTAGTGGAGGTACTTGAAGTCCCATCATCCATGGTCTGTCGTCCTCCAAACTGCTCCGGGATGTAGAGTGGGTCATTGAAGCTCCATGTGCCAAGTTTAGTCTTGATGTGTCATTGGCGAGGGTCTCAGTGGTCTCAGGAAGTGAGTGAAGTGACTGCAAGTCCCATCATCCACTGTCAAATTCTTCCAAACCGCACCAGGATGTAGAGTGAGTTATGCAGGCTCTCTGTGTAAATTGTGGTCCTGATCCATCATCGTTGGCAGTTGTAATGGTCTTAGGAAGGGAGTGCAGGTATTGGAAGTCCCATCGTCCATGGTGCATCCTCCTTCAAACTGCACCAGGATGTAGAATGCGTCATGGAGACTCAGTGTGCCAAGTTTGGTATTTATTGGTAATTGGATGAGGGTTGCAGTGGTCTCAAGAATTGAGCAATGGTACTGCAAGTCCCATAATCCACGGTCCATCCCCGGCCAAACCACACCAGGACGTAAAGTGGGTCTTGAGTGGTCTATGTGCGAAGTTTGGCCCTGATCAGTCATTGGATAAGGTTAGCAGCGGTCTCAGAATGTGAGTGGTGGTACTGCAAGTCCCATCATCCATGGTTCATAGTCCTCCAAACTGCAGTAGGATGTCGAGTGGGTGATGGGGGCTCTGTGTGCCTATTTCGGTCTGTATTGGGAGTGTTCTGACCCAGCCCCCTTTGGCCTTTCCTTTCCTCTCTTTGTCATCTCGGAATGTTGGATTTGAGGCTGGCCAATCAGAGAGCATATGCAAATTTCCTTCTGTCATGCCCCGTTTCTGCCATGAACCCTCTTCTCCACCAGGGGCTCCTATTGAAGCTGGCCAATCAGAGAGCATATGCAAATAGCATCACAGCGGCAGCCAATCAGAACGCTGGCACATACACCGCCCTCCACAATTTCTCTGTCTGATACAAACACTCTTCTTTATTATATATATAGATACAGATATAGATATAGATATAGATTTATTTATTTATTTACTTACTTTGCTTCTATACCGCTGTATCTCAAGCCCGAATGCGACTCACAGCGGTTCAGAAACAGTAAAAACAGTAGAAACAGCAGTGGTTCCATGCAACATATAACAATTGACTTAACACATTATCCATAAATTACCAATAAGCAATTACAATGCACAATTATTACAAAAAACAACGTAACCCAATCTTCTCATCATCCAAGCGTAGTCCAGGTTCGACGTCCATTGTTCCATTCCAATATTCCATTACCAGATTGCACTAAATTACTCAAACGCCTGCACAAACATCCAGGTCTTCACCTTTTTGCAGAATACCATTAGAGATGGTGCTAGTCTAATGTCCGTAGGAAGGGCGTTCCACAGCCGAGGAGCCACCACCGAGAAGGCTCTATCTCTCGTCCCCGCCAGCCGAGCTTGAGAAGCAGGCGGGATCGAGAGCAGGGTCTCCCCGGAAGATCTCAAAGTCCTGGTGGGCTCATAGGCAGAGATGCGGTCAGATAGGTAGCTTGGGCCGGAACCGTTTAGGGCTTTAAAGGCCAACGCCAGCACTTTGAATTCAGCCCGGTAGCAGATCGGTAGCCAGTGGAGTTGGCGCAACAGGGGGGTTGTATGCTCCCTGCGCTCCGCTCCTGTTAAAATCATGGCTGCCGAGCGTTGGACTAGTTGGAGCTTCCGAGCTGTCTTCAAAGGCAACCCCACGTAGAGAGCGTTGCAGTAGTCTAAACGGGATGTAACCAGAGCGTGGACTACCGTGGCCAAGTCAGACTTCCCAAGGTACGGGCGCAGCTGGTGCACAAGCTTTAGCTGTGCAAATGCTCCCCTGGTCACCGCCGAAACCTGGGGCTCCAGGCTCAGCGATGAGTCCAGGCTCACACCCAAGCTGCGAACCTGCGTCTTCAGGGGGAGTGCGGCCCCATCTAACACAGGCTGTAACCCTATACCCTGTTCGGCCTTGCGACTGACCAGGAGGACCTCTGTCTTGTCTGGATTCAATTTCAATTTGTTCGCCCTCATCCAGACCGTCACAGAGGCCAAGCACCGGTTCAGGACCTGGACAGCCTCCTTAGTAGCTGGTGGAAAGGAGTGACAGAGTTGGACATCATCCGCGTACAGATGACACCGTACCCCGAAACTCCGGATGATCTCCCCCAGCGGCTTCATGTAGATGTTAAACAACATGGGAGACAATATTGAGCCCTGAGGAACCCCACAAGACAATGGTTGTGGGGTTGAACAGGTGTCCCCCAACAACACCTTCTGAGATCGACCCTCCAGGAATGACCGGAGCCACTGCAAAACAGTACCTCCAAGACCCATCCCCGCGAGGCGTCCCAGAAGGATACCGTGGTCGATGGTATCGAAGGCCGCTGAGAGGTCCAGCAGCACCAACAGGGACACACTCCCCCTGTCGAGCTCCCGGCGCAGATCATCCAAGGTATTAGCTTGGGGACCCGGCGTTGCCCGGGTTATTAGAGAAAGTGGGTAATGGCGGTTCTGTATGCCAAGTTTGGTCTTTATTGGTCTTTGGATAATGGCAGCATTATTTTCAGGAAGTGAGTGAAGGTACTTGAAGTCCCATCATCCATGGGCCATCCTCCTACAAACAGCAAGAGGGGGGGGGGTAGTTAAAAAAAGATATTGTGACTTCCTAAATAGTCTGCAGAATCATACATAATCTTTAAATTTCTAGTCCTTTTCTTCTCTAAGTGAAATCCACTGCCTTGCTCACCGACGAGTTAGCGTGGCATTCTTTTTTTCCTTTAGGTAGGTTTTTACTGGTTTCCAATCTATTTTTCTTTTTGGACTTGTATCATATATCAAGTTTGCAAGCGCGTCCATTTCCATTAGGTCACTAATTTTTAGGAGCCATTCTTCTATGGTTGGAAGGTTTGCGCTTTTCCACTTACATGCTAGGACAATTCGTGCAGCTGCCGCCGTATGGTATAGTATCTTTTCTTTGTTGGAATCAATATTAAAATCCAATAAGTGGAGCAGATAATAGTCAGGTTTTAGTTCGAATTTTGTCTGAATTATTTGCTGGGTCTGTCTGTGGACCTCGGACCAAAATCTTTTGACTTCTTTACACTTCCACCAGGTGTGGAAAAAGGATCCTAGTTGCTTGCCGCATTTCCAGCACTTGCTTCTTGCCCCCTTGTAAAATTTTGCTATTTTTTGGGGCGTCAGATGCCATCGAAAAAACATCTTGCGCCAGTTCTCTGTTATTGTGGCTGATTTGGCGAATCTGATTTTCTCCTTCCAGATGTGTTCCCATTCTTGAAGTAAGATGGTATGTCCTAGGTCTGTTGCCCATGCTATCATGTTTTCCTTGACCAGCTCCTTTTCTGTATCCCATTCGAGCAGCTTGCTGTAGAGTACTTTAATCAGTTTCTTTTCTTTTGCCATTATTTGGTCCCAAAAGTTGTCGGGCGGAGCAAAATCTTTTTTCTTGTCTTCTTTAAATGCCTCCATAATTTGGAAGTAGTGAAACCAGGATAGGCTATCGTCAGTTTTTCTTAAAGATTTAAATGGTTTTAATTCCCACTGGTTGTCCGTCTTTGTTATTAGCGTTTTATAAGTATGCCATTTGTTGCTAGGGAGTTCCCTTTTGTGGTATGCTTCGATGGGGGATAGCCACAAAGGAGTTTTTTGGTAGAGGTAGGGTTTATATTTATCCCACACCTTAAGGAGAGCCGCTCTTAAAATGTGGTTGGAGAAATTCTTCTCAATTTTGGCCTTGCCGTGCCATAAATAGGCATGCCAACCTCTTCTGATGTTGAAACCTTCTAAATTTAATAGTCTTTTCTTCGTTAGTGTGGCCCATTCCTTTACCCAGGTTAATACACAAGCTTGATAGTATATTTGTAAGTTTGGTAGGCTCCATCCCCCTCTTTCCTTCGCATCGACCAATGATTTATATTTGATCCTCGCTTTCCTGCCGCTCCATACAAGTCTCATGATATCTTTCTTCCATTGCATGAAGCAGTGATTGGTCCTAAGAATGGGGATCATTTTGAATAGAAAAGTCATTCTGGGGAGAATATTCATCTTAACGACCGCTATCCTGCCAGAGATGCTCAGGTTCAGGTTTTTCCAACTGTCTATCTTTTTGGAGATATCTTTCCAGGTTATTTCATAATTGTTTTTTATCAGTTGGGCGTTATTCGATGTTAGATATATCCCGAGATATTTTATCTTGTTCGTAATTCCGCATTGTGATATTTCCTGTAATCTCCCCTTTTTGGCTGCGTCCATATTTTTTGTCAAAATTTTGGTTTTCGTCCTGTTAATTCTTAATCCCGAGACTTTCCCATAGCTGTTTATTGTATCCAACCAATTTGAGATTGTATTGAGAGGGTTTTCTATTATGCAGACGACGACGTCTGCGTAAGCCTTCACTTTGAACTCATCTTTTCGAACTTTGGTTCCCTTCAGGTTTTCATCTTTTCTGATTTTTTCCAATAGAATCTCAAGTGTCAAGATGAACAGCAAAGGGGATAGGGGGCACCCCTGTCTGGTGCCTTTTTCGATGTTTATGAAATCCGTCTCTTGACCATTGACCCGGATTTTAGCCCTTTGCTTGGAGTAGATCGCACTTATCGCATTGTTGAAATGGAAGCCCATGTCTTTTTCCCTGATTGTCTGGAGCATGAAGTCCCAACTGACGCAATCAAATGCTTTCTCTGCGTCGAAAAATAACAGACCCAACTCCTTCTGTGTGTTTGTTGCATAATAGTCTATTATGTTCAGGATTGTTCTTAAGTTCTCGCTCATATGTCTAGATGGTAAGAATCCCGTTTGGTCCTCGTTGATAATGTTGTTAAGGAGTTTCTTCAATCTGTTCGCAATTATGCTGGCGAAGACCTTATAGTCCGTGTTCAGCAGCGAGATTGGTCTGTAATTTTTTACATTTTCTGCATCCGTTGCTTCTTTATGTATTAAGGTGATGGTTGCTTCCTTCCATGATTCGGGTATTCTTGCCTCTATTAGTATATTATTGAAGATTTCTTTTAGATGAGGAGTCAGTTCTTCTTGAAATACCTTGTAGTACTTGGCAGGGAACCCATCGGGGCCCGGGGCCTTATTGTTCGGGAGGTTGTTTATTGCTTTCCTGATTTCCTGCTCCTCAATTGGTTTGTTGAGGGATTCTCTTTCCTCATCCTTTATTTTTTCAAGTTTGTGTTTCGCCAGGTATTCGGTTATATCCTCCATCTGAATCTTATCTCTTTGATATAACTCGTCATAGAACTCCTTAAATTGGTTTTTAATCTCCTCTTCCGTATAAAAGCTTTCCCCGTTTCTAGTTATTTTAAAAATATACTGTTGTTGTCTTTTCTTCAGTAGTTTCCTCGCAAGGAGTTTCCCTGGCTTATTTGCGTTGGTGTAATAGTTTACCTTCATGCGTTTTAGATTCTTCGCTAATTTTTCTAGCTGGGAGGCATTCAGTTCTTTCCTCATGAGTTCCAGCTCCAGTTTAATTTTCTTATTTCTTGGTTTCTTCTTGAGTTCGATTTCCTTGGCTTTTATGTTCTTCATGAGGGAGGCATGCTCCTCATGCCGTTTCCTATTTCTGATTGACCCTTGTTGTATAAGGTGCCCCCTCATGACCGCCTTGTTGGCGTCCCAGATTACTTCTGCTCTTGTTTCTTCATTTTTGTTAAACTTGAAGTATTCCCGGATGTGCTTTTTATTGATCTTGATGTCCTCCTCAGTTCTTAACAGATATTCATTTAATTTCCATTTTCGTTGGAGGTTGGTCCCCTGAAGCACTGTGAGGATAGGGCAATGGTCGGTCAGAGTTCTGGGTAGGATTTGGATCTTGTTAATCTTAGTTAGTATGGAGTTCGATGCCCAGAGCATATCAATCCTTCACCAGGATGCATGCCTATCTGAGAAGAATGTAAAGTCCTTTCCAGTTGGGTTTCTAGTTCTCCAGACGTCCTGGAGGTATAGTTCCTTCTTCAGTTGAAGAAAACTGGCTGGTAATTTACCTCCCTTTGTGTCTCTCCTGTTCTTTTTTGACCTGTCCAGATTACAGTCCATTACCCCGTTAAAGTCTCCCACTATAATTATATCTGTATGGGTCTGATCGCCAAGCTTCTTTTTAAGTTCTTTAACAAAATTTGTTTTTGGACCTACGGGAGCATAGATATTGCAAAATATTATCTCTTGTCCGTCTTTTTGAATTTTGATGCCAATCATCCTCCCCTCTTCATCTTTAAACGCCAGAGTGGCGTTAATAGAATCTTTTGCATAAATTACTACTCCTCTTTTTTTTTGTGATGCGAGTGAGTGAAACTCCTTACCGAGTTGTGGTTGTGTGAGATAAGTGCTATGTTTTGGAATGATGTGCGCCTCCTGTAAAGCTATTAGGTCATAGTTTCCTTTCTTGAGTGAGTTAAAAATTAGCCTTCTCTTATTTGGTGTGTTCAGGCCGTTGACGTTGTTGGAGTATATTTTCAGTTTACTCATCACAGGTTGTGTTTGTTACATTCTGTGAAGGTCCCATGTCCTTCCCCTCCGCATCATCTTCCAGTGACTCTGGTCTTGCTCTTTTCTTCTCTTTTCTCCTCCACTCCTTATTCTGCTTCCTGGCCTCAGACAATTCAAATTTCATCTTGTTCGACTCCTCCTCTCTTGAGGTATGTGGTGTTGTTTCTAGATCTTTTAGGAGGGTCTTGTGAAATTCCTTAGCTTTCTCCTCAGAGGTTAACCAGAATTTGTTGTCTTTATATGTCAATTGTATGCCTTCTAGTCTTTCCCATCTAAATTTAATCCTGTGTTTTTTGAGTTCGTCTGTCAGGAAGTAATATTTTTTCCTTTTGTTCATTGCCATGGTCGAGAATTCCTTGAGTATAATCACTTTTCTCCCTTTGAAGGTTATTTGATCTTTAGGTTTCATCTTGATAACTTCATCGCGAACACATTTCCTACAGAATGTGGCCACTATATCTCTAGGAACCTTATTCCGCCTGGCATAGTTCGAGTTAACTCTTGAAATTGTGTCTATCTCCTTGTTCATTTCTTCCATGGTGGTGTTAAGCATTCCCGTCGTGATTTCAGCTATTATTTCTCTCAAGTTTTCTCCTTCTCTTTCTTCTATGTTCCTGAATCTTAGTTGGAAGTCTGTTTCTCTGCAGGCCCATAGTTCTTGCTGTCTCTCTAGTTTCTCTCTAGCTTCCTCCAATCTCTTTATTTTCATTTCTGTTATGGCTTATTTTTTCTTTGAGTTGGCATTGTCTTTCTTTAGGTCTTTTATTTCCTCCTGTACGCTACTAACCTCTTTTTGTATCTGGGCCATACCTTCTTTCACTTCTTGTCTTAGTTTGCCCATTTCATCTTTGAATAGCTTTTCCATATTCTGCTGTGTTTTCTCCTGACTGTCTTCTATTTTCTTTTCTATTTTGTCTTGTATCTTCAGCATTTCCTGCAGCAACTCTTTTGTTTCATATGTTTTTATTGAAATTAGAATATTATAAGAATACATCGAAAGAGTGAGAATAATTTAGAGAAGATAGAAAAGTAGGAAAATAGAGGAGAATTACACATAACACCCCCCCCAAAAAGAAGAAAAGAAAAATAAAACCCGTGAAAAATATATGTATATATATGAAAAAAAAGAAAAAAAATTAAAAAAAGAAAAATAGTAATAAAAATAAAGTGAAAATAAAAAAGTGGACTTCCTTTGATTCTGTCCAACCCTTATTTTTTTTATTATTACTGTTCCTTTTATATTCAACCATATGTATTTTCCGTACTCCTTCTGTGTGATTAAAGGTCCCTTAATCTATTTTCAATATAGTCTTCAATTATTGACCAGTTTGTCTGTTTTATTGGATTGCCTGTATTCTTTTTCAATAAAAAGGTTAGTTTATCCATGTCCTTAATCTCATTTATCTTCTTTATCCACTGGAATTTAGCCGGAATTTCTTTCTGCTTCCATAGTTGTGCGAGTAAGATCCTAGCAGCTGTGGTCAAAAACATAAACAAGATATCTTCGTTTGCGTCTAGACTTATATCCCCCTCGGTGATTCCCAGTAGATAATATTCAGCTTTTCTCGGAAATTTTTTCTTAAATATAATTTGCATTTCTTCATGGATGCCTTTCCAATATTTCTGGGTTTTTTCACAACTCCACCATAAGTGGAAAAAACTTCCATCATGCTCGTTGCATTTCCAGCAAATTTTTGAAGCTTCTTTGTACATATAATTTAATTTCACTGGCGTCATGTACCATCTATGGAACATTTTCATCCAATTTTCTTTAAGATCAGTGGCATAAGTATATTTAAGTTTTTTGTTCCATATTATTTCCCAATCTGCCAGTGCGATAGGTTTTTTAAGGTTCTCCGCCCACTTTAGCATACATTTTTTTATCAATTCGGTCTCCGTAGACCACACTAACAGCTTATCGTATAATTTTGTTATGCATTTCGTTTCCGTTTTTAAAATTTTGTCCCAAAATTCTTCCTTAATTTGGAACCCTGGCCGTTTATCTTGATTATATTGTTCTTTTGTTTGCATATAGTTCAACCAAGTGATTCTTGGATAGTTTTGTTTTAATTCTTCCTGGGATTTTAGCTCCATTGTACCTTGTTTTAAAAGTTCTTTATAAGTTGGCCAAGTGGTCCAACCTAATAGCCTTCTCTGTTTAGCTTCCATTGAGGAGATCCAAAGAGGAGTCTTCGAATAGAAATGGTTTTTGTACCTATCCCAAATTCTAAGTAAGGAAGAGCGGACAAAATGGTTGCCAAAGTTTCTTTCCTTCTTCTCTTTTCCGTACCATACATAAGCGTGTCACCCGACTCTGAGGTCATGACCCTCCAATGTCAAAAGATTTTCTTTCTTCAATTTTATCCAATCTTTTATCCAGATCAGGGCGCATGCTTCGTGATACAGTTTAAAATTGGGTAAGCCAAATCCCCCTCTAGTTTTTTTATCCGTCAACACTTGGTATTTTATTCTTGACTTTTTTCCTTTCCAAATGAATTTCAGAAGGTCCTTTGTCCACTCATTAAATTTCTTGATATTTCTGACTATAGGTATGTTTTGGAATAGATAAAGCAATTTTGGCAGGACTGACATCTTGATCAATGCAATTCTTCCCATCAGGGAGAGGTTTAAGTATTTCCACTTTTCCAAATCTTTTTTAATTTCATTCCAAAGTTTTTCATAGTTGTTGGAGAGAAGTTGGCCATTTTTAGCTGTGATCCAAATGCCTAGATACTTAATCTTATTTACTGTTTGGAGGCCTGAGATCCTCCTTAGTTCTTCTTGTTTATCCTTTGCCATATTCTTTGTTAAAATTACAGTTTTGTTTTTATTTATTTTAAATCCAGCAAGCTTCCCAAATTCTTCTATCGTACTTAACCAATTCTTGATGTTCTCTCGTGGATTCTCTATTATTCCAATTAAGTCATCCGCATATGCCCTGGCCTTGTATTCTTGTTTTCCAATTTTTACCCCTTTAATTTTTTCCTCTTCCTTTATCTTTTTCAACAAAATTTCTAATGACATTATAAAAATCAGGGGGGATATGGGACAACCCTGTCTGGAGCCTTTCTCTATTTTAAATTCTTCTGATGTTTGACCATTTATTTGGATTCTGGCCCTTTGGTTCTTATAAATTTCTTCTATTGCCGTAATGAATTGAAAACCCAGATCCATTTCTTTCATAAGCAGTTTGAAAAAGTCCCAGTTTAAGTTATCAAACGCCTTTTCCGTGTCGACCGCGAGAAAGGCCACTTCCTTGTGAGGGTTGGCCTCAAAATATTCTATCATATCCACCATAATTCTCATATTGTCCTTCGTATTTCTTTTGGGTAAAAAGCCGACCTGCTCTTCCCCTATCCAATTGTTTAAAAAAGTTTTTAATCTTTGGGCCAGGATATTTGTAAAAATTTTGTAATCCACATTCAAGAGTGAGATTGGTCTATAGTTCCGTACATCCTCTTGGTCTGATTGTTCTTTATGAATTACTATTATTTCGGCTAGATTCCATGTCTCTGGGATTCCCTGGTTCTGGAGAGCCCCATTCATTACTGCTTTTAACATTGGCATAAGTTCCTTCTTAAAAACTTTATAGTATCCAGCAGTAAAACCATCTGGACCTGGGGCTTTGTTTGCGTCCATTTTTCATATGGCTGCCTCAATCTCCTCCTCCGTTATTTCTTTATTCAGCTCTTCCCTTTGGGTGTCAGTGATTTTAGAGATGTTAAATTTACTTAAGTATTCGACTATATCCTGTTTTGGGATATCCTCCTTCGCATAGAGCCTTTCATAATATTCTTTGAATTCCTCCAGAATTCCTTTATCTGTTGTTACCTCCTCATTGCCTTTCTTAATTTTAACTATTCGTTGTGCTTGTCTCTTTTTCCGGACTAATTTGGCCAACCATTTACCAGATTTATTTGCGTTTTCAAAATGGTATTGTTTTAAAAATTTTAGCTGTTTAGCTTGGTCCTCTATTTCTCTATTAAGTTTTTCCTGATGCAGTAATTCAATTTCTTTAAGGATAGCTTTATTTCCAGGTTTATTCTTCAGTTCGTTTTCTTTAATTCTTATTTTATTCGAAATGTCTTTTAAGTCTTTCTGTCTCTGTCTATTATTTCTGGCATTATGCTGGATCAAATGTCCTCTTAATACCGCTTTAGAGGCATCCCATATCACATTATGATGTGTTTCTGGGATATTGTTTATCTCAATGTATTTGTCAATCAAGTCTTTGTATCTAGTTATGTCATCTTTTTTTATTAAGTTCTCATTTAGTCTCCATTTCCCTTTGGGTTTCCTTTGATTGAGGGTGAATTCTAATGGGGCATGATCCGAAGTATCTCTTGGCAGAATATTTATATCCCATATTTTCGTAATAATATTCTTAGTTGCCCAACACATGTCAATTCTGGACCATGATTGATGTCTATGGGAATAAAATGTATAGTCTCTTTTTTGGGGTTTTTTACATCTCCAGACATCTTCCAAATCCTGTTCCTTCTTAAACTCTAGAAATATTTTAGGTAAGGTGGCCGTTGTCGCCTTTGAACCTTTTTTCCGAGCTTTTGTTTTGTCTAATTGGGTATCGAGTACCCCATTAAAATCTCCCAATAGTATGAGATCGTCAAATTCTGTTTCCTCCAAATTCCTTTTAAGATTTTCCACAAATTTTACTTTAGGACCGTTTGGGGTATATATATTACAAATTAGTATTATTTGGTTTCCGCTTGTGATTTTAACTGCCACAAATCTTCCCTCCTGATCTTTAAAGGCCAGTTCCGATTGTAAATCATCTTTAATATATAATGCTACTCCTCTTTTCTTTTTTTCAAAAGAGGAGTAATATAATTTGCCCAACCTCTTGTTTGTTAGGTGAGCTACATGTTTGTACATAATATGGGTTTCCTGTATCGCCATTATGTCATATTTTTCCCTTCTTAATTTATTAAACAATGCTTTTCTTTTATTTGGAGAATTAAGACCATTCACGTTCAAAGATAGAAATTTTATTTGTCGTTCAGCCATCATTATTAAGTTTTTCTAGAACCAGGCCAGGATCATCTCTTTCTTCTTCGGGGCTCGAGGTTTCCTCATCATCATTATTGGTACCATGCGTGTCATATTCCGGGGAGTTGAACCTTGCTCTTTTCTTCTTTTTGCCTTTTCTCGGGGTTATAGATAGTATTTGTTTCGGCATTGCTCCAGCACCTAGTTTACGTTCTTGAGTCGGAGATTTGTTCTCCGGCTTCTCTGAACCTTGGTCTTTTATTAATCTCTCATAGAAATCCTTTGCTTTGTCTATGGAGGTCAACCAATATTTCTGTTCTTTAAAGGTTGTCAGTATCCCTTCTGTTTTCTCCCACCTAAATCTGATATTTCTTTTCTTTAATTCCTCAGTAAGAAAAAAATACTGTCTTCGCTTCATTAGTGTTGTCTGTGGAAATTCTTTTAAGACCACCACTTTTTCTCCCTTGTATTGAAGGGGAATCTTACTATTGGCTTGCAGCACTTCAGCACTTTTTTTTTCCAAGATGGCGCTGTGAACACACACAGCACTGCCAGCTCCTGGGGCGAGATCCAATTGCCCCCGATTTTTCCCCTCACGGCCTCCCCTTCCCAGCTGTTTCCGGAGGAGGTGAGTGAAGGCCCGTTCAGCCGTCTGCTCAGCCCCCCCCAAGCCATCGGGAGGGGTGAAGAAGAGGGAGCCAGCTGTTGCCGCCCCATCCAGCCACCAGCCCTTTCGCCGCACCGGGGAAGGGCCGGCTGAGCTCCAGGCTGTGCCATCTCTGCCCCCACGCCATCGGGAGGGGTGAAGAAGAGGGAGCCAGCTGTTGCCGCCCCATCCAGCCACCGGCCCTTTCGCCGCACCGGGGAAGGGCCGGCTGAGCTCCAGGCTGTGCCATCTCTGCCCCCACGCCATCGGGAGGGGTGAAGAAGAGGGAGCCAGCTGTTGCCGCCCCATCCAGCCACCGGCCCTTTCGCCGCACCGGGGAAGGGCTGGCTGAGCTCCAGGCTGTGCCATCTCTGCCCCCACGCCATCGGGAGGGGTGAAGAAGAGGGAGCCAGCTGCTGCCGCCCCATCCAGCCACCGGCCCTTTCGCCGCACCGGGGAAGGGCCGGCTGAGCTCCAGGCTGTGCCATCTCTGCCCCCACGCCATCGGGAGGGGTGAAGAAGAGGGGCCAGCTGTTGCCGCCCCATCCAGCCACCGGCCCTTTCGCCGCACCGGGGAAGGGCCGGCTGAGCTCCAGGCTGTGCCATCTCTGCCCCCACGCCATCGGGAGGGGTGAAGAAGAGGGAGCCAGCTGTTGCCGCCCCATCCAGCCACCGGCCCTTTCGCCGCACCGGGGAAGGGCCGGCTGAGCTCCAGGCTGTGCCATCTCTGCCCCCACGCCATCGGGAGGGGTGAAGAAGAGGGGCCAGCTGTTGCTGCCCCATCCAGCCACCGGCCCTTTCGCCGCACCGGGGAAGGGCCGGCTGAGCTCCAGGCTGTGCCATCTCTGCCCCCACGCCATCGGGAGGGGTGAAGAAGAGGGAGCCAGCTGTTGCCGCCCCATCCAGCCACCGGCCCTTTCGCCGCACCAGGGAAGGGCCGGCTGAGCTCCAGGCCGTGCCATCTCTGCCCCCACGCCATCGGGAGGGGTGAAGAAGAGGGAGCCAGCTGCTGCCGCCCCATCCAGCCACCAGCATTGGAAGGAGCCGACGAACTCATCAGGCTTCGCCTGCAGCAGGAATTTGCAGCTGCCATCTGACTCTTTTTCTCACTATTTTTATTTTCTTTTCCTACTTTTTCCTTTGGCTAGTTGTATTTTATTTTTATTTTATTAGTTATAATCATAGTTAGCTATATGTTATATGTTTTTAATTGCTGATTATATTAGGAGGTGCGAGGAGCAACAGGAGTATTGATAGGAGAGAACAGGATTGCCTGAGATGGTGTGAGTTAAGAAGCCCAGGAGAGCGCATGAGTTGTCCGTGATAGTAGCGAATTCATAGGAAGGTGCGGTTGAGTTGTGTGTGAGAGAGTGTATAAGTTTGGTTTCAGTGGGCTGAGAGAAATGTGGGAGGATGTGAACAGTGTGGGAGTTGTGGAACGCCTGGAGGACTGACTGATTGTGCTGTAAGTTGGAGGTGAGTGAGTACTGATAAGAGTGGTTGGTGCTAGTGGTGAGAGAGTGAATTATTGACATAGGAATGGCTACAGCGGACCCTTATGCGAAAAATGATATTTTGCACTTTTACGACCTCCTGAGGGACTCGTTCAACCATGTGTTGTTTCAGCTCAGGTTTTTGAACGAGAAAATGGACCATCTCCTTAGAGGCTTTGCCTCTTTCTCAGGAATTACTGTGCAATCTAACCCTCCAAAGACTGAAAACTCTCTCTGTGCAGACTTAGCTAAGGACTTGTGCCGGAATGGGGAGGAAAGCACTTTAGAGCATTCGGAACATAGGGTGGAAGGAGGGAGGGAGGGATTAATGATGAGACATCTGAGGGAAAAGGAGAATCTCTGGGCACACATAGGAATGGAAACATCTGGGAGTGGCAGCGGACTGTGCTGGCTACTCAGAGAACGGCCAATAACACAACATCCGGCCTCATGGATCAGCCCACTGCACTTTATGATCGGAATCAACATCTCCCCACGGACAGTTTTGCAGTGGATATTGCCGATCTAATGATAAACAGAGGCAGATGGACCTCCAAGAGGGCAGTCTGTAATTCCTTGGCCCAAATCCTAGGTAAAAGATCACAGGATATAAGACTAAAAGCCATAGTGTGGTTGTGGAGGGATTACCAATCTTCTGACCACTCCACCCGTCTTCAAATTTCACCTGAAGACAGCACTTGGCTTGGTGAGCTAATGGCTAAACAACCTGGCCTAAAGAAATGGGGCATCACTATTAGGAGGGTAGTTGTGGACCCTCACATTCGCCCCTTGTTTGATCCTGGGGCTTTGTTCCACCACACTCCATCTGGTCCCCAGGCGAACTCCACAACTAGCTCACCAGTTACGGCCCCCCCTCCTGGTTCGTATAATTTTGAGACCCCATCTGTCCCGGTCGCCTCCACTCAGCCAGTCACACTTCTCCGCTCGAGAACGCTCCCTTTATTCAGCCCACTTAGCTCCCTTGATACCTCTCTATCCACCTCAACATCAGAGTCATCCCTACCAAATGCCCAAGGGAGATTATTCCCCAGCCCAGCTTCCTCCCCTGAGAGCTGACTAGATTCTGGTCGGGCGGGGGGGGGGGGGGGGGGGGAAGGTTCCAGAGAAAGGGGGTGCTATCCGAGTTGTGTGGGGAAGGAGATTTGCGGATCACAAACATCCCAGGGAGAAGCGCAACAGAGTCTTTGCGACCCTGGAAAAGGTGGGTAGTGGTAGGCTCCTTGGCAGCCCCCTTGGTCTCAAGGTCCTGTTGATTAATGCCAGATCCGTTAATGGTAAGACCGCGGCCATCCAGGACTTGATCCTGGATGAGAGGGCGGATCTGGCATGCATTACCGAGACCTGGTTGGACGAGGTGGGGGGTGTAAACCTTTCCCAGCTGTGCCCTCCAGGTTTTGGAGTGCATCAACAGGCCAGACAAGGGGGGCGGGGAGGAGGGGTCGCAGTGGTCTTCCGGCAATCCATCGCCGTGACCAGATGCGCTGTTCCGCAAGCTTCTGGGTTTGAGTGCGTCCACTTGAAGGTGGGGAGCCGTGACAGTGTGGGGTTCCTGCTGGTGTATCGCCCACCCCGAGATCCAGCAGCTTCCCTGTCTGAGTTAGCGGAGGTGGTCTCTAATTCGGCCTTGGTCTCCCAGCGCCTGGTGGTGCTGGGAGACTTTAACATTCATGCCGAGACCACCTTATCTGGCGCAGCTCAGGACTTTATGGCCACCATGACGGCCATAGGACTGTCACAGATAATATCCGGCACCACGCATCAAGCTGGGCACACTCTCGACCTTGTCTTTGTGGCGGACGACGAATTGATCAGAGTGGAAGATCAAAACATCCTTCCAGTGTCATGGTCTGACCATCATCTGATCACATTTAGACTTACTGCGACCCTAAACCTCCGCAGGGGTGGAGGACAAATTAAGATGGTCCGCCCTAGGAGACTGATGGATCCGGACGGATTCCTGAGGAATCTTAGGGTTCTTCCTGCCTTGGAGCCTGGCGATTCCATTGACGCCTTGGTAACTCTCTATAACGGGGAGATGGCCAGGGCGTTAGATATGATCGCACCCGAACGCCCCATCTCGTTGCGTCGTGACAACCAGGGAGCTGGCTGTGATGAAGCATACGAGAAGGGGGCTAGAGCGCAAATGGAGGAAATCTCGAGATGTGTCTGATCGAACACGGGCTAGAGCCTCTCTTAAGGCATACTCCGTGGCCATACGGGTGGCCAGGAAGTCATTCACGACCGCTCGTATAGCATCTGCAGCAAATAGATCATCGGAGCTGTTTCGGGTCGTGGGAGAACTCCTCCACCCACCTGCGGTGGAGGAGGTCCCTGACGACCCCGCAGCTCGGTGTCGCGATTTCGCACACCATTTTGCAGATAAAGTCGCCCAGATACGTCTCGAGCTCGACTCCAATTCCATCGCAGTGCCAGGAGAGGTGACGGAGGTACCTGCTTGTCCAATTTTGTGGGATTCTTTTAGGCTTGTTCTTCCTGAAATCGTGGAGGAGATTATTGGGGCTGTGAGAGCGACCACCTCATCTCTGGACCCATGCCCATCTTGGCTCATTAAATCAGCCAGAGGGGGGTTGCTTGACTGGTTTGTACCGATTATCAATGCATCGTTGGAGCAAGGAATTTTTCCATCTAATTTGAAGCAGGCCGTGGTTCGCCCACTTATCAAAAAAGCTTCCCTTGACTCCACGGTGCTGAATAATTACAGGCCGATCTCCAACCTCCCCTTTTTGGGTAAGGTGCTGGAGAGGGTGGTCGCCTCTCAGCTCCAGGGTTTCCTAGACGATACCAACTACCTAGATCAGTCACAGTCTGGTTTCAGGCCTGGTCATGGCACCGAGACAGCCTTGGTCGCCTTGGTGGATGACCTCCGCAGAGAGCTGGACAGGGGGAGTGTGACTCTGCTGGTTCTCTTGGACATCTCAGCAGCTTTCGATACCATCGACCATGGTATCCTTCTGGGTCGTCTCTCCGGGATGGGCCTTGGGGGCACGGTTCTGTCGTGGCTCCAGTCCTTCCTGGAGGGACGAACTCAGATGGTGAAGCTGGGAGACGCCTGCTCTGACCCCTGGCCTTTGACCTGTGGGGTCCCGCAAGGCTCTATTCTGTCTCCCATGCTTTTTAACATCTACATGAAACCGCTGGGAGAGGTCATCCGGAGTTTTGGAGTTGGGTGCCATCTCTACGCGGATGACACACAACTCTACTACTCTTTTCCACCTAATTCCAAGGAGGCTTCTCAGGTGCTAGACGAGTGCCTGGCCGCTGTGTCAATCTGGATGAGGAAGAACAAGCTGAAGATCAATCCCGACAAGACAGAGGTCCTCCTGGTCGATCGTAAACCGGATCGGGGTATAGGGTGGTCACCTGTGTTGGACGGGGTTACACTCCCCCTAAAGCCACAGGTCCGCAGTTTGGGCGTCCTCTTGGATTCTTCGCTTACACTTGAGGCTCAGGTGTCGGCGGTATCCGGGAGGGCCTTTGCGCAACTGAGACTTGCGCGCCAACTGCGACCATACCTCGTGAAGGCTGATCTGGCCGGGGTGGTCCATGCCTTGGTCACCTCTAGAATGGATTACTGCAATGCGCTCTACGTGGGGCTGCCCTTGAAGACGGCTCGGAAACTTCAATTGGTCCAGCGGGCAGCAGCCAGGATGCTAACCGGGGCTCATTATCAAGAGAGGTCTACCCCTCTGTTCAGGGAGCTCCACTGGCTGCCATTTATTTTCCGAGCCCAATTCAAGGTGCAGGTGATTACCTACAAAGCCCTAAACGGTTTGGGACCACCCTACCTGCGTGACCGTATCACCATCTACGAACCCACACGCTCGCTTCGGTCATCTGGAGAGGCCCTGCTCGTGATCCCACCCACGTTGCAAGCGTGCTTGGTGGGGACACGGGACAGGGCCTTTTCTGTGGCGGCCCCCCGACTTTGGAACGCCCTCCCAAAAGATCTCAGACAGGCCCCTACTCTAGCCGTTTTCAGAAGGAATTTAAAAACTTGGCTGTTCCGTTGTGCCTTCTCAGACTAGGAATCCCCACCCCAAGTCCTAGTAGCACCTTAGCATAACTAATTGTCACTGCACACTGCACTTTTAATCCCACGTGCCTCCTGCCATTTCAGCACTTTTAACCCTTGTACCCCAGTGCGCCGGCCGAACCAGTTTTAATAACGTCTTGATGTACTGCTATTGTTGTTATTTTGCTTATTGTTTGATTTGCTTAGCTATTGTGGTGTTATGCTATTTTGTTTATTGCTGATTTGCTTGCTATTGTGATGTTATGCTCTCTATTGCATTGTTGTTTTGAGGCTTCGGCCTGTGTAAGCCGCATCGAGTCCTTCGGGAGATGCTAGCGGGGTACAAATAAAGTTAATAATAATAATAATAATAATAATAATCCCTTGTTCTTTTTCGTACAAATTTCACCATAACATCCCTCGGTGTTTTATTCTTTCTCGAATAATTCGTAGAGATACGATAAATTTGGTCCACTTCTTTCTCCAAGGTTTCCAAAGAGCTCTTCAAAGATGTTACCAATATTTCTAAAATAATTTGCCTTATATTCTCATTGGGATTTTCCTGTAAATTTCTTAATCTCAATTGACTCTCTAACTCCTTCAATTCTAAAAATTCTTGGTTTCTCTCCAGTTTTTGTCTTTGTCTATCCCAGGTGATCACTTTTTCTTGCAGAGTCTTCTGAAACTTTTCTTTCTCCTTTGTTTTCGTCTTTAAATCTTTTATTTCTTCTTTCATTGTGGATAAGTCTTTATCGACCCTGCCGATTTCTTCTTTAAATTCTTTCTTTAATTCATTCTTTAATTCAGTTTTTAACTCCTCAAATTTATTTTGCATCTCTTTATGGTGTGTCTCCTGTTTTTCCTTCAGGTCTTTTATCCCTTTTTCAAATGATGTCTGCAAATTGGTCTGTGTTGCCGCCAGATTTTGAATTTCCTTTACCACATCCTTCAGACTTGGTTCTTGTGAGCCTTGGGAATTCCTTCTCTGGAGCAGAGATTGATCAATTTTAAGTTCTTGTTTTACTTTTGACGTTGGGTCTTGCTTGATTTTTGGTGTTGCCATTTTTCTATTGTTATGCAAAGTTATAGTCTATATACTATTTAATACTATTTAATTTAGTACTATCAAATCTGTGCTGGAGCCTTTGTTTTCAAATTGTAATTATCCTTAAGATTCTTTTTAATATTGACAAAATGTCCTAACTTATTAATTCATTAGATCCTCATTTATGAATTCATTGGGTGATAGTTCATTAAATATTAATTCATCAAATTTCGTCTAGTTACTTCCAAATATAATTTAATTTATAGTTAATTCGTATCCTTTTCTTCTCTATTTATCTTCTGATCTCCGCTGCTCTTCAGTCTCCTTTCCACTCCTGTCAGCTCCCGTCTCCCGTCCTCGATGTCCCACGTTGTCTCTCCGTCTTCCTGGTCCTCCGTCGTTCGTCCTCCGCTTCTTCGTCCTTCCGTTGATAAACTTCAGCCCTCTTCGTTGTCCGTTGTCTTAACTCTCCGTTGGCAGCCCCTCCTTCCCTTTTTAAGTGTCTTTAAATTTTATTTCTTCGCCGATTCTCCCTTTCTCCTCACTTCCGCCCTTCTTCAAGATGGCGAAATTCCAGTTTCCGCCTCACTTCCGCCCTTCTCCAAAATGGCGAATTACCAGTTTCCGCCTTCTCCAAAATGGCGCTTGCCTCACTTCCGCCCTTCTTCTGTTCTTCACTGTGCTTCCGCCCTGGCTGCGTCAGATCCGGTCTCCCTCTCCGTCTCAGAGTGGCTTTGTTTACAAGAAGCTCAGGGCTAGTCAAAACAACATGGCGCCAAGGTCGGTTTTATCATTCCTGGCTTCTTTCGGGGGGTTACTGTGAGGTCGCTTTAGGGTTTGCCTTGCTCGGAAGAGAGGCTGCAGTATATTTAAAATAATCCTTTGACACAGGGAAGGGGGGGTTTTGTTGAATTTAATATTTTCCCAGAAAAATAGATTCACTTCCTCTTTATCTTAGCCGGCAATCTCTAAATCAATTTTCTTTAGCTTAATTCCCGGTATTATTAATTCAATTCAGTTCCTTCCTTTCATTTCGATTTCGTTTGGATTTGACTCAAATTCTTGAGATTAAAGGGCCTGTTATTATTAATTTCTTATATTTTTGTTTACTTATTCCTGTCGTCGTTTCCTCCGTGGCAGAATCAATTCCCTCGAGATTCTTATTACTTACCCCTCTTACCGGGGGGATTTTTTTTCTTATATTCTGTTTCTTCAAAGTAAAGTGGGGGAAAGCAGCAGTCCCTGCAGGGTTTCCCCTGCTTCCCACGGAGCGATCCGCTACCGGCGGTTCTGTCCCGGACCCTTTCTGCCCCCACCCTTGAGGGGATAGGGACTTCTAGGGCCGTCGGGTGGTCCTGACCGGTTTCACGTCCCCTCAGCACTCGATCCGGCTGAGGAGGGGAGCTACAGGCTCAACCCGATCGCTCAAACGTGGTTCCCCTCCGAAGAGCTTCAGAGAGGCACTCCTGCTGCCATGCCGCCCCACCGGAAGTCCCTGCAGCAACTCTTTGAGTGTAGTTTCCGCTTGTGTGGAGAGTCTTCTAGTTGGGGTGGGAGTTGTAGCTGACATGGGGGCTGAAATTGTTGTTGGTGTAGTTGTGGGTATGGGATTTGTTATTTTATTTTGTTTCCCCGCAGGGTTATTTTTTTCCGCCATGATGTCCCTTTCCCTTGTATTTTTGGGCTCTCCGGGTTGCAGATTTATACTTTGTTATCTTGTTACTTTGTTTTTTGATGTCACCGTTCGATGGGAGGATAAAGGGTTATTATTTTTATTTTATTTTATATATATATATATATATATATATATATATATATATATAATTATTATTTTTATTATTTTTTCCCTTTCCTTATTCTCCTGTTGGAAGATAGCTCTTTTTCTTTATTGCCGAGACTGTCTTTCAATTCTTATAGTTGTTCCAGAGGTTCCTTTCCCCCCTACTGTGACCTCCTTCTTCTGTCTTCCTTCTTTTGACTCCCAGTTGTCCGCTTCTTTTCTCCCAGCTCCTCTCCTCTCCTTCTCCGTTTGTGAGTATTTCCCCTTCGCTTAGCCGTTCTTTCTTATTCTTGTTCTTTTGTTTTCTTCTCCCTACGCGTCCCCCTCCCTTCTGGCGTCTCCCCTAGACCCCGCAGTTCCGTTCGCTTGCTCTTTAGTACCCTTTCGGATGCCTTCTTTTCTCTACCTACCGGGTATTCCTGAAACCCTTCTGTTCCTCGCGTTCTCTAGTCCCTCTGGTTCTTCTTCTTTCTTCTTCCTTCCGTCCTTCACTGGATGCCTTTGGCCCCTTGGAAGGCGCCCTTTCCTTAGCTCTATGCCCACTGCGTTGGATTTGCTCTTCTTGCGTTCCCCTGCTTCTCTTGCACGGGCTTCCCGCGCGAGATCGTGTGAGATTTCGCCGGTGGCACTGGGATAGCCCAGAGGTATCGCGGGAGTCTCGCAGCGTGTTTCTGCTCCGTCTCCCGGCTTCCTCCCGTGGCTTACTCAGTGATTTACTCAGTCCCCTCGCGAGCAGAGTCTAGGTAAAAAGGGGTTTCTTTGAGTTTACTCGAGCTTTAGAAGTTAAGGCTAGGAAGAGCCTCGGCTGGGTGCGTCTCCGGGGTGCGGGGAGGGGTGAGTGGGAGGTGGGGTTGCTGGGGATCTAGGAGGGGGTCCCTGGGAGAGAACTCGGGCGATGGCCCGACGAGCGTGGGGTTGAGTAGAGAAAAAGAGTAATCACTCACATTTCTTTACGGAAAGTCTTGAGTTGGTCCCCTTCCTGGTCTTTTAGCTTGTTAAGCTTCTAGCTTCTAGTCTTCTGTCGTAGTATTAAGGACTCCTTCTCACTCTTGTGGTTGTATAGATGTATGTTCCCAGTTTTAATCCGGTGAATATACCTCCTTTTCTTTCTTTCTCTTTCTTTCCTTTCCTCTTTGCCAAGAGTTCACCCGGCAAGTATGTCAGTGGAAGTTTGAGGTTCTGCTTTCTATTTCTTTCTTCTTCTTTTAGCTCTTACATTCCTATCCTTGTGCAAGTGGAAGCTGGCGGCGTTACGGCTCTTCCTAGCCGTGCCATCCCCCTGGGCGCCGGCCCGAATTGTCAGGCGGGTTTCCTGACCTCCTTGAGGGGGGGTCAGTTCTGCCCGCCCCCGCAATTCCTGGGCTTTGCAACCAAACTGACCTTGTCTGTCGGTTTGTGGGGTTCCTAGTCCCCTAACCCAACTGGGGGATGCTCAGGTCCTCCTGCGGCTCGCAGAGCCTCCGAGACCTGCAGCCGCCGCCATGCTGCCTCCACCGGAAGTCTTCCTTAGTTTAGTCTTGATTAGTCATTGGCGAGGGTCTCAGTGGTCTCAGGAAGTGAGCAAAGGTACTGCAAGTCCCATCATCCATCTCCAAAGTTTTCCAAACAACACCAGGACGTAACGTGGGTCATGAGAGGTCTATGTGCCAAGTTTGGTCTTGATCCGTCATTGGATGAGGTTTGCAGAGGTCTCAGAATGTGAGTGAAGGTACTGGAAGTTCCATCATCCATGGTCCAGCCTTCTCCAAAACTGCAGCAGGATGTAGAGTGGGTCATGGGGGCTCTGTGTGCCAACTTTGGTCTTGATTGGTCATTAGATGAGTTTTGCAGCAGTCTTGGGTAGTGGAGGTACTTGTAGTCCCATCATCCATGGTCTGTCGTCCTCCAAACTGCTCCAGGATGTAGAGTGGGTCATTGAAGCTCCATGTGCCAAGTTTAGTCTTGATGAGTCATTGGCGAGGGTCTCAGTGGTCTCAGGAAGTGAGTGAAGTGACTACAAGTCCCATCATCCATTGTCAAATTCTTCCAAACCGCACCAGGATGTAGAGTGAGTTATGCGGGCTCTCTGTGTAAATTGTGGTCCTGATCCATCACTGTTGGCAGTTATAATGGTCTTAGGAAGGGAGTGCAGGTATTGCAAGTCCCATCGTCCATGGTGCATCTCCTTCAAACTGCACCTGGATGTAAAGTGCGTCATGGAGACTCAGTGTGCCAAGTTTGGTATTTATTAGTAATTGGATGAGGGTTGCAGTGGTATGAAGAATTGAGCAATGGTACTGCAAGTCCCATAATCCACGGTCCATCCCCGGCCAAACCACACCAGGACGTAAAGTGGGTCATGAGAGGTAGTGTTCTGACCCAGCCCCCGGCCTTTGCTTTCCTCTCTTTGTCATCTCGGAATGTTGGATTTGAGGCTGGCCAATCAGAGACCATATGCAAATTTCCTTCTGTCATGCCCCATTTCTGCCATGAACCCTCTTCTCCACCAGGGGCTCCTCTTGAAGCTGGCCAATCAGAGACCATATGCAAATAGCACCACTGCGGCAGCCAATCCGAATGTTGGAACTTTCAGGCTGGCCAATCAGAAAGCCGGCACATACACCGCCACACATCCGCCGCATACAAGTTTTGACTTTTATTATAGATATAGATATAGATATAGATATAGATATAGATATAGATAGATATAGACTAGCTTGGGGACCCGGCGCTGCCCGGGTTATTTGAGAAAGGAATTGTATATCAAGGTTGGTCTTGATCAGTTATTTATATGTCTCGCAGTGGTCTCAGGAAGTTAGTGAAGGTACTGTGAGTCCCATCGTCTGTGGTCCATCGTCCTCCAAACTGCACCAGGATGGAGAGAGGGTCATGGGGGCTCTGTGTGCTAAGTTTGGTCTTGATCAGTCATTGGATGAGGGTCACAGCAGTCTCAGAAAGTGATTTAAGGTACTGCAAGTCCCATCATCCATAGTCTCCCTCAAACATCACCAGAATGTTGAGTTGGCCATGGGGGCTCTCGGTGCCAAGTTTGGTCTTTATTGGTATTTGGATGAATGACACGGTGGTTTCAGGAAATGAGTGAAGGTACTGCAAGTCCCATCAGGCTGGCCAATCAGAATGCTTGCAGAATGCTGGCACATACACCGCCGCACCGCCACACTTTTGTCCTCCACATACTTAGATGAAGGTTGCAGTGGTCTCAAGAATTGAGCAAAGGTACTGCAAGTCCCATAATCCATGGTCCATCCCCGGCCAAACCACACCAGGACGTAAAGTGGGTCATGAGAGGTCTATGTGCCAGGTTTGGTCCTGATCAGTCATTGGATGAGGTTAACAGCGGTCTCAGAATGTGAGTGATGGTACTTCAAGTCCCGTCATCCATGGTTCATCCTCCTCCAAACTGCAGTAGGATGTCGAGTGGGTCATGGGGGCTCTGTGTGCCAAGTGTGGTCTGTATTGGTAATTGTCTGACCCAGCCCCCGGCCTTTTCCTTTCCTCTCTTTGTCATCTCGGAATCTTGGAATTTAGGCTGGCCAATCAGAGACCATATGCAAATTTCTTTCTCATGTCCCCGTTTCTGCCATGAACTCTTTTCTCCACCAGGGGCTCCTATTGAAGCTGGCCAATCAGAGACCATATGCAAATAGCACCACTGGGGCAGCCAATCAGAATGTTGGAACTTTCAGGCTGGCCAATCAAAACGCTGGCACATACTCCTCCCGTCGCACCGCCACACTTTTGTCCGCCGCATACAAACTTTCACCTTTATTATATACATAGATCAAAGAATCATAGAATTAAAGAATCAAACAGTTGGAAGAGTCCTCATGGGCCATCCAGTCCAACCCCCTGCCAAGAAGCAGGAATATTGCATTCAAATCATCCCTGACAAATGGCCATCCAGCCTCTGTTTAAAAGCTTCCAAAGAAGGAGCCTCCACCACACTCCGGGGCAGAGAGTTCCACTGCTGAACAGCTCTCACAGTCAGAAAGTTCTTCCTAATGTTCAGATGGAATCTCCTCTCTTGTAGTTTGAAGCCATTGTTCCGTGTCCTAGTCCCCAAGGAAGCAGAAAACAAGCTTGCTCCCTCCTCTCTGTGGCTTCCTCTCACATAGAATCATAGAATCATAGAATCATAGAATCATAGAGTTGGAAGAGACCTCATGGGCCATCCAGTCCAACCCCCTGCCAAGAAGCAGGAACATTGCATTCAAATCACCCCTGACAAATGGCCATCCAGCCTCTGCTTAAAAGCTTCCAAAGAAGGAGCCTCCACCACACTCCGGGGCAGAGAGTTCCACTGCTGAACGGCTCTCACAGTCAGGAAGTTCTTCCTAATGTTCAGATGGAATCTCCTCTCTTGTAGTTTGAAGCCATTGTTCCGCGTCCTAGTCTCCAAGGAAGCAGAAAACAAGCTTGCTCCCTCCTCCCTGTGGCTTCCTCTCACATATTTATACATGGCTATCATATCTCCTCTCAGCCTTCTCTTCTTCAGGCTAAACATGCCCAGTTCCCTAAGCCGCTCCTCATAGGGCTTGTTCTCCAGACCCTTGATCATTTTAGTCGCCCTCCTCTGGACACTTTCCAGCTTGTCAACATCTCTCTTGAATTGTGGTGCCCAGAATTGGACACAATATTCCAGATGTGGTCTAACCAAAGCAGAATAGAGGGGTAGCATTACTTCCTTAGATCTAGACACTATGCTTCTATTGATGCAGGCCAAAATCCCATTGGCTTTTTTTGCCGCCACATCACATTGTTGGCTCATGTTTAACTTGTTGTCCACGAGGACTCCAAGATCTTTTTCACACGTACTGCTCTCGAGCCAGGCGTCCCCCATTCTGTATCTTTGCATTTCATTTTTTCTGCCAAAGTGGAGTATCTTGCATTTGTCACTGTTGAACTTCATTTTGTTAGTTTTGGCCCATCTCTCTAATCTGTCAAGATCGTTTTGAATTCTGCTCCTGTCCTCTGGACTATTGGCTATCCCTCCCAATTTGGTGTCGTCTGCAAACTTGATGATCCTGCCTTCTAGCCCTTCATCTAAGTCATTAATAAAGATGTTGAACAGGACCGGGCCCAGGACGGAGCCCTGCGGCACTCCACTCGTCACTTCTTTCCAAGATGAAGAGGAAGCATTAGTGAGCACTCTCTGTGTTCGTCCACTTAACCAATTACAGATCCACCTCACCGTAGTTTTGCCTAGCCCACATTGGACTAGTTTCCTTGCCAGAAGGTCATGGGGGACCTTGTCGAAGGCCTTACTGAAATCCAGGTATGCTACATCCACGGCATTCCCCGCATCTACCCAGCTTGTAGCTCTATCGAAGAAAGAGATCAGATTAGTCTGGCATGACTTGTTTTTGATAAATCCATGTTGACTATTAGCGATGACCGCATTTGTTTCTAAGTGTTTGCAGACCACTTCCTTAACAATCTTTTCCAGAATCCTGCCCGGTATCGACGTGAGGCTGACCGGACGGTAGTTGTTTGGGTCGTCCTTTTTTCCCTTCTTGAAGATTGGGACCACATTGGCCCTCCTCCAATCTGCTGGAACTTCTCCCGTTCTCCAAGAACTCTCAAAGATGGTTGCCAATGGTTCCGAAATGACTTCCGCTAGTTCCTTCAATACTCTGGGGTGTAGTTGATCTGGCCCTGGGGACTTGAACTCATTAAGAGCGGCCAGGTATTCCTGGACGACTTCTTTCCCAATTTGGGGTTGGATGTCCTCCAATCCCTCATCCACTCCATCTTGCTGAGGTTGAAGACTCTCTTTTTGTGAGAAGACCGAGGCAAAGAAGGCATTAAGTAGTTCTGCCTTTTCCCTATCCCCTGTCAGCATTGCCCCATCTTCTCCTCGAAGAGGTCCTATCGCCTCCTTGTTTTTCCTTTTTCTACTGACATACGAAAAGAAGCCCTTTTTATTGTTTTTAATGTCCCTGGCAAGTCTGAGCTCATTTTTTGCTTTAGCCTTGCGGACCTTTTCCCTACAGGTGTTGGCTATTTGTTTGAATTCTTCTTTGGTGATTTCTCCCTTTTTCCACTTCTTGTGCATGTCTCTTTTGTGTCTTAGCACAGTTAGAAGTTCTTTGGACATCCATTCTGGCTTCTTTGCACTTGTCCTATTTTTTCTCTTTGTTGGCACGGTTTGCAATTGCGCCTTGAGTATTTCACTCTTGAGAAATTCCCATCCATCCGTAGCTCCCTTGTCTTTTAGTATCTGTGTCCACGGAATGCTGCTCAGCGTTTCCTTCATTTTTTGGAAATCAGCTCTCCTAAAGTCCAAAATGCGGGTTTGACTTGTCTTAGTTTCGGCCTTCCTTTGTACCTCAAATTGCAGGAGCACATGGTCACTTGCCCCTAAGGATCCTACCACTTCGACCGCATCGATCAGGTCCTCCGCATTTGTTAGGATGAGATCAAGAGTAGCCAATCCCCTTGTTGCCTCTTCTACCTTCTGGACCATGAAATTGTCTGCAAGGCAAGCGAGGAATTTGTTGGACCTTGTACTCTTGGCCGAGTTTGTTTTCCAGCAAATATCGGGATAGTTGAAATTGCCCATGACTACTACATCTCTTCTCTGTGCCTGTTTGGTCAACTGTTGGCAGAAGACTTCATCAAGATCTTCCTCCTGGCTTGGGGGTCTGTAGTAGACGCCTACAACGACATCTTTTTGAGTCCCAGTTCCCTTGATTCTTATCCAGATGATTTCAAGCTGGTTTCCCAGATTGCTGTCTTGAATTTCTTCTGCAGCATAAGAGTTTTTGACATATAAGGCTACTCCGCCTCCTCTCCCCTTTGTTCGGTTTCTGTGAAAGAGGTTATACCCCTCGATATCTACATTCCAGCGATAGGAGTCATCCCACCAGGTTTCAGTGATGGCTATGATATCATATTTGTGGTGTTGTGCTAGAAGTTGGAGTTCGTCTTGTTTATTTCCCATGCTCTGTGCATTAGTGTAAAGACATGTGAGCCCCTGGGATCTTCCCTTGAGCTGTTTAATTGGGATTATTGTGCTTTTGGTACATGGTCCTTGTTGTGTTTGTGCAGCCCTCCGTTTAGCCTTCTGGCGATTCCCAGACATTATGGGTAAAGTAGTGTTCGCAAGGCTGTTGTCCCCCTCCCCCGGTGGACCTAGTTTAAAGTGCGTCTAATGAGGTTTGCGAGTCTGTGAGCAAAAAAGTGTTTTCCTACTTGTGTGAGATGCACCCCATCCCTTGCCAGTAGGCCATCCTCCTGGAATAGCAGGCCATGGTCGAGGAAGCCAAAGCGTTCCTCCTGACACCATTTTCTAAGCCAGTCATTGACCTGTACTATTTTTCTGGCTCTTGTGGGTCCGTGTCTTACAACAGGGAGGAGGGATGAAAAGACCACCTGTACATTACATTCTTTTAGCATTGCTCCTAGAGCTCGAAAATCATTTGTGATCTTTTGAAACGTATGCCTTGCAGTATCATTGGTTCCTACATGAATCAACATGAGGGGAGGACGGTGATAGGGCTTGAGGAGCCTGGTGAGCCTCTGAGTGATATGGTGTATTTTTGCCCCCGGTAGGCAGCATATTTCTCGAGCCATCCCATCTGGTCTGGAAATGACAGCTTCCGTTCCTCTAAGGAGGGAGTCGCCTACTACCAAGACCTGTTTACTTTCAGGAATGACAGCGCCCCTTTTGTGCAATGTAGTGTGTAGGTCTCCAGAAAAGTGATCCTGTTGGTGTGAATTGTGTAGGTGAAAAGTGTTGTCCTCCTCCTCGACATCCCCGGTGCATTCGTCAAGGACAATCCATTGAGATTCGTCCGAGAGCCTATGGTTCTCCTGTATGTGTTCCTGTTGCTCCTGGTCTATGGTTGGGGATGGTACACCTGCAGGATTGTGCAAGTGTGAATGCTGTGAAGTGTTGTCCCAGTCAGGGCTGTCCCCCGCACACTGATCAAGGATGAGCCACTGATCAGTATCTAAGCCATTCTGGTCTTCCCCAATATGTTGTGTTTCTTGGTCAGGTGCTAGTTGTGTGAGAATTTGGAATCTATTGTGTAACTGCAGCTGAGCAGAGGTATTCTGAGGAGGCTTCTGGGTCCTATGTGTCCTTCTAAGGGTGACATTTCTCCAAGCCTGAGGGTTGTCCACATCTGAGGTGCTGTTCTGTTGAGCCTCCCCGTAATGTTGGTGTGATATGGGCTGCGTGTCTAGGCCAGTGTGGTGTGTGGTATCTAAGAAGAGCTCAAGTTCCTGAATGTCCTTAAGGGTCTTAATACGGTCCTCGAGTTGTCGTATCCTGTGTTCCATGCGAGTGATCTGTGTACACTTGGGGCAGATGTAATTGAGTAATTGTAGTGTGAAAAAGCTGAACATGCCACAGCTAGTGCATGAGATGGGAAGTTTTCGTGTTTGTTCCATCTGGAGGTTGCTAATTCTCTTGGTGTGTGTTTGATGTTGTTGTCTGTATGCAGGGGTGAAAGTATAGGTTACTGAGTGTACGAGTTCCTGCTTCCTCAACTTCTGTGGAAAGCCCAGCTGCCCCTTGGGTTCAGACACTGGTTTATATAGGATAACCAGGAAGCCCCGCCTCTCAGCAGTTATTTTTTAAACTCAGGAAGCCCCGCCTCTCAAAGAAAGCAGCCCTGAAAGCTGTTAAATTCAAACAAAGCTTACCCTGAAGCAGAAGGAAACAAAATGGGTTCCTGCTTCCTCAACTTCTGTGGAAAGCCCAGCTGCCCCTTGGGTTGGGCCCAGCTGCCCCTTGGGCTATCTATCTATACATATAGATATAGATATATAGATAGATATAGATAGATATAGATATCAATGTGAGAGCCTCAAATTGTAGTCCTCTTCACATAATTTGAGATCTTCAACTGAGCAAGGCCTTAGGATGGTCATGGCCCTTGGGCGGTAGCTAAAACATCCTGAATCTCTAGCTGCTGACTCTGTTTTTAAAATAATTCACGTAGCCCGAATTCCTGCAGGTTTGATCTTTATGTAGCCATCATTTTTAAAGATTGCTAGTATCTCAGAGGTTGTTCCTTCATCAGTTCCTTTTTCATCTAAAAACCAGAACTTTCATAAAATTCAGAAAGACCCACTGGCCATATTGCTGAAACACCCTATACTAAATGCCACTGCAGTTGATACAGCAAAGAGCAACAATCTGTTCATTGTGATATGGAAGAAAGAAAACTGAACACTATATAGTAAGGAAATCCTCTTTTACTCTTATGGGTACCCACACAGGCTTCATAATCAGAACTGAGCAAATAGTTGAAGCTTAGGTATATATATGGATGGAAGATTGATGCCAACAAGATTGTTCATTTCAAGAAGATTCTGAATGCTGAATTGTAGAGGTACAGGGAACCCATTTATATGTAAGTAATCTGTTCTTTTTGCAGTGCTGTTACAACATCTGTATGCTACCACTAAATAGAAACTTTTTTAAAAAAATCACGACATGGAAATGCCACAGCCATAATGCTGTTATCTTGTTAGTTGATTTTGCTAAATTAAATTACTGTGTGCAGCATTATGGCCCATATTGTCAGCCTTTTATTTGGATTTTATAACAAATCTGGTTTCATTGGACACTATGAAGAAAAATAACAATTTAGTGTCTAGATTCTTTGTAGTACTGAATTTGCAACATAGTTCCCCAGGTATTCAGTATCATCAACACAAGCAAGTTTGGTATTTGAATCTGAGTCATACATAGTTTTACATACTTTTCATGTATTATTGAGCTAAAGTAGAAGCAGAGGGATCATATAAGGATACTGTGTTTATTGTCTAGTAATTTTAATTGTTCATTTTCTTATTTGCTGTGTTTATAATTTCTGTATTTATTTGATTTTTATACCAAACTAAGTCTCAAAGCCCCCCCTGGTGGCACAGCGGGTTAAACTGCTGAGTTGCTGAACGTGCTGACTGAAAAGTTGCCAACTTGAATCTGGGAGCAGGGTGAGTTCCCGCTATTAGGCCCAGCTTTTGCCAACCTAGCAGTTCAGAAACATGCAAATGTGAGTAGATCAATAGGTGCCACTTCTGTGGGAAGGTAACGGTGCTCCATGTAGTCATGCTGGCCACATGACTTCAGAAGTGTCTATGGACAACGGCTATTTGGTTCAGAAATGGAGTTGAGCACCAACTCCCAGAGTCGGATACGACTAGACTTAATGTCAGGGGAATCTTTACCTTAAGTCTCACTTTTTCTCTGGCAGCTTCCGAATGTGTCCACCAACAATATAGTGGAGTTCAGATACTGAGCATATCTCTAGTAGAAATGACAATCAGTGTTACTTGCTGGGCCTTTAGCCCCATAGATAGGAGCCCCTGGTGGTGCAATAGGTTAAACTCTTGTGCTGGCAGGACTGCAGACCGAAAGGTTGGCAGTTTGAGTCTGGGGGGTGGGGTGAGCTCCTCTCTTTTAGCTCCAACTACCCATGCAGGGACATGACAGAAGCCTCCCACAGTATGGTAACACATCCAGGCTTTCTCCTGTCCAGATGGCAAATTCTCTCTCACTAGAAATGACTCCAGTTGCTCCTAACACAAAAACGCCCTGTAGATACAATCTGTAGATGTTACAGTTGGGGTGGAAATTGTGCAGGCTACCAGATGTGGTTTGACTCCAATCCTCAACAGTCCTCACCATTGGCTGTGCTGGCTGCAGCTGCTTAGACTCACAGCTCAGTCACGTATAAGGCATGCACAATTCAAACTCCTCCTGTAATAGCAGAATGTTGTCTGGAATGCAAGGAGCACCCCATTTGTTCTGCATTGTACAGAGTTGTTGCAACAGACACTATCCCCAGAATCAGATCCCCATCTCTCTTATAAAACACTCTGTATCAAACACCTCCACCTCCCTCTTGCATGGCAGACAATACATAAGGCACGTGTGGAAATGCTGGCTGTGTGATTTTTGGTCATGTCAGGAGCACCTTGAGAAACTGCAAGTCGGTTTTGGTATGAGAGAATTGGCCGTCTGCAAGAATGTTGCCCAGGGAACACCTGGATGTTTTGATGTTTTATTATCCTTATGGGACCTTTCTTTCATGTCCTCGCTTGAGGAGCTGGAGCTGATAGAGGGAGCTCATCCACACTCTCCCACGGATTCGAACCTGTGACCTGTCGATCTTCAGTCCTGCCGGCACAGGGGTTTAACCCACTGCTCCACCGGGGGCTCCGGTAGCTGTGTGATGACTTTACAGTGCTATGCATGTGATCCTATGTCCCACTACAAGATTGCTGTTTTCAGTATGTTGTGTAACTCTGCCTTTCAACAGGATTAAATGCCTGTAATGGCTAAGTGGCCATGACAACCATATGAGTATTGCATTTGAGATCATTCTTGCACAGAGGCAGGTTTGAGAAGGAAAAGCCATACATCTTGTTCAAGCAAGAGCATGGTGTGTAACTTGGATTAAATTTTTAGCTCCAGTTTTCCACCTGTAAAAGACTTGCAAAATTTACAAGGATGAGTGAAAACTGCATTGAATATTGAAAAGTACAACCAATTCTGTGAGTGTTAAAAATAGCACTTCGAAGTTTATCTTTACTGTTTACTGTGATTATGGATATAGCACATGCTCTGACCCCTGCAGTACCCAGGCACAGCAAGAGCCATTAGAACAGTGTTTCTCAACCTGGGGGTCGCGACCCCTAGCAGGGTCGCGGGGCAATTTTGGAGGGGTCACAACATGGCCTCCTTATGCCCCGCCCCCTCCACCTCCCTGGAATGGCTGCCGGGGCCCCTCTGCCAGTTTGGATCCAAACCAAACAACCAAACTGAGCACAAAAAGCAGCACGGAGGTGTGTGTGTGTGTGGGGGGGGGGGGGGGGGAGAGGGAGTGAAGAGATCCACCGCTGCGCTCCCCCTGCCTTCCCTGCAGGCTATGGGGCAGGCAGAGCGCCAGAAAGGGGGAAGTGAAGGGCCCGCTGCTCCTCCCCTCGGGCTGCGGGGACTGGAGCCACGTGCAGCACCTTCTCCAGGAGAAGGAGGAGGAGAAGGAGGAGGAAGGAGAAAATGAAGGTGTTGAGGCACCCTGCCCCTTTTCTTTCTAGTCCTTTTTACTTCACCTCTTTCCCTGAAACCCTCTGAGGCAGAGACCTGGCTGGATTGCTGTGAGTTTTTCAGCCTTATGGGCAGGTTTCAGTAGCATTCTCTCCTGGCGGTTTTTGTGTAAGAAGGAAAGAGATGCGATCAGTGGCCACTCGGTTGAGTTTCAGTCTGTTTCCCAGATGGGTTTGTTTTGGGGGTTTTTTTTGGGGGGGGGGGTGCAGGGTTTGGGCTAAGTTTTCTTTGGAAGATTGTTCTCACATCCTTACCAATATCACCCCCCTCCCCCCCCCAAGACAAATGCTCTTTTTTGTTTTTCCCCACGGCGCAGGATCCTTCCTCCCTGCCTGCCTGCCTTACTTTTTTCCCTTCCCTCATTCAATTCCTTCCCTTTCTTCTTCCCCTCCCCTTTCTCCTTCCTTCCTTTTTCTTCCCTGCTTCCTTTCTTCCATCTTCCTGCCATTCCCTCTCCCCTCCCTAATCCAAACTGCCTAAACACATCCCATTTCCCAGGTTTACAGCCCCGGTGTTTGCAGCCAGCCATCCGTCTGTGCATTGGGGGAAAGGAGAAAAGGAACGGAAGAAGGGACGCTGCTGCTGGCTCTGGATGACACTCAGTGCTGCTGGGGAGCTGGAGACAGTGACATTAGGGGAGTCGAGCAGCACCTGGCATGCACGGAGGATGCACTGGCTGCAGGGGACCCCAGCTACTTTGCTGCCTCCTCCTCCTCTGTGTTGTGTTTTTGTTTTTGGAAGGAAGGAATGAGGGAGGGAGGGAAAAGGAGGGGGTGCCTCTCCGGGTGACCTTAGCATGCACGGAGCAAACTTGGGCCCTCCAGTTGTTTTGAACATCAACTCCCACAATTCCTGACAGCTGGTAGGCAGTTAAGAATTGTGGCAATTGAAGTCCAAAATACCTGGAGGGCCCAAGTTTGCCCATGCCTGCCTTTGCCACAAATATGCAGTGAGAACCTCTTTGATTGTAGGTGAACTATAAATCTAACCAACTCCAACTCCCAAATGTCACAGTCTATTTTCCCCAAACTCCACCCGTGTTCAAATTTGGGCATATTGCGTATTTGTGCCAAGGTTGGTCCAGATCCATAGCTGTTTGGGTTCACAGTACTCTCCAGATGTAGACAAACTACATCTCCCCTAAATCACTGTCAATTCTTCCCAAACCATTCTAGCATATTCTGTTGGTCATGGCAGTTCTGTGTTCTAAATTTGGTCCAGTTCTGTAATTCCTGGGGGTCTCAGTAGTCTGTGGAAGTCAGAGCAGAATTTGTTGAAGGTACTGCAAATCCCATCATTCATTGCCCATACTCCCCCAAACATATTGTTTTTGTGATTCATTGCTATGCTTTAATTATATTCTATTTGTAACAATGAAAATATAAGATATTTATTTTACTGCATATAAGATATTTATTTTACTGGGTTGCTGTGAGTTTTCTGGGCTGTATGGCCATGTTCCAGAAGCATTCTCTCCTGATACCTGCCACATCTATGGCAGGCATCCTCAGAGGTTGTTGGGATCTAGGCAAGGGAGGTTTATATATCTGTGGAATGTCCAGGATGGGAGGAAGAATGATTGTCTGTTGGAGGTAACTGTGAATGTTGGAACTAATCACCTTGATTAGCATTGCAAAGCTTTGCAGCTTCAAGGTGTGACAGATTCCTGCCTGGGGTAATTCTTTGTTGGGAGATGCTAGCTGGCCCTGATTGTTTCATGCCTGGAATTCCCCAGTTTTCTGAGTGTTGGTCTTCATTTACTGTCCTGATTTTAGAGATTTTAATACTGGTAGCCAGATTTTGTTCATTTTCATGGTTTCCTCCTTTCTGTTGAAATTGTCCATGTACTTCATGTGGATTTCAGTGGCTTCTCTGTGTAGTCTGACATGGTGGTTGTGAGAGTGGTCCAGCATTTCTGTGTTCTCCAATAATCTGCTGTGTCCAGGTTGGTTCATCAGGTGCTCTGCTGTGACTGACTTCTCAGGTTGAAGTAGTCTGCAGTGCCTTTCATGTACCTTGACTTGTGTTTGGGCAATGTTGCTGCGTTTGGTGGTCCCTATGGAGACTTGTCTACAGCTGTAGGGTATCCGGTAGACTCCTGCAGAAGTGAGAGGATCTGCAGGACTTCTGCAGGAGTCTACCATATAGCATGTACAGGGACCGCCAAATGCAGCATTTCCCAAAACACGAATTAAGGAACACTGCAGACTGATTCAACCGGAGAAGTCAACCATAGCAGGGCACTTGATGAATAATTGAATTTAATATTAAATAATTAAATTATAAGTAGTAAAATAAGTAGGAATGAAAATAATTTTATGGTTAGGGGTCACCACAACATGAGGAACTGTATTTAGGGGTCACGGTATTAGAAAGGTTGAGAACCACTGTGTTAGAAGGTAAATGTATTCCTGTCAAGATTTTCTAGCTATTAATTTCGTGAGATTTTTGTAGCATCATGTTATGCACAAAACTTTGGATGCTGTTTTATGCCCTCCAAATCTTGAACTCTACTGCATTGGCAGGTCATATTTGGAAATTCAGATTTTTGGCTTGGGAGGTAATTAGCAGAAGCTAATATCAGCTTCAGCCCCTTACGCCCTGATAGAAAAGCATCCAGGAATGACTCCTGGACCTAAGAGATAAGCTGCCAGCTGCCACAGAGACTATAAAAGGATGGTTCAAAGTCAAGTATAAACAGCTGACTTAAAAAATTATTCTTTGTTGTTGCTGTTGGTGACAGGAAGCCATGTTCCCCTTCCTGCTTCTATTTTTTTTTATTCCATCCACAGCAGATCAGAGTGTTTGTCACAAGACAGCTGTCTCCTCCAGCAGTTGTTCATTCATCTTCGTGGTCTCCGTGGAATGCACACAATTAGTAGTCTGATGCACATACGCAGCAACCCCGGAATCTGGATGAGAAATAAGACCAATTAGTAGCCCCACCCCTCCCCCAAGGATATGCCAGTACCACGTGGTGCCACTGCTCAGTTCCCTTTTTCTGCGCACGCAGCAGCACCTTGCTCACTTTGCTCCTTCCAATGGCTTCTGGTTTTAAAAAGTGTTCCATCTGCGGCAGCGCCTTCCCGGAGATGGATGGGCATGATAGTTGCCTCCTCTGCTTGGGGGAGACCCACGCCATTGACTCCTGCACGGCTTGTAAGTCTTTAACTCCCCCAGGCTCGCAAACAGAGGCATACCTGGCTGAAGGATCTTCTCTATGAGAGAGCCCTCTTCACTCCACCTCTCCCGCTGCCCTTCCCTCGCCGGATGCCTCCACTGCCCCACCTGCTTCTTCAGCACCTTTTTCCTCCAAGCGGCCACGCTCCCACTCTCTCTCCGCCTGCCCTTCCACCTCCGGGGCGGAGAAGCCCAAAAAGAAGGAGAAGAAGGGGGATTCTTGGCCAGCGGCCTCGCCCACACCAACGCCGTGCCCTCCCCAGCCCGCTCGCTCCCTGGGCCCACCTACCCCGGCGCAGAGGCCTGACGGCCGGATCCACGAGGTGCTGCGCCGAGGCAGTGGAGGCGGGCCCGCACAGCCGCTCTGCGGACTCCCGCTCATCAGTAGCCGCAGAGGGCCGCGCGACCCAGGCGCCCCTACTAGACCTGGTGCTCCTTTCGCCCTTCTCGGCCCGCAGACCTTCTCTTTACAAGCCTCCTGCCTTCACCTCACCTCCTCCCTCGGCAAGGGCCTCGGGCAGCCTCGTTACCTGGGGGGGCACTCCAGCCCCCGACCCCATAGTGAGCAGTTTATCCATTACTCACCTGGGGGCAAGGCCTATGTGTTTGGCCCGGCTTTGGTGCTAGAGCACCACCTGACCTCTCCCCCTATCCCCTCTCTCCAGGGGGCTGCCCAACCGGGCCTCACTCTGCAGGGCTGCTATTCAGATTCTCCTAACCGGGATCACTCTTCATTGTCTGGCTCCCATTCCTCCGACTCTGACCCTCCACACGAGGATGCGGATCCCGTCCAGGCCCCATACCCGCCCGACGCGGCGGGCTTCTCTGCCATGCTTACCTGCTTGTCTCAAGTGCTGAAGGTCCCAGTCACTAACCCACAACAACCAGTGGATGACTATTTATTCCCCTCTGATGAACAAGAACAAGCGGCTATGCTGCCCTCGGTTCTTCCGTCCATTCCTTACCTACTCCAGTTGGCGAAACCGCGTGACGCTTCTCCCTCCCTTGGGTCGCCCGTCTCTCGTCGCAATGACCTCCTCTACAAGATTGATCTCTCTGCAGCCTCTTGGGTCGCGAAACTCCAAAGCCCAACACGGTTGTGACGGACATGATGCTGGGCAAAATGTTTAAACGCATACAACAAAAATACCACTTGTATAACATAAACAATGATAAAATTCAACAACAGTATATAAACATGCTGCACTGTTAACCTCACAGCGACAACAAACAATATGGTGCCAATTTTCTTCTTTGTCGTATCTTCTTATAAGTAGCTTGTGGATCAGCCGACCACAACCGGTTTCGGCCTACCTCAGGCCTTCCTCTGGTGGACTGAAATTAATGTACAAATCAATGTTTTACTCCAGTAGCATACATATAGAACATCTGTATCATTAAATATCATAAGTTACAACACATTTAAGTACTTACAAATTATACACTTGAACAAATTCTCCTCGGGGGATACAGATTTTTTTTTGAGATATTTTTGAGTCAGTGGTGTCTACATCAAAGAAATGAAATGTGAATATGAGAGTTTGAAAATTACTATGTTGAAAATGATTATATTGTAGAAATACTTAATATTCAAGTATTTTACACATTAAGAAATTAGTAAAGTCTTCACACTTGTTATTGCATCAATATTTGTTGAACATATCCATTAAATACCACAAGTTACAACACATTTGAATACTTACAAAATTATACACTTGAAAATTTGTTCTCGGGATACAAGTGGTATTTTTGTTGTATGCATTTCATTCAAGAACCAATCTATATTATAGCAAAATATTTAAACCTCAACCCTTGCCATCAGATAGAGAGGGAAAGAATGTCGACGCCCTAGGGAAGAAGGTCTATACCAGCGCTTCTTTTGCAACCCGCCTGGCCAATTATCAAGCCTATTTGTCTTCCTATCAGACCTATCTCTGGAACTGGATGTCCACTTACCTTTAGTATCTCCCTGCCCAGCATCGGCCGTTCGCCTCAGCTATTCATCAGGAAGCACTTCTTCTCTCACGGTTCCAAAAAGACATGGACAAGCACGCCACCAACTCGGTGTGCCGTCTTCTGGTGATTTCAACAGCTGTCCGCCTCCATGCCTGGCTGCGCGCATCGACCTTGTCTGAAGAGGGAAAGTCCCTCGCCGAACATCTCCAACCCCACGACGCGGGCCTCTTAAATTCTGAGATGGATACCCAGCTCAAGAGCAGGCAAGACATCCGCCAGGCAGCCCACAAGTTTGTCTACCCCATCCAACGGCCGTACCGATCAGGGGAGCGGTGGTCCACACCACGTCAGACATACCCTCGCCGTGCCTACCCTACGGGCTCCAGGCCTTTCCCGCAGGCCTCTATGCCCTAACTCTCCAGGCAACCGCAACATGACAGGCCTCGACAACAGGGTAAGCCCCTCTATCAGGGCTAGCCACGGTGCCGGCTTTAGCACTGACCACCCGACCTCTACCTCTCTGTGCCCACCGGTTCCCCCTGATGACACCCTTTTAGGGCATGGTGTTGCCCCAACGTTTTCATTTCTTTGAGGAGCAGCAAAAGACGGGAGGGTGCATTTTGTGTTTGGTTCCCGCCTTCGGGACTTTTTCTCCTCCTGGCAGTCAATAACCAGTCAATAACCACTGATCCTTTCGGCGGCACTCCCATGACACCCACCTCCTCGGTGAGTAGCTTGCAACTCTATCAATTGTGTGCATTCTACGGAGACCATGAAAATGAAACTATGGTTGCTTACCTGTAACTGTGGTTCTCTGAGTGGTCCTCCATGGAATCCACACATCCCCACCCTTCCTCCCCACGCATGGTCCTGCCGTTCTGTTGCTGCAGCGGCGGGGAACTGAGCAGTGGTACTGGCATACCTTTGGGGGAGGGGTGGGGCTACTAATTGGTCTTATTTTTCATCCAGATTCCGGGGTTGCTGCACACGTGCATCAGACTACCAATTGTGTGGATTCCATGGAGGACCATTCAGAGAACCCCTATTACAGGTAAGCAACCATAGTCTATCTGACCTGGCAGGAGGGAGGCGGGTGCTCCCTCTTCCTCCCAAGAAATGAGCCAACAAATTGCAGCATTCTTTATTTTTGCTGGTTGGATCTGTTTTTCCTCTGTGATTTCAGTGTTTAGAGGAAAAATACGAGTTTGGAAGGTAGACTGATCATTGAAGCATTTAAAATGGTGTGTGTGTGTGTGTGTATGTGTGTGAGTGTGTGTGTGTGTGTGAATCCTAAAGGCACCAGATTCTATCTGGTCTTTGAAGCTAAGCAGACTCATCCCTTGGATGGGAGCCTGCTAATGAATGCCTGGTACTGTAGGCTATATTTCAAAGGAAGGAACTGGCAAAACCACCTCTGAGTATTTCTTGCCTAAGAAAACCCTGTGATTTTTTTAAATCACCATAAGTCAACAGAGGACTTAAATTCATATACTTATGTTCACATGTGCCTTTAAGTTCACATATGCTTGTCCAAATGTATCTCCCTCTGTGGACCGTCATGGAGGTTAAGATCTTCTGGGGAGGCCCTGCTCTCAGTCTCACTTGCTTGGCAGGTGCGATTGGTGGGGCCAAGTTTTAATTTGCAGGTTAACATACTTGCAAATGCTTTATTAGTAACTTTTGTCACGTTAGATTCTCGCAGATCCTTTCAGTTGGAATGTGGTGGCATAGGTAAAACTGATGTCTGAATAGGGATATGAATGCTGCGCCTCTGGTGTTTGTTTCTGTGGCTGACTAATCCTTTTCCTTTTTGGGGATTTTTGTCTCTTCTAGAGCACAACTTGAAGCTGGTCCACCATGCCATTAGTAACAAGAAACATCGAGCCAAGGCACCTGTGCCGTCAAACATTGCCCAGTGTTCGCAGTGAGCTGGAAAGTGTGACCAACATCACTCTAGCAAATGTCATTCGACAGCTGGGCAGCCTGAGTAAGTACCATGGCAGGCACTCTGCCCTCAGGAGATCTTGGCTGTCTTCTTTCCCTTGTGTTCCTATTTCTCCCCATCTGTCTTTCATGGGTCATAAGAAAAGAGCTTCTCGGTCAAAACCTCAGTGAACTATGATTTCTTCTTTCAGCCATTCACTGTGTTGTTGTTAAAAATGTGAGTGTTGTCAGGGATGTGCAGAGCAACTGTAGCAAACATGCAGATGGAATAAGGATGTTGCTGTCCTGACTTCCTCTTGAATTTCGAAGGAAGTTGCCGTCTTCTGGAATGACTTCCATATAGACAAAAGATCTGGACTAAGAAACTAACATACAGAGCATAGCGTTAGACATTGGTTATATGAGTGTTTTCAATATCCTGTATGATCATACTCATTTATCAAAATCTTCTCATGTAGAGTTGTAGTATTATGGTATTGTGAACCAAAAACAGGCTGCTCTGCCATGCTGAAATGTCCTGATAGGGACAACATATTGCCTTCGATATTAAATGTTTCAAGTAGATCTGAGTATATATGCGGGTTTTTTGGATTGTGATACAAGTTTATAACACATACCCTTCCTTGCATAAATACTACAGTCCTTCATCTGGAAATACAGTCTCGGGACTTAGAATTATACATTTGTGAAAAATGTCTTCTTTCCTTTTTGTTTGTTTATTTACTAAAATATCAACCCTGAGAATCCTGAAAGTTTACTAAGTAGTTTTTTGTGTGCTTTTAATCAGTAAGATAGGGATTGTCCTGTCAATGTCATATAAACATTAGGCTAATTAATCTCGCAGAGACCTCACTGAACTTCACACTATTCTAAAGAGCTGTAGTCTGGGTTTAGGCCAAGAATCCTTGGAATTCACTGTGTTGCTTAACTGTCTGCAGCAAATCTCTCGGAGGAAGCATGCTTCTGTGAGGCTGGACAAAGTGGAAGGTGATAAAAAAAGAGGAAGACCACATTACAGCTGGATTGATTCAGTCAGGGAAGCCATAATAATGCATGAGCAGGGCTGTTAGCAACAAGGTGTCTTGAAGGGCTTTCATTCATAGGGATTCTATTGGTCAAAGCTAACTTGACAGCAGTTAACAACATTTCTGTCAATATCCCGGCATTGTTTATGTTAAGGTATTTTTTGAAGCCTGGACCAGCCCTTCTGTCTATCAAGTCCCAAGAAAACTCTATTCACCCCCCCCCCCCCCCAATTGTGAAGGCCCTATTTTCATGCAGTGTTATTTCTACTAATAACAAATGTGAACAATCTGTTTTTGGCTGGCAGATAATCTTATACATGGATATTTTTCTTCATGGTCTCTGTGAATGCACACGTGTGGAGTGTCTGCGCCTGCGCAGGCTCCAACGGAAACTTCTCTAGTTTAAACTTTTCAAGTTTTGGTGGTAACCCCGCCCAGTCCATGGCAGGGCATAAAAGGCGCCCCGCGTGCACACCTTGCAGTTCCTGTTTTTTCCGCCGCAAGGCTTACTTCAGAACTTCTAGCGATGTCCACAACCCGATTTAAACACTGTACACAGTGTTCGAAGAAGATAACGGATTCCGACAAGCACTCTCTGTGCCTCCGTTGCCTCACATTGCTGTTTCTTGCTGGCATTGCCAGGCCTTGACGGCCCATTCTCGGAAGAACTGAACACACCGACTGCGATACTTGTTATATCAAAAGTCGTTGGCACCGGCAATGTCGACATCAACTCCTTGACCATCGACCTCCACAGCAGCATTGGCGTCGGCATCGGCAGTGCCTTCCACTTTATGCGGCACAGCCCTCGACCCTCCTGGCAAAGGCAACCAAGGCCCCACAGAAGAAGTCTTGCTTGATGATGTCCACCACGTTGAAGGCTTCAAGGCTGGCCAGACAGGCTAAAAAGACATGTACGGTAACTACTGAGACCGTATGAATTCACTATTTGTCAATGAGTTCAGTGGCTTCGGTGTGGTCAGGCCGCTCCACGAGGTCGACAACTGCAACACCGCCATCTTCGGCGATGGCGCATTGCTTTCAAGAGAGCACATGAGGAGTCGCGTCGAGCTGCTACCTCTTCTTTGCCTATCCCTCCTATGCCTGGGAAGACGATGTTGAAAGGATCTGCGTCGCAACCGCAGGCAAAAAAGAAAAAGTCAGTGCCCCAACCTTCTTCCTCTTCTTCATCGAAGAGAACGACTGCCTCATCTACCACCTCGTCAGCAAGGTCTTCACCAAGTCAGTTGGCTCAATCTTCGCCTCCTCCTCAACCTGCATTGGAGGAGCAGTTGCCACAGGAATCCGTGGAAGAGCGTCCGGAGTCACCGGTGATTTTGGTAGACACCGTGATCAAGGTGCCAAACCCACCTCCATCGACTGGACTTATTGCCAGACAAGAGCTCTTTCCTCTCATGGTTACACCGGAGTGGGGGAGACAGATTGCCAGGCTGGCCCGTGCAGCTCAGGCCTCAGCCTCCAAGCAACCCCAGTCCTCTCCTCAACTCCCAACCCCCTTCCTCCTCTTCACCTCCACCGTCTGAAGCCGAAGAGGAAGAAGATGGAGAACTTCCTGGCTTGGTACATTCCGGCTCGGTACTGTCGTTGGGTATCAACAGGTCCCCAATGCATGATGCTTACGAGGCAGACCCTCTGTCACCGACTGATAACGTCAGGGCCTTCGCCGACCAGATGATGCGCATGGCTGACACTCTAAGCCTGGATATTAACCACACCTCCAAGGTAGTGACTGACCCAGTCTTCAAGCGGGTCCAAGCCGAGATGCCACCGCCCCGCTGCTACCTTTTCTGCCATACCTCCTCAATGTTATCCAAGTTTTGTGGAAGAAACCATCGTCTATTCCCCCCACTTCCAAGAAAATTGAGGCCTAGTACCGTACAGACGATGAGGGCTTGGAATGGCTCAAACACCACCCTGACCCGAACTTGGTAGTCGTGAAGGTGGCACAAGTGTTTGGAAGGCAATCTTCAACCCCATCTGACCGAGAGGAGAAAAGATTTGATGCCGTCGGCCAATAATTGTACTCAGGTGCCCTCCTCCTGGCCAGGATGGCGAACTATGGCGCTTGTATGGGGACATACCAACAAATCCTCTGGGAGAAAGCACTTCCTTTCTTCCAGCATATGTCGGAAGAAGACCATACAGTGCTATCTACCCTCACTCAAGAGGTGAACTCATTGGCGAATCACCAGATGCAGATGGCCAAACATACGGGTGATAAGTGGGAAAGGTGATCGCCCACGACGTCACTATTAGGAGACATGCCTGGCTCTCTCAACCTCCTCGAGGCAAGTTATTGAAGACCTTCCCTTTGATTCCCTGGGCCTCTTCAATGCAGGCACTGATGACAAGCTGAAATCTAACCAAGAGTTCAGGATCCTGGCAGCCAAGTGTGGGATCGAGAACCAGTTCCAGGCCCAGAGGACAAAGTGGTTCCAGTACACCAGGTGCAGAAATGGTGTCCCGTACTGACAGTATTCATACCGTCAGATTCTTCACCCATTGCCAGGCCCGCAGCAGCAAACCCAACAACACCAACAGTCCCAGCATCGACGTTCCCATCAGCAGCAGGAGCGCCCTAGGACTCGTCAAGCTTCAAGTGGAAACCACACTAAACACCGTGTTTGACCCCCCCTCCCCCCGGACAATACTGTCTCGTCGCTCATTACAGATGCCACTACCATGCCCATTCCCTCAGCTCCTGCCTTCCAGCCCTGACCTCAACACCCGCCTTTCGGTGACAGGCTCGCGCATTTCATCGATGCATGGCAACTCATCACCTCAGATGTGTGGGTGCTAAAGATGGTAGAAGAAGGCTATGCGTTAGAGTTCAAAGAGCTTCCCCCAATGGGGCGAATCATTGATACCGAGCTCTCCTTGCCAATCTTATTGGAGGTCGACACTCTTCTTCAAAAAGGAGCAATCTCTCCCTTCCCTGACTACTTGAACGGGCAGGCCTTTTTCTCATGCTATTTAACTGTCCCCAAGCCGGATGGCTCCCTCTGCCCGATCCTCGACTTGAGTGATCTAAACTCCTTCATCAAAGCCCAAAAGTTCAGAATGGTGACGGTGTCGCCCATACTCCTACTCCTCCGGCCGGAGGACTTCTTCACATCCATCGACCTCTGAGACACATATTTTCACGTGTCGATAAGACAAAGACAGACGCTTTCTGGCCTTTCGTGTTGCAGGTCAAATCTATGCCTTCAATGTATTTCCAATCGATCTGGCTACGGCTCCAAAAACCTTCACAAAATGTGTGTCGGTAGTGGCCGCACACAGGAGGCAAAAAATCCGGAGTTTTCCATACTTAGACGATTGGTGCTGGCAGCGCACTTACCGGTGCTTCTAAAGACTCAAATCCAAAAGACTCTCTACCTTCTCATGGGCCTCGGTCTTCAACTGAACAAACAAAAGTCGTACTTGACCCCAACAACATGCATAAAGTTCATTGGCACCATGTTTGATTTGCTGACTTAGTTGGTGTATCTCCCCGAAGCAAGATTTCGGGCGCTCCGCCTCGAAGCACTCCGATGCATTCAAGCCCGCATGGTAACGGCCAAGCAGGTTCAGGTCAACGGTGATGGTAACTCCGCTGGCAAGGCTGCTGTTTCAGCTTCTACAGAGATGGTTTCTTGACCAACCCAATCACAGATCACAGTGCGAAGTGCCTCACCGTCCCGTTAGCCGTACAAAAGTCCCTGAGATGGTTGGACAACTCAACATCATGTCTGCAAGGGTATCCCCTTCCATCCCGACCCTCCATCGATCACCCTCATGATGGATGCATCGATGTTCGCCTGGGGATGCCATACAGGAGAACTCTCCATCCAAGACCTTTGGTCGGCCAAGGAGAGGTTATGCCACATCAATTATCTGGAGCTCAAATCACTGAAGGCCTTTGCCCCTTTATGTTATGGGCAAGAATGTCCATGCAGATCCTCACGGACCACGTGGTGGCCATGCACTATGTGAACAAACAGGGTGGAACAGGGTCCAGGAAATTGCTGGCCCTTTCACTGACTCTTTGGGAATTGTGTGTAGCCCAGTCGATATTGCTCACAGCGCTACATCTCCCAGGCTCTCAAAATGTCGAGGCGGATTCATTGAGTCGCACATGATCATCGTCCCACAAATGGAGGCTGAACCCACAAGAGCTGGTCCTGCTCTTCGAGGACTGGGGATGGCCAGACGTTGATCTCTTCGTGTCTCTCATGAATGCCCAACTCCCTCATTTCGGTGCCCATCTCCCACCAGGCGCGGTACCAGGGTGCCTCGGAGATGCATTCCTTCTCGACTGATTGAACGGTCTCTTCTAAATCTTCCCACCCTTTCCACTCATCTCCAGGGTGATCGAGAGGATCCAGGCAGCGCAGGCCAACTGCATAGTGATAGCTCCTGCATGGCCGCGACAGGTGTAGTACCCGGTCCTCCTACAGCTCTCCGGTGGTAGGTATCGGCAGCTCCCTCCCCGCCAAGACCTCCTGTCAAGGGAAGAAGGCCTACTTCTCCATCCTGACCTGCCGTCCCTTCATCTCTCGGCCTGGAGGATCCAGTTCTGAGATCACTGTGTCCGCAGGTGCAGTCCATCCTTACTGCTACCCACAAACCGTCAACAGGTCGTATGCCACTTGTTTCACCTGTTTCCAGGGCTTCCTTTGGGAGAAGGAAATTCGGGAGTTCCCTCCTTCGATACCGGCAGTTCTTAAGCTTTTGTTTTCCCTAACCGAGCAAGGCCTATCACTCTCGTCTTTGAAATCACACCATGCCGCCATTTCATGGCATGTCCAGCAGAGGAGAGGAACTTCTCTCTTCTGTGACGCCTTCGTTTGGTCCTTCCTGAAGGGGTACAACAACCTGCACCCCCAGTCGCCCTCCAACTCCTGGCTGGAACTTTGATCTCATGCTCTCCAGACTGGTGTTACCACCGTTTGAGCCCTTAGCGACTGTCGACCTTCGCCTATTCTCCTGGAAAATGGCGTTTTTGGTGGCGATCATCTCTGCCTGCAGGCCATTCGAGTTGGGGGCGTTGAGGGTCGATGAACCGTATTAACTGTTCTATGCGGACAGGGCGCATGGACATTTCGTTTCTGCCAAAAATTGTTTCTCCCTTCCATGTTAACAAGGACATTGTCCTGCCTTCCTTTTTACAGTCTCCTTCCACTTCAATAGAGAAAAGACTGTACCTCCTCGATGTGCGAAGGGCTTTGTTATTTTATAGGGACAGGACTTCTCAGTCCCGAAAGACTCAAAGACTTTCTGTTTCCTATGCCCAGGATAAACTGGGCCTGCCAGTGTCCTCACAGTGTTTGTCCCGCTGGATTGCATCGACTATTGAACTTTGTTACCAACTAGCCCGTTGTCAGCCCCCTCCTGTCATTCGGGCTCAATCGACCAGGGCGATGGCCACATTGACCCCCTTCTTAAAGGGGATTCCCTTGGACTCGATTTGCAAAGCGGCCATTTGGGCAAACCCTTTGACTTTTGTTTCGCATTACAGATTGGACACTAGGTGTAGGTCTGACATGGCCTTTGATAGGGCAATCTTAACTTCTTGCCCTCCTTAACCTCGATACCAAGCACCTCGATACCGATGTCAGTTCCAAATGCCTACAACAATATTGTAACTGTATTCGGTTCTTATGTGTTGTTTTCAGTGTTATGCTTTATTATTTTATTACCTTATGTATATGATGGCAAATTGTTTTGCAGAACAGGGGATAACATGCGGTTCTGACACCAGGATGCTGTCTCTTTGTGTTCACTATGCATACCCAATGCTTTCGCTGTTTACGCTCTGGATAGTTGCTGCTCTTGAGGCTCTTTGTTGCCTTGTTACTGTGAATTGACTGTAACGTTTTATTCTCATGCAACCATTATGTCTGTGCCCTCATATGAATGAGTGTGCTTATCCTGTGTTAACGGCCTTTTTTGGCCAAGGGGGATCATGCACTCCTGTGTTATGGACGTTCTGTCCTTTTTCCATATGCTACTGTTTTTGATACTTCAATAAAATTGTTTGGTCCTTCATAAAGGGGTCGGTTTGTTCTTCCCGCCTCCGAGACCTCAGCTTGCTAGTCTCCACATGTGTGCATTCACAGAGACCACGAAGAAAAATGGTAGGTTACATACCTGTGACCATCTTTCTTTGAGTGGTGCTCTGTGAATTCACACAAACCCGCCCAGCCTCCCCTCTAACAAACCTCCGCCTTTTTTACTGCCTTGCGGCGTAGGAACTGCGGAGAGTGCGCGTGGGGCGCCTTTTATGCCCTGCCGGGGACTGTGCGGGGTTACCGCCAAAACTTGAAAAGTTTAAACTAGAGAAGTTTCCGTTGGTGCCTATGCAGGCGCAGACACTCCACATTTGTTAATTCACAGAGCACCACTCAAAGAAAGATGGTCACAGATATGTAACCTACCGGTATTATAAGTGAGGACTCAAAGAAAGTAAGGTCAAGCAGTGTGTGTTAACAGAATTTTTTTTCCTAATGCTTTGCAGGGGGTTTGCAACCATCTTTATTTTATGTCATATCAAAAACATTGCACACATTAGCATAAAACTGATAAAAATAGAAGGAGCAGAAGCAGCTAAATATCTTTTGACCAAAATCGGGCAGCAGTGACTGCATTGTCTGTAGCTTCAAACAGTTCTTCCTCTATACATGAGGCAGGACACTGCGGGCAAGTATACAGATCCGGAGTTGTCTGTTGTGCTCCACAGTCGATGATTGTGGAGCACAACACAGTGGATGATTGTTTTAGGTCGTGCCAGCTGAGACATGTAGTCAAAAAGAGTAGGGAGTGTTAAGATAGATAAGTTAACACAAATTGTATTTCCTTTTAAAATTGGTATGGTTCATGTTGCTACAACAATTAAAATATGCTGATTTGAAATTAAATAGATTTTTTAAGCAACCTGGAAGATTCTTCCAGATCGGATTGGTTTTGTTGCAATGGCACAGATTTCTGCTTAGCTTATCTCTCCCTTAGATATAAAAGCAAGCTGACTCATTGGAAACCTAAGCCTACAATCCTGCATGCCATCATGAGGAAAACTGTGACTCAAGACCACTTGCAGTCTCCTAAAGCTGTTTTCACAGCCTGTGTTGCCTTCTCTAATCACCTTGAACCATCCTTTTTCTGACAAGAAATGGAATGGGTGAACTGCTCCATTTAGAAACATCTTGGTGAGAGTTCCCTTTTAGATAGATTACAAGCTGAGATAGAGAACAGTTAAATATATTAATAGTAATCAAATGTAACGGCACTCCATGCAGCCATGCCAGCCACATGACCTTGGGGGTGTCTATGGACGCCAGCTCTTTGGCTTAGAAATGGAGATGAGCACCACTCCCCAGAGTCAGACATGACTGGACTTAATGCCAGGGGACAACCTTTATCTAATCAAATGTAATCTCTCCTCATTAATCAATTATAAACATTTCATTTGATTGCAATTGTTTTGAAAAGAAGACTTATTATTTTAATGACAAAAGCAGAGTATGTTTGTATTTTGTACAACAAAGAGAAAAAATCAATACCTCGGACCATTCATCATACAGAAGACTCACTGGGATCCCCATATCAAAACTACATTCTTAATGGCTGGCCAGAATGCTAAGATAACACACCAAACAGCCCTTTTCCTTCATAAAACAATGCAGCTGAGAACTGCGTATCTGGAGGCAATTGGGGTAAACTGTAAGGGTGACACAGATATCTGAAGTGGTTTGGGCTTGTGTAATAGCTGGTCTATTTTAACCTTCATTTTAACCTTCGTTTTTAATTTTTTTAATTTTTGTGGTATGAAATTTTATCTTGGTATTTTAATGATGATATTTTTAGTTACCTTTTAACCTAATCAGGTTTGAATGTGTGTTGGTTCGCTGTTGTGGGGGTCTTGGGATGGTGATTGTTGTCTGTGCACGTTTCTGTTTTTGTTTTTAATGTTGATGCGGTCAATGGACTAATCAATAAAGTTTGCTTTGCTTTGCTACCTTTAGTGTAATATGAAGCTGAAACTAGAGATTTTTTTTCTCATGGTGAAATGGCTTGAAGTAAGTGTTCTGCTGACCAGTGGTCTAATCAGAACAATGCAGTTCCATAAAGGTGGAATAAACATATTTTCCAATAGGCATGGAACTATAGCTCAGTATATAAATATGTTCAGAAAGCTGTAAGTTCAGTCCCAATTATTTCCAGTTAAAAATTCAGCTGTCAGGTGACTAGGAAAGTCTTTGCCTGAAGTATTATAAGGTGCATTCCAGTCAGAATACTAAGACAAAGGACTAATTGTATGATTTAATATAACTTTATATGTTCTATTGTATGTTCCTTTAATGTCCCTTTTCTATTCTTTCTTTCTGTTTTCCCTCTCTGATAATCAGGAAAATGTGCCTTTTATGAAAGTCAAACTATGATACAGAAACATTTTTATGTATAAGGTGTGCTCTTTTTAAAATAGTTTAAAGGAGATATAAAACAATATATTTCATAAAGTTGTTTTGGCAACAGGAATGCACAAGCTGCCAATATTTGGAAATTCTGTAGTCCTGGATTTAAGCTAATATTTCTGAGTCATCCCCAGAAATTTTTTTTCTGCAGCAAAACTCCTTGCAAAATGTAAATTAGCAAGAAGACTAGACGTAGCACTTAGTTGGGGGGGGGGGGGGGGGCATTATTTGGTGCACATCCAAATTGTGAAAAACAAAATAGATCCAAAACAAGCTTAATATTCTCCTTTTCAGAATTACCAGAGAATGTAGCTGTAATAATGTCTATCGTCGGTTAGTTGAAAAGAGAAAGAGATAATACAGTGGTTCTCAACCTTTTTAATGTCGCGACCCCTTAATACAGTTCCTCATCTTGTGTTGACCCCCAACCATAACATTATATTTGTTGCTACTTCATAACTGTGATTTTGCTACTCTAATGAATCATAATGTAAATATCTGATATACGGGATGTATTTTCATTGTTACAAATCGAACATAATTTAAGCACAGTGATTAATCACAAAAACAATATGTTTGGGAGAGTATGGACAATGGATGATGGGATTTGCAGTACCTTCAACCAAATCAGCTCTGACTTCCACAGACGACTGAGACCACAATGAATGACTGATCTGGACCAAACTTGGCACTGAACCTCCATGATCACCAAAAAACATTGGAGGGGTTTGGGAGGAATTGACAGTGATTAATAAGTAATAGGATCCTAGAGTTGCAAGACCTCCAAGGGCCATCCAGCCCAACCCTCTTCTGCCTTCATGTAGGAACAGCACAATCAATGCCTGCAACATATGGCCATTCAAACTCTGCTTAATAAAAATAACAATAATGATAGGATCCTAGAGTTGGAAGAAGCTTCCAAGGGCCATCCAGTCCAACCCCCTTCTTCAGTCTTAATGCAGGAAAAGCACAAAGCACCCCTGACAGACGGCTATTCACCCTCTGCATAATAATAATAGTAATAATAGAATCCTAGAGTAGAAGGAGACCTCCAAGGGCCATTCAGTCCAACCTCCCTGCTAACTATCAAAGCACACCTGACAGATGGCCATAGAGACCTTGCTTAATAATAATGATATTAATAATAATAGGATCCTAGAGTAGCAGACCTCCAAGGGCCATTCATTCCAAACTCCTTCCTGCCATAAGGAAAAAGCACAATCAAAGCACGCCTCACAGATGGCCATTCCGCCTCTACTAATGAAAATAATAATAATAATAATAATAATAATAATAATGCTATTAATAATAATAGGATCCTAGAATAGGAGGAGACCTCCAAGGACCATCCAGTCCAACCTCCTTCTGCCATAAGGGAAAAACACAATTAAAGCACTCCTAACAGATGGCCATTCAGCCTCTGCTAATAATAATGATGATCCTATTAATAATAATAGGATCCTAGAATAGGAGATCTCCAAGGGCCCTCCAGTCCAACCTCCTTCTGCCATAAAGGAAAAACACAAAGCATTCCTGATAGATGGCCATTCAGCCTCTGCTCCTGCTGCTAATAATAATAATAATAGTAATAGGAACCTAGAATATGAGGAGACCTCCAAGGGCCATCCTGTCCAATCTCCTTTTGCCGTAAGGGAAAAACACAATCAAAGCATTCCTGACAGATGGCCATTCAGCCTCTGTTGCTGCTGCTGCTGCTACTGCTGCTGATAATAATAATAATAATAATAATAATAATAATAGAAACCTAGAATTGGAGGAGACCTCCAAGGGTCATCCTGTTCAACCTCCTTTTGCCATAAGGGAAAAACACAATCAAAGCACTCCTAACAGATGGCTATTCAGTCTCTGCTAATAATAATGAGAATGCTATTAATAATAATAGGATCCTAGAATAGGAGGAGATCTCCAAGGGCCATCCAGTCCAACTTCCTTCTGCCATAAAGGAAAAGCACAATCAGATGGCCGTTCCAACTTTTGGCCATTCCACCTTTGCAGGCTGAACGTCATGTTGTTGTTGCTGCTGCCCCTGTCACAGCTGCTTTGGAAGATGAGGAAGGAGAGAAAGAAGAGAAGGACAGTGGGTGGGCTCCCTCACCCGCCCGCCCACCACCAGAAGTTGGCAGAAGCAGCATTTTTGGAGCAGCAGCTTTCCTCCTCTCGGCTGCTTTTTCCTCCCCCCCCCCCCCCCCCACTTCTTCCTGAAAACTGCTGAGGTGGAGGTGGAGGCACGGAGAAGGAAGCAGGAGGGAAAGGAAGAGGGAGAAAAGAAAGCGATATAAAAAGGAGAGGAGGAGAAAGGAAGAGAAAAAAGAGGGAGAAAGAGAGAAGGGAAAAAGCTGGAGGGGGAGAAAAAAAGGAAAAGAAATGGATAGAACAAAAGAGAATGAGAGGGAAGAGAGAGAAAAGCTGAGAAAGAGAAGGAAAAAGAAGAGGCGGGGGGCTCCGGGGTGGTGGTGGTGTTTGCTGCGGCTGAAAGAACAAGGAGAAGGAAGAAAGAGAGGGCCTTGACTCCTCGGCCACCCGCGCACCCTTATTGTGAGGACTTTCCCCTTGGCCAGACCTCTCAGCTACCTTCCTTCTCCTTTACTGCAGGGGGGGGGGGGCAAACTTGTTGCAGGGTGGGAGGTGGTGCCAGCGGTGCACAGGGTCAGGTACACGATGCTGTCCAAGCTTGGAGTGCCTGCCCGCTGCCTCCAAGGCCAGCTAACCAAAGGCAGCACCAACTAACACTCATGGCACACACACACCCTGCTGGCTTCCCGCCAACCCAAGAATGTGCACGGCCATGAGGAGCGTGCTTGGTTGGCCATCAAACTACATCCCACAGAAGGCCCTCTGCAAACCATGACTCCAAAATGTGCGATGGCACACTTCCCTGGAAGATCCTCTGGTTTCCTCAGGAAGAGCTTGATACAGGCTGGGTGCCTCATCCAAAATACTTGGGATCAAAATGGGGGCGCCTCTCCATGACTACTGGCAACCGGAGGGGGCAGGGCCAAAGGAGGTGATGCCACGACCCCTGAAAAATTGCTGGGTGACCCTGCGGGGGGGGGGGGGGGTCGCAAACCCCAGGTTGAGAAACGCTAAGATAATAGATAACAAGATGAAGACTCTTTTTTAAAAAAAAGTATTCCAAAGCCATCTGGTTTATTAGTTTTCCTTCTTCATTGTGTTCTTAGCTTTGCCATCTTTGAAGATTCTCTGTAAGCTCTCTTCTATAATGTCTAGTTACTGATGTCTCAGTCATGAGAACAAATGTGTCACTTCCAATCATTTCCTCATCTTAATAAGACGAATGAAAATATTTTATGTATAAAGGCTTGTCACACCTATATTCTCGTGATTCCGCCTGCGTTGCAAGTGCGTTTGGTGGGGACGCGAGACAGGGCCTTTTCTGTGGTGGCCCGCCAACTCTGGAACACCCTCCCAAAAGATCTTAGACAGGCCCCTACGCTGGCAGTCTTTAGAAAGAACTTGAAGACTTGGCTGTTCCGATGTGCCTTTCCAGAATAGGAAAACTCCAATAACAAGTCCCAGAAGCACTTTATTAGAATTAAGATTGCTGCACACTGCACACTGCACTTACCCTATAATCCTTACATATCACCTGTCACATCAGCACTTTTAATCCTGTACCCATTACTCTGATCTGGCCCAGTTTTATTGTGTCTTGATGTATTGTTTATTGCTTGATGTTTAATATTGCTTTAATTGTTTTTAATTTGCTTTAGGTTTTGTATTGTTATGTTGTGTTTTGAGGCCTTGGCCTTTGTAAGCCGCATCGAGTCCTTCGGAAGATGCTAGCGGGGTACAAATAAAGCTAATAATAATAATAATAATAATAATAATAATACATCCATGTACATGCAATTTACTGTATATACTTGAGTATAAGCCAAGTTTTTCAGGCCTTTTTTAAGTCTGAAAAGGCCCCTTTCGGCTTATACTTGAGTCAAAGTTATTTATTATTTTACTCTGATTATGATGATTATTTTATTACATTTATTATTTTTCTCTATTTACTGTTATTATTACATTTACATTATTTTACAATATTATTATTTTATTACATTTATTATTTTTCTCTAGTTACTATTATTATATTCTTTTACTCCATTATTATTACATTTTCCTGTCATAGTCAACTGTGAATCACACATTGTGGTATTCCTGCGCCTGCGCAGGTCAACTTTGGAACCTTCTAGAAGCTTAAAAACACTGTATCCCCCTCCTGGCCCCGCCCCCCTCTTGAGTATATAAGTCTCCTGGGAGGGGCCAGCCTCCAGTCCTCTTTTTTCTGCCGTCAGTAGGTTTCAACTAGTGAACCTTAGGGTTTATAATATTCTATCTTCCCTTGGACTTTTTGACTCGGACTGGCTGATAACGACAAGGTACTCTGTTTTCCCCCTCACCTCTGACCGGCTTTGGACTCTTCTCTCGCTTTCTCCTCAATTGGCTTCTATTATGGCGACAATTCCTTTTAAGAAGTGCTCGGCCTGCCCGAATGTCCTCCCAGACACAGACGGCCACATCCTATGCCTGGCCTGTCTGGGAGAGGGGCACCTCTCACAACCCTGTGGGATTTGTGCCTCTTTCACTCCACAAACACAGAAGAACAGAGAATCATGGCTCAAGGCAGCCCTCTACAAGAGGGCCTTACTCCCGCCACCTGCCAACAGGCCACAAGTTATGGTAGAAACTGCCCCCTTACCTGCCAAGACCAGGCCGGCTCCGTCAGGCCTGAAAAAGAAGGCCCCACAAGATGGCTGCGCCAAGGGTGCACAGCCTAGACCATCCAACAAAAAGGCGGGAAGACCCTCCGGCATCGCTCCCCCGCAGTTACAAAGGGAGATTGCACTCCCCTGGCCGGCAAGCATAGGGGAAGCGCAGGAGGGCCGACCGGCACCAGTCCTCGACCAGGCCTCTCCGATGCTGGACGCAACGGGGCCCGTGTCTGGACTGACTCCTGCTCCGACCATCTCTGCACCGGCTTCGGCCACACCGCAGCACGTCCCAGACAAGCGACGCCGATCCCTGCTGCTGCCCCGTTGCGCGCCGGGCTTGACTCTCCCGACGCCGAAGGACCAGCCCCTTCAGGAGGCGTGGCCTCTCTCCAGCTGCCTGAGGCCCCTTCCACTGGGAGGGTGGAAGAGCAAGTCCCGGGATCGATCGCGGGGAGGAGCCTCTCCCCATGATCAACTGACAACTGCCTCTTCTCCAGGCCAGCTGCTCCGATGCCGGCAGCATCGGTAGGGAGGTGCAGGAGCAGGAGGAGATCGCGCTCCCCATCGCGCTGCAGCTGGCGGCTCAGGGGATCTCGACGCCGGTGATCTCCGCGGGGGAAGATCTAGGTCAGGATCTCCCTCATCCTCCTCGACAGGTTCCTCTTCCTCCTCCTCTTCCTCCTCCTCCAGGAGCTCTAGGAGGTCACATCGATCCCAATGACCTCACTCTGCATCTACTCAATGGGGGCCCTATGGACCTAACCCATACCCTCATCCAGGGTTTTGGCAAATGGGGCGACCAGGACAGTTTATGTATGCCCAACACCCCACCCCTCCCTTTGCTCCACTTCCCAGAATGGAGACTATCCAGGGGATTCAGCAGAGGGGATATGGTACCTCTACCACCGTCTTTCCCTCTTCAGCTTCACTGCCTGCTGCAGTGACCCATCCTTCCTTGAATGGACTTGGACAGACAAACTGTGTTGGACAAAATGATTGTATTGAACAAACTTTTGAATGTGTTGAACATAATTATGTAGACCTACCTGTTTGTGCTGAACAAAATGCTTGTGATGCTGCTGTTGTGCTCGCCCCTGCCCATCCTGAACCACCGTGCACCCCGCAGATGTCTCAGGAGGTGGCCATGCCCACAGGGGAACTCAATCTCCTCGAGTTAGAGGACTCAGATTCCTCTGCAGACTCACAGGAGTTGCAACAGGCCCAGACAGCGGCCGATACTGCACCTTTACCTGCTGACTTTAACAAATTCTCATCCCTTGTGGATAGAATGATTAAAGCATTAGATATTCCGGCCCCCAGGGTGCCAGAGCACGTAGAGGACTCCATGTTCCCCTCAGATGAGCAAAACATCCCTACCTCTACATTGCTCCCCATACTCCCATATCTGATAAAATCTGTGAAGATCTTGGATGCGTCCCCAACCCCCATGCCCGCTATACCCAGGAAGGTTAACTCTCTTTATAGAATTGATTTAACGGTGGCTAAGTGGGTGTCAAACCCTCCTAAGCCCAACACCGTTGTGGCTGAGGTGGTGAAATCTAAGAAACCGAAGAGCGCCCTTTCTGCCCCGCCTGATAAGGAAGGGAAAAAAATCGACCTATTGGGAAAGAAAGCTCACCTGGCTGCGGGCCTGGTCACCCGCATGGCTCATTACACTACGTACATGAGCGGCTATCAGACTTTCCTCTAGTCCAAAATGCTCCCATATTTGGAGAAGCTTCCTAAAGGGCTGCAGTCTGAGGCCCTCCTGTCAAAAATCCAAAATGATTTCGCTAAGTACTTAGCCGAATCCGCTGGTCACTTGTTCACAACAGCAACGTTGATACGGAGACATGCGTGGTTAAGAGCAGCCAACCACTCAGAGGAAGGCAAAGCTCTAGCAGAGGACCTTCCCCTACCTGAGGAAGGTCTCTTTAACCCCGAGACTGATGTTACCATCAAAGAAAAGCAGGAGGTGCACCAAGCGGCCAATAAATTTGGATATACTTGGCAGCCCTATCAGAATAGAATCAGATGGCAGTCAGCACCTACCAATTATCATAAGAACTACAATAATTCCTACTCTGGGTCGTTCAGAGGGAGGGGTCCTTCATCCCCCAGGTACCAGGGTTACAGGAAAAATACTTACCAGTCTAATCCAAGGTATCAACCCTATCAGAGCAAACCAAAACCCCAAGGGGCCTCGAGGAAGCGTCTTTGATGCTTCCAGCCTAAAGACTGGTACTACCCCGGGCGAAATCGAACCTCCAAGTGAGGGATTCAATGTATCACTTGTTAACCCCAGTTGTAATGTTAGACCCCCGTCTACTTGCTCACCTCCCACAGTTATATTCGGGAACAGACTGCAAGCCTTCCAATACAATTGGGCGGAGATTACCACTGACAAATAGGCGTTGTCAATAATCAGGCACGGGTATGCCATTGAGTTTGATGAAAGACCGTCAGTGGGAACAGTTAAAGTTACTCCCCCTTCCCAGGTTTTGTCTCAAGAAATTGATGCGCTATTGGGTTGTACAGAAGTTGAATATAAATTGTATGATTTTAACTGTATTTGTGTTTGGATTGGTTGCACTAATGCTGGAGCAGCCTAGCTGAGAGGAGTGTGTTACCATGGAGACGATGCTGTAGAGAAGGGGAGGAGCTTAGAGGGGAGAGTTTGAAAAACGACAGTTTAAGTTCAGTCAGAGTTAGAGTTTAGGTTCAGAGGAGTGAACAGTCAGAGTTAGGGTTTGGAGCTCAGAGTGAGCAGTTCCAGTTAGGAGGTCAATTCAGTCAGCCATCGGAGATAGTTGTTTAGTGGAAGAGCAGTGAGAGGGAATAGCAGTAGGATTTCCAGCCTAGGAAGGCGGGAGGGAGAAACCTAGATAGTTTCTTTAGTCAGGGAAGGCTAAAGAAAGCTAGTTAAGATCGCTAGTCGAGAGAAGACTAGAGATTAGTAGTTTGATCAAGGACAGATCAAATTAGAAAGCTATTCACCTCAAGAAACATTGCTCAGCAAAGTGCTACATTTCACTAACAGTTGCTATAAGTTGTATCATTTGAGTGAACTGTATTTCAAACTGTTACTTAAAGTTCCAGAAGTCATTCAACAACTCGTAACCACACGCTTTGTACAAAATATACTTGTTCTCTTTTGTTTGAAGACTGCCTCATCTCCATTAATTCTGCGTCCAGTGTGCCATATCTCCCAATAATACCTCACATCACACATTGGTGGCACCATTAAGAGTAATAAATAATAAATCGTCCCTCCTCTCTCCTAATACGTTACATGGGTAAAGGTGCCATTTCATCCGTTCACTCTTTAATGTTCGCATCTTGTTTTTTCTCAAGATATTTTGTTGTGTCAAAGAGAGGGGGTGGCTTCAGAGCCATCCTCGATCTGAGAGAGTTAAATAAATCAATTTCGCCCAAGAAATTTTGCATGGTGACTCTTTCATCGATAATGCCTCTCTTACCTGATAACACTTGGTTTGCTACCATAGACCTAAGGGACGCCTATTTTCATTTATCAATAGTGCCCCATCACCGTAGGTTTCTTACCTTCATGGTAGATGACAGAGCATTTTGCTATAATGTGCTCCCATTTGGCCTAAGTGCAGCTCCCCGAGTGTTTACTAAGTATGGTGGTGGTGGTTGCTCACCTGCGAACCCGCGGGATCGTGGTTTATCCATATATAGATGATTACCTCATAGTTTCAGTCAGCCGATGAACTTCAAGAACACGTCTATGTTGTATTGTGTCTCCTACAGTCGCTGGGCCTGGTGGTCAACATGGAGAAGTCCTCCCTACGACCAGCATGTGGGATCCTCTTCATTGGAGCTTTCCTGGATGGAGTCTCGCAGAGAGCATACCTACCACCGGACAGGTTTTTCAATTTACAGATGCAGGACCGGGCTGCTATGGAGGCCCACATAGTATCGGCCAGGCAAATTCAGACCCTACTGGGCTATATGGCATCCACCACATCGGTAACTCCCTTTTCACGGTTACGTATGTGACCCCTCCAATCTTGGTTTGGTATGGTGTTCAATCCCCTCAGGGATTGCCGCCGATCCACATTTGTTCTACCACAGGAGGTCCGTCACTCCCTAGAATGGTGGACTCTACCCCAGTTTGTATGTGTCGGCCTCCCCTTCCAGGTGCCATATCCTACCAGAATGATCACAACAGACTCCTCCTTGACAGGATGGGGTTCCCATTCCCAGGGCTTAGTCGCTCATGGCAGGTGGTCCCCAGGCTAGTCTGAACTTCACATAAATGTCCTAGAACTGTTAGCCATAGAAAGGGCCCTAAAATCATTCGAGGGACTAATCCGGGACCAAGTGGTTCAGATATTAACAGACTACAACAGTCATGTATTATCTGAACAAACAAGGAGGGACCCATTCCCAACAGCTCACTTTGCAGATTTGGGAATGGTGCATTCAGAGAGAAGTGTACCTTCAGGTCACCCGCCTTCCAGGACAGGAAAACTCCCTGGCGGATTCCCTCAGCAAGAATCCACTAGGGAATCACCACTGGTCCCTCAATCAGGAAGAGGTACTACAGATCTTCCAGCTATGGGAGCCTCCAGAAATCAATCTCTTTGCCACCAAGGAGAATGTAAAATGCAACAGTTTCTGCTCACGCACGAGTCCCCTGGGAGCAGGGGGGATGCCTAGGAGATGCATTTCTCCGAATCTGGGGAGGCGCTCCACTGTACGCCTTTCCCCCGTTTCTGTTACTATTGAAGGTGGTGGCAGAGCTTCAAAGAGACCGCTCTCATTGCACCGTAGTAACTCCGTGGTGGCCCCGACAGCAGTAGTTTGCCCCTCTCCTGCAGATGTTGAGGGGACAATTCTGGAGGCTCAGGAACAGGGTAGATCTCCTATCCTCGCAACGAGGACAGGTGCTATACCCGGATGTGCGCCTCCTCAAACTGACAGCTGATAGTTCCGTCTCTTTGGGATCAGGTTTGACTCTCCCTCAAACGGTCCTATCTATTATGGAAGCTGCTCACAGGCCCTCCACTAAAAGGTCATACATCTTTAAGTGGAACTGGTTCTGTAATGTTGCGAGGTCAAAGGATCAGGAGCTGGATGAGGCCCCAATTTCAGTAGTTTTAGAATTCCTAGCAACCCTTTATGACTCTGGTCTCTCCAATTCCTCGTTAAAGTGTTACTTGGAGGACATCTCATGGTTTAGGAGGAAGAAGGGTCTGCCTTCTTGTTTTGTTGACCCTTTAGTTAAATGTTTTTTGAGAGGCCGTAGCTCCTATTGCCCCATCCTGGAGTTTGGAGGTGGCAATTTCTAGTTTAATGAAACCCCCCTTTGAACCCATGGCTTCAGCAGACTTAGGGCGCTAACTTGGAAGGTAGTGTTTCTGGTGGCCATAACCTCAGCCAGAAGGGCTAGTGAGTTATGTGCTTTACGGGTAGATCCTCCGTACCTGAAGTTCCACAGTGATAAGGAAGTTTTATGCACGGATGTGGCATTTTTACCCAAGGTTGCCACTAGGTTTCATACCTCCCAGGATCTGGTTCTGCCAGCATTTTTCCAGAATCCAGAAACCTCTTTGGAAAGAGGTTTACACTATCTGGATGTTAGAAGGGCATTAGCTTTTTACGTTCACAGGACATCTGAGTTCAGAAGATCCCTTAGATTGTTTGTGAAGTATCGCAGGGACACTAGGGGTCTTCCAGTTTCCTCCCAGCGATTTTCAGGTTGGATTGTGTCAGCAATTCACACCTGTTATAGGTTAGCAGGAAAGGAGTTGCCTCAGCAGATTAGAGGCCACTCAACGAGGGCAGTAGCTACTTCTACTGCTTTTATGAAGGGTGTTCCTTTGGAAGCAATCTGGAGAAGTCCTCCCTACTACCTTTCTCTCTTCCCCACTACCTTTTCCCACTACCTTTGTTTCCCATTATAAGGTTGACAGTATATCTAGGAGAGAAGCTGATTGCGGTAGAGCGGTGCTGTTTTCGCCAGTGGCATGACCCCACCAGCCAGAAGAATAGCTCGCTAGTCTACCACAATGTGCGATTCACAGTTGACTACGACAGGAAATGAGAAGTTGCTTGCCTGTAACCGTAGTTTCCTGAGTAGTCACTTGTGAATTCGCACATACCCTCCCTCCTCCCCTCAAGTGTCATGCCACACCTTCTGGCTGCTCTGCGGCGGAAGAGGACTGGCGGCTGGCCCCTCCCAGGGGTCTTATATACTCGAGAGGGGGGGCCGGGCCAGGAGGGGGATACAATGTTTTTAAGCTTCTAGAAGGTTCCAAAGTTGACCTGCGCAGGCTCAGGAATACCACAATGTGCGAATTCACAGGTGACTACTCAGGAAACTACAGTTACATGTAAGTAACCTCTCATTATTACTTTATTCTCTTTAATGTTATTGGAAGGATATGTAAGTGCATTTATATTGAAGAAAGTTAGAATAATAGTTTAATTAGAGTTGGACAGACTTATCTTAAATAACAGTTTTATGTAAATATTCAAAAACATTTAACCTTCTGATGCCTCAATTAATGTAATTTTACTGGTATCTATTTTTATTTTGAAATTGGCCAGTAGCTGCTGCATTTTTCACCCGTGGCTTATACCTTGGTTTTCCTAGGTTTTTTTTTTTTTTTGTGGTAACTTTAAATGCCTCGACTTATATTCGGATCAGCTTATACTTGAGTATATATGGTAAATAAAATACCTTTGCTAATTACTACTTGGAATACACTGCAAACTATGATGAATAAAATAATTGTGTCAGGTTGCTTAATAATGTGAGGGGATGTCTGAATGGATAGTAATGTTTTAGTAGTGACAATAAGGAGACGCCAATGATGTTGTTTTTATTGCTGTTGTGGTTTATGTAATTGTAATGTTTTAAATTGTTTTATGATACTATGTATACTGGTTTGTTGTACTATGTTGTACTATGATACTATGTATACTGCCTTGAGTCGCCGATAGGTTGAGAAAGGCAGTATACAAACACAGTAAATAATAGTGTAATACTGTGTTCCCCTTTTTCCCTCTTTCAGGCAAGTTTGCAGATGACATATTTGGAGAGCTTTTTACTCAGGCAAACACTTTTGGCTTTAGGGTGACCTCCCTAGCCAAGAGAGTTGATCGCCTTCAGGTCAAAGTCACTCAGTTGGATCCCAAAGAAGAGGAAGGTAATGAAGCAGAACAATGTATTTTTAGACCAGCTGTGCTGAAGGATCACCACAACAAACTAATAAATGCTTATTGCTTTGGAATTAAACATTGGATTAGGACATCTTTCAGTGTACCATAAGTTATTGACAAGGACGTGTTGTATGTTCTGTGTAGTCAAGGGCGTCTTTGTAGTTCCTCAACATTTTAGGAAGGTTTATCTGATAGTTACCTAGCGACCCCTTGCTGACTGCATAATTCAAGAGCAGGACCTCTTACTTTGTAGTCTTCTCTAGGGAGCTTCTCATTCAGTCACCTTTCCCAGCTTGATTTGCTTATATGTTTTGTACTGCAATCCCCCTAATTCTCAGAGACTAACCATGCCAGTTTTTGAGAAGGTAGAGCAGCGCTACACTGAGGAATCTATAGACAAGCTGTTTCAAAGCAGCATGTAACTAGTGTCAAAAAACTGTGATTGTCAATGGATCTGTTGTGTTTATTATGTGTTGGAGGTCCACATTGGACTGACCAAGTTATCTGCAAGGCTTCCAGACTGGATTGGATTTCTGGGATTTCTTAAAGGCACTCTTATTTATTACAACCATAATTTTGTGTTCATGTTTTCAGTACTTTATTATTTTATCAATTCACTAAAAATTGTGATACTTTTGTTACATAATTTACTTTTCTAGGAAAATATTTTAATGAGTGTATAACACTAGCCAATATATTCCAGGAGTTTCTTGGGCTGGTTCTGTCCAATCCCTATGCTGTTGTTGTTTTTGAATTTCACAGCGGTTTGTTCTTAAGCCAGCATACACATACACAGGCTTTTGAATGATGCTCTACTCAGCAGACAGGGTTCAAATACATCATCAGATCATATTGAGAAAATACTTTTGTCTAGAAAAGCTTCTTTATAAGCCTGCAGGAGTCTAGTATCTAGATCCAGGGAAGTCATGCTCCCCCTCTGCTCTATTCTGCCTTGGTCAGACCACTTTACCTGGAATCACACAATGTCCAATTCTGGGCACCGCCATTTTAGGGAGATGTTGACTCTAAGATGAACTGTGTCCAGAGGAGGGCGACTCAAAGAATCAAGGGTCTGGAGAACAAGCCCTCTGAGAAGCAGCTGAAAGAACTGGGTTTTAGTCTGCAGAAAAGAAGGTTGAGGGGACATGGTGATGGCCATATATCAAAATGGGAAGGGAAGTCATAGGGAGGATGGAGCAGGCTTGTTTTCTGCTGCTCTGGAGACTAGAACGTAATGGAACAGTGGCTTCAATATACAGGAAAGCAAGGAGATTCCACTGGAACATCAGAAAGAACTTCCTAACGGTGAGAGCTGTTCAGCAGTGGAACTCTCTCACTGTCCCTTGTGGAGTGTGGTGGAGGCATCTTCTTTGGTGGCTTTTAAACATAGGCTAGATGGCCATCTGTCAGGGATTTTGAATTTTGAGTTGACTTCTTTTTTTTCTTTTTGATCATCTTCAGTATCCCTGCAAGGCATCAACACCAGGAAAGCCTTCAAAAGCTCCACAGTTCAGGACCAAAATCTCTTTGACAGAGATTCTCTCCCTGTGCCTGTCCTTGAAACGTACAGCATTTGTAATATGTCACCACCTCTTAACATCCTGTCCCCCTACAGGTAAGACACTTTGTATTCATAACCAAGCAGGAAGACTACCTAACCAGTTGATAATGTCACATTGTTGGAGAGACCCATAAAAGAAGCTCTATTACTGGTGGAGAGGGGGGAGGGATACTTTTCCTATAAAGGCAGGCTGAAAATGTTTTGGTTTTTGTAGTGACAAGAAAAGATTACAGGAAAATGCGGGAAAGGCACCATTATACAGCATTGTAAATGTGAAACATGTTAATTGGACATAGCTGGAAACAATTCTTGTGGTTGAGATGTGGTAATACAAAGTCGTTGCTATATGCACTGTATCAAAATCATTTCCTGTTGCAACACCATAAAGACATAGCAGGTGCTTAACCTTATATAGGACAGGAAGGACAAGTCTAAACCTTTTTCTGTTGCAATAGAGTTTTTAAAGCCACAAGGAATCTTTTCATTGTGCTCTGTTATCTGGGGCTTATTGTACTTGGGCTCTAGGGAAGCATTTCTTATTCTTGGTCCATGTGTTTGTATATGTTTATATATATGTATGTGTTCTCTTTCCTAGGGATGATGGCAAAGAAGCACTTAAATTTTACACAAATCCATCATATTTCTTTGATCTTTGGAAGGAGCAGATGCTGCAGGACACAAAGGATATAATAAAAGAGAAGCGGAAGCATAGGGTGAGGCTGAGAGCATCTCTTTGTTATTGAATAGTTCCGCACTTAAAGAAGGCAAGAGAGGGAAAACATAATGGATAGTAGCTCTTTGAATTGAGACAACCCATTTTAGAAGTGGACGTAGACATTTTTTACTATACAGCAGGATTTGCTTTTATGATTTCAGATTAAGTTGAGAAAGTTCTATCAATCCTGTCCCTTGGGGTGTTTGTCTGACTTCAGCTGTAGGTAATATTTAGATCAGTGTTTTTCAACCTTCCTAATGCCGCGACCTCTTAATACAGTTGTGTGCTGACCCCAAACCTTAACATTATTTTTGTTACTACTTCATAACTGTAATTTTGCTACTGTTACAAATTGTAATGTAAATATCTGATACGCAGAATGCATTTTCATTCACTGGACCAAATTTGGCGCAAATTCACAATACACCCAAATTTGAATACTAGTGGAATGGGAGGGGGGGGGATTGATTTTGTCATTTGGGAGTTATTGTTGCTGTTATTTATAGTTCATCTACAATCAGAGCATTCAGAAGCTCACCAACAGTAGAATTGAGCCACACTTCCCATACAGAACCCCCATGCATGCCTTGGAGGGACGCGCTGGCACAAGGCTCCCTCCAGCCTCACAGGATCTTCCTTACTCGTACATGCACACCACGCTGCCATGCATCGGAGATGCTTGCTCTCACCTCCCCACTTGGGGTCTGGAAACAGCCCTCCTCTTGGCTGAGAGACCAGCCAATCAAAGCAGAGGAGAGCTTTGGTAGGAGGATTCGCCATCCAAAATGGAAGAGAAGGACAGGCGGAGAGATCCTCAGCCTCCTCTGCCAAATAAGTTCCTAAGACCATCAGAAAATTATATGTTTTCTGATTATCTTTGGCAACCCCTCTGAAACTCCCTTGCGAGTCCCCCAGGGGTCCTGAATGCCAAGTTGAGAAACTCTGATTTTGATACTCATCATAAAATCTTGCTACATTTCTTTTTAGTGCTGAAGAGGAAATTCTGTATACCTGAGAGTAAGTCTCATTGAATGCAGTGAGTAGAAATGCAAAGGTTTGGGCCATTAACTCCACTCTGAGGAAAGCCATACTACCTTTTGTGATGAATCCCCTGCCTTAACCCTGAATCTCTTTTCAATTTTCCTGGCTTTTGGTCCTTTTCTAGGTGACACGAAAGTACTAAAGCCCAGTTTCCAATATAAAATGCCAAAATTATGCTTTCTGTGCCAGGTCTCTCCCCCGTCACATTATATCTTCAAGGAGAAATGGACTCAGCTTCAGTTTCAAAGAGACATGTGACTGTGTAGAGGGAATGGCTTCCTATGCTAGCTGAACAAGAATTACAACATGCCTGTTTCTCCTCACCTATGGGTGGGTCACAACTAGTGTTGAGGATATTCCCTAGTGCCACGAGAGAAATTGGCATTCTCACTTGTCAGCCAAGATATGTGTGAGTGACATGCACTTTATGACTCCCTGCTTTCCAAAACATTTTTTAAGAGGAATATCCTAAGATAGGAGTCCTCAAATTTTTTAAACAGAGGGCCAGATTACAGTCCATCAAACTGTTTGAGGGCCAGATTATAATTTGAAGAAGAAGAAAAAAGAATTCCTATGCACACTGCACATATCTGATTTGTATGCAAAAAAAAAAAAAAACCAAAACATTACAACAATACAATAATTAAAATGAAGAGCAATTTTAACAAATATAAACTTATTAGAATTTCAGTGGGAAGTGTGGGCCTGCTTTTGGCTGATGAGATAGGATTGTTGTTATTGTTGGGTGCTTTCAAGTCATTTTATACTTAGGTTGACCCTGAGCGAGGGCCGGATGAATGACCTTGAAGGGCCATATCCTGCCCCTGGGCCTTAGTTTGAGGACCCCTGTCCTAAGATTCCAGCACTCTTTTCTTTGTAAAATGTCATTTGAAGGCCTGACTATAAATCCCTGGAATAAATAAAATGCCACTTTCGAAACCTGAGAAATGGTAGTCTCGTCCCTGTGGTAGGAGAGAGGTGGATGTTGGAGGCATTTGCTCCATGACTCTGATACTGACCATCCCTTGGTTATGAACAAGATAGGTTCTGTAGATTTGTTCTTAAGTCTAATTTGTATGTAAGTCAGAACAGGTACATTTTTAAAATGTAATTCCAGCCGAAAAATCCAGGACATTCGTAACTCTGGGACTGCCTTGATGCAGTTTACCTGTTTCAAAACTGCTAACTTCTGCAGCTAGGATCATGTAGAATCTAAGAATGGGAAATTGCTTAAGTAACCCTGGAGCAGTCCTCCAAAACACCTCCTAGAGCAGTGGTTCTCAACCTCAAAGACTCTGTGGATTTCACCACATTAGTTAAATTCCACTGAATTCTACACTTAAAATCTGGACATCCACTGGGGTTACTACATCAGTTTGGGTTAAAGTGCAGTTTTTCAGTTTTTAAACATAAGGGGTAGCAGTCTTTTTCAACACATAAGGAAGAGGTGAGGAAATGGATTGTTCTCAATTCTCCATTTTTTTTGCCAGATTTCTAATGAAGCAGCATTTGTTCCTCCCAGTTGAAAATGTGGGAGGAGCTAAAACACCTACCCAGTTAGGAAGAGTTCTGTCGCCACCATTTCCTAGGTCTTTGCCAAAACAATTTCTTTTCTTTTTTTAAAAAAAAGGCCTTGAAAATAAGCCCCACTGAGTTCAATTAAACTCTAGCACCTTTCAGGTCTGTTTGGCCATGTTCCAGAAGTATTATCCCCTGAGATTTCACCCACATCCTTTGTGGGACATGAGAATGTAGCAATTGGTGACGTTGATTAGCACTGAATAGCCTTGCAGCTTCAAAGCCTGACTGCCATTATGCAATGATGCAAGTATCCTGATCTTTGGTATTCAGAAGCTGAAGTATATGACAGTGTAGATAGGGCCCTACACTGTAGATGGGGCCCCCAGTTATCAGAGGCAAGTGGGAATAATGCAATTGGTGAGCTTGATTAGTATTGAATACCCTTGCAGCTTCAAAGCCTAACTTCCATTATGCAATGATGCAAGTATCCAGATCTTTGGGATTCAGAAACTGGATTATATGGCAGTGTAGATGGGGGCCCCCATTTATCAAAGGCAAGTGGGAATAATGCAATTGGTGAGATTGATTAGCATTGGATAGCCTTGCAGCTTCAAAGCCTGACTTCCATTATGCAATGATGCAAGTATCCCCTAATAATTTGTTTGTATATGATTATGAAAGTATTATACAGTATATATGTACCTTTGTTCCCAAAACACATACAGCTAAGTTGCAGAGTTTGTCCCCCTTCCCCATGCCAGAAATGACACTGAAATCTCTCTTTGTCTCTCCCTCCTCTCTTCTTGGCAGTCTCCCAAAGGGATACATTGGGGTTTCTTTAAGAAAAGAAAAAAACACTGAGAGATGGTGGGTGGGGCCTTATGTCTCCAAAAAACCTGAGCACTGGAAAAGTAAATCAATGTGGTAACAGGTAGGGGAAACATCTTTGCTACTGTCAGTGTTGTGAAATTGCATAAATGGACAACTCTAACATTGTTTTGGTTAAAGAACATTTTAGTTTACATTTTAAAATAAATGTTTGTTTTATAGAAAGAGAAGAAGGATAATCCGAACAGAGGAAATGTTAATCCTCGAAAAATCAAAAGTCGGAAGGAAGAATGGGAAAAAATGAAAATGGGACAAGAGTTTGTCGAGCCAAGGGAAAAATCTGGGCCAGGAGGGTAAGAGAAACTCCTGTTCTGGGCATGGCTACTGTGAACATGACTTTCAGACCTCAGCAACTCCATTGTTTTTGGTGTGTTTGGCACAAAAAGAGGAATGGCTATTGAAAAGCAGGAGCTGTCTTCTTTCAATTTTCTGTGGAATCAGTTCGGAGCACAGATAATCTGACGGCATAATACCAGATACCAGTCAGAAACCTTGCTTTACTCCAAAAAAGTGTCTGTTCTTTCAAGAAGTTGGCTGACCACATCCAGCCAATTGGTTACAGAAGATCCATCTAGCACTTGCCTATGTTTATTTAGTTGCTGTCACACTGCCACTTTCTAGACTGTAACATTTTGAATTTCTGATTGATACGCTTCCTTCCCCAGAGGATGAGAGAGTGTACTTGCCCAGTCACACCCAGTGGGTTTTCACGGCTGAGCAGGGACTCAAATCCTGGTCTCCAGGGTTGTAGTCCACACTAGTTCTGCATCCATAATATTGTTGTGTTTTTATGTCCTACATTTACTTTTCCTGACTTGAATTGTCTCAAAGTATTATTCACTTAGAGATCCTCTGAGAAAATGCCAAGAAAAAGTAACAACAACAACAACAACAACAACAACAACAACGACTCTGGCACAAGCCAGTCAAAATGGTTCCAGTGATGATCAGCACACTGGGTGCAGTGCCTAAAGACCTTAGCCTGCACTTAAAAACAATTGGTGCTGACAAAATTGCCATCTGTCAGCTGCAAAAGGCCACCCTACTTGGATCTTCACTCATTATTCACTGATACATCACACAGTCCTAGACACTTGGGAAGTGTCTGACATGGGATCCAATACAAAACCCAGCAAAGAGCTCTTGTTTGCTGTGTACCACTCTTGTTGAGTATGAAATAATGATAATAAAACTTTATTTATAGATCACCCTCTCTCCCCAAGGGGACTCAGGGCGATTTACAACACAAAAAGGCAAACATTCAGTGCCCAGACAAGTGCAAAAAATTTATAATAATGCAATATAAGAAACATGATAATGACAAGGAACTTATTGTATAAAAAAACTGATGCCAAAATGATAAACAAGATACAAATAATCACATAGAAATAGGTTACACTAATCGCATACACATTAAAACATGTCAAATGATAAAAACGATTAAAATAAATGAAAACTGGCTGATTATAGTTGTTCTTGAAGTGTACCCAAGTGGCCACGAGGTACAAGTAGGTCAACTAACATTCCAGTTGATCTAGTGGATCTTAGTCCTCCTCTCCATATGACAGAGTGCAAATGTGTGTCTTCAAGAGTTTTAAAGGAGAAGAGTGTGGGGGCCATTTTTATTTCTTTGGGGAGGGAGTTCCAGAGACAGGAAGCGATCATGGAGAAAGCCCCCTCTCTCGTTCCCACCAACTGAGCTTGTGAGCGGGGTGGGACAGAGAGCAAGGCCTCCTCCGCTGATCGCAGTGCACGAGATGGTCTATATAGAGAGATGTGATTGGACAAATTATGACATTGTTATAATAGTTCTTATTTTTTAAATTATGGTTGGTTTTTAGATATCCATCTAATATGATGTATCAGAATGGTAGCATTGGCTCCAATGAAAGTTTTGATTCCAGCTACTATCCTCCTCCTCCTCAGCCAGATTCAGGTTCGCCATCACCTCCTGCATTTACAGATGGCAGCTTTCCATCACCACCAATGGAGTTCACGTAAGTACTATTGAACCCACTGTATGCAAAGCAAAAGATGTATGTGGGTCATAAAGAGCATTTCCGTGAACCACATTCATGAAGCCTTCAAGTAGTTTGGCTGGAGATTGTTTTAAAGAAATCCAAATGCAAAAATATGTTGCCTCCATCATGCAGAAAACACGCTAGTAAGAAAATATATTCTTGCCAAGCATCCTGTCCATGATACATCTTACATGAAGACAGCATATTCCTTCAGTGCAAGGATAAATGTTTGACGTTGCTGTGTAAAACACATATGTCTTGCCCTGTTTTACACCTGTCTGAAAGCCAGTATTTAAGCAAACTTGTAGAAATAGTTGAAATTCCTCTTCTGCTAGTGAAGGCATTTACTACATGGGTAGTAACTAGGTGTATACAAGTTTCTTTTCATTATGCTGTGAACATGTAACTATTTAAATGTCATTGGATGCTTCTGTGATCTTGATGATTTTATTACATTTTGTGTTGTTTGTCCGGAGTAGTTCTTGGAGTGCTTCATGTAGTAACTTTATCTTAAGGTACTTGCCTAAATGGGAAAGTGGTATCATGAATAAATTGTAGAACTTGGGACTAGGCTGATCTCCACCATACTCAGACTCTTTTCCATTTATATGCACCCATTGAAATAACCATAAAAAAACCAGTAGGTGTTAAATAGAATGTTTGACTCTCAAAGCCCAATATTTCTTAGGCAATAAGGATTAAATAAATTAGAACCAAATGAGTAGGCTCTTGGGCAGGCAGGAATATCAGGAAAAGCTGAGAGGGACTGCTTTGTATTGTCGAAGGCTTTCATGGTTGGAATCACTGGGGGGGCTTTCCACACAGCCCTATATCCGAGAATATCAAGGCAGAAAATCCCCCATTATCTGAGTGTGAACTCAGATAACCCAGTTCAAAGCAGATATTATGAGATTTTCTCCCTTGATATTCTCGCAATAGATGCAAGCGAAACGTCAGGAGAAATGCCTCTAGAACATGGCCATATAGCCCGAAAAAACCCACAAGAACGGAGTGATTCCGGCCATGAAAGCCTTCGACAATATATTCTCTTCTCACATTTCACCCATATCTATGGCAGGCATCCTCAGAGGTTGAGGGGTTCGTTGGAGAATAGACAAGTGGGTTTATATATCTGTGGAATGCTCAGGGTGGGGAAAGAACTCTTGTCTGCTGGAGGCACGTGTGAATGCTGCAATTGATTGCCTTTATTAGAATTTAATAGCCTTGCAGCTTCAAGCCTGGCTGCTTCCTGCCTGGGGAAATCCTTTGTTGGGAGGTAGTTAGTTGGTCCTGATTGTTTTTTGTCTGGAGTTCCCCTATGTTTTTAGTGTTTTTTCTTTACTGTCCCGATTTTATTTTATTTTTTAAAATATCTTTATTCAGTTTACAATAATACAATGAAAAAGGGTTGGAAGGGGTGTGCGGAGGGGTGGTAACATTGGGTGAGTGAGGGGGAAATATGAGTCAAAACACAAAAAACAAACAAACAAACAAACAAACAAAAAGACAAAAGAAAAATACAAAAATATAAATGAATAAATGAATAAAAACTGACTTCCATTCTAATTTCAGGCTGTTTATATAAAGTTCTCCCTGAGTTAATCCAGGGCTGTATCTATCCCAGTTTTTCATCCTTCCCTGTCTAATTGTCCGTTAATGTCTTCCTGTTCTTTAGTAGACTTTATGTCTATATGTCTTTTTTCATACTCATCAAACACTGCCCATTCTGTTTGTTTTATTGGTCTACCTGTGCTATTTTTCAAAAGAAAAGTCAACTTATCCATATCCTTTATGTCTGATAGTTTATCTTTTATTTTGCATTTTGTTTTACATTAAAAAGGTTGGTTGAACAGTTGATTAGATAGGATAGGGGGGAAATGGTGTAAAAGAGAGGGGGGAAAGGGGGGGCTAGAAAGAAAGATGAAGGAAAGGAGGGGGGGAAAGGTGGGGGGGGGGGAGATTTGACTTCCATTCTTGTTCCTGGCAGTTCTTCTGTTTCGTTAGTCCCAGTCTTAGTCCTTACATGATTATATGTTTATATATATACATATACACATACTTGCGTTTGTGTGTTCACCTATTTTTATATATATATATATATATATATATATATATATACACATATACACTTTCATATATACGTGTGCTCTTTTTCTAAAGAGCAATGTCTTTCTCTGTTTCTGTCCCTTGATTTTAACTTCTCTCTCCATCTTTTTTCATTTCTTCTTTGAGGTATTCTTCAAAAGGTTTCCAGTCTGTTTGTTTTATGCATTTTCCTGTGTTTTTCTTTAATAGGAAAGTTAGTTTGTCCATGTCCTTTATTTCCACCACTTTCCTGAGCCATTGTTCTTTCGGTGGTGTTTCATTTTTCCATAGTTTTGCAAAGACCATTCGTGCCACTGTTATGAAATAGGTAAATAAAATGTCCTCGTTTTGGTCTAGTTTCAATTCGTTGTCTGTAATTCCTAGTAGAAGGTATTCGGGTTTCATTGGATATTTCTTTTTTAATATCTTCTGTATTCCTTCATGTATGGTTTTCCAGTAGTTGTTCGTTTCTTTGCAAGTCCACCACATGTGGAAATAGCTGCCCTCATGTGACTGACATTTCCAACAGTTTGATCTTAAATTTTTGTACATTAGTCCTAATTTTTGAGGCGTCATGTACCATCTGTGAAATGTCTTGAGCCAGTTTTCCTTGAGATCAGATGAGTACGTGTATCTTAATTTCTTCTTCCATAGTTGTTCCCATTAGTGCATTTTTATTGGTCTTCCGATGTTTTTGCCCAGTTTGTCATACAATTTTTAACTACCTCTGTCTCTGTGGCCCAGTCTAGGAGTCTGTTGTAGATTTTTGATATGTTTTTCTTATCCGTATTTGATAGGTTATCCCAAAAGTCTTCTTTGTCGTTAAAGCCTAGTTTTTTGTCCTGGTTGAACGATTCTTTTATCTGCACATTCTGGAACCAAGTTAGGTGGTTGAATTTCTTGGTTAATTCTTCCTGTGCCTTCAGCTCGTACGAATCCTTTGATTTTTTTAGGATTTCTTTGTAGGTAGGCCAAATTGTCCATCCTAGTAGTCTTTGTTGTTTTGCTTCTAGGGGTGATAGCCACATCGGGGTTCTGGTATGGAAATATTGTTTGTACTTGTTCCAGATTTTTATCAGGGAGGAATGGATGAAATGATTCCCGAAATTCTGTTCTACTTTTGTTTTTCCATACCAGACGTATGCGTGCCATCCCGCTCTGAGGTCGAACCCCTCTAATGTGAGTATTCTTTCTTTTTTCAGCACAATCCATTCCTTTACCCAAGTTAAAGCGGAAGCCTCATAATAGGTTCTTAGGTCCGGGAGTCCGAAACCCCCTCTGTTTTTAGTGTCTATTAATATTCTGTGTTTTATTCTGGGCTTTTTCCCATTCCAGATGTATTTTGATAGGTCTTTGTTCCAAGTGTCGAATGTTTTCATGTTTCGAATGATGGGGAGGTTTTGAAAAAGGTATAGCATTTTGGGGAGTATGTTCATTTTTATTATTGCTATCCTCCCTAGTAATGACAGATTTAGCGTTCTCCAGTTGGTTAGGTCTTTCTTTATTTCTTGCCATTTTTCTATATAGTTGTTCTGGAGCAGTTGGGCGTTTTTCACCGTGATCCATATTCCCAAATATTTTATTTTTGTTTTGAAATCCTGTCATTTCTTGAAGCTCTTCTTGTTTCTTTTTTGTGATGTTTTTGGTTAGGATTACTGTTTTCTTTTCATTTAACTTGAATCCTGCTATTTTCCCGAATTCTTCAATTTGCGATATCCACTTTTTTATATTTTTGGCAGGGTCCTCTACAATGCAAATAACATGATCAGCGAATGCCCTCAATTTGTATTCTTGTTTGGCAATCTTCAATCCTTTCAGTTCTTTATCCCGTCTTAGATGTTCCAACATTGTTTCTAATGCCATAATGAATATTAAGGGAGAAAGGGGGCATCCTTGTCGAGCCCCTTTGCTGATTAGGAACTTTTCTGTTAGTTGTCCGTTTACTTGTATTCTTGCTTCTTGGTTAGTATATATTGAATTTATTGCATTCTTAAATTGAAATCCCAAATCTAATTCATCCATTAATAATTTGAAAAAGTTCCAATTCAAATTGTCAAATGCCTTTTCCGCGTCTAATGATAATAACGCTAGTTCTTCCTGATGATGTGTGTCGTAATACTTTATTACGTTTAGTATGGTTCTTAAATTTTCTTTTATTTCTGTCCGGTAGAAAACCCGCCTGATCTTCTCGAATCCAGTCCTTTAAGAAGAGTTTTAATCTTTTTGCCAATACATTAGTGAATATTTTATAGTCGGTATTCAACAGGGAAATCGGCCTATAGTTTCGGACATCTTTCGGATCCATTGTTTCTTTGTGGATCATGGTGATTACCGCTTCATTCCAGGAATTTGGTATTCCTTTGTTTTGTAGAGCTGAATTCATTATTTCTTTAAGGGAGGGTATGATTTCCTCAAGCATTCTCTTGTAAAAGCCCATCGTGAAGCCGTCAGGTCCGGGAGCCTTATTGCTGTCCATGTTTTTGATTGCATCTCGGATCTCTTCTTCTGTAATGTCTTTATTTAATTGTTCCCATTGCTCTTCTGGTATCTTTTGTAGTTTTAGTTTCCCTAAGTATTTGGTTATTTCCTCTTCTGGTATATCTTCCTTTGTATATAGCCTTTTGTAGTACCTCTGAAATTCCTTCTGTATTTCTTTGTCTGATGTTACTTCTCTGTCTTCCGATATTATTTTTGTTATTATTTGTGATTGTTTCTTTTTTTCTCACTCTTCTAGCAAGCCATCTTCCAGGTCTGTTGGCGTTCTCAAAATGCTGTTGTTTTATGTATTTAAGCTGTTTTTCTATTGATTCTAGTTCTAGATGGTGTTTTCTTTTTTTTAACCATTCTATCTTCCTTTCTCTTTTCCAATTGGATGTTTCTGTTTTGAGGCCTTTTCTTCTTCTTCTTCTTCTATTTGTTTTTCTAGGTAGTTAATTTCTTTGTTTCTTTGTTTATTTCTAATCACATTTTGTTGTATTAATTGGCCCCTCATCACTGCTTTCATTGTGTCCCAGATTATCTGAGGTTTTGTTTCCGGTCTGTTGTTAATATCAAAAAAATCTTTAGTTTTGGTTCTGTTTTCCTTTATATCTTCCTCTGTTTTGAGTAAGTTATCATTGGGGCGCCATCTCCTTTGGTTTTGTCTCTGGTCTAATATGAGTTCTAGTGCACAATGGTCTGAGTTGTCTCTTGGAAGTATTTTGATTTTATTAGTTTTTGTCGTCAGTGAATTTGTCAGCCATACCATATCGATTCTGGACCATATTTTATGTCTATTGGAATAGTGGGTATAATCTCTTTTTGGGGGAGAGATTATATCTTGCAGATCTAGTTCTTCCATTAGTGATAAGAAGCTCTTTGGGAGTGTGCTAGTCTGATCTTTCTTCTTGTTGATTTGTGAGTTGCTGGTTTTATCTATTTTTTTGTCTATGACCCCGTTGAAATCCCCTGCAATTATTAAGTTGTCATATTCTATACTTATTATTTTCTCTTTCAAGTATTCTGTGAATTTTGATTTGGGGCCGTTTGGGGCATAGATGTTGCATATCAGTGTTTTTTCCCCTCCTATAGTAATCATTACCGCTACCACCCTCCCTTCTTCATCTCTGAATTTTAATTCTGATGGTATGTCTTCTTTTATATAGGTTGCTACCCCTCTCTTCTTTTTTGTGTGTGAAGAGTAGTATATCTTTCCTGTTTTTTTGTGTGTGTTAGGTGTGCTACATGCCTCTGGGAAATATGAGTCTCCAACATCACAATTTGATAATTTCCTTTATTAATATGATAAAATATTTTTCTCCTTTTATTAGGAGAGTTCAGTCCATTGCAGTTGTTAGAATATATTTTTAATTGTCTCTCATGCATTTTGATGTTTATTTTCTTCATCCAGATCGTTGTCTATTTCCTCTCCGTCTTCCGTTTGGTCTATCTTGGACGTTCCTTGGTCTGATTTGGCTTCTTCTTCATCTGAAGACAGTGTGTGTGGTCTTTTCTTTTCCCTTTGGTTTCTTGTAGATGAGTTTTGAGGTTTCTTCCATTGTTCTTTCTTTAGTTTTTTGAAGAAGTCTCTCGTTTTGCCCTCCGATGTTATCCATATTCTTTGTTCTTTAAAGGTTAGCATGATTCCTTCTTCCTTTTCCCATCTGAATCTTATTTTCCGTTTTTTTAGTTCATCGGTGAGAAAGTTGTATTTTTTTCTTCTATTTAGAGTTGAGATTGGAAGTTCTTTAAGAATAGTAATCTTGTTGTCTTTGTAGAATATGGGGGATTTGTTGGATTGCTGAAGTATGCTGTCTCTCTTTGTTTTCCTGGTGAATTGTACTATTATGTCTCTGGGTGTTTTGTTTATTCTTGCATATGAGGTTTGTATATGGTACACTCGGTCTAGTTCATTGTCTACTTCTGTCTCCTGCTTTTTAAGTATATTTGCTATGAGTTGAGTTATTGTCTGTCTTAGATCTTCTTGTGATTCTTCCTGTAGATTTCTTATTCTTACTTGGTATTCTAGTTCTTTGAATTGTATTCTCTCTAAGTCCTTTTCTAGGCTGTCCTCATTTTTTTTCCATCTTTTCTATTTTCTTTTGAAGTTTGTTCTGGTTCTCCTCTATTTTTTCTTTGGCTTCTTTTAGATCTTTAATATCTGTAGACGCTTTAGATAGTTCATCTTTCATTTGTCTTAGATCTTTTATCTCATTTCTCATTGCATTTAGCTGTTCTTGTACTTTTTCATAATGTTTGTTTTGTTTCTCTAATAATGCTTTAACTTCTTTTTGCCCTTCTTCTTGTTTCTCTGATAGTTTCTGGATTTCCTTTAATATGTCTTTGGTGTTGTCTTTGGGATTTGTGTCTTCTGTGCATGATCCCTTTCTAGCTGGTACTTTTATGTCTTTGGAATTTGTGTCTTCTGTGCATGATCCTTTTCTAGCTGGTGCTTTTGTGTCCTTGGGCTCTCTCTCCATCTTTGCTTTTGGGGTCGTCATATTTTTTCCTTCTTCTATATATTGTTTACTGTTGTTCTTATCTTTTGTTTTTGTTAAGTTTTTTTGTTATTAATATTGTTTATTAGTTTTTGTTGTTTTATTTTTATTGCTTTTATTGGGTTTTTATGTATAACTTTTTGAAATGTTTGTTTAGTTGACAATTATAATGTTTCTTCTTTGTTTATGGGCTTTTGTTTTGTTTATTGAGATCTCCTTTTTTACTTCTGTTCTTGAGTTTTATAAATGTGTATCTATAATTATTTTTTTTTTGGCTATTTGTTTGCCTTGTAATTTAGAATTTGTTTTGGTATTGTTTATTATTTGTATTGTTTATATCTCTTTCTTTTATTAATATTATTATTTATTTTTGGAATGCTTTTATTGTGGATCTTTTTGATTATTGTTTTTGTTGCTTTTTGTTTGTGTTGTTTGTTTGTAATTTTATTTATTTATTTTATTATTTGTTTGTATTTTTATTTTTCTATTTTTATTGTTTCCTGGACTGTTGTGATTATTTCTGATTATTTTTAAATTTTACTTATTTATGATTATTAATTATTGAATTTGGTTTGCTTGTATTTTATTATTCTTATTTTTTATTTTTTTATTTTTTATTTTTACTTTATTATTATTATTGTTATTTTATTATTATTGTTATTTTTATTTTTATTATTATTTTTATTATTTTTTATTATTTTTTAATTTTATTTATTTATTATTTTTTATTTATTGCGTGTTTATTTGTCTATTTTATTACCTCACCCTCAATTTTCTATATGTATGTATATATATGTATGTATATATGTATATATATTATTTTTATTGTTACTATAATCTTACTCTTTAAATTAATATTGTTTTCCCTTTGCTTATTTTTGTAGCTATATGGGTATGTGTGTAGGTTTGTATTGGTATCTATGCGTGTAGGTTTGTATTGGTGCCTGTTTTTCTCTTTCTCTCTTGTTCTCCTTACTCAAGCCTTGTCTTCTCTCTTCTTTTAAGCCCTCTATTGCTCCTGTCTTTGTTTTCCCTCTTCTTCTTTCGCTTCTTCGTCAGCTCCTTCTGTTCCTTTCTTATCCTGGTCCACTGACTCTTCGTGTCTTGCACTTTCCTCCGATCTCAATTCCTGGCCTTACTTTCTCTCCGCTTTCACTCTCCTTCTTCTTTCCTTCGATTTATATGAGTGTTTATTTCTTGATCTTCTTATGTATGTTATTTGTCTTCTTTCTTCGTTTAATTAATTGTTTTTATTTTGCTATTATTATTTTTATTTTATTTTGTTTTGTTTGCTTATGGTGACCGTTCTCTGTCGTCTTTTCTCTATGGTTGTAGTCTTCTCTATGGTTGTAGTCTTTGTCCTTCTGGCTTCTGCCCTTCTTCCGCCTTCCTTTCCGTCACTTCCTGTTGCTGGTCTTTTCCATAGACCCCGCCTCCTTCTTTTCGCCGCTATCCCCTTTACGTCCCTTTCTCTTTCCCTTTTCCTTCCTCGTGAGAAAGCCTTCTCTCCTCGAGAGGTTCCACTCCTCGCGAGGATACCTTTTCCTTTTCCCTCTCCTGGGGGGGGGGGCAGGGGGGGAGGAAAGCCTCGCAAACCGGACCTCCTCGCCCTTGGCCCCTGGGACACTCCAATCTTCGAAGTCCTCCAAGGTCAGTGGGTTTGATGCATAGACAGATACTGGATTGCTGGATTTCTTTGGGAGGCCGTCTGTTGAGGGCCTCCCTTTGTATATAGATTTTTTTTCCACTCTTTTGCTCTAGGTTAATTTTAATTTAATCTCTAAATTTCTAAAATTTCCCAAGGGAGCTTCTGCCATAGACAAGAATTATTTCTTTATGAAACTTACATTTCAGCTTCGGCTGTTCACCTTCTTTGTTCTTTGTTCCCTCGTGGTTTAAAATGAGCGGGGCTGGCAGTAAGTGCGGGCCCGTTTGGGTCCGCTTCCCCAGAAGAGGTCCGCTGGTCCTCCAATGTTTCGTGAGTCATTTGTGCTGCTGTGGTTATATAAGTGAACACTTTAAATGGGTCACTTTGGGAGCCATTGCTGTCCAAAACTGTTGTCATCATGGAGGAGCCACAGTATGTTCACAAATTTGTTTGGGCACCCGATTTTTTGGAGGATGGTCCAGAGAGCGCTGCGATTCACTGTGTCGAATGCCTTTGCAAGGTTGATGAATGCCATGTACAGAGGTTGGTTTTGTTCTCTGCATTTTTCTTGGAGCTGTCATGCAGTGAAGATCATGTCCACAGTTCCTCTGGAGGGGCGGAAGCCGTTCTGGGATTCTGTGAGGGTGTCTTCTGAGAGGGGCAGAAGACGATTTGCAAGGATTCTTGCGAGGATTTTCCCAGCTGAGGTTAGAAGGGAGATACCTCGATAGTTTCCGCAGTTTGTTCTTTCCCCCTTTTTGAAGAGGGTGATGATGGTGGCATCCTTGAAATCTGCTGGGATTTTCTCAGTCACCCACACTTTTTCTATGAGCTGGTGGAGTTGGTGTGTCAGCTCAGGTCCTCCCTCTTTAAAGATTTCAGCAGGGATCTCATCAGGTCTGCTGGCTTTGTTATTCTTTTGTTAGCTAATGGCATTGCTGACTTCTTCCAGACTAGGCAGTGCTGCAAGCTCATCCCTGGTTTGTTGTTGCGGGATTTGTGAGAGGACCTCTTCGGCCACATTGGAGCTGCGGTTCAGGAGGCTTTGGTAGTATTCTTTCCAACGTAGTGCAATTGATTTTTGGTCCTTCAGGAGTTTGGTTCCATCTGATGAACGTAGAGGCTGTATACCATGGTTTCTTGGTCCATAGATGACCTTTGTGGCTTTGAAGAATCCCTGAGCATCATGGTTATCTGCCAGGTGTTGGATTTCTTCAGCCTTCTTTGTCCACCAGATGATCTTGAGTTCTCTTGTCCTTCTTTGGACTTCAGCTTTTGCCCTGGCGTAGATCTTTTTCTTTGACACCAGATTCTTGGAATCTGGTGTCAAACAGTGAAACGTTTGACATGGATGCTTGCCATAGATGCAGGCGAAACGTCAGGAGAAATGCCTCTAGAACATGGCCCTATAGCCCGAAAAAACCCACAAGAACCTCGTCTTGGATATCTTTGTCTGTTATCAGTAGCCTTTCCCCCTTTTTAATTTTAATTATATCTTGTGATTGCTTCTTTTTTATTAATAATTTTTATTATTTTATCATAGTTAATACATTTGTTATACATTTATTTTACAGCAGATAGATATTATTCAATACAACCTAACATAATTTGGCATCTAGTATTATTATTCTGCTTAAACATATTTTCTATTCCTCACCACTGTGCTCTCCCCGCCCCCTCAAGCCACAACTTTTACATGTCGTCTTTCCAAAATTGCAATTCCTCCTGTGGAGGTAACTTTCCTTCTTTTTATTTTTTAATCCTTTTACAATAAATTTTCTCCATACATCATCAAAATCACTTTGTTTCCATATACTTCTTTTAACTTTTAATATATATGTCAGCTTATCATTTCTTGCCAGTTTCCATACTTCCTTATACCACTCCTCTATTTGTATATTTATTTCTTTTTTCCAGTTCCTTACTATAAGCAATCTTGCTATTGTTAATAAATTTGTTATCGCCTCTTTATCCTCTTTTTTCAATTGTTTATTGTTATATAATGATAATAAAGCTATACTAGGACTTCTTTCTATTTTAATGTTCATTATATGTTCTATTTCTCTAAATACTTTCCCCCAAAAATTATTTACATATTTACATTGCCACCACATATGTATATACGTTCCTGGTTCTTGACATCTTCTCCAATAATTTTTTGAATAATTTTTATTTATCTATGATAATCTTACTGGTGTTAGATACCATTTCCATATTAACTTATAATAATTTTCTTTACCCCGTATTCATAATTTTTTTAGATGTCTTTATAATTGTTGCCACTCTATTTCATTTATTTTTATCCCTAAATCTTCTTCCCAAACCTCCTTAAGGGTGTTGTTTTTTGTTTTTCCTTCCTTTGTTTCAATTATTCTTATATATTTTACTAGTTGTTCCTTTCAAATTTTCATGCTCTTCTACAACCCTTCCATTTTGTATTATTTGTTCAAATTGGTTAAGCTTACTTCTGTTCTTGTTATTTTTTCCCCATTTTTAAACCATTGTTCTAATTTTATACAGTGGAACCATGTCAATTTTATTTCTCTAAATTCTTCCATAATTGTTTCCTTCTTCATTCCAGTCCCCTATTTTGTCTAAAAAAAATTCCCTTAACTTTTTATCCATTACTTTAAAAAAAAATGGAAATTTCTTTTCCATTGCAATTGGGGTTATAACTGAACCATCCGTTATTAACATTCTCCTATATTTGTTCCATACTTCTAATATATTGCTCAACATTGGGTTTCTAATTTCCCTAATTTCTTTTCTCATAAACTGTTTAAAATATATATTCCAAATTTCTTCCTCCTCTTCTTCTGAATCCTTACTTAGCCAATCTACTCCCTCTTTTTTATTATTCCTTCTATAACTAATCTTAATCTACTCGCTTCATAATATTTTTTAATATTAGGGTGTGGTAATCCTCCCTCTAGGTTCTTATGGGTTTTTTCGGGCTATAGAGCCATGTTCTAGAGGCATTTCTCCTGACGTTTCGCCTGCATCTATGGCAAGCATCCTCAGAGGTAGTGAGGTCTGTTGGAATTAGGACAATGGGTTTATATATCTGAGAATGGCTGGGGTGGGGCAAGGAACTCTTCCCTGCAAGAGCTAGGTGTTAATGTTTCAACTGACCACCTTCATTAGCATTTGAAGGCCTGCCTGAGCCTGGGAAAATCCCCTGTAGGGAGGTGTTAAGATGTGCCTGATTGTTTCCTCTCTGCAGTTTTGTTGTTGTAATTTTAGAGTTTTTTAATACTGGTAGCCAGATTTTGTTCATTTTCATGGTCTCTTCCTTTCTGTTGAAATTGTCCACATGCTTGTGGATTTCAATGGCTTCTCTGTGTAGTCTGACATGGTGGTTGTTGGTGTGATCCAGCATTTCTGTGTTCTCAAATAATATGCTGTGTCCAGGCTGGTTCATCAGGTGCTCTGCTATGGCTGACTTCTCTGGTTGAAGTAGTCTGCAGTGCCTTTCATGTTCCTTGATGCGTGGCAGGGCGCTGCGTTTGGTGGTCCCTATGTAGACTTGTCCACAGCTGCATGGTATACGGTAGACTCCTGCAGAGGTGAGAGGATCCCTCTTGTCCTTTGCTGAACGTAGCATTTGTTGGATTTTCTTGGTGGGTTTGTAGATTGTTTGTATGTTGTGTTTCCTCATCAGCTTCCCTATGCGATCAGTGGTTCCCTTGATGTATGGCAGGAACACTTTTCCTCTGGGTGGATCTTCATCTTTACTCTCGTGGCTTGTTCTTGGTCTTGCAGCGCTTCTGATGTCTGAGGTGGAGTATCCATTGGCCTGGAGAGCCCAGTTGAGGTGGTTCAGTTCATCTTGGAGGAGGTGGGGTTCGCAGATTCTTTTTGCACGGTCTGCCAAAGCTTTAATGGTGCTTCTTTTTTGACTTGGATGATGGTTGGAGTTTTTATGTAGATATCTATCTGTGTGTGTGGGTTTTCTGTAGACGGTGTGACCCAATTGTTGATCTGGTTTGCGGATGACTAGGACATCTAGAAAAGGCAGTCTTCCTTCATTTTCTTTTTCCATGGTGAACTGGATGTTTGGGTGGATGCTGTTAAGATGGTCCAGGAACCTGTTGAGTTCTTCTTCTCCATGGCTCCAAATGGTGAAGGTGTCATCCACATATCTGAACCATATCGTGGGCTTTTTGGTTGCTGTCTCCAGGGCTTATTCTTCAAAGTGTTCCATGTAGAAGTTAGCTATGACCGGGCTGAGAGGGCTCCCCATACTACTCCATCTTTCTGTTCGTAGAATTCATTGTCCCACTGAAAGTAACTGGTGGTGAAGCAGTGGTGAAACAGAGCCGTGATGTCTTCTGGGAACCTCTGGTTGATGAGTGCCATGGTGTCTGCTACTGGGACCATGGTAAATAGAAATACCACATCGAAGCTGATAAGTTTGTCGTTTGTATTTAGCTTGAGATTGCTGATTTTTTCTATGAAGTGGGCTGAGTCCTTGATGTAGTGTATAGTGAGCCCAATATGGCTTTGTAACTGTGCAGCAAGAAATTTTGCTAGGTCGTATGTGGGGGATCCAATGGCACTCACAATGGGTCTGAGTGGGGTGGAGTCCTTATGGATTTTTGGGAGTCCATAAAACCTTGGTGGATGGGCTTCCGATTTACATAGCTGTTGTCGTATGTCAAAGTTTATTGAGGAGTTCTTAATCAGGGTGTTGGTTTTCCTGGTTATTTTAGCAGTTGGGTCTTGCTTGAGTTTTTTGTATATAGTAGGGTCCAGGAGTTTTCTGATCTTCTCCTTGTATTGTTCCGTATGCATGATTACTGTGGCATTCCCCTTGTCTGCTGGCATAACGAGGATATCAGGATCTGAATTCAGTTCTCTGATGGCTTGTCTTTCCTTCCTAGTAATGTTACTGGAGGGAAGTTTTGCCTTTTTCAGGATCCTTGCTGTTTCTGCTCGTACTTCTTCTGCTTCCTCCTCGGGGAGGCGATAAATTGCTGATTCAACATTGGCAATGATGTTTTCTACTGGGATCCTGGTGGCGGTTACAGCAAAGTTTCCTCCTTTCGCTAGTATGGATACTTGGTCTTCAGAGAGTTGTCTGTCTGTCAGGTTGATGATGGTCCATGATGTATCCTGTTCTGGTTTCGGCTGTTGCTTTTGGCGTTTGTGGAATTTTTGTTTTTGTCTGTTGGTGTGGACAGCCATGTTTTTCTCCATTTTCTTGTAAGTGAGGTTGTCTATTTTGTTCCAGTCCTGGGAATTCATCTTCTGGCTGATGTTGATATGGAGGTGCAGCAATTCCTTGTCTGTGTTTGCGAGTTCTTTGCGGATGGTGTGAATTCTCTCTCGTAAGAGGTTGCGTTCTAGGCGGTCATAGATCCGATGAGCCTGTGGTGTTTTGAAAGTCCTTCTGGCTGCGAGAAATTGTGGGATGGTATCTGTGTCTCTGCAGTGTAGAAGGAAAGTCAGGGAGCACAGTAGATGTGCTTTCCTGGTCCTTAGTTTCTCCAATTTCCTTGTGTCTTGGAACAGTTTCTCCCCGTAGAGATGTTCAATGTATTGTCGAAGGCTTTCATGGCTGGAATCACTAGGTTCTTGTGGGTTTTTTCGGGCTATAGAGCCATGTTCTAGAGGCATTTCTCCTGATGTTTCGCCTGCATCTATGGCAAGCATCCTCAGAGGTAGTGAGGTCTGTTGGAATTAGGACAAAGGGTTTATATATCTGTGGAATGGCTGGCGTGGGGCAAGGAGCTCTTCCCTGCTGCAGTTAGGTGTGAATGTTTAGCTGATCACTTTCATTAGCATTTGAAGGCCTGCCTGAGCCTGGGAAAATCTGTTGCTGGGAGGTGTTAATCTGTGCCTGGTTTTTTCCTCTCTGTTGTTTAGCTGTTATAATTTTAGAGTTTTTTAATACTGGTAGCCAGATTTTGTTCATTTTCATGGTCTCTTCCTTTCTGTTGAAATTGTCCACATGCTTGTGGATTTCAATGGCTTCTCTGTGTAGTCTGACATGGTGGTTGTTGGTGTGGTCCAGCATTTCTGTGTTCTCAAATAATATGCTGTGTCCAGGCTGGTTCATCAGGTGCTCTGCTATGGCTGACTTCTCTGGTTGAAGTAGTCTGCAGTGCCTTTCATGTTCCTTGATGCGTGGCAGGGCGCTGCGTTTGGTGGTCCCTATGTAGACTTGTCCACAGCTGCATGGTATACGGTAGACTCCTGCAGAGGTGAGAGGATCCCTCTTGTCCTTTGCTGAACGTAGCATTTGTTGGATTTTCTTGGTGGGTTTGTAGATTGTTTGTATGTTGTGTTTCCTCATCAGCTTCCCTATGCGATCAGTGGTTCCCTTGATGTATGGCAGGAACACTTTTCCTCTGGGTGGATCTTCATCTTTACTCTCGTGGCTTGTTCTTGGTCTTGCAGCTCTTCTGATGTCTGAGGTGGAGTATCCATTGGCCTGGAGAGCCCAGTTGAGGTGGTTCAGTTCATCTTGGAGGAGGTGGTGTTCGCAGATTCTTTTTGCACGGTCTGCCAAGGCTTTAATGGTGCTTTTTTTTTTTTACTTGGGTGATGGTTGGAGTTTTTATGTAGATATCTATCTGTGTGTGTGGGTTTTCTGTAGACGGTGTGACCCAATTGTTGATCTGGTTTGCGGATGACTAGGACATCTAGAAAAGGCAGTCTTCCTTCATTTTCTTTTTCCATGGTGAACTGGATGCTTGGGTGGATGCTGTTAAGATGGTCCAGGAACCTGTTGAGTTCTTCTTCTCCATGGCTCCAAATGGTGAAGGTGTCATCCACATATCTGAACCATATCGTGGGCTTTTTGATTGCTGTCTCCCTCTTTTTTGCGATCTGTACCATAACTGTTTGTTTAATCTATTTCTTTTACTTGGTTGTTCATTCGTTCAGTCGTCTCCGACTCTTCGTGACCTCATGGACCAGCCCACACCAGAGCTCCCTGTCGGCCGTCACCACCCCCAGCTCCTTCAAGGTCAGTCCAGTCACGTTAAGGATTCCATTCATCCATCTTGCTCTTGATCGGCCACTCTTCCTTTTACCTTCCACTTTCCCCAGCATAATTGTCTTCTCTAGGCTTTGCTGTCTCCTCATGATGTGGCCAAAGTACTTCAGCTTTGTCTCTAGTATCCTTCCCTCCAGTGAGCAGTCGGGCTTTATTTCCTGGAGGATGGACTGGTTGGATCTTCTCTCAGTCCAATGCACTCTCAGAACTTTCCTCCAACACCACAGCTCAAAAGCATCTATCTTCCTTCGCTCAGCCTTCCCTACGGTCCAGTTTTCACATCTATAGGATACTACAGGGAATACCATGGCTTTGACTATGCGGATCTTTGTTGCCAGTGTGATGTCTCTACTCTTTACTATTTTATCAAGATTGGACATTGCTCTCCTCCCAAGAAGTAAGCGTCTTCTGATTTCCTGGCCACAGACTGCATCTGCAGTAATCTTTGCACCTAGAAATACAAAGTCTGTCACGGTTTCCACATTCTCTCCCTCTATTTTCCAGTTGTCAATCATTCTTGTTGCCATAATCTTGGTTTTTTTATGTTAAGCTGCAACCCGACTTTTGTGCTTTCTTCTTTCACCTTGATTAGAAGGCTCCTCGGCTCCTCTTCGCTTTTTGCCATCAGAGTAGTGTCATCTGCATATCTGAGGTTGTTTATGTTTCTTCCAGCAATTTTCACCCCAGCTTTGCATTCCTCAAGCCCCGCATATTGCATGATGTGTTCTGCATACAAGTTAAAAAGGTTGGGTGAGAGTATGCAGCCTTGCCGTACGCCTTTCCCAATCTTGAACCATTCTGTTGTTCCGTGGTCAGTTCTGACTGTTGCTACTTGGTCCTTGTACTTGGTCCTCAGGAGAGAGACAAGGTGGCTTGGTATGCCCATCCCTCCAAGAACTTGCCACAATTTATTATGATCCACACAGTCAAAGGCTTTAGAATAGTCAATGAAGCAGAAGTAGATGTTTTTTTTTCCTGAAACTCCCTGCCTTTCTCCATTATCCAGCGGATATTGGCAATCTGGTCTCTCGTTCCTCTGCCTTTTCTAAACCCAGCTTGAACGTCTGGCAACTCTCGCTCCATGTGTTGCTGGAGTCTTCCTTGCAGGATCTTGAGCATTATCTTACTGGCATGAGAAATAAGGGCCAGTGTACGGAAGTTTGAGCAGTCTTTCCCTTTTCCCTTTTTTGGTATGGGGATATACGTTGATCTTTTCCAGTCTGATGGCCATTCTTGTGTTTTCCATATTTGCTGGCATATGGCATGCATCACTTTGACAGCATCATCTTTTAAGATTTTAAACAGTTCAGCTGGGATCCCGTCGTCTCCTGCTGCCTTGTTGTTAGCAATGCTTCTTAAGGCCCATTCCACCTCACTCCTCAGGATGTCTGGTTCTAATTCATTCACCATACTGTCAAAACTATCCTCAATATTATTATCCTTCCTATACAGATCTTCTGTATAGTCTCGCCACCTTCTCTTGATCTCTTCAGCTTCTGTTAGGTCCCTGCCATCTTTGTTTCTTATCATACCAATTTTTGCCTGAAATTTACTTCCAATGTTTCTAATATTCTGGGAGAGGTCTCTTGTCCTTTCTATTCTGTTGTCTTCTTCCACTTCCATGCATTGCTTATTTTAAAATAGTTCCTTATCTCTTCTGGCTAACCTCTAGAATTGCGCATTTAACTGGGCATATCTCCCCTTATCCCTGTTTCCTTTTGCTTTCCTCCTTTCTTGGGCTACTTCCAGTGTCTCAGCAGACAACCATTTTTCCTTCTTGGTTTTCTTTTTCTTTGGGACGTACTTTGTTGCCGCCTCCTGAACAATGTCGCGGACTTCTGTCCATAGTTCTTCTGGGACTCTGTTTTCTAAATCTAGTCCTTCAAATCTGTTCTTCACTTCCACTGTATATTCGCTAGGAATGTTAGTGAGATCATATCTAACTGGTCTGTGTATTTTCCCTGATCTCTTTAGTTTTATTCTAAATTGAGCAATAAGAAGTTCGTGATCTGAGCTACAGTCAGCCCCAGGTCTTGTTTTCACCGACTGGATGGATATCTGCCACCTTTGGCTGCAAAGGATGTAGTCAATCTGATTTCGGTGTTGACCATCTGGTGAGGTCCATGTATAAAGCCGTCTTTTAGGTTGTTGGAAGAGAGTATTCGTTATACACAGCATGTTTTCCTGGCAAAATTCTATCAGCCTGTGTCCCGCTTCATTTTGTTCTCCCAGACCATGCTTGCCTGTGATCCCAGTTATCATTTGACTTCCCACCTTGGCATTCCAGTCTCCTATAATGAAAATAATGTCTCTTTTTGGTGTATTGTCCAGTAGGTTCTGCAGATCCTCATAGAACTGATCTATGAGCAGCTGTGGTTTTGGCGTATATTTGGATCACTGTGATGTTGAAAGGCTTTCCTTGCACTCGAATTGAGATCATTCTGTCATTTTTGGGTTGTATCCAAGCACTGCTTTAGCGAATTTCTTATTAATTATGAAGGCTACTCCATTTTTCGATGTTCTTCTTGTCCACAGTAGTAGATCTGGTGGTCATCTGATGTGAAGTGGCCCATTCCAGTCCATTTCAGTTTGCTGACCCCCAGAATGTCTATCTTTAGTCTTGACATCTCACCAATAACAACATCCAATTTGCCCTGGCTCATAGATCTTACATTCCAGGTTCCTATGGAATGTGTGTTGATCTTTAGAACATCGGATTCGTCGTTCACCTCCAGTACCTTCGGCCGCTAGCCTTCCTTTTGGCTGTGTCATCACATCTGGGGCTAGTTGAACTTATCCTCTGCTCCTCCCCAGTAGCATTTTGGCCATCTTCCGACCTGGGAGTCCCATCTTCCAATTGCATACTGACATATCTCTGGTTGTACTGGTCCATTTAGTTTTCTTGGCAAGGATACTGGGGTGGTTTGCCATTGCCTTCCCCAGGGATCACGCTTGGTCTGACCTCTCTGCCACGACTGTCCCGTCTTGGGTGGCCCTTCACAGTTTCGCTCATGACATCATTGAGGTGCTCAAGCTCCAGCGCCATGACAAGGCGGTGATCCTTTGCTGGAGATTTCTTTTACTACCATTACAATATTTATTTATCATTTGTTGCCATCTATTTAGCTCTTCTTCTGTAATTTGAAGTGGCAGCATCCTAAATATAAAATTTATCTTTGGAAGTATTTTCATTTTTACTAATGCTATCCTTCCAAACCAAGATAAATGTATATTTTCATAATCTATTAATGTTTTTTGAACAACTTTTCTCAATGTTACTACATTTACCTCTTCCATTTCTTTTAAATCCTTTGTTATTAGTACTCCTAAGTATTTTAATTTATTCTTAATTCTAATTCCCATTTTACTCTGTTCTGTAAAATCTTTTTCTTCTTTCTTTGTATAATTAAATAGCATCATTTCTGACTTGTTCCAATTAACTTGTAAGCCTGTTGTTTTCCCAAAATATCTCTAAATGATCCTTTCTTTTATCCATTTTACTTACTATTTTTTAATAAATAACAATGTATCATCGGCAAATAGACTCACCTTCTGTTTTTCCTTTTTTCCTAGCCCTTCTAAGTTCTTATATTTCCTATATTTCTTTGCAAATAATTCTATCACCATAGCAAACAAAATTGATGATAGAGGGCAACCTTGTCTTGTTCCCCTTGTCACTTTTATTTCTTTTGTCACTCCATCATTTATAGTTACAACTGCTGAATTTCTTGAAAAATATTGTTCTAATATTCCTTTTATTCTACTTCCCATTCCAAATTTATTCATGATCTCCCTTAATGTCCCCCATTCCACACAATTAAAAGCTTAAAAATGTCTAATGATAATATCCCTAATTTTATCTTCTTCTCTTGAGCCAAACAAATTTACTCTCCCTATCAAATTTGACATTTGTCATCCTTTTACAAACCCACACTAATCTTTTTTAATATACTTGTAAATGCATTTACTCATTCTATTGGCTATTATAGCAGATAAAATCTTTGCATCCTGATTAACTAACGATATGGGCCTATATGACCCTGGGTCTTTTAAATCTTTATCAGGTTTTGGTATTAATATTATTAATGACTTCCTCCATGATTGTGGTATCTTATCTCCTTTCATTATTCCGTTATACAATTCTAATAATTTTGAAATCAAAACTTCTCTAAAACTTTTATTATATTCTGTTCCCAGACAATCCAAACCTGGAGCTTTCCCAGCTTTTAAATTCTTAATAACTTCTTCTATTTCTGTCTTCTTAATAGGTTGTTCCAATAATTCTTTATCTTTCTCCTCCAACTTACTCTCCCAATTTTCCTCCACATATTTCCTAATTGCTTCTATGGAGCTAGCTTTTGTTTGGTATAATTCATTGTAAAACTCTTCGAAACCCTTCAATTTTTCTTTCATAGTTCTATATATTTTACCTGTTTTATCTTTTATCATACTTATTATACCTTCCATTTTCTTTTTTTGTGTGTGGATTTGGCTAACATCTTTTAATTCCTATCACTAAATTAAAAAAAATTTAGCTTCCCTATATGGCCAGTGGTTCCCTTGATGTATGGTAAGCACACTTTTCCTCTGAGTGGATCTGAGTGATTCTCATGGCTTGTTCTCGGTCTTGCAGCTCTTCTGATATCTGTGGTCAGTAGCAAGGACTGCTTTCTTGGATGCACAGTAGATTTTTTTGTCCATGCTCTGCTAATGAGACCTGCAATACTAATTTGAACATTCTGTCTGTCTTTTTCCTTTCCAATCTCTCTTCCAACAGCTATCCAGAACACAACCAAAGTATTTCTGGAGGGATGAGAAAGTCCAGTCTCGTCAGCCCAACCCACCCCCCACCTGCTCCTCCTGTGGGCTCACACCAAGAGGCCAGGCTAGGCTTTGCACCACCTCCTGCGGCACCGCCGCCACCACCCATGGCAGGCGTCCCCCCGCCTCCTCCACTTGCAGACTTTCAAAATGCAGGCATCTCACCTTCGCCATCTCTACCCTCATTCCCACCTCACCCAGATTTTGCGGCTCCTCCTCCACCGCTGCCTCCAGCAGTCGAGTATGCCATTGTTCCTCTGCCCAGGTTGCCCCAACAGGCAGGCAGTGCACCTCCCCCTCCTCCACCCCCACCTGGTCCTCCTTCATCTTTTGGTGGCATGGATGGCTCAGAAGCTCCTCTTCCACAGTCAGATTCAGTGTTCTCCAAGCCCAAATCCTCACTGCCTGCTGTTAGTGAGGTGAGGAGTGACTTGCTTTCTGCTATTCGTCAAGGTAAGTCTTTTTTTGTTTTAAATTTTTTACATGATTTCAGGTATGTAGATATAAAAGAGGTATAAAAACCAAATATTTTTTATAATGAATTGGCATGCACAAGGCTAGATAACAGACTGATTTTCTTTTTCGTGGAGTACAGCTGAAGCATTTTCTGAAGAGTCCACTGTAAACACTGTACTTTTCTGCTAAACAGGTTCATGTAATTGGGTGGTGTTTAGAAACCTTGTACTGTTGCCAAATTTTCTTTTAGTATTGAGCTGAGAGACCTCATTTAAGGCCAAGACCCACAGTTTCAGAAGCAGTGATCTAGAGTACAGTTTTTCTACCAAAGGAGGAGTGGAACAATATATTGTCGAAGGCTTTCATGGCCGGAATCATTGGTTGTTGTAAGTTTTTTGGGCTGTATGGCCATGTTCCAGAAGCATTCTCTCCTGACATTTCACCTGCATCTATGGCAGGTATCCTCTGAAGATGTCTGTCATAGATGCAGGTGAAACATCAGGAGAGAATGCTTCTGGAACATGGCTATACAGCCCAAAAAACTTTCAATAACCCAGAGGTGAAACAATTTTGGTAACATCTGCATTTGTATGAAATATGGGTAATTTCCCCACGTGGTCACCGTGATTTGCACATATGGTATTATTCCTGCGCGCGCGCAGGCAACAACAAAAAGGTCTCGAGACTACAATGACAGTTAGAGCAGCCCCCGCCCACTTCTGCCCCTCTATAAATAGCCCTCAGAAGGGGCTGCGTCCAGTTCTTCCTATCCGCAAAAAAGCAGCAACGGAAGGGACAACTTATTTTAAGGATAATGGCTACTACTTCTTTTAAGAAATGTGTGTCGTGCCCAAACAAATACCCGGACAACGACACACATCCTCATTGTCTGGTCTGCCTGGGGGAAGAACATCTCTCTCAGGCATGTTAGATTTGTGCCGCTTTCACACCGCAAACCAGGAAAAATAGAGAATTGCGTCTGAAAGCAGCATTGTATGAACAGGCCTTATTGCCTGTAAAAACTACTGAGAATCAGCAAGCCGCTGAAGTAGAGAAATCAGATCTATCAACTAGGAAGAAGAAAGTAATTAAAATTAAGAAAATTAAGCCTAGCAAGCCCTCCAACGAAGGTGAAGCGGTTCAAATTGCTCATTCAAATAAAGACAAACCGCAAAAAGCCTTTAAAGAGGCAGAAGCGGTTTTAATTCACCAGCCGCCAAACAAAATGGCTTCCGTGGTGCATACTGATGATGCAATACAAACAAATGAAGGGGCGACCCTTCAGTTTGCTTCCGATGCGGGCTCGAGAGCCTTGCAAGTTACAAAGGAGAAATCCTTTACCTTCTCTATGTCCACGGCGAAACCTGCTCGAGCCCTGGGCAGCAGCCTGGAGTCGACGTCGAGAGCACCTTCTCCTCCAATAGAGCTTCAAAATAAGAGCCCGAGGCGCGCTAGGGACCGTGCTCCCTCTAGAAGCGCAGTGAAGAGCGGAGGGCGTCGACGTCGGAGCCGCTCGACGTCGAGCTCAAGCTCCTCCTCCGACTCCTCCTCTAGCTCTTCCCCTTCAATGAAGCGTCATCGGAGGGGCTATAGGAGCCGGGGGAGTGCTCCTATTTCATCAGGAGTTGATCCACAGCCTAGCATGTCTCAGTCGTGCGGCTACTGGAACCAGCAATCAATGCCTATTGCTCCCTTTATGAGCCAAGGGGGCCAATGCCCACCACCTCCTCCCATGATGCCTCAAGGAGGCTTTTGTCAAGTAGCGCCAAATGGACAAATGATTTATTGCGGAGCCCCAATGCCCACACAGTGGCATCCAACTGGGTCTGCTGTAAATATAAATAAAAATAATGCTGTAAATGGTGAATCTAGACACTCAAGGAGAGTACATTCAAAGAGATCTAAAGAACCTCCAGTTCCACCTCCAGAAAATATGGATGCCCAAGAGCATCTATTAACTATTCCACATGAGTTGACTCAATTGGATGATTCAGACTCCTCTTATGAAGATATAATTAGTCCAAGATAATATCAGGGATGAGGAGAATGATGCAACGAATGAGGACTATACTAAATTTGCATCTTTACTGACTAGGATGATTCGTGTGCTTGAATTACCAACGCCCAAACCACCGGAATCGGTGGATGATCCTATGTTCCCTGCGGAACAACAAGATTCTATTGTTACAACTGCACTCCCAACATTACCATACTTGCTGAAATTAGCAAAAAACACTGAGGGCTTCTTTAGCCCCAGCAATGCCAAAGAGAGTGGATAATCTTTATAGATTGGACTTGTCCTCCGCAAACTGGATAACTAAACCACCGGTTGCTAATACAGTGATAGCAGAAGTGGGTAATGGACAAAAGGCTAAGAAGTTGAATCCAACACCTTCGGATAAAGAAGGGAGAAAGATAGATGCCATGGGTAAGAAGGCCCACATGGCAGCTGGACTTTACACCAGGATGGCTCATTATGCCACATACATGAGCGCGTATCAGACTTTTCTTTGGAACAAGGTGTTGCCATACATTGACTTCTTACCTGAGGATGAACAACGCTTGCCAAGAGCATTCCATTCGGAGGCTACCTTATTAGCAAAATTTCAGAAACATTTTGCTAAACATATGGCAGAGACAGCGGGGAAAATATTCAACAATGCCACTGCGATAAGGCGACATGCTTGGCTGCGGGCTTCTGCTCTATCAGAAGAGGGACGTACTCTCGCTGAACATCTCCCGATACACGAGGAGGGCTTATTTCACCCAACAACTGATGAAAAGCTTAAACATAACCAAGAAATGAATAAGACTATGCAGATTTATGGTTTCCCGCGTCAAGGTTATTTCCAACCTAAGTCCCGTTGGCAGACATCATCATCGCCATATTACAGAAGAAACACCGGTAATTTCTATGGAAATCAACAACGGCAGCGCGCCCCCCAGAACAATAAACCATATTTTCCAAGGAAGCAGTCATACGGAGCAAAGAATAGGTTTCAACCGTATCAGAATAAGCCCAACCACTCAGGGGGAAACAAGCAGCATTTTTGACACTATCCCTCCCGTTGAGGGAATACCTGAAATATTTGATTACATTTCTTCTGTTCCTGTTCCAGTTTGTTGCATTCCGTCCTGTAAGGATGTCAATGTTAGGAAATCTGACCTCCCTTTTTTCGGAGCATGATTAGCTCCATTTTTTGATGTTTGGTCTAGTATTACTACCTACTCTTGGGTATTACAAATTGTTAAAGACGGTTATTTAATTGAATTTGATAAATTGCCATCAGTGGGTTTTGTTAAGGTCACGCCTTCATCTCCCACATTGTTAGAAGAAGTTACTACCTTGCTCTCTAAAGGAGCAATATGTCCAGTTCCTCCATCTTTCTATGGACGCTGTTTTTTCTCTAGGTACTTTCTGGTTTCTAAAAAGGGAGGAGGTCAACGTCCAATATTGGATTTGAGGGGAGTCAGTAGGTTTATAAGTACTAAGAAGTTTTGAATGGTGTCTCTTAAGACAATCCTCCCTTTGTTGAATAAAAGCGTATGGTTTGCAACGGTGGATTTGAAGGATGCTTATTTTCATATCTCAATTAATATGCAACACTAGATTTCTAGCCTTCATGGTTGATAACCATGCTTACCATTTCACTGTGTTACCGTTTGGTTTGGCCACAGCCCCAAGGGTTTTCACTAAATGTATGGCCACGGTAGCGGCTTACCTCCGCACGACCGGAATAACGGTTTATCCGTATATAGATGATTGGCTGATAGTAGCAAATTCGAAAGAAAAATTGATTTCTCATATAAGCAAAACATTATTTCTTCTCCAGTCCCTAGGTCTGATAGTGAACTGGGAGAAATCCAATCTCATTCCCTCAAGACGAATGCAGTTCATTGGAGCCCTTTTGGATTCGGAGACGCAGAAGGCATATCTACCAGAAGAGCGTTTCACAAAGTTACAAAACTTAGTGCTGCAAGTAGTAAAGCGAGATGTTGTAAAAGCAAAACAGGTCCAGATCCTGTTAGGCAACATGGCGTCACCGACTGCAGTGACTCCGCATGCACAGCTCCATCTCAGACCACTTCAGTCTTGGTTCCTATCGGTTTTCAACCCGTTGTTACACAGTTCCAATATGCACCTATCTTTGCCTATGGAGCAACGCAGGGAACTAATGTGGTGGTCAGAGCGCCAGAATGTGTGTATTGGTCTGCCGTTCCAACAGTTCAGGCCTTTAAAAATTTTAACCACGGACTCCTCTCTCATGGGGTAGGGAGCTCATGTGGACGAGTTAACAACCCAGGGGACTTGGACAGCACTAGAGGCCGACTGTCATATAAACCTCCTAGAACTGCTTGCAGTAGAAAAGGCCTTGAAGTCATTCGAACCGGTTCTGAAAGATCAGGTAGTCCAATTAGTAACGGACAACACCACCGTTATGTTTTACATAAACAAACAAGGAGGAACACATTCCAAGGGGTTACTAGATATAACACTCAGAATTTGGAACTGGTGTATAGATCGGGTCACTCACCTGTTAGCAATTCATCTGTCAGGGGAGCAGAATGTACTGGCGGATTATTTGAGCAGAAATCCTCTCGCTCACCATGAGTGGATGTTAAACAGATGGGTGACAGCTCTACTCTTTCAGGCTTGGGGCGAACCAGAGATAGACCTTTTTGCATCGGCAAGGAACAGTCAATGTCGACTGTTCTGTGCTCGGGAATACTGAAACACAATACCGAACTGCCTTGGCGTGGCTTTCCTGATGCACTGGGGAGAAAGGTGGATTTATTCGTTCCTGCCATTTCCCATCATACTTCGAGTAGTGTCGAAGTTACTACACGATCAGGCACGGGATATACTGATAACTGCTTGGTGGCCAAGGCAGCCTTGGTTTTCCCTGGCCCTTCAGATGTCCAGAGGGATTTTCAAGCTACTACCAAGGAGGGAGGACTTATTGTCAGAACAGGATGGTTGGGTGCTATACCCGGATGTTCACAGCTTGAAGTTAACAGCATGGCGCATATTCCCAGTCCAATAAACCATGTAGCACCACTTTCTACGCCAGTAAGGAAAATTATGGAGGCAGCCCAGAGACAATCCACAAAAAGATCTTATGTTTACAAGTAGAAAAGATTTACAAAAATTGCTTCAGAAAAGAATATTGAACCCCTTAAAGCACCAGTTTCCTTGATTTTAGATTTTTTAGCACACTTGGTAGATCAAGGGCTGTCTTGGTCATCATTGAAGTGCTACCTAGCAGCCCTCTCTTGGTTTAGGAGGAAGGTGAATTTGCCGTCTTGCTTCGCCGACCCATTGGTGTCCCTCTTTATGAAAGGTCTGAAGAATTTGAAACCGCCAGTGTCGCCAGTTGTTGCTCCGTGGAGCCTAGAACTGGTGCTCACAGCATTGACTAAACCACCTTTTGAACCTTTAGCGACTGTAGATATAACCTATTTGTCCTGGAAAACAGCTTTTCTAGTTGCTATTACGTCAGCCCGGAGGGCAGGAGAATTGTGCGCTTTAAGATGTGATTATCCTTATGTGAGGTTTCATAAGGATAAGGTTGTTTTAAGAACTGACATTTCTTTCCTCCCAAAAGCCACGAGTAGATTCCATACATCGCAGGAAATAGTGTTACCAGCCTTTTTCCAGGATCCTGTCTCTCCTTTAGAGAAGAGGCTGCATTTGTTAGATGTGCGTAGGGCGCTTATTTACTATATAGATAGAACTAAGCAGTATAGAAAATACACAAGACTGTTTTTGAAATATAGGAAGGACGCTTTGGGCCTTCCTGTCTCTTCTCAGAGGTTTTCCTCCTGGTTAGTGTCAACTATTAGACTTGCTTATCGTTTGTGTGGGAAAGACTTACCTTTACAGGTTAAGGCGCACTCCACGAGAGCTGTGGCGACGTCGATGGCGTTTATGAAAGGAGTCCCGCTTGATGCAGTCTGCCGAGCAGCTGCTTGGTCCAGGCCAATGACCTTTGTGAAGCACTACAAGCTAGATGTGTTGTCAAAGAAGGACGCAGCTTTCAGGAAAGCTGTACTGTTTTCAGCTGTGGCATGACGCCCACCATCCTAGGTTAGCAGCTCGCTAGTCTACCATATGTGCAAATCACGGTGACCACGTGGGGAAAATATAGGTTGCTTACCTGTAAACGTAGTTTCCCTAGTGGTCACCTGTGTATTTGCACAACCCGCCCATCCTCCCCTCTTCATTATTTGTCATGCCTCAGGACTTCTGGATGCTTTTTAGCGCTGGAAGAACTGGACGCAGCCCCTTCTGAGGGCTATTTATAGAGGGGCAGAAGTGGGCGGGGGCTGCTCTAACTGTCATTGTAGTCTCGAGACCTTTTTGTTGTTGCCTGCGCGCGCGCAGGAATAATACCATATGTGCAAATCACGGTGACCACGTGGGGCTGCTCTGTCATTGTATCGAGACCTTTCCGTTATTATTATTATTATTATTATTATTATTATTATTAACTTTATTTGTACCCCGCTAGCATCTCCCGAAGGACTTGATGCGGCTTACACAGGCCGAAGCCTCAGAAACACAGTACAGCAAAACATAACACAACAGCAAAACAAAAGCAAATCAAATAGTTAAGCAAAATAACAACAGCAGTAACAATACATCAGGACACTTTAAAACTGGGCCAGCCAGAGCAGTGGGTACAGTATTAAAAGTGCTGAGATGGCAGGAGGAACGTAGGATTAAAATAAGTGTTGTTGTTGCCTGTGCGCGCGCAGGAATAATACCATATGTGCAAATACACAGGTGACCACTAGGGAAACTACGTTTACAGGTAAGCAACCTATATATTTTGAATGTTTGACCTGTTGGTTGAGACATTTGCATAAATTAAAGAGGGGGGAAACTGCAACCTGGACTCCGAATATACGTATTGTGAGAAACAAGGGTCTTCATTTTTTTTCCCTGGTGGGCCTTTAGGGCCAGTCAAACAGCTGACATAGTCCCACCTGTAATGGTGCATTGCGTCCAATGCTTATCTCACTATAAGAAGAAGCTCTTACTCATTTCTTGCTCATAAGTCTCCTGGGAGGCAGGGAGTTGAACAAGTTTTACAGCTTGAAACTAGACAAGATGTCTGTATTGAATGAGGTGTTGATTGGAGCCGTTATCTATATAGGATTTGCAAGGACTTGCAAACATGTGGGGAAAATTCATATATAAAATTATATACATATACATATATACATATACATGTACACACACATACATACACACAGTTATACAGATATATAGGTACCACTATATATTTATCAATATCTGTCTATAGGATTTGCAAAGACCTGTAAACATATGAGGGGAAATTCATATATAAAATTAATGTGTATATGTAAAATTAATAAGTATATTGATGTATATTTGTATCTATTAATTCTTAACGTATAAATTTAATAGATACACATATATGTGCATAGGGATTGCAAAGGCTTGCAGGGGGAAATGCCTGTATATCTGTAGGAGAGATGAACAAATATTTTAGTGGAAAATGCTTTCAGAAGATTAATGGATATTCCTGATTTGCAAGGGCTTCTCACCCACTCCTTCTCTTTTCAAAACATTCCAGCTTGGGAGGAGAAGCAGAGTAGAAGCAAAAAAGAAAACACACTGTTTAGGGAGGGAAGATGAGAGAAAAATATAAATTGCAAGCAATGGCCTGTAGGCTCCGCTGCCTGGTTTGACTCCAATATAAGCTGAGGGAGGGTTTTTCATGCCACTAAAGGGTCTGAAAAACTTCGGCTTACCATATATATTGTTGCTTGAGAACACAATGCTTTCCTGTTACTCAGAGTCTTTTGTGATTGACATAGCCAGTCTACGCTCGATGCCACGCTCTCCCATCAGCTGTACTCGAAGGCCGCTACCGGAAGATCCCTTTCCCAGAGAGACTCTGCCCCTGTGACTTGGGTCATGTAGAAACAATAGAACATGTGCTCCTTCAGTGCCCGTTCTATAGGGATATCCATGCCACGCTTATCTTACCTCTGTTATACAAGTACCCAGGCCATTCAGGACAATTTTATACCTCCATGCTACTTGCAGATATTAATTCAGCTACAACCTATAATGTTGCAAAGTTCTGTGCAGCAGCATACAAAATCCGTCAGGGAATGACTAGTTCCAAAAGTTAATTGTGTGTCCAGTAATCTTCTTCTCTGAATCTACAATTTGGTGATGGATCTGGGCATTGTATGTTTTTACCGTTTCCCCTTCCCTTCTGCTCCCTCACCCATATTGTGCTTCAGTCATTATATTTCTATTTTTAATGTACCAAACATACCAAGTTTGTATGAAAATGTGATTGTTTCCTGTTCTGGTCAATGACCGAAATAAATGATTTGATTTGATTTTATAGCCAGTCTACATTAAAGTTTCAGGTATTCTTCAACATTGTCTTTTTATCTGTCTCCTTTTAAACATTTAACATAAGGCACTGGTTCACAGACTTTCAGACTACTTGCCATTTTTCATTTGGTCATATTGGAAATCCTCCTGTAATGGGCGTTTATAAGTTTTTATCAAGATGTGGGTTTGCTTTCAAACTTCGTGTAGTCTCTTCTGGGGCTTCGCAAAAGACATTATTAAAAGCCTCTGTTCCCTAGGAAGAGCAATTAGTAACCTTCCTACTTTGCTTGCCAGGCTTCCAGCTTCGCAAAGTCGAGGAGCAGAGTGAACAAGAGAAGCGAGATGTTGTGGGCAATGATGTGGCAACCATCCTTTCACGCCGCATTGCAGTAGAATACAGCGATTCAGAGGATGATTCTTCAGAGTTCGATGAGGACGAGTGGTCTGATTAAATCCCCACCGGCCATTCAGGCTTTTTTGGAGGCAGAGAGTGAAATTCACATAACTTCCAGATTGCTAAACCTCCACACTCTCACCACCCCGTCCCCCTTGACTAATAACCAAAGATCAAGATATCAAACTTCCAAGTCATTATTTTTCTTTGGGAATATTGCCTCCTTCCTAGCAAGGAGGAAAATGCAACTTTTCCGTAGATATACAGATTCTCAGGGAGTTGGCAAAGTCTATTTGCAGGTGTATTTTGGGTTAAGAAGATACTTTTTAAAGAGACTTACCAATGCAGGTGCTTTTGCAATCAAAAAGTGTTTGTCGGAATGGCAAGCATCTTGACAGGCGATAATTCTAAAGGCAATGCTCTGTCTTTGTAGCTGTATGTTGAGTATTGGAAAGACATAACAGTGAACTATGCCATTAACCTAGTGGCTTGTATTCTTACCCAGTTAGATTTCATTAAAAGACTCAACCTTTCTATTCCCACTCCATTTCATTTACAGTTTTCTTGAATGCTAACTTTAAAACCTAAAATGAATGTTTAAGAGTTGTATCATATCCTTTACCCCCTAAAATAAGACCTACCCTGAAAATAAGCCCTAGCATGATTTTTGAGGATACTCAAAATTTTTGAGGATACTCAAAAGACCTTTATTAGTGACTAATGCTGGGCCCCTACAAAATGAATATGCTGGTTTTCAGTTCCATTAGAGTGCCCTCATACCTTTTTACTGATCTGAAATTACTATCTTTACCTGCCCTTCATTTCTCACTACAGCAGTGGTTCTCAACCTGTGGGTCTCTAGATGTTTTGGCCTTCAACTTCCAGAAATCTTAACAGCTGGTAAACTGGCTTGGATGTCTGGGAGTTGTAGGCAAAAAACACATGGGGATCCACAGGTTGAGAACCACTGCATTACAGTATGCCTTGTAAGACTTCCTGCCTTCTCTTTCTTAAGCTAATGCTGCTGCTGAGAAGCCTGGTTTTTTTTATGTCAGAGCTCCATGTTTCTTTAGCCAAGGGACCAAAGCAAGGATGGGAAAATGTGGCCTTCTAGTGGTTTTTGGGTTGTTACTCCTGTCAGCCCTAATCTCCTTGCGGAGATAGGGCGGGTTATAAATATAGCATTACTACTATTATTGTTGTGGGCCCTCTGGTGCAGCAGGTTAAACTGCTGAGCTGCTGAACTTCCTGACCAAAAGGTTGGCAGTCTGAATGCATGGAGCAGAGTAAGTTCCTGCTGTTAGCTCCAGCCTCTGCCAACCTAGCAGTTTGAAAACATTCAAATGTCAGTAGGTCAATAGGTACTGCTTCTGCAGAAAGGTAATGGTGCTCCATGCAGTCATGACCTTGGAGGCGTCTATGGACAACGGCAGCTCTTCGGCTTAAAAATGGAGATGAGCACCATCCCACAGAGTCAGACACGACTCGACTTAATGTCAAGAGGAAATTATTATTATTATTATTATTATTATTATTATTATTAGTCACCATAGTCAATCTGGATGATTGTGCAGTGTTGGAGTCCAGAAATATGGAGGGCCCCGCATTTTCAAATCCTTGAACCAAGAATTTGCCTCAGGCTGAATTTCAAGCCTCAGTAGGAAGAATTCATAATAAACTACTCTGGCAAAGTTCCCTCAGACATTCCTTGTAGGAATTGTGGTGCTTTTGTGTGCAGCACTGTACAGCCTTGAATGTATTCTTTCAGTATCTTAAAACTACTAAGTTGGCTCTTGTTGGTGGTTTTCTCACTTCAAAATCATTCTAAATTTAGAGCACAAGTTGCATGTCAAAATGCTTCTAGGACAGATATAGGCAAACTTGGGCCCTTCGGGTGTTTTGGACTTCAACTCCCACAATTCCTAACAATCTCAGGCTCCTTCCTTTTCATTTTCCCTTTCCTTTTCCACTTAAGCGACTAAGGGGGGAAAGGAAGGGGCCTGAGGCTGTTAAGAATTGTGGGAGTTGAAATCCAAAACACCTGGAGGGCCCAAGATTGCCCAGGCCTGTTCTAGAATATTCATTTCATTTGGTTCTAAGGAAGACGGTGTTTTAACGGACCAGCAGAGACCAATTACTGTCATTCACATCAAACATTTATCCTTGAAGCATCTGTATCTCCTGTGATTTGGAATGCATAGTTCAGACACTGCATGAAACAAATCCTGTTGCTCATATTCATAATAATTTGTAATGGACAGGTTATCCACAGTTGTGTTGGATCCATCACTTCAAGACTTGAGATTGTGTTAGTTAGTGAGGCTCTTCTTCCACCTCACTAATATCATACTGAGTGGCAGTTTCAATCTGAGTTGGCAACACAATTTGAGGAAATAGAGGTAAGAACATTCATAATATCAACCTGAGGTTCCCAGAATGTGTTTAACTTTCTAAACATTTTGATAGGTATGCTAATTCTTTTTGTAGTCCAGCAGTAGATAGAATATTAGGTCTCTGTTGTTCAGCATCTTCTCTGCATGAACAAGTTCCCACATTCTTTATATCTCTAGTTAGAGTTGGAAAATATCAGTACCTCAGTTTCCTTTACTTAGGCGATCCCTCGTTATTCAAGTATGATGGCCTTCCAAGTGTAGTGTCTTGGCGGTGGATATGTAGATGTTGTTCTGCAGTGAGGGCATCTGTTTCCAGGTGGAAGGCAATCTTGGTTAGGGTTGGCTTGACGCACCTAGAATCATAGAATCAAAGAGTTGGAAGAGACCTCATGGGCCATCCAGTCCAACCCCCTGCCAAGAAGCAGGAATATTGCATTCAAATCACCCCTGACAGATGGCCATCCAGCCTCTGTTTAAAAGCTTCCAAAGAAGGAGCCTCCACCACACTCCGGGGCAGAGAGTTCCACTGCTTAACGGCTCTCACAGTCAGGAAGTTCTTCCTCATGTTTAGATGGAATCTCCTCTCTTGTAGTTTGAAGCCATTGTTCCGCGTCCTTGTCTCCAGGGAAGCAGAAAACAAGCTTGTTCCCTACCTTCTTCCTCTTGACCCGTTTCTCCCTTCCGCCCTCCATTTGTGCCTCTTCAAATTCCACATCATTGCTGGTCACAGCTGATCTCCAGTTAGAGTGCTCAAGGGCCAGGTCTTCCCAGTTCTCTGTGACTATGCCATAGTTTTTAAGGTCAGCTTTAAGCCCAGTGTCTTAAGAGCCAATGCCAGTTAATATAAATAGTACAGAGCTGAACAGACGAATGACTTGATTAATCGGGGGGGGGGGGGGAGTGTAGATTACTGTTGAAACGAAACCCAAGAGAAGGACTTCACCCAAGACTCCAGGAACCATTAATGGCTCCATCTTCCCTCTCATAAATGTCACTGGGTTTCCTTTGGCCTTATATAAAGGAGTGTAGTGCTCTCCCAGAGAACAATCTGCAGATTTTACCTGAATGCCCTGAAGCAGTGGTTCTCAACCTGTGGGTCCCCAGGTTTGGGCCTACAACTCCCAGAAATCCCAGCCAATTTACCAGCTGTTAAGATTTCTGGGAGTTGAAGGCCAAAACATCTGGGGACCCATAGGTGGAGAACCACTGCTCTGGAAGAAGAAATTGTTTGCCCAGATTGCATCATTCATAGATAGAACAAGCCAACACAGCTTCTGGCCTATTTAAGCCACTTATGGTCCATTCGCCATGTAATATGGCCTTCACATACCACGTCCCACTTTGTGTTTGCAGTCATTTTCAAGTGGGAAAAGAACTTCCTTGAATTTTTTGGGAATCTAAAATAATTAGTAGTGTCTTGTCCTGAAACATTAGTCCTGCTAATTCTCCCACTCTGGACATTTCACAGATACATAAACCCCAATTGCCTAGTTTCCAACAGACCTCACAACCTCGGAGAATGCCTGCTATAGATGCAGGCGAAATGTCAGGAGAGAATACTTCTAGAACATGGCCATCCAGCCCGGAAAACTCAGATTAACCCAGTGATTCCAGCCATGAAAGCCTTTGACAATACAAACGCTTAAAATGTGCCTGTTCTTAAACGACATGCCTGAGTAAAGGAAACTCTGTCCTTTTAACAGGCTGTTTATACCTTCAGAGACTCAAACTGAGCTACATTTAATTTTTGTTTATTGTCTATTTTTATTATCTTGGTGTAGGAAAGGGGTAGGAATTTGATTTTTGTTTATTGCAGCTTTTAACGTGATTCATTTGACTTATTAAAAAAAAACCCTAACATTTTTGTTTGGTTGTCCTGTCTGGGATGGTAAATGATTTCTTTAAGTGCCTTATTTCATATGACATAATTATATTGATAAGATTAATTATTTCAGATTGATCACGGGGGCTAAGCTGCAACAAAAGTGTAGACATAGAAGGACAGCTCTACGTCACTTGGGGCTTTCTTTCCCAGTCCACTGTCCTCTGTATAGCTTGACCCACAATTCTTACCATGCATGGCCAGCACATCTAGTCTGTGTGTTGTGCATGGATGGTAGGAATCAAAATTTAACACCACCTGGAGGGTGCCATGCTGATAAAGGATGATACCTTAAAATCATAGAATCATAGAGTTGGAAAGGGACCACATGGACCATCTAGTCCAAACCCCTGCTATGCAGGAAGAGTATCTTGTAGAGCAGGGATGGGTAAACTTAAACTTCCACAATTCCTAACAGCCTGAGGCCCCTTCCTTTTCTTCCTCAGTCACTTAAGTACCTGAGGGGGGAATGGAAAGGGCCTGGAGCTGTTAGGGATTATGGGAATTGAAGTCCAAAACACCTAGGGAGCCAGAGTTTGCCCATGCCTGTTGTACAGGTATCTCAGCATATTAACCAGTGTAAAAGCTTGTTATCTTTGTTGGTGACCTCCATGCCAGAACACTGGGATATGGCTAACACTGTGAAATCTTATATGAATGCGTAAATTCGTTTTCACAGTGTTGATAGATGAAAAGCGATTATTTTGTTCTACATTAAGAAACTACCATGAGCCTGGAATCTCGCTAGGCTTGGCAGTGATCCATTCTAGCCTTCAGGATAGATGCAAGGATGCACTTTGTTTCAGTTTTTAAGAATTTATCCCAGAATACTTCCCTAGTTTGGAAACCCAGCTTTTTATCTTGGTTATATTGTTCCTTTAATTGTAAATAGCTCAGCCACGTAATCTTTGGAAAACTTTGATTTATTTCTACTTGAGATTTCAATTCCATTGAGTCGTTTATTAAAAGTTCTTTATAGTTTGGCCAAATTGTCCAACCCAATAACCTTCTCTGTTTGGCTTCCACAGGAGAGATCCAAAGAGGTATTTTTGAATAAAAATATTTTTTGTATCTATCCCAAATTCTAATTAGTGAGGAGCGGACAAAGTGGTTTTCAAAATTTCTTTCCTTCTGTTCTCTTCCGTACCAGACGTAAGCATGCCAGCCAACTCGGAGATCATGAACTTCTAGCGTAAGAAGGTTTTCTCTCTTTAGTGTGATCCATTCCCTTAGCCAAATCAAAGCGCATGCTTCGTGGTACAGTTTGAGATTGGGAAATCCAAATTTTTTTTAATCTGTCAAAACTTGATATTTTATTCTAGCTTTTACCCCCATCCAGACAAATTTCTTTTGTCTTTTGTCCAATCTTTGAATATATGAATGTTTCTTATTATAGGTATATTTTGGAACAGGTAGAGTAATTTTGGAAGCACCGACATTTTAATCAATGCAATTCTTCCCATAAGAGATAGGTTTAAAAATCTCCACTTCTCCAGGTCTCTTAGTACTTCCTTCCATAGTCTTTCATAATTATTGGAGAGGAGCTGAGCATTTTTTGGAGTAATCCAGATGCCCAAATATTTCATCTTACTTACGATTAAAAGGCCCATAATTTCTTTTAATTCTTCTTGTTTCTCTTTTGTCATATTCTTCGTTAAGATAGTAGTTTTTTGTTTATTTAATTTAAAGCCTGCCAGTTTGCCAAATTCTTCTATACTGCTTAGCCAGTTTTTAATGTTCTCTCGTGGATTCTCTATTATTCCAATTATTCTTTTTGGGGGTTAGCTTCAAAATATTCAATCATAGGGGGAGGAACAAGTTGGTTTCTTACCTAAAAGGAATATGAAAGATAACTTGAGAATAGTTATCCCCTATCCAACTGCTTAGAAAGTTCTTTAATCTTCGGCCAGAATATTTGTGAAAATATTATAGTCCACATTTAAAAGTGAAATGGGCCTATAATTTCGTACATCCGATGGTTCTGTCTGTTCTTTATGAATAACTATTATTTCTGCAGAGTTCCACGTTTCTGGGATTCCCTGGTCTAGGAATACCCCATTCATTACTTTCCTTAATATTGGCATAAGCTCCTTTTTAAAACTTTTATAGTACCCAGTGGTGAAGCCATCTGGTCCTGGCACTTAATTTGCATCCATTTTCATTATGGCCGCTTCAATCTCCTCTTCCATAATGTCTCTATTTAAATCTTCTCTTTGGACATCCGTAATTTTGGGGATCTTAAATTTACTTAAATATTCCGTTATATCCTGTTTTGAGATTTTATCACTCGCGTAGAGTTTTTCATAGCATATTTTAAATTCCTTTAAAATCTCACTGCCAGTCGTTACCTCATCATTCTCTTTTTTTATTTTAATTATTCGTTGGGCCTGCTTCTTTTTTCTGAATTGTTTTGCCAGCCATTTACCTGCTTTATTTGCATTTTCAAATTGGTTTTGTTTTAAAAACTTTAAATGTTTAGCTTGCTCCTCTATTTCTATATTACGTCTTTTCTGATGCAACAGTTCAATTTCTTTAAGGATAGCTTTATTCCCAGGTTTAATCTTCAGTTCAGTTTCTTTAGCTCTTAGTTTGTTCAGTATTTCTTTTAGATCTTTCTGTCTGAGTCTATATTTTCTAGAATTGTGTTGGATGAAATGACCTCTTAAAACAGCTTTAGAGGCATCCCATATTACATTATGATGAGTATCTAGATTGTTATTTATTTCCATATATGTATTAATAATCTCTTTGTATTTCTTTATATCTTGTTCCATTTTCATTAGATTCTTGTTTAGTCTCCATCTTTTAATTTTCTTTGATTAAGAATAATTTCTAGGGGAGCATGGTCTGAAATATCTCTTGGCAAAATATTTATGTCCCAAACCTTTGTAATGACATTTTTTGTGGCCCAGCACATGTCTATTCTTGACCACGTGTGGTGTAGATGGGAATAGAATGTATAGTCCTTTTTTGAGGGATTTCTCCATCTCCAAACATCTTCTAACATCTGGTCATCTTTTAAATCCATAAAAAAATTGGCAGAGTAACTGTTTTTCCCTTGGGACCTTTTTTTGGAATTTTTGTTTCATCAAGTTGACTATTAAGTATTCCATTAAAATCACCCAGAAGGATGAGGTCACCAAAATCCACTTCATCCAATTTCCCCTTAAGGTTCTCCACAAATTTGGTTTTAGGCCCATTGGGGGCATATATATTACAAATTAGTATTTTTTGATTGCCCGATAGGATTGTGACCACCAAAAACCTTCCCTCCTGATCCTTAAAGGTTAATTCCGATTGTAAAGTTTCTTTGATATATAAAGTTACTCCCCTTTTCTTTTTTTCAAAAGAGGAGTAGTATATTTTACCAATTTTCTTATTTGTTAAGTGGGCCGTAATTTATTAAACAATGCTTTCCTTTTATTTGGAGAATTGAGACCATTCGCATTCAAAGAAAAAAGCTTTATTTGTTGTTCAGTTATCATTGTTAGCATTGTCTATATCCAATGCAGAGTCATCACAAAACTATATGAAAAATTATTAGAATGGTCAACGGAGACCGAATTAATAAAAGGCTGCATGGTGAAGTGGGCAGAAAACTTTAAAAGACCTATAGCAATGTGTGACTGGGAAATAATGTGGAAGAAAAAATCAAATACACCTATGCAACGGACTTAAAGGAGAATTGGATGAAAATGTTTCATAGCTGGTACATGACCCCAATTAAACTAAATCATATGTACAAGGACGTATCAAAAGCTTGTTGGAAATGCAATGTGCATGAAGGCAGCTTTTTCCATCTATGGTGGAGCTGTGTAGAATCTCAGAAGTATTGGAAAGATATTCATGAAGAAATGCAAAAAATACTCAATAAAAAATTTCCAAGAAAAGCAGAATACTACCTATTGGGAATTGTAGATGCTGATATAAAATTAGATTCGAATGAGGATATTCTGTTCACGTATATGACAACAGCCGCTAGAATTGTCTGCGAAACTTTGGAAACTGAAAGAAATACCAGATAAACTCCTCTGGATAAATAAGGTGAATGAAATTAAGGACATGGATAAGTTAACCTTTTTATTAAAAAAGAATACAGGCAATCCAATCAAACAGACTAACTGGTCAATAATTGATGATTATATTGAAACTAATTATAAGGACTTATAACCGTACTGAGGATATAACGATGATGTAAATTGGATTAAATATAAGACATGGATTAAAGAAGAGACTGAACAGGCAGAATCAGAAGGAAGTCCAACTTTTTAATTTTTGACTTTTTGATTTTTGACTTCTTGATTTTCTTTTTATTTTAGGATTTATTTATTTTTTTGCATTTCTTACTTTTTCACATGGGGGTTATTGACGGTATCTTCTTAATTTTCCTACTTTTCTATCTTCTTGAATTATTCCCCCACTTTTGCTGTAATTTATAAAACTTAATAATATATATATATATATATATATATATATATATAGGATAGATGCAAGGAAATCTGTTTCACCAGGAGCAAGTGCAGTAATGCCTCCACTGTTGCCCAGTCCTGTGGCCAGTACTATATCTATATTGTACAAGTTTGATTGCTCAATGCCAGACTATAGCCTGTTCATCTCGTGTGAAGAAGGGAAGGATCAGCATTAGTGTTTGTAAGGAGTTAGATCATCTTATTGCCTGTGATTGCAGTTCTTAATTCAGACTTTTTCAATAATTACTTTTATAATCTCTCCAGTCCTGCCTCTCTCTTTTCATGGGAGACTTTTTGTAAAGTTTCAATGTGACTTGCATATACTTTTTACTATGTAAACTTTTTAAAAAATAATAAATTCTTTCTAGCCAATTTACGGTTGTACTCTTGTTATTTCTTTGTAAATAAGGGAACTCACATCTTGAATTTGCAGAAGGTATGGGGACCATGTGACGAGATCTTGCTGGACTGCAAGTCCTAGGACATCTTTCAGGAGATATTTCATTTATTTATTTATTTATTTATTTATTTATAGTCAGTAGCAACCAGACAATTGTATTACATTTTTAACAGATTTTTAACAAACAGACAAAACAGAGTTTCCAAGCTTGGTAGTTGATTAAATATCCTTTGACCAGTAGCTGGCCACTTGGAGTGCCTCTGGTGTTGCTGCAAGAAGGTCCTCCATTGTGCATGTGACGGGGCTCAGGTTGCATTGCAGCAGGTGGTCAGTGGTTTGCTCTTCTCCACATGTTGTGGATTCCACTTTGTAGCCCCATTTCTTGAGGTTGGCTCTGCATCTCGTTGTGCCAGAGTGCAGTCTGTTCAGCACTTTCCCGGTCGCCCAGTTTTTTGTGTGCCCAGGGGGGAGTCTCTCATTTGGTATAAGCCATTGATTGAGGTTCTGGGTTCTGCCACTTTTAGACTCTCGCTTGCTGAGGTGTTTCAGCAAGTGTCTCTGTAGATCTTAGAAAACTATTTCTTGATTTAAGTCGTTGACATGCTTGCTGATACCCAAACAAGGGATGAGCTGGAGATGTCTCTGCCTTGGTCCTTTCACTATTGGCTGCTACTTCCTGGCGGATGTCAGGTGGTGCAATACTGGCTAAACAGTGTAATTTCTCCAGTGGTGTAGGGCGCAGGCACCCCGTGATAATGCGGCATGTCTCATTAAGAGCCACATCCACTGTTTTAGTGTGGTGAGATGTGTTCCACACTGGGCATGCATACTTAGCTGCAGAGTAGCATAGCGCAAGGGCAGATGTCTTCACTGTGTCTGGTTGTGATCCCCAGGTTGTGCCAGTCAGCTTTTGTATGATATTGTTTCTAGCACCCACTTTTTGCTTGATGTTCATGCAGTGCTTCTTGTAGGTAAGAGCCTGGTCCAGGGTGACTTCCAGGTATTTGGATGCGCTGCAATGCCCCAGGGGGATTCCTTCCCAGGTGATCCTCAGAGCTCGGGATGCTTGTCTGTTCTTGAGATGAAAAGCACTTATCTGTGTTTTAGATGGGTTAGGGATCAGCTGGTTTTCCCTATAATAGGCAGCAAGGGCACTTAGAGCTTCGGAGAGCTTCTGTTCAACCATCTCAAATCTCCTTGCTTGAGCAGTAATGGCACGATCATCAGCATAGATGAAGCTCTCCATCCCTTCTGGCAGTAGCTGGTCATTTGTGTAAATGTTGAACATGGATGGAGCAAGCACACTCCCCTGAGGCAGGCCATTCTTCTGTTTCCGCCATCTGCTTCTCTGGCCCTGGAACTCAACAAAAAGCTCCTGTTCTGTAGAAGGTTTCCTATGAGGCGGGTGAAGTGGTAGTCCTTTGTGATATTATACATTTTTCTCAGGAGGAGGTGGTGGTTCACAGTATCATAAGCCCCTAACAGGTCTATGAAGACAGCTCCTGTGATCTGCTGCCTTTCAAAGCCATCTTCTATGTGCTGAGTCAGGCTCAGCACTTGCGATGTGCAGCTTTTGCCTTTCCTGAAGCCAACTTGCTGTGGGATCAGACATGGATCTATTTTTTCCATAATTCTATGCAAAATAGGTCTCTCCAGAACTTTGTAGAGGTGGCACAGCAGGGAGATTGGTCTGTAGCTTTTTGGGTCATTACGGTTTTTGCCTGGCGTCAAGATGGCGATGACACTTGCTTTCTTCCAGATTTTGGGGATCTGACAGGATGCAGTGCAGGTGTTCATCAACTCCAGCAGCCAGCACCTTGCTTTTGGGCCAAAGTTCTTGATTTGTTCCATCCATAGATCATCCAGCTGCTTTGCCATTTTTTTACATTTATTGAGAGCCATGTCCAATTCAGTAGGTGTAAAAGATTTCTCATGAAGATTGTTCTCACTCTGGTTGTCTGGCTATTGGTTTCTTTCCTACTTTGGTGGCAAGGTTGGGTTTCCCATTCTTCAAGAGTTGGTGTGCTATCTGATCTGCCTTTATGTTGGCATGGGTATTAGTTTGTGAGGGGTCATTGCTCAACCATCTTAGCAGCCTCCATGCCTTCTGGCTGCTCCTGCCCATGTCGACCTCTGTGATCAGCTTTATACACTGTTCTTTCTTGGCTTCAGGGATGGAGGACACAATACTCTGCGCTGACTGAAGGGTTTGCTCACTAAATGGGTCTTCGTTATGGAGCCTGTAATAGTTTTCCAACAAGGCAGCTGTTTCAGGAGTAATGCCCTGAAGGTAGTTGGTTCTACAGCCTCTCAGTATAGAGGCCTGTGAGCAGGTTTATGTGATTTCAATAAAGTGCTCGTATTTCTCAGGGATTGGCACGACTGATGTGATCATGTCATCTAACATATCTGAGAATTTAGTCCAATCTGCCTTTCTGAAGTTGAATCTGCATTTAAATCGAATTTCCTGAGGCCTTATTGTTGGGAACAATTTGCATACTATTGGTCGGTGCTGTGTGTTTGGAATTGATGGTCCCACTGATTTAGTGCATTGCTGTGCAAAGCCGTGGCTCACAAATAAGAAGTCGGGGTTATATCCTCGGTGCCATCTCCTGCTGTTGTAGGATGGTGGGAGCTTACTATCATGGATGAGTGGTAGTTTGTGCAGTTCAGACCAGGAGAGGACAGCCTCTCCATTTCTGTTCTCTTGAGCATAGCCCCATACATGGCTATGGCTGTTAAAGTTGCCAATTACTACTGCCCTTTGGTGCCTATCAAAGTTCTCGGGGGAGAAGAAACAGAACTCTTCATTTGGGGGCTTGTACACAGAGATGATTGTGATGTTATTAAGCTCTACCGTTATAACTTCTATATTGTTTTCTTCAGTGTTGTGGGCACTGCTGACTTGGAGGCCTGGTTTGACAAAGACAGCACTTCCATACTGCACATGTGGTCTTTCCGCTACTAGGATCATTCCTGGAACTTTGGGTCATTTCTGTTGTTCATCCCTGTGTGTTTCTTGGACACACAGCACATCACATTTCTTATCTTGGCACAGTTCATAGAGCAGTTGTTCTTTGGCATCTGAAATGCCTTAAGTGTTGATTGAGATTATTGTCATAGTTGGTCCTGAAAAGTTCCTTGGTTGTTTTGCTTGCTTGTTTGCATGCTGCAAGTCACTTCTGGTTTCTTCTGGAGTGAGAGAATCAGCTATCTATGAAGATATTGCCCAGGGGACGCCCGGATGTCTTGCAATCCTGCGAGGAGGCTTCTCTCATGTCCCCCTTCAGGAGAGATAAGTGGGATGATGATGATAGATTACAAAAAAAAGGCATTTGACTCACTGCCACTTAGCTAGATAACCAGATGTCTGGATGTCATTGGGTTTTTTAAAAACATTAGCAACTTCACTGCAATGAAACAATGGAAAACTGGGTTGTTTGTGGGCAATGAAAGCTTTGAAACTGTTAACATGAAGTGTGGAATTTTTCAAGGCAACTCATTGTCACTGTTGTTCATCATTACATTGATCCTACTGACAGTAATTCTACAGAAAACAAACCTGGGCGACCAAGCAATAAGAAATTTATCAAAAAATTCCCACTTGCTGTACATAGATAATCTAATGCTTTATGGAAAAACAGAAACTGAACACCAGTCACTGACCAACACAGTCAGAATCCTCAGCACTGACATCAGTATGGAGTTCGGCCTAGACAAATGTGCCAGAGTGGCATTAAAGGGAAAATTACTCATACAGATGCCAAATTGATAAACTATAAAGTGCAATTAGCCTGAAACCTATAAATATCTGGACATACTACAGCTTGACAATATCAAGCATGGACATGTGAAAAATGTGGTCAACAAAGAATATGTCCAAAGGATCAGAATAATTCTGAAAAGCTAATTAAATGGCAGAAATACAATGAAGGCTATCAACACCTGGGCCATCCCCATCATAGCTGGATGATCTGGAGAGTAAAAACAAGAAAACTGATGGCAATGCACTACACATTACACCCATGTAGTGATGTCGACAAACTTGACCTACCCAGAAAATCAGGAGGCAGAGGGCTTCTGCAAGAGAAAACAACGGTAGAAGAAGAGAAACATGCACTGGCAGATTATGGAAAAGGCAGTCAAGAACCAACATTGATGGAAGTCAATAGTAGTAAACTGCTTAAAGTGCAAAAGGCAAAGAGTGAATACCATAAAAACACAGAAAAGATAACTGGCAAAATAAGGCTTTCCATGGACAGTTCCTGAGAAAATTTGAGAGCAAAATTGACAAAGAAAAAACATGGAAGTGGCTCAAAAATGGAACGTTGAAAGAGGAGACAGGAGAAGGAGAAGAGAGAAGAAAGGAGAAGGAGAAGAAAGGAGAAGGAGAAGAAAGCACAAGTAAGGAAAGAATCGCTTATGGAAGAATTTACCATGAAAGACCTAATGCGAGAGATACTAAAATTACAAATAGATGTACAAATAATAGAAGCAAAACAAGATAAACAATACAAGACAATTAAGGGAGAAATTGAGGAAATGAAGAAAGAATTCAAAGAAGTACAACTGATAGTGAAAGAAGAAGTAAAACATATCCACAATGAGATTGAGGTGCTTAAGCAGGGCAGAAAAGAAGACATCAGAGAGAACAAATATGTAAGACAACAACAGAAAGAAATGGAAAAGAATCTCTATTCTATAGAGAAAAAAATAACGACTCTACAAACACAACAAGAAATCCTAGAAGCAAAAGAAAGGGAATTTCAACTGAGATTCAGAAATATACAATAAGAGGAAAAAGAAAACATCAAAGAAATAATAATAAATATGGTGGCCCTGAGTACTGAATACTCTATCAAAATGGTCCTGAGAAGGTAGAAGACAATATTGATAGAGTATTCAGAATACAGTCTAATTATGCAAAAAGATACAATGTGCCAAGAGACGTCATTGTGTGCTTCGGAAAGAAATGTTTCCGTGATGGAGTGCTTAAGGAAAATGCCAGAACCCCAACATACTATAAAGGAAACAAAATCGCTATCTTAAAAGAACATCCAATGGCGGTTTTGGAAAGAAGACGAAAATATTTCTTTCTCACAGATGAACTTAAAAGGAGGAATGTTAGGTTCAAATGGGAAAGAAGAGAAGTGATAATAGTAACTTGGGACAACAACAAACACTGGTTAACGACGGAACAAAAAGCGAAGGCATTCTATGAAAAATACTTAAGAAAAGAGGGAGGGGGTGGGGGAGGGGGGGAAAGGGAGAAGGGGAGTGAAAAGGAATGTGAAGACAACGGAGATCGACAAAGGAAAAGACCGAGAGAAATGTCTCCCAAGGACTACGCAACCTTTCCGGACATGACCAAGACAAATTTAGATAGGGACAGAGAAGCACAGGAACAAAATGGCACAGAAAATTAGAAGGAAAGACCCCCATACGAGTGAACTACCAAGGGAATTTAAAATATTGAAAGAAAAACTGGGACTAATAGATATTTGGAGGCATATACACAGAGACGAACAGGATTTTACCTTTTTTTTCAAATCGACACAACTCGTGGTCTAGAATAGATATGGTATGGGGAACAAAGGAACTGGTCACCAAGGTTACCAAAGTGAAAATATTAACTAGAATAAACTCTGATCATGCACCACTGGAAATAGTGCTGGAAGATGCAATCGATAAGGGAAGAACACTTATATGGAAACTGGATGATCAGTTATTAAGTGATCAAAGGGAGATAGATAGTAATAAAGATCTACTGAAAGAGTTTTTCAACTTTAACACGGAACAAGATACCCCCATAGACATCATTTGGGACGCAGCTAAGGCATATATGTGAGGGCACTTCATACAGCAAAAAATAATAAGAAATAAAAATAAAAATAAAGAATTCAAAAGGATAAAAGAAGAAATCACAAAAGTGGAGTCAGAATTGAAAATTAAACCAACTAACAAGAAAATTCAATTACAATTGGAGATACTCAAGAAACAAATAAACTCACTACAACTAGAAGAAATAAGCCAAAAAATTAAAATTAGTGAAACAACAACATTTCGAAAACACCAATAAAATAGGAAGATTCCTTGCCTGGAAAGTTGCAAAGAAAAAACAGAAACAACAGATATGCAAGATCAAAGAAGAAGGAAAATGCTACTTACAGTAGAGAGAAATAGAAAACCAATTTAACAAATTTTACCAAAAACTCTATGTGGATGACAATATTCCAAAAGAAAAAGTCATACAATATGTAGGAAAGCAGAAAGTAAAGAAATTAACGGAAGAAGAGAGGGAAATACTAAATAAGAAGGTGACGGAAGAGGAAATACTGAGCGCAAAAAAAATATTGAGCGCAAGAATACACGAGGACCAAGCAGGCTTTCTACCAGGACGTCACATGAAGAACAACATAAGAACAATACTTAATACTATAGCGTATTACAACAAACATACTCAAAAAGAGTTAGGGTTATTATTTCTGGACACTGAGAAGGCCTTTGATAAGGTTAATTGGAGTTTTATAACAGAGGTTCTAAGGGAGATGGATGCAGGCTTCTACTTCACCAATGCAATTAAAACAATATATTCACAACAGACTGCAAGAGTCCTAGTAAACGGACAAATAGCAAAAGAAATTAGAATTAACAAGGGTACTAGGCAGGGTTGTCCCCTCTCTCCATTGATCTTCATCTTGATCCTTGAACTTCTACTAGAGAGTATTAGGAACAACAGAGAGATAAAGGGGCTAAAGGTTAAATCTTTTAGTTTCAAAACAGCCGCATTTGCAGATGATGTAGTCTGTATAATGGAGGACCCACTAGAACAATGGGACCAATGGTGGAGAGAGAACGAGGCGTTTGGAGAGGTGGCAGGGCTGAAAATCAATAAGAAAAAAACGAAGTTTCTCACCAAGAATATGAGCAAAAAGAAAAAGGAAGAATTACAAGAAAAGTCAGGTATAGAAATAGTAACAAAAGTAAAATATTTAGGAATCCAGATCACTACCAACAACACCCAATTACTAACTATGATATCAAATGGAGAAAAATAAAGGAAAAGATGAGGCAGTGGCAAAATCTGGACCTATCACTCCTGGGTAGAATAGCTGTGGCTAAGATGAGTATTCTTCCTGAGGTACTATTCCTATTTCAGATGATCCCCATACTAACAACAAAAAAGACAATAACAAATTGGCAAAAGGAAATAAATAAATTTATTTGGCAAAACAAAAAGGCGAGAATAAAGTTCACAAATTTATGTTATGATCAAAAGAGAAGAGGACTTGGACTACCAAATATCCAGCTCTATTATGATGCAGCAGCGCTGGCATGGGTCAAGGACTGGGCAGCATTAAACAACAAAAGAATATTAGCACTGGAGGGAGAAGACTTACGAAGAGGCTGTCACAGCTACCTCTGGAAAGAAAAGATCAAAGTGGAGAAAAACTTTAATAACCATATTATAAGAAAAAATAATATGGAACTTGGAATAAATATAGAAGAAGATGGTATAACAAGACCCCAATGTGGTTCTCACCAAACGAGGCAGACCAAAGAAGGGAGATGGCAAACGACAACTGGCTAACTTACAAGCAGATACTTAACGTAAGCAATCAGACTACAAAACTGAAAACACAATGAGATTATTTATTTATTTATTTTATTTGGTGCAGTTGTTAACCGCCGCTCTCAGCCCTAGGGCGACTCGCGGCGGTGTACAACATATAAAAAGCATATTATACAATCAGCTACAACGACAATACAACATATCACTAATACATTATCATTTAAATTACACTAAAGTAATCCGCTGCGTCTTATCATAGAATCATAACCAATCTCATAGTCAATATTCCGTTCCAGTTGTCATTTCCAGTTACTGTAGCCTTTAGTTGAATGCCTTCTCGAATAGCCATGTTTTCAGGCTCTTCCGGAAGGACATAAGGGAGGGCGCCTGTCTGATGTCAACAGGGAGGGTGTTCCACAGTCGGGGGGCCACCACTGAGAAGGCCCTATCCCTCGTCCCCGCCAGGCGTGCCTGTGAGGCAGGCGGGATCAAGAGAAGGGCCTCCCCAGACAATCTCAAGGTCCTCGTGGGCTCATAGGCCGAGATGCGGTCCGAAAGGTATTTTGGGCCGGAACTGTTTAGGGCTTTGTAGGATAGCACTAGCACCTTAAATTGGGCCCGGTAGCAGATCGGCAGCCAGTGGAGCTGGAACAGCAAGGGCGTTGTATGCTCCCTGCGTCCCGCTCCTGTTAGTAACATGGCTACCGCGCGCTGGACTAGCTGAAGCTTCCGGGCCGTCTTTAAGGGCAGCCCCACGTAGAGAGCGTTGCAGTAGTCAAGGCGGGATGTGACCAGAGCGTGTACCACCGTGGCCAAGTCAGACTTCCCAAGGTACGGGCGCAGCTGGCGCACGAGCCTAAGCTGTGCAAATGCTCCCCTGGTCACCGCTGAAACCTGGGGATCCAGGCTCAACGATGAATCCAGGATCACACCCAAGCTGCGAACCTGCGTCTTCAAGGGGAGTGCGACCCCATCCAGCACAGGCTGTAACCCTATACCCTGCTCGGCCTTGCGACTGACCAGGGGTACCTCTGTCTTGTCTGGATTTAATTTCAGTTTGTTCGCCCTCATCCAGACCATTACAGCGGCCAGGCACCGGTTCAGGACCTCGACAGCCTCCTTAGTAGCAGGTGGGAAGGAGTGACAGAGTTGGACATCATCTGCGTACAGATGACACCGCACCCCGAAACTCCGGATGATCTCACCCAGCGGCTTCATGTAGATGTTAAACAGCATGGGGGACAATATAGAGCCCTGAGGAACCCCGCAGGTCAAAGGCTGTGGTGTTGAACAGGAGTCCCCCAATAACACCTTCTGGGTACGGCCCTCCAGAAATGACTGGAGCCACTGCAAAGCAGTGCCCCCAAGGCCCATTTCTGCAAGGCGCCCCAGAAGGATACCGTGGTCGACGGTATCGAAGGCCGCTGAGAGGTCCAGGAGTACCAACAGGGACACACTCCCCCTGTCTAGCTCCCGGCGCAGATCATCCACTAAGGCGACCAAGACCGTCTCGGTACCATGCCCCGGTCTGAAACCAGACTGTGCCGGATCCAGATAATCCGTGTCTCTCAAGAATACCTGGAGTTGTGAGGCCACCACGCTTTCCATGACTTTGCCCAAAAAGGGGAGATTGGAAACAGGCCGAAAGTTGTCAAATTTAGTGGGGTCCAATGATGGTTTCTTCAACAGCGGTTTTATAATAGCCTGTTTTAGGCTCGCTGGAATTTTGCCTTCCCGAAGAGAGGCATTAACCACCACCGTTACCCACTCAGCCAACCCCCCTCTGGCCTCCCTCAGAAGCCAGGATGGGCAGGGGTCTAGGATGGACGTGGTAGGCCTCATTCCTCCGAGTATCTTGTCCACATCCTCGGGCTTCACAAACTGAAAAGAATCCATCAAAATAGGACAAGCAGGTGCTCATGTCACATCCTCGGAGACTGCATTTAACATGGTGTCCAGCCCAGAACGGATCAAGGCGACTTTGTCTGCAAAGAACCGAGCAAATGCTTCGCAACGCGTGCCCGAATTGCCAGGGCTCCCGCCTGAGGTGGCGGGAGTTAAAAGACCTCTGACAATCCGAAACAACTCCGCCGGACGGTTTTTTGCAGACGCAATAGTGGCTGCAAAGAAAGTTTTCTTTGCGGCTTTTATTGCCGCGGCATATGCCCTTAGAAAGGACACAAACCGTGCTCGATTTGACTCGCTTGGGTCCGAGTGCCACACGCTCTCTAGTTCCCTCTTCCTTCGCTTCATCACTGCCAGCTCCTCAGTAAACAAAGGAGCTGGTTTAGCTCGGCTACTTGAGAGGGGACGTTCCGGAGCGATCATGTCAATTGCCCTGGTCATCTCCCCATTCCAGAGAGCGACCAAGGCGTCGACATAGTCACCTGCCGAGGTGGCGGGAAAATCCCCAAGAGCCGTCAGGAATCCATTCGGATCCATAAGCCTCCTGGGGCGGACCATCTTAATGGGTCCTCCACCTTTGCGGAGGTTAGGGGGCGCAGTGAGCCTAAATCTGATCAGGAAGACTGATTAGACTAATCGAACCAAAGATAAACTGGTTTCAATACTGGCAAATAAATGAAAACTATAAAATAGACAGAATAAAGGGATTTGAGACAAAAGAAAACTTGTGGGATAAGATCTTAAAAACCGATTATAAAGTAATAAGAAAAATATACCAACAACTATTAATCTGGGAAACAGAGGAAGAACAAGTAAAATAAGTGATGGTAAAATGGGCAAAAATAGTAGGTCATACGATACCCATGGCAAAATGGGAGGCGGTTTGGTCGAAGAAATTGAAAAACATTTACGCAACGGAGATAAGAGAGAATTGGTACAAAATGTTCTACCTGTGGTACCACACACCAGAGAAGCTCGCCAAATATAGTAAGGGGAAAACAAACAAGAAATGTTGGAGGTGTGAGAAAAGGGTGGGAACATTTGGACATATGTGGTGGGACTGCAGAGCTGTCCAAAAGTTCTGGTACGAAATATATAAAAAGATCGGAGAAATTCTCAAGATACAATTTGAATTTAAACCAGAGTATTTTTTGTTGGGAATGTCAGACCTCAACTTAAATAAGAACGATGATAAGATCTTTTTCTATCTCACCACTGCAGCAAGAATCTGTATAGCGCGTCAATGGAAAAGTAAGGAGACACCAACGATCGAGAAAACTATGGACATAAGGAACATGGATCTGCTAACCCAGAAAGTATCCCAAAATAGATCAATATCCAACAAGACGAATTGGAAGAAATTTACAAATTACCTAGAAACGAACAAATAAAAAATTATGCCAGTATAGGAATAAAATAAGGGCCCTCCAGGCATAGACAGGGTTGGTTAGTGTACAACCTTTATTTTAACACAAAATTGTAAAAGAAAGAAGACTAGTGTTTATTTGGGGTACCTGGAAGTTAGAGGGTAAATGTTATATTACATGTTATGTTATTATGTTATTGTCATAAGATGGTCGGTATGTAAATGTTGTAGACGTTAATTGTTATTTGTTGTTTGTCAGGTCTGTCTTTTTTTTTTTTGGTCTGTCAGTCTTGTGATGTCAGTTGTACAATATAAAAATCAATAAAAATATTTTTAAAAAAGAAAAAGAAAGAGGAGACAGAGCAGGCAAAACAATGGATCACGTACTCCATTGTGCAGATGGACTACAAACAGAGGCAGAACACAGTTGCTCAGATGATCAATTGGAACTTGTGCCAAAAATACCATCTGCCTGCAACAAAGAATTGGCGAGATCACAAGCCTGAAAAAGTTGTGGAAAGTGAGCACATCAAACTACTCTGGGACTTCCGAATTCAGACTGACAAGAGTTTTGGAGCACAAGACTCCTGACTTCATGATCATGGGGAAAAAAACAAATATTGTTCATAGATGTTGCAATCCCAGGTGACAGAAGAATTGTTGAGAAGCAACTGGAAAAGCTGACATAATACGAGGATTTGAAGATAGAACTCCAAAGACTCTGGCACAAGCCTGTCAAGGGGTTCCCAGTGGTGATCAGCACACTGGGTGCAGTGCCTAAAGACCTTTTGTTGTTCATTCGTTCAGTCGTCTCCGACTCTTCGTGACCTCATGGACCAGCCCACGCCAGAGCTCCCTGTCGGCTGTCACCACCCCCAGCTCCTTCAAGGTCAGTCCAGTCACTTCAAGGATGCCATCCATCCATCTTGCCCTTGGTCAGCCCCTCTTCCTTTTGCCTTCCACTTTCCCCAGCATAATTGCCTTCTCCAGGCTTTGCTGTCTCCTCATGATGTGCCCAAAGTACTTCAACTTTGTCTCTAGTATCCTTCCCTCCAGTGAGCAACCGGGCTTTATTTCCTGGAGGATGGACTGGTTGGATCTTCTCGCAGTCCAAGGCACTCTCAGAACTTTCCTCCAACACCACAGCTCAAAAGCATCTATCTTCCTTCGCTCAGCCTTCCCTAAGGTCCAGCTCTCACATCCGTAGGTTACTACAGGGAATACCATGGCTTTGACTAGGCGGATCTTTGTTGCCAGTCTGATGTCTCTACTCTTTACTATTTTATCGAGACTGGACATTGCTCCCCTCCCAAGAAGTAAGCGTCTTCTGATTTCCTGGCCACAGTCTGCATCTGCAATAATCTTTGCGCCTAGAAATACAAAGTCTGTCACGGCCTCCACGTTTTCTCCCTTTATTTCCCAGTTGTCAATCATTCTTGTTGCCATAATCTTGGTTTTTTTGACGTTTAGCTGCAACCCAGCTTTTGCGCTTTCTTCTTTCACCTTGATTAGAAGGCTCCTCAGCTCCTCCTCGCTTTCGGCCATCAGAGTGGTGTCATATGCATATCTGAGGTTGTTAATGTTTCTTCCAGCAATTTTCACCCCAGCTTTGCATTCCTCAAGCCCCGCACATTGCATGATGTGTTCTGCATACAAGTTAAAAAGGTTGGGTGAGAGTATGCAGCCTTGCCGTACGCCTTTCCCAATCTTGAACCATTCTGTTGCTCCGTGGTCAGTTCTGACTGTTGCTACTTGGTCCTTGTACTTGGTCCTCAGGAGAGAGACAAGGTGGCTTGGTATGCCCATCCCACAAAGAACTTGCCACAATTTATTATGATCCACACAGTCAAAGGCTTTAGAATAGTCAATGAAGCAGAAATAGATGTTTTTCTGAAACTCCCTGCCGTTCTCCATTATCCAGCGGATATTGGCAATCTGGTCTCTCGTTCCTCTGCCTTTTCTAAACCCAGCTTGAACGTCTGGCAACTCTCGCTCCATGTATTGCTGGAGTCTTCCTTGCGGGATCTTGAGCATTACCTTACTGGCATGAGAAATAAGGGCCACTGTACGGAAGTTGGAGCAGTCTTTCGCATTTCCCTTTTTTGGTATGGAGATATAAGTTGATTTTTTCCAGTCTGATGGCCATTCTTGTGTTTTCCATATTTGCTGGCATATGGCATGCGTCACCTTGACAGCATCATCTTTTAAGATTTTAAACAGTTCAGCTGGGATCCCGTCGTCTCCTGCTACCTTGTTGTTAGCAATGCTTCTTAAGGCCCATTCCACCTCACTCCTCAGGATGTCTGGTTCTAATTCATTCACCACACCATCAAAGCTATCCTCGATATTATTATCCTTCCTATACAGATCTTCTGTATAGTCTCGCCACCTTCTCTTGATCTCTTCAGCTTCTGTTAGGTCCCTGCCATCTTTGTTTCTTATCACACCAATTTTTGCCTGAAATTTATCTCCAATGTTTCTAATTTTCTGGAAGAGGTCTCTTGTCCTTCCTATTCTGTTGTCTTCTTCCACTTCCATGCATTGCTTATTTAAAATTAGTTCCTTATCTCTTCTGGCTAACCTCTGGAATTGCGCTTTTAACTGGGCATATCTCCCCTTATCCCTGTTTCCTTTTGCTCTCTTCCTTTCTTGGGCTACTTCCAGTGTCTCAGCAGACAACCATTTTGCCTTCTTGGTTTTCTTTTTCTTTGGGACATACTTTGTTGCCGCCTCCTGAACAATGTTGCGGACTTCTGTCCATAGTTCTTCTGGGACTCTGTTTACTAAATCTAGTCCTTCAAATCTGTTCTTCACTTCCACTGTATATTCGCTAGGAATGTTAGTGAGATCATATCTAACTGGTCTGTGTATTTTCCCTGATCTCTTTAGTTTTATTCTAAATTGAGCAATAAGAAGTTTGTGATCTGAGCTACAGTCAGCCCCAGGTCTTGTTTTCACCGACTGGATGGATGTCCGCCACCTTTGGCTGCAAAGGATGTAGTCAATCTGATTTCGGTGCTGACCATATGGTGAAGTCCATGTGTAAAGCCGTCTTTTAGGTTGTTGGAAGAGAGTGTTTGTTATACACAGCGTGTTTTCCTGGCAAAATTCTATCAGCCTGCGTCCCGCTTCATTTTGTTCTCCCAGACCATGCTTGCCTGTGATCCAAGTTGTCATTTGACTTCCCATCTTGGCATTCCAGTCTCCTGTAATGAAAATAATGTCTCTTTTTGGTGTATTATCCAGGAGGTCCTGCAGATCCTCATAGAACTGATCTACTTCTGCTTCTTCAGCAGCTGTGGTTGGGGCGTATATTTGGATCACTGTGATGTTGAAAGGCTTTCCTTGCACTCAAATTGAGATCATTCTGTCATTTTTTGGGTTGTATCCAAGCACTGCTTTAGCGAATTTCTTATTAATTATGAAGGCTACTCCATTTCTTTGATGTTCCTCTTGTCCGCAGTAGTAGATCTGGTGGTCATCTGATGGGAAGTGGCCCATTCCAGTTCATTTCAGTTCACTGACCCCCAGAATGTCTATCTTTAGTCTTGACATCTCACCAATAACAACATCCAATTTGCCCCGGCTCATAGATCTTTTCCAGGTTCCTATGGTGTGTTGATCTTTAGAGCATCGGATTCGTCGTTCACCTCCAGTACCGTCGGCCCCTAGCCTTCCTTTCGGCTTTGAGCTAGCTGCGTCATCACATCTGGGGCTAGTTGAACTTATCCTCTGCTCCTCCCCAGTAGCATTTTGGCCATCTTCCGACCTGGGAGTCCCATCTTCCAATTGCATACCGACATATCTCTGGTTGTACTGGTCCATTTAGTTTTCTTGGCAAGGATACTGGGGTGGTTTGCCGTTGCCTTCCCCAGGGATCACAGTCTGACCTCTCTGCCACGACTGTCCCGTCTTGGGTGGCGCTTCACCGTTTTGCTCAGGACATCATTGAGGTGCTCAAGCTGCAGCGCCACAACAAGGCGGTGATCCTTTGCTGGAGCTAAAGACCTTGGTCTGCATTTAAAAACATTCAGTGCTGAAAAAATTGCCATCTGTCAGCTACAAAAGGCCACCTTGTTTGGATCTGCACTCATTGTTTACCGATACAACACACAGTCCTAGACACTTAGGAAGTATCCGACGTGTGACCAAATGCAAAAGCCAGCATAGTGATCTTGTTTACTGTGTACTAATCTTGTTATGTATCTAATCAACATCATCATCACAGGAGAATCCCTCTTTGGTGCCGTTCTTGGAGTGTGCCGAGCAGTGTATATAGGGACTGGCAGTGGTGTCCTCCTTCAGCAAAGCATCAAAACTAATAATTGCTACTTGGCATGGAGGAGAAGTGAGACTGGTATCTGAGAGATCCGTTCAATGAATACAATTAAAAGGTTTAATTGATTAAATCATTGATTAAGCCAACAAATGCTTTTAGTCCAGTTTAAAAATTGATTGCATTTCTAATGAGTTAAATACTCAAGGTGACCTCTGCACAATATTTTAAAACAATCCATTAATATAAAGCAATACACAACTCAAAACAACAGGACAGCATGCTGCTTAATCTGCCCAGGAATGACATATTGTAAAGTCTACCCAATTGACATCTTTTTTTTAGTTTTGAGGAAAAGAGAATTAATAAATTCCTTAGATCTGAAATATGAGATGAGCCTCAATGGCCAGGAGCATTTAGATGAGAGAAGAGCTCCCTAAGCTGGGTTATTCAGGGCCTGGTAAGTTCTTTATAGACTTACTGTGCTGTCGCACGCTAGGCTTGTGACAATGTCTGTTTATAGGACGTGCTTTTTGTATGGTCAGTGGGATGCCAGGGTGCCTCAGCTAAAGGGTCTCACTGGTTCCCCAACACAAAGTTCTGTAGTGGCTCAAAATAAGTCCAACAAAGTTCTTTATTAAGGCTTAAATCTTCGAACAAGTGAATTAAATGCTTTATAAACTTGAAAAACGAGTAGCTTTCGCTATCTGCCAACAAGGGACAGGCAACTGCTTGATAAATTGTTCCTATCTTCTTTAGGGAAACCTTCCAACCCTTCCTTGGGCAATCTTTCTTAACCCTGCTGGCATGAGGACCCAACTCCCAGCTCCAAGCTGCGTTATGGATAGCCCGAGTGGTCCCTTACCAGGCAACGGTTGCTGCAGATCTGCCAAGCTGGTGTCCTATTAGTTTCTCCACAGAGACTGTAGGAACTATTTCTTTTGCCTAGCAAAGGCTGGCTGTATTCCCGCAGCAAAGCTGTAGAGGTTTTCCTTCTTCCCCAGCAAAAGCTGGCTATATCTTTAACCCCAGCAGGGCTGTAAAAAGCTAAGCCTTTTACAGGTGGGCAGAGAAAAAGCCCACACGTCCTACTGTAGACTGAACTGAAAGTCCCCTTTTCCCTCCAAAACCTGGAGAAAGGGGAGGATCTAAAGGCTCTAATGATCATTGACAGGTTGCTGGACCTATGATTGCAACCTGGAGAAACTTACCCAATTGCAAAATGCAAGGCCCAAATGAATTCAAACAAACTTAACAGTGAAAGAAAAGAAAATCGAATCTCCTGGCACAGCCGTGCCATCACACTTACTATAATTGGCTCTATGTTTGAGCATCATTTTGAATGAGGATATTTATTTATCATCTCAGAAGCAAATTGAGGATACAGTTATAATGTATAAAAAGAACACAAATGAAGTTAAAAACTTGGTATGATGCTGAATTTTCTTTGACCAGAAATTGGTCACTTCAAGTGCCCCTGGTGTAGCTATGAGAAGGTCCTCCATTGTGCATATGGCAGGGCTCAGACTGAATTGAATGAGGGTAGCCCACAGAAAACCTTAAAATATTCTCCCAAAATGTATCCATTCCCTTCCCAACCTAAAGCAGAGTTGAAAGTCGCAATAGCTGCTGTCCTTGTCCAGTTAGGAAGTAAACAGGAAGGCAAGTTCCTGCTTGGAAAAGGCCCTTTTCTAGAACTATGACAGCACAAGAGACCTAAAGCATGGCAAATTTGTCCAAATTCTGACAAATTGGAAACATTTGGAAAGAGAGAAATAGGAAGGTGCTTTTGGACACCACAGACCATCAATCTATATATCTATAATAAAAGTCAAAGTTTGTATGCGGCGGACGTGTGGCGGTGTGGCGGTGTATGTGCCAGCATTTTGATTGGCCAGCCTGAAAGTTCCAAGATTCTGATTGGTTGCTGCTGTGGTGCTATTTGCATATGGTCTCGGATTGGCCAACTTTACAGGAGCCCCTGGTGGAGAAAAGGGTTCATGACAGAAACAGAGACATGAGAGAAGGAAATTTGCATATGGTCTCTGGTGAGCCTCAATTCCAAGATTCCGAGATGACAAAGAGAGGAAAGGAAAAGGCCAGGAGCTGCGTCAGAAAATTACCAATACAGACCAAATTTGGCATACAGAGCCCCCATGACCCACTCTACATCCTACTGCAGTTTGGAGGATGAACCAGGATGATCTTATCCCCTGTGACATCAGCGCCCCACCCCCAGCACCAACAGCCACTCTGGGGCCAGAATAAAGAAGGGGAGCCAGGAGGACGTTGCCATCTTGTCCCCTGTGACATCAGCGCCCCTCCCCCAACACCAACGGCCACTCTGGGGCCAGAATTATTTTTATACTATGTCTTGTATTTTGTTGTTCCTATGTTGTAAACCGCTGTGAGTCGCCCCTGGGCTGAGATCAGCGGTATATATATAAGCAAAGCAAATAAATAAATAAATAAATAAATAATGGGACTAGCAGTCACTTCACTCACTTCCTGAGACCACTGAGACCCTCGCCAGTGACTGATCAAGACCAAACTTGGCACACAGAGTCCCTATGACCCACTCTACATCCTGGTGCACTTTCGAGGAGGACAGACCATGGATGATGGAACTTCAAGTACGTACACTCCCTTCCCAAGACTGCTGCAACCCTCATCTAAGGACCAATCAAGACCAAACTTGGCACACAGAGCCCCTTTGACCCACTCTACATACCAATGCTGTTTGGAGATGGAGGGAAGATGGATGATGGGGCTTCCAGTGCGGTTCAGGGCAGGATGGGCCACTAATGGTGGGATTTGCAGTACCTTCACCCGATTCACTTCCCACAGAACACTGGAGCCCCTACAAATAACAGACCAGGCCCAAACTTGGCACACAGAGTACTCATGGCCCACTCTACATCCTGATGTAGTTCTAAGGGGGATGGACCATGGATGATGGGACTTGCAGTATCTTTACTCACTTACTGAAACCACTGTGATCCTCATCCAATGACCAATCAAGGCCAAATTGGCACACAGAGCCCCCATAACTCTACATCTTGGTGCACTTTTGAGGAGGACAGACCATGGATGATGGGACTTCAAGTATCTCCACTCCCCAAGACTGCTGCAATCCACATCTAATGACCAATCAAGACCAAACTTGGCACACAGAGCCCCCATGACCCGCTCTACATATTGCTGCAGTTTTGGAGAAGGGTTGACCATGGATGATGGGACTTTCAGTACCTTCACTCACATTCTGAGACTGCTGTTAACCTCATCCAATAACTGATCAAGACCAAACTTGGCACATAGACATCTCATGACCCACTTAACGTCCTGGTGTGGTTTGGAAAAATTTGGAGATGGATGATGGAACTTGCAGTAACTTCACTCACTTTCTGAGACCACTGAGACCCTCGCCAATGACTGATCAAGACCAAACTTGGCAAATGGAGCCCCAATGACCCACTCTACATTCTGGTGCAGATTGGAGGAGGACAGACCATGGATGATTCGACTTCAAGTACCTCCACTCCCTTCCCAAGATTGCTACAACCCTCATCTAATGACCCATCAAGACCAAACTTGCCACACTGAGCCCCCATGACCCACTGTACATCCTGCTGCAGTTTGGAGGAGGGTTGACCATGGATGATGGAACTTGCAGTACCTTCAATCACTTACTGAAACAACTGCGACCCTGAACCAATGACTGATCGATACCAAACTTGGCACACAGAGCCCCCATGACCCTATCTACATCCTGTTTCAGTTTGGAGGAGGGTGGACCATTGATGATGGGACTTGCAGTACCTTCACTCACTTACCGAAACCACTGCCACTCTCATCCAATGACTGATAAAGACCAAATTTGGCACACAGACCCCCATGACTCACTCTATATCCTGCTGCTGTTTGGAAGAGGGTGGACCATGGATGATGGGACTTCAAGTTCCTCCACTCACTTCCTGAAAACAATGCAGCTGTTATGCAATGACCAATAAAGACCAAACTTGGCATACAGAACCGCCATTACCCACTTTCTCATCCCGGGAAGCGCCGGGTCCCCAAGCTAGTAATCTATATAAATAAAAATATTTGTTTGTGGGATTAACATAACTCCAAACCCACGGGACGAATTGACACCAAATTTGGACACAATACAGGCCAACGAGCGACCATCACTCATAAAATCACTGAAAATCACAATAAAAGGGACTTAGAAAGAAAAAGAAAACCCCCCACAAAAATTACATTACAGCACATGCACAAACCCGGATATTTATGAGCTATCACACATGTATACAAATCAATACACAGACAATATAAACAAAAAATACATATACACAGACTGGGCCACGGCAACATGTGACAGATGACGGCTAGTAATGATAATAATAGCAGCAGCAGCAGGATTGACAAGAAGCAACTGGAAAATCTTACACAATATGAGGATTTAAAGATAAAACTGCAAAGTCTCTGGCACAAGCCAGTCAAGGGGGTCCCTGTGCTGATCCGCACACTGGGAGCAGCGCCTAAAGACCTTGGTTTGAACTCAAAAACAATCAGCCCTGACAAAATTACAATTCGTCAGCTGCAAAAGTCCACCCTACTCATATGTGCACACATTATTCACCGATACATCACACAGTCCTAGACACTTGGGAAGTGTCTGATGTTTGACCAAATAAAAAAGCCAGCATAGTGATCTCATTTGCTGTGTACTAATCTTGTTATGTATCTAATAATAATAATAATAATAATAATAATAATAATAATAATTGCAAAAGAAGGCTCTCCATGGACAGGTCCTGGGGGAAACTGAGAACAAAATTAACAAGAAAAAAACATGGATGTGGCTCATAAAGGGAATGTTGAAAAAAGATGGAGGGCCTGGTTCTTGCAGCCCAATGCCACCAAAGCAAGAATTGAAAAGACAACAGATTCCAAGTGTAGATTCTGCAAGGAAGCAGATGAAACGATGGATCACATCCTCAGCTGCTGCAAGAAGATCACGCAGATGGACTACAAGCAGAGGCATAACAATGTTGCTCAGATGATCCATTGGAACTTGTGCCACAAATATCATCTGCCTGCGACAAAGTACTAGTGGGATCACAAGCCTGAAAAGGTTATAGAAAATGAAAAACTCAAAACTATTCTGGGACTTCCAAATTCAGATTGACAAAGAGTTTTGGAGCACAAGACTCCTGACTTCACAATTGTGGGGGGGGGGGGGGGGGAATGCCAAGTGTGGATTGTCAGTGTTACAATCTTAGACAACAGCAGGATTGATGAGAAGCAACTGGAAAAGCTTACACAATATGAGGATTTAAAAATCGAACTGCAAAGACTCTGGCATAAGCCAGTCAAGAGGGTCCCAATGGTGATCAGCACACTGGGTGCAGTGCCTAAACACCTGCACTTAAAAACAAATTACCATCTGTCAGCCTCAAAAGGCCACCCTATTCGGATATGCACGCATTATTTGCCAATACATCACACAGTCCTAGACACTTGAGAAGTGTCCGATGTGATTGAATACAAAAGCCAGCATAATTATCTTGTTTGCTGTGTACTCATCTTGTTATGTATCTTATTATTATTATTATTATTATTATTATTATTATTTCTTACTAGGGCTGGGCGGTTTCGTTTCGTTAATTCGTAATTCGTTAATAATTCGTTAATTTTTTCAATTACAAAACGATAACGAACCATTCTGGAGCAATTATTTAAAAAAACGAATTTTCAAAAACGTTTTGTAAATGCTTCGTATTTCGATATTGTATTCGTTTTGTTATTGTTTTGAGGTCGTTTCGTTATTATTTCCGCATGTCTGGGCCAGTTTTATGGTTTAATTAGTGAAAAAAAATTATAATATCACACCAACAGTCAACAACAGAGGGAGAGGGAAGCTTCAGAAGGTTTTGGAGGTTTTTTAGCGTATTTCGCGGTCGCGTCCGCCATTAACGAATCGATTAGTTATTGTTTCGGAAATCGATTCATTAATTTTTTACCATTTACGAAATTTCGTAAATATCAAACTTTTTAAAAGGAAAATTTTGTAATTATTTTAAATATCGAAACAAAAAAAACCCCCAAATACAAATCGATTTTAGAAACAAATTTTTCCGTTGTTACCCAGGCCTATTTCTTACCCACCTCTCCTCATGGTTCGAGGTGGGTTACAGAATAATTAAAACATACACACTGTAAAAATACCACAAATACACATATTAAACTGTATTTTATAAAAGACTAGCTTTACCTGCCTGTGGCCAACCTTCTCTCACTCTCTCCTTCTTTCACTCCTTCCTTCATTTCCTTTTCTTCTTTCTTCCTTCTCTACCTGTTTACTTCCTTTCTTAGCTTTTTGCTCCCATCCTTCCTTCTCTTTATTTCTTTCCTTCCTTCCCTCTTTCTCTTCTTACTTTGCTCAGTCTTTCCTCCCCTTTTTTCTTTCCTTCTCTCCTCCTTCCTTCTCTTCCTCTTTCCTTCCTCCTCCCTTTTTACTTTCCTTTCTCTTTCTCTCCTTTCTTCCCTCCCTATCTCTTTCCTTCCTTCCTTCGCTCTTGACTTCCAGACTTCTTTTTCTTTCTTTCTTTTTTTCCCTCCCTTTCTCTTCTTCCTTCGCTTTTTTCCTCTCTTCCCCTTCCCAAATTCCCCTTCCTTCCTTCCCTTCCCTTTCCCTTTCTTTTTTCTATCTATTTTTCTTTCCTCCTTCCTTCCTTTCTCCCTTCCTTCCCATCCCCCTTCTCTCCCTTTCTTCTTTCCCTCCTTTCTTCTTTCATATACCTTCTCAACTTCTCCTTCCTTCCTTCATACACCTTCCCTCCCTTCCTTCCTTTCTTTCCTTCCTTCCTTTCTCTGTTCCTTCCCATCCTCCTCTCCCTTTCTTCTTTCTTTTCTTCCTTTCTTGTTTCATTTACCTTCTCAACTTCTCCTTCCTTCCTTCCCGTTTAGGGGCGGGGGAGGGTGGGGTCATGGTGTGAACGTGGGGGGTGTGGGGGCGTGGTGTGAATGTGGGGGGCGTGGCCAGGGAAGAAGAAAGAGGGGGAGGAGGTAAGGTTGGGGTTTGGGTGTTTAGGGGCGGGGTGGGGGAGGGTGGGGGCGTGGCGTCAATGTAGGGGCATGGGGGTGTGGTGTGAAGTTGGGGGGCATGGCCGGGGGAAGAAGAAGGAGGGGGAGGAGGTACGGTTGGGGTATGGGCATTTAGGGGCAGGGTGGGGGAGGGTGGGGGCGTGGCGTGAATGTGGGGGGCGTGACCGGGGGAAGGAGAAGGAGGGGGAGGAGATAAGGTTGGGGTATGGGCATTTAGGGGACGGGCGGGGGAGGGGGAGGGCAGGGTGTGAACATGGGGGGGCATGGGGGTGGGGCATGAACATGGGGGGCATGGCCAGGGGAAGGAGGGGGAGGAGGTAAGGTTGGGGTATGGGCATTTAGGGGTGGGGCAGGGGAGAGTGGGGCCGGGGCATAAAAGTGAGGGGCGTGGTGGCGTGGCGCGAGCCTGGGGGGCGTTGCTGGGGGAAGTAGGGGGAGGAGGTTAGGTTGGGGTATGGGCATTTAGGGGCGGACCGGGGAGGGTGGGGGCGTGGCGTGAATTTGGGGGGCATGGGCAGGGGAAGAAGAAGGAGGAGGAGGATGTAAGGTTGGGGTATGGGCATTTAGGGGCAGGCCGGGGGAGGTTGGGGGCATGGCATGAACGTGGGGGGCGTGGGCGGGGGAAGAAGAAGGAGGGTGCATTGGAAAGAGAGCGTATGGGGGGGTAGGGGCAGGGCAACGGTGGATGTGGGCGTGGCTTGCACAGAGAGTGCATTGGCCAGCTGGCCATGTGTGCGCGCTGGGGACTTGCGGCGGAGCACCTTTGCGCATGCTCAGTTGTTTTTTGTAATGTGTTGAAATGTTTAGAATTTTGAATCGTTTTGTGCATACCTTGTGGGTTGAGGTTTGCGCATTGTAAATTTGGTAAGTTTTCGTCGGGGTTTTTCGCATTTTGCTGTCCCGTTGAACGCCCTTTCTCTTTTTATATATATAGATAGGAGGCAACGTGCCCCTTGCCATAGTTGTTTTAAAAAAGCAATTAATTACAAGTAGCTCATTATTTGTCATTAGTTTCTTCTTCAGCTTGGTGCCACATAAATGTCTGAGTAATAAATCCATCCAAGAACCAATCTGATTTGGGCCATTTGCATGATGGGAACGCACTTGTATTACAATGATTAAAGCTGGCAGTGCATGCCTTACTACAACCCTGGGAGGCAGAGGGATTCGGGTAGTGGGATGGGGGAGGAAGAGCAATGTTGGAGAAGATACACAACTCCCACAGGCTTGAATTAGACAGCAGCATCTCCTTGGTATTATCAACAACACTTTGGAAGGAGAACATTAAACAGGTCTTCAGAGGCTAAAGATTCTGTGAAAGCAACATCCAGGGCAATACAGCTAAACAAGCCCTTCCCTCTTCAAGCCTCTGGCTAAAGTCAGAGCATCAGAGCAGCGAGACCAAGGTGCCTCCATCCCATTCCTGCTTTGCCCCCAGAGAAAGACTGCAGCTGAATCGGTGAGCAGCTCCTCCCCTGAAAATCAATGCTGATGGAAAGAAAAGAGAATACATTAACACAGGTATGGATAAATCTGGTCCCTTGGGGTCTTTTCTCAGGCCTTACTCTCCCTCGCCATCCTATTCTTTCTTCACTCTTTCCTTCCTCCTTCCCTCCTTTTTTTCCCTTCCCTTCCATCCTTTCAACATTCCTTCCTCTCCTTCCTCCTTCCCTCCCTCCCTTAACTTCCTCTTTCTCCCCACTCCTTCCTTCCCTTCCACCCTTTCATCCTTCCTTCCCTCTCTTCCTCTTTCTCCTTCCTTCCTTTTTGTCTTTCCTTCCTTCTCTCTTTCCTCCCTTCCCTCCCTCCTTCTCCCTCCCTCCATTCCCTTCCACCCTGTCCTTTCTTCCTTCTCTTTCCTCCTTCCTTCCTTCCTTCCATCCATCCATCCTCCCCTTTCCACTCTTTCATCCTTCCCTCCCTTTTGTCTTTTCTTGCTTTCATCCTTCTTCCTCCCTCCCTCCGTCCCTTCCATCCATCCATCCTTCCATCCTCCCCTTCCAGTCTTTCGTCCTTCCCTCCTTACCACCCTTTTGTCTTACTTCCTTCTCTCTTTCCTTCCACCTTCCCTCCCTCCCTTCCTTTCTTGCTTCCTTCCTTCCTTTCTTTTTTCCTCCCCTTCCACTCTTAAGTCCTACTCTCCCTTTTGTCTTTTCTTCCTTTTCTCTTTCCTCCCTTCCCTCCCTCTTTCTCCCTCCCTCCATTCTCTTCCACCCTGTCCTTTCTTCCTTCTCTTTCTTTCCTTCCTCCTTCCCTTCCTTCTATCCATCCATCCTCTCCTTCCACCCTTTCATCCTTCCCTCCCTTTTGTCTTTTCTTCCTTCTCTTTCCTTCTTCCTTCTCTCCCTCCCTCCTTCCCTCCCTCCCTTCCTTCCTTCCATTTATCCTTCCATCCTCCCCTTCCACTCTTTTGTCCTTCCCTCCTTCCCACCCTTTTATCTTTTGTTCCTTCTCTCTTTCCTTCCTCCTTCCCTTTCTTCCATCTATCCTTCCATCTTTTCATCCTCCCCTTCCAGCCTCTCATGGTTTCTTCCCTCCTCCCCATCCTTTTGTCTTTCTTTCCTTCTCTCTTTCCTTCTTCCTTGTCTCCCTCCCTTCACTCCCTCTTTTTCCGATCATTCTTCCCTTCCACCCTTTCATCCCTCCCTCCTTTTCTCTTTTCTTCCTTTCCTCTTTCCTCCCTCCTTCCCTCTCTCCCTCTTTGTACTTCCATCCTTCCCTTCCTAACATTATTATTATTATTATTATTATTATTATTATTATTATTATTAAAAATGGATGGCCATCTGTCAGGGGCACTTTAATTTGATATTCCCAGCAGAACGCAGAAGGGGGTTTGTTGTTGTTGTTATTATTATTATTATTATTATTATTAAGAATGAGATGTGTGGTCCATCCAAAAACAATCCGGAGTCAGAATGGAGGAGTCAGCACTCACACGAATCCAGTCTTTAAAATGCTTTAAAATGGCTTGTCTAAACACAGCTAAATGTCTTCTTCCTGGCCCAACAGTTTAAAACTATTATATCCCAAGATCCGATCCAGGTTATCTGCTTTGAACTGGATTATATGAATCTGCACTGCCAGATAACCTGGGATAAACAGAAAACCTGGGATCAGACCTTGGGATATAGAGCCTGTCTGGAAGGGCCCCTAGACCCCTTTGACACTGTCTTTATATCCCAATAACAACAACAAACCCCCCTTCTGCCTTCAAATTAAAGTGCCCCTGACAGATGGCCATCCATTCTTAATAACAACAACAACAACAAACCCTCTTCTGCCTTCATGCTGGGAATATCAAATTAAAGTGCCCCTGACAGATGGCCATCCATTCTTAATAATAATGATAATAATAATAATAATAGTTTTAAACTATTGGGCCAGGAAGAAGGATTCGTGTGCTTCATGCTGGGAATATCAAATTAAAGCACCCTGACAGATGGCCATCCTTTCTTAATAATAATGATAATAATAACAACAACAACAACAAACCCCCTTCTGCCTTCTTGCTGAGAATATCAAATTAAAGCACCCATAATAATAATAATAATAATAATAATAATAATAATAATAATAATGGTTTTAAACTGTTGGGCCAGGGTTTAGACAAGCCGTTTCAAAGCGTTTTAAAGACTGGAGTTTGGTTTTGGTTAGTTGTTAGTTTTATCATCAACAGTCAACAACACAGGGAGAGGGAAGCTTCAGAAGTTCCCCGTCTCGTTTGGAGGTTTTTTTTCGCGTATTGCACATATTGCCCAATCTCCACCATTAACGAATCGATTCGTATATTTACAAAATTTTGTAAATATCAAAATTTTAAAATTGGAAATTTCGGAAATCCTATCAGATTAGAAACGCGGGAGCCCCCTAGTTACGAAATGAGTTTAAAACCAATTTTTTTTCTTGATCGCCCAAGCCTAGATAGATAGATAGTAGGGCTGGGCGGTTTCATTCGTTAATTTCGTAATTCGTTAATAATTCGTTATTTTTTGGGTAAACGAAGCGATAACAAACCATCCAGGAGCAACTAAAAAACGAAACGAATTTTTAAAGCTATTTCGTAATTGTTTCGTTATTATTTCGTTATTATTTCCGTATGTCTGGTGCAAGTTTTATAATTGTTTCCCTCTCCCTGGTTGCAAGCGGCATTTACCCCACTTCCGGGTCCCTGGCCTCTGCTTAAGTGGATCAAATTCTCCTCTCCTCCTGTCGTCACCTCACCTCTTTCCTCACTCTGGCCTGCGTGCATTGGGCAAAGAGACACAGCAGTGCAGCACTCAGAGACCTGCCTGTTGCCTGCCTAACCTCTTTCCTTCTCCAGGTTAAAACTATTATATTACTTATATTTATTATTATTATTATTATTATTATTAAGAATGGATGGCCATCTTTCAGTACTGCTTTGACTGTCCCATACATTCACGAAGGCAGAAAGTGGTTTGTTATTATTATTATTATTATTATTATTGAGAAGAAGCATTGTCAAACCAGAATAGAGATGTCACTCACCCACCCTCCTCTCTCTCTCCTTCCCCCCCTTTCCTTCTCCAGGTTAAAACTATTATATTAATTATATTTATTATTATTATTATTATTATTATTATTATTATTATTAAGAATGGATGGCCATCTTTCAGTACTGCTTTGACTGTCCCATACATTCACGAAGGCATAAAGTGGTTTGTTATTATTATTATTATTATTATTATTATTATTATTGAGAAGAAGCATTGTCAAACCAGAATAGAGATGTCACTCACCCTCCTCTCTCTCTCCTTCCCCCCCTTTCCTTCTCCAGGTTAAAACTATTATATTAATTATATTTATTATTATTATTATTATTATTATTATTATTATTACGAATGGATGGCCATCTTTCAGTACTGCTTTGACTGTCCCATACATTCACGAAGGCAGAAAGTGGTTTGTTTCACCCCACCTCTCTCTCTCTTTCCCCCCTCTTTCCTTCTCCGAGGTTAAAACTATTATTTTCACGTCGCGCAACCGCCATTTTAACGAATTGATTCGTTAATACTAACGAAATTTCGTAAATACCGAACTTTTTTAAGGGAAAATTTTGTAATTATTTTAAATATTGAAACAAAAAAAAACCCCCAAATACAAATCGATTTTAGAAACAAATTTTTCCGTTGTTACCCAGGCCTAATAGATAGATAATGGTAGGGTGGAAAGATGGTTGGAGGAGTATATAGATATTATGGATGAAAAGATGGATGGATGGAGAAACTGCTGCTTTGTGGAATAAGGGAATCCCTCCCCTCCCCAATGTACAATGCACTCAAACCATTTTCCAAACTCAGGACCAGGACCATCCTTAAGCCCAGTAAAGTGGCTGCTTTGGGTGGCAGATTTGGAGTGTTGTGAAATGGCAGCAACTAGAATCATAGGCTCCAGCAAAGGATCACCACCTTGTTGTGGCGCTGGAGCTTGAGCACCTCAATGATGTCATGAGCGAAACCGTGAAGGGCCACCCAAGACGGGACAGTCGTGGCAGAGAGGTCAGACCAAGCGTGATCCCTGGGGAAGGCAACGGCAAACCACCCCAGTATCCTTGCCAAGAAAACTAAATGGACCAGTACAACCAGAGATATGTCAGTATGCCATTGGAAGATGGGACTCCCAGGTCGGAAGATGGCCAAAATGCTACTGGGGAGGAGCAGAGGATAAGTTCAACTAGCCCCAGATGTGATGACACAGCTAGCTCAAAGCCAAAAGGAAGGCTAGCGGCCGAAGGTACTGGAGGTGAACAACGAATCCGATGTTCTAAAGATCAACACACATTCCATAGGAACCTGGAATGTAAGATCTATGAGCCAGGGCAAATTGGATGTTGTTATTGGTGAGATGTCAAGATTAAAGATAGACATTCTGGGGGTCAGCAAACTGAAATGGACAGGAATGGGCCACTTCCCATCAGATGACCACCAGATCTACTACTGCGGACAAGAGGAACGTCGAAGAAATGGAGTAGCCTTCATAATTAATAAGAAATTCGCTAAAGCAGTGCTTGGATACAACCCAAAAAATGACAGAATGATCTCAATTCGAGTGCAAGGAAAGTCTTTCAACATCACAGTGATCCAAATATACGCCCCAACCACAGCTGCTGAAGAAGCAGAAGTAGATCAGTTCTATGAGGATCTGCAGGACCTCCTGGATAATACACCAAAAAGAGACATTATTTTTATTACAGGAGACTGGAATGCCAAGGTGGGAAGTCAAATGACAACTGGGATCATAGGCAAGCATGGTCTGGGAGAACAAAATGAAGCGGGACGCAGGCTGATAGAATTTTGCCAGGAAAACTCGCTGTGTATAACTTATACTCTCTTCCAACAACCTAAAAGACGACTTTATACATGGACTTCACCAGATGGTCAGCACTGAAATCAGATTGACTACATCCTTTGCAGCCAAAGGTGGCGGACATCCATCCAGTCGGTGAAAACAAGACCTGGGGCTGACTGTAGCTCAGATCACAAACTTCTTATTGCTCAATCTATATAATAAAAGAGAGTGTTTGTGGGCGAGGGAGGACAGAGGGAGGACGTAGGTAGGAGTTTGTGGCAGCTTTCTGATTGGCTGCCACTGTAGTGCTATTTGCATATGGCCTCTGATTGGCCAGCCTGAAAGTTCCAAGATTCTCAAGTGGCTGAGAGGGGAAAGGAAATCTGCATATGGTTTCTGATTGGTCAACCTCAACAGGGCCCCCTGGTGGCAAAGAGGGTTAATGACAGCTGCAGGGACATGAGAGAAGGAAATTTGCATATGGTTTCTGATTGGCCTTCTGGTAAGTCCTTGCAGGCCTTCTAGGTTGCCTTCTCCCAGCTAGGCCCCAAAAGAGGCAGCCATCTCCCCTCTTCTACATTGTGTCCAAGAAGGCAGCTTCTAACTGGGTGATCTGAAAAAGCATTGTCCTTCTACAAGGTAAGGCACTATATTCCAATGAGAGCAGAGAAAAACAATAATTATATTTTTAATGATGCCTTTTTATGCTTCTGAACATTTCTGGCCCCCAAAGCCCCCTCACCTCAGCCTCCTTTGACCCTTCTGCCAAATCCTTGCAGGCCTTCTAGGTTGCCTTTTCCTAGCTAGGCCCCAAAAGAGGCAGCCATCTTCCCTCTTCTTCCAATGTAGTCCTCTCATGACCCACTTTACGCCCTGGTGTGCTTTGACCGGGGATGGACCATGAATTATGGTACTTGCAGTACCTTCGCTCCATTCCTGAGACCTCTGCAATTCTCATCCAATTACCAATACAGACCACACTTGGCACACTGCGTCTCCATGACACACTCAAAATCCTGCTGCGGTTTGGAGGAGGATGCACCATGGATGATGGGGGTTGCAATACCTCCACTCCCTTCCTAAGACCATTACAACTGCCAACAATGATGGATCAAGACCACAATTTACACAGAGAAGCCGCATGACCCACTCTACATCCTGCTGCGGTTTGGAAGAATTTGACAATGGGTGATGGGACTTGCAGTCACTTCACTCAATTCCTGAGACCACCGAGACCCTCACCAATGACTGATCAAGACCAAACTTGGCACACAGAGTCCCCATGACCCACTCTACAACCTGGTGCACTTTTGTGGAGGACAGACCATGGATGATGGGACTTCAAGTACCTCCACTCCTTTCCCAAGACTGCTGCAACCCTCATCTAATGTCCGATCAAGACCAAACTTCGTACACATAGCCCCCATGATCCACTCTACATCCCGATGATGGGACTTCCAGTGCGCTTCAGGGCAGTGTGGGCCACTAATGATGGGATTTGCAGTACCTTCACCCGATTCACTTCTCACAGAACATTGTAGCCCCTACAAATCACAGACCACGCCCAAACTTGGCACACAAAGTACTCATGACCCACTCTACATCCTGATTCAGTTCTAAGGGGGATGGACCATGGATGATGTGACTTGCAGTATCTTTACTCACTTACTGAAACCACTGCGACCCTCATCCAATGACCAATCAAGGCCAAATTGGCACACAGAACCCCCATCACCCACTCTACATCCTGGTGCACTTTGGAGGACAGACCATGGATGATGGGACTTCAAGTACCTATACTCCCCAAGACTGCTGCAACCTACATCTAATGACCAATCAAGACCAAACTTGGCACACAGAGCCCCCATGACCCACTCTACATATTGCTGCAGTTTTGGAGGAGGGTTGACCATGGATGATGGGACTTTCAGTACCTTCACTCACATTCTGAGACCTCTGCGAACCTCATCCAATGACTGATCAAGACCAAACTTGGCACAGAGACCTCTCATGACCAACTTTACGTCCTGGTGTTGTTTGGAAAAATTTGGAGATGGGTGATGGGACTTGCAGTAACTTCACTCACTTTCTGAGACCACTGAGATCCTCGCCAATGACTGATCAAGACCAAACTTGGCATGCGGAGCCCCAATGACCCACTCTACATCCTGTTGCAGATTGGAGGAGGATAGACCATGGATGATGGGACTTCAAGTACCTCCACTCCCTTCCCAAGATTGCTGCAACCCTCATCTAATGACCAATCAAGTCCAAACTTGGCACACAGAGCCACCATGACCCACTCTATATCCTGCTGCAGTTTGAAAGAGGATGGACTTCGGATGATGAGACTTGCAGTACCTTCACTCACTTACTGACACCACTGCCACCCTCATCTAATGACTGATAAAGACCAAACTTGGCACTCAGAGTCCCCATGACCCACTCTATATCCTGCTGCTGTTTGTAGGGGGATGGGCCATGGATGATGGGACTTCAAGTACCTTCACTCACTTCCTGAAAATAATACAGCTGTTATCCAAACACCAATAAAGACCATTACCCACTTTCTCTAATAACCCGGGCAACGCCGGGTCCCCAAGCTAGTATATAATAAAGAGGAGTGTTTGTATCGGATAGAGGAAGGGCGGAGGAAGGGCGGAAGTGTATGTGGCAGCGTTCTGATTGGCTGCCGTTGTGGTGCTATTTGCATATGGTCTGATTGGCCAGCTTCAATAGGAGCCCCTGGTGGAGAAGAGGGTTCATGGCAGAAACAGGGCATGACAGAAGGAAATTTGCATATGGTCTCTGATTGGCCAGCCTCAAATCCAACATTCCGAGATGACAAAGAGAGGAAAGGAAAGCCCGGGGCTGGGTCAGAACACTCCCAATACAGACCGAAATAGGCACACAGAGCCCCCATCACCCACTCGACATCCTACTGCAGTTTGGAGGAGTATGAACCATGGATGATGGGACTTGCAGTACCACCACTCACATTTTGAGACCGCTGTTAACCTCATCCAATGACTGATCAGGACCAAACTTCGCACAGAGACCTCTCATGACCCACTTTACGTCCTGGTGTGGTTTGGCCGGGGATGGACCGTGGATTATGGGACTTGCAGTACCATTGCTCAATTCTTCAGACCACTGCAACCCTCATCCAATCTATATCTATATATATAATAAAGAAGAGTGTTTGTATCGGACAGAGGAAGGGCGGAGGAAGGGCGGAAGTGTATGTGGCAGCGTTCTGATTGGCTGCCGCTGTGGTGCTATTTGCATATTGTCTCTGATTGGCCTGCTTTAATAGGAGCCCCTGGTGGAGAAGAGGGTTCATGGCAGAAACGGGGCATGACAGAAGGATATTTGCATATGGTCTCTGATTGGCCAGCCTCAAATCCAACATTCCGAGATGACAAAGAGAGGAAAGGAAAGGCCGGGGGCTGGGTCAGAACACTCCCAATACAGACCGAAATAGGCACACAGTGCCCCCATCACCCACTCGACATCCTACTGCAGTTTGGAGGAGTATGAACCATGGATGATGGGACTTGCAGTACCACCACTCACATTCTGAGACCGCTGTTAACCTCATCCAATGACTGATCAGGACCAAACTTCGCACAGAGACCTCTCATGACCCACTTTACGTCCTGGTGTGGTTTGGCCAGGGATGGACCGTGGATTATGGGACTTGCAGTACCATTGCTCAATTCTTCAGACCACTGCAACCCTCATCCAATTACCAATAAATACCAAACTTGGCACACTGAGTCTCCATGACACATTCTACATCCAGGTGCAGTTTGAAGGAGGATGCACCATGGACGATGGGACTTGCAGAACCTGCACTCCCTTCCTAAGACCATTATAACTGCCAACAACGATGGATCAAGACCACAATTTACACAGAGAGCCCGCATAACTCACTCTACATCCTGGTGCGGTTTGGAAGAATTTGACAATGGATGATGGGACTTGCAGTCACTTCACTCACTTCCTGAGACCACTGAGACCTTCGCCAATGACTCATCAAGACTAAACTTGGCACACAGATGGATGATGGGACTTGCAGTACCTTTGCTCACTTCCTGAGACCACGGAAACCCTCACCAATGACTAATCAAGACTAAACTTGCCACATGGAGCTCCAATGACCCACTCTACATCCTGCTGCAGTTTGGAGGAGTACAGACCATGGATGATGGGACTTCAAGTACCTCCACTCCCTTTCAAAGATTGCTGCAACCCTCTTCTAATGACCAATCAAGACCACACGTGGCACACAGAGCCCCCATGATCCATTCTACATCCTGCTGCAGTTTGGAGGACGACAGACCATGGATGATGGGACTTCAAGTACCTCCACTACCCAAGACTGCGGCAAAACTCATCTAATGACCAACCAGTTGCCACACAGAGCCCCCATGACCCACTCTACATCCTGCTGTAGTTTTGGAAAAGGGTGGACCATGGATGATGGAACTTCCAGTACCTTCACTCACACTCTGAGACCTCTGCAAACCTCATCCAATGACGGATCAAGACCAAACTTGGCACATAGACCTCTCATGACCCACGTTACGTCCTGGTGTTGTTTGGAAAACTTTGGAGATGGATGATGGGACTTGCAGTACCTTTGCTCACTTCCTGAGACCACGGAAACCCTCACCAATGACTAATCAAGACTAAACTTGCCACATGGAGCTCCAATGACCCACTCTACATCCTGCTGCAGTTTGGAGGAGTACAGACCATGGATGATGGGACTTCAAGTACCTCCACTCCCTTTCAAAGATTGCTGCAACCCTCTTCTAATGACCAATCAAGACCACACGTGGCACACAGAGCCCCCATGATCCACTCTACATCCTGCTGCAGTTTGAAAGGGGATGGACTTTGGATGATGGGACTTGCAGTAACTTCACTCACTTACTGACACCATTGCCACCTTCATCTAATGACTGATAAAGACCAAACTTGGCACACAGAGCCCCCATGACCCACTCTATATCCTGCTGCTGTTTGTAGGAGGATGGCCCATGGATAATGGGACTTCAAGTACCTTCACTCACTTCCTGAAAATAATGCTGCCATTATCCAAACACCAATAAAGACCAAACTTGGCATACAGAACCGCCATTACCCACTTTCTCTAATAACCCGGGGAACGCCGGGTCCCCAAGCTGGTATATAATAAAGGTGAAAGTTTGTATGCGGAGGACAAAAGTGTGGCGGTGTATGTGCTAGCTTTCTGATTGGCTGCCACTGTGGTCTCTGATTGGCCAGCCTCAAAGTTCCAAGATTCTGATTGGCTGGGCAGCTGTGCTATTTGCATATGGTCTCTAATTGGCCAGCTTTAAGAGGAGCCCCTGGTGGAGAAAAGAGTTCATGACAGAAACGGGGACATGAGAAGCAAATTTGCATATGGTCTCTGATTGGCCAGCCTCAATTCCAAGATTTCGAGATGACAAAGAGAGGAAAGGAAAAGGCTAGGTGCTGAGTCAGACAATTACCAATACAGACCAGACTTGCCACACAGAGCCTGCAAGACCGACTCGACATCCTACTGCAACCATGGATGATGGGACTTGCAGTACCATCACTCACATTCTGAGACCGCTGTTAACCTCATCCAATGACTGATCAGGATCAAACTTGGCACATAGACCTCTCATGACCGACCTTATGTCCTGGTGTGGTTCGGCCGGGGATGGACTATGGATTATGGGACTTGCAGTACCTTTGTTCAATTCCTGAGACCACTGCAACCCTCATCCAATTACCGATAAAGACCAAACTTGGCACACTGAGTCTCCATGATGCACTCTACATCCTGGTGCAGTTTGGAGGAGGATGCACCATGGACGATGGGACTTGCAATACCTGCACTCCCTTCCTAAGACCATTACAACTGCTAACAATGATGGATCAGGACCACAATTTACACAGAGAGTCCACATGACCCACCCTACATCCTGGTGCGGTTAGGAAAAATTTGTCAATGGATGATGGGACTTGCAGTCACTTCACTCACTTCCTGAGACCACTGACTGATCAAGACCAAATTTGGCGCACAGAGTCCCCATGACCCACTCAACATCCTGGTGCACTTTCGAGGAGGACAGATCATGGATGATGGGACTTCAAGTACCTCCACTCCCCAAGACTGCAGCAACCCTTACCTAATGTCCGATCAAGACCAAACCTGGCACACAGAGCCCACATGACCCACTCTACATCCTGCTGCAGTTTTGGAGGAGGACGGACAATGGATGATGTGACTTCCAGTACCTTCACTCACATTCTGAGACCTCTGCAAACCTCATGCAATGACTGATCAAGAGCAAACTTGGCACATAGACCTCTCATGACCCACTTTACGTCCTGGTGTCATTTGGAAAAAAATGGAGATGGGTGATGGGACTTGCAGTAACCTCACTCACTTTCTGAGACCACTGAGACCCTCGCCAATGACTAATCAAGACCAAACTTGGCACATGGAGCCCCAATGACCCACTCTACACCCTGGTGCAGTTTGGAGGACAGACCATGGATGATGGGACTTCAAGTACCTCCACTCCCTTCCCAAGATTGCTGCAACCCTCATCTAATGACCGATCAAGACCAAACTTGGCACACACAGCCCCCATGACCCACCCTACATCCTGGTGCTGTTTGAAGGATGGATGATGGATGATGGGACTTGCAGTACGTTCACTCACTTCCTGAAACCATAGCGACACTCATTCAAAAACCAATAAAGACCAAACTTGGAACATAGAGCCCCCATGGCCAACTCAACATTCTGGTGAGGTTTGGGGGAGTACAGACTATGGATGATGGGACTTCAAGTACCTCCACTCAGTTCCCAAGACCTCTGCAACACTCATCTAATGACCGATCAAGACCAAACCTAGCACACAGAGCCCCCATGGCCCACTCTGCATCTTGCTGCAGTTTGAAGGAGGATGGACCACAGATAATGGGACTTGCAGTAACTTCCCTAACTTCCTGAGACAACTGCGAGTCATATAAATAACTGATAAAGACCAACCTTGATACACAATTCCTTTCTCAAATAACCCGGGCAGCGCTGGGTCCCCAAGCTAGTATATAATAAAAGTCAAAACTTGTATGCGGCGGATGAGTGGCGGTGTATGTACCGGCTTTCTGATTGGCCAGCCTGAAAGTTCCAAGATTCTGACTGGCTGCTGCTGTTGTGCTATTTGCATAAGATCCCTGATTGGCCTGCTTCAACAGGAGCCCCTGGTGGAGAAAAGGGTTCATGACAGAAACAGGGACATGACAGAAGGAAATTTGCATATGGTCTCTGATTGGCCAGCCTCAATTCCAAGATTCCGAGACGACAAAGAGAGGAAAGGAAAGGCCAGGGGCTCTGTCAGAAAATTACCAATACAGACCACACTTTGCAAACAGAGCACACAAGACCCACTTGACATCCTACTGCAGTTTGGAGGAGGATGAACCATGGATGATGGGACTTGCAGTACCATCACTCACATTCTGAGACCGCCGTTAACCTCATCCAATGACTGATCAGGACCAAACTTGGCACATAGACCTCTCATGACCCACTTTATGTCCTGGTGTGGTTTGGCTGGGGATGGACCATGGATTATGGGACTTGCAGTACCTTTGCTCAATTCTTGAGACCACTGCAACCCTCATCCAATTAGCGATAAATACCAAACTTGGCACACCGAGTCTCCATGATGCACTCTACGTCCTGGTGCAGTTTGGAGGAGGATGCACCATGGACGATGGGGCTTGCAATACCAGCACTCCCTTTCTACGACCATTAAAACTGCCAACAATGATGGGTCAGGACCACAATTTACACAGAGAGCCTGCATGACCCATTCTACATCCTGGTGCAGTTTGGAATAATTTGTCAATGCATGATGGAACTTGCAGTCACTGCACTCACTTCCTGGGACCACTGAGACTCTCGCCAATCACTGATCAAGACCAAACTTGGCACACAGAGTCTCCATGACCCACTCTACATCTTGGTGCAGTTTGGAGGAGGACAGACCATGGATGATGGGACTTCAAGTACCTCCACTTCCTTCCCAAGATCGCTGCAACCCTCATCATAGACCAATCTAGACCAAACTTAGCACACAGAGCCCCCATGACCCACTCTACATCCTGCTGCAGTTTGAAGGAGGATGGACTTTGGATGATGGGACTTGCATTACCTTCACTCACTTACTGAAACCACTACCACCCTCATCCAATGGCTGATAAAGACCAAACTTGGCACACAGAGCCCCCATGACCCACTCTATATCCTGCTGCTGTTTGGAGAAGGGTGGACCATGTATGATGGCACTTCAAGTACCTTCACTCAGTTCCTGAAAACAATGCAACCATCATCCAATGACCAATAAAGACCAAACTTGGCATAGAGAACCACCATTACCCACTTTCTCTAATAACCCGGGCAGCGCCGGGTCCCCAAGCTAGTCTATAATAAAGGTGAAAGTTTTTATGTGGAGGACAAAAGTGTGGCGGTGTGGCGGTGTATGTGCCGGCATTCTGATTGGCCAGCCTGAAAGTTCCAACATTCGGATTGGCTGCCGCAGTGGTGCTATTTGCATATGGTCTTTGATTGGCCAGCTTCAATAGGAGACCCTGGTGGAGAAAAGGGTTCATGGCAGAAACGGGGACATGAGAAGGAAATTTGCATATGGTCTCTGATTGGCCAGCCTCAATTCCAAGATTCCGAGATGACAAAGAGAGGAAAGGAAAAGGCCAGAGGGGGCTGAGTCAGACAATTACCAATACAGACCAGACTTGGTCCAAAAAGCCCCCATGACCCACTCGACATCCTACTGCAGTTTGGAGGAGGATGAACCATGGATGATGGGACTTGCAGTACCATCACTCACATTCTGAGACCGCTGTTAATCTCATCCAATGTCTGATCAGGACCAAACTTGGCACATAGACCTCTCATGACCCACTTTACATCCTGGTGTGGTTTGGTGGGGGATGGACCATGGATTATGGGACTTGCAGTACCTTTGCTCAATTCTTGAGACCACTGCAACACTCATCCAATTACCGATAAAGACCAAACTTGGCACACTGAGTCTCCATGACCCACTCTACATCCTGGTGCGGCTTGGAGGAGGATGCACCATGGACGATGGGACTTGCAAAACCTGCACTCCCTTCCTAAGACCATTATAACTGCCAACAACGATGGATCAGGACCACAATTTACACAGAGAGCCTGCATAAACCACTCTACATCCTGGTGTGGTTTGGAAGAATTTGACAATGGATGATGGGACTTGCAGTCACTTCACTCACTTCCAGAGACCACTGAGACTCTTGCCAATGACTGATCAAGACCAAATTTGGCACACAGAGTCCCCATGACCCATTCTACATCCTGGTGTACTTTCGAAGAGGACAGGCCATGGATGATAGGACTTCAAGTACCTCCACTCTCTTCCCAAGACTGCTGCAAGCCTCATCGAATGTCTGAACAAACCAAACTTGGCACACAGAGCCCCCATGACCCACTCTACATCCTACTGTGGTTTGGAGTAGGGCATACCATGGATGATGGGACTTGAAGTACCTCTACTTGCTTTCCGAGACTGCTGCGACCCTCAACAATGACTGAACAACACCAAACTTGACCCACTTTACGCAATGGTGTGGTTTGACTGTGGATCGAGCATGGATTGTGGGACTTGCAGTCTCTTCGCTCAATTCCTGAGACCACTGCAACCATCATCCAATTTCTGGTAAGGACCAAACTTGGCACACTGGGTCTCCATGATGCACTCTACATCCTGGTGCGGTTTGGAGGATGATGCACGATGGACGATGGGACTTGCAGTTCCTTCACTCACTTAGTGAAACTACTGAGACCCTCATCCAATGACTGATGAAGACCAAACTTAGCACACAGAGCCCCCATGACCCTCTCTCCATCCTGGTGCAGTTTGGAGGACGATGGACCACAGACAATGGGACTCACAGTACCTTCACTAACTTCCTGAGACCACTGCGAGCCATATAAATAACTGATAAAGACTAACCTTGATATACAATTCCTTTCTCTAATAACCCGGGCAGCGCCGGGTCCCCAAGGTAGTATTTTAATACAACTGACAAAGATTGTAGCCTAGGTGTTACACTATTTTCCCACATAATCACCATTCAGTTCAATACATGTTGTCATCCATAGGACAGGTTTTTGATGCCTGTGTCATAGAAGTTTCCCTCCCCCTTTTTAAGCCAGTTCCTCACTTTGATTTTCACCTTGTCGTTATTGTTGGAAAAGTGTTTTCCATCCAGGTGTTCTTCAATTTAGTGAACAGATGAGAGTCACTAAGTTCAAGATTGGGGCTGTTAGAGGGGTGGCTAGTGACCTAGTGAAGATTTTATAGCTGACCTATGCATATCACCCTAGTACAGTGTTTCTCAACCTGGGGGCCGGCACTACTGGGGGGGGGGGTTGCGATGGGGTTTTGGGGTCACCAAAGACCACCATGAAACATATATTTCTGATAGTCTTGGCAACCCCTTTGGCAGACAAGGCTGAAGATCTCTCCACCTGTCCTTCTCTTCCATTTTAGAAACAGAGGGCAAATCCTCCCACCAAAAGCCCTCCTCTGCTGTGATTGGCCAGCTTCTCAGCCAAGGGGAGGGCTGTTTTTGAGAATCCGAGCAGGCAGGAGAGTGCAGGCATGTACAGTGAATGGCAGCTTAGTGTGCATGTGCAGGAGAGGGAGAGCATGTGAGGCTGGGGGGAGGCTCATGGTAGCAATTCCCTTCAAGGCATGGGGGTTCTGTGTGGGAAGTTTGGCTCAATTCTATCATTGGTGGGGTTCAGAATGCTCTTTGTAGGTGAATTATAAATCCCAGCAACTACAATTCCCAAATGTCAAGGTCTGTTTTCCCCAAACTCCACCAGTGTTCACATTTAGACATATTGAGTCTTTGTGCCAAGTTTGGTCCACACCCACCATTGTTTGAGTCCACAGTGCTCTCTGGATGTAGGTGAACTACAACTCCAAAACTCAAGGTCAATGCCCACCAAACCCTTCCAGTATTTTGTTGGTCATGGGAGTTCTGTGTGCCAAGTTTGATTCAATTCCATTGTTGGTGGAGTTCAGAATGCTCTTTGGTTGTAGGTTAACTACAATCACTTGTGTGCATGTATGGGCGAGGGAGAGCATGCGAGGCTGGAGGGAGGCTCATGCCAGCAAGTCCCTTCAAGGCATGGGGCTCTCTGTGGGAAGGCTGGCCCAATTCTGTCACTGGTGGGGTTCAGAATGCTCTTTGATTGTAGGTTAACTACAATCGCTTCTATGCATGTGAAGGCAAGGGGGAACGTGCAAGGCTGGAGGGAGGCTCACACCAGCAAGTCCCTTCAAGGCATGGGGGCTCTGTGTGGGAAGGCTGGCCCAATTCTGTTGCTGGTGGGTTCAGAATGCTCTTTGATTGTAGGTTAATTATAAATTCCAGCAACTACAACTCCCAAATGACAAAATCAACCTGCCCAACTCCACCAGTATTCAAATTTGGGCGTACTGTGTATGTGAGCCAAATTTGGTCCAGTGAATGACAATACTGTTGTGCAGCAGCAAATATTACCCAGCGCCCAAAGTTCAAATGCAATCGACTCACAGACAAGAGAAAAAATGAACAGAAAAATCATTACCGCTCCAAGTCCCCATTGGGGAGATGATGGCAGGATATAAATAAATTATTATTATTATTATTATTATTATTATTATTATTATTATTACTCTTTACTCAGCAGAGATGAAACATAAACTTGTAATGTTGTATACAAAAATCAAACAATGCAAGAAACTTACATAGTCCACAAAATATGAAGTCTTCATCTTAAATCAAATTAGAGAGCAAAAATAAACCTTGCGTAAATAGCTATTCCACTATAGCCTCCTTCAGAGTAGCTTCTCCAAACTGCTCCCCAGAGCAAAGCCTTTGAGCATAGATCTCAGAGAAAAAGATCTCCTGAAGCTCTCCTAAAGGTCTTCACCATCCACTCCCATACTTCATTCTAAAAAAACCCATACAGATATAGCCTATCGGGTGTGGCCTCCATTGCCAGCTGCACAAGATAATTAACACATACAGTTTTTCTTCAACATACATCCACTTGGTCCTGCTATGACTTACCTTAACAAATACATCCTGCATATCAAATATTTACATTACAATTCCTAACAGTAGCAAAATTACAGTGAAGGAGCAACGAAAATAATGTTATGGTTGGGGGTCACCACATGAGGAACTATCTTAAGGGGTTGCAGCATTAGGAATGTTGAGAAAGACTGCCCTAGTAGAAAAATAGAAGAGATAGCAGCTATCTTGAAATAAAAGCCATCATCATCAAAGATGAAATGGAATAGCAGAAATTAGACCCACTTGAGGCTCTGTTATACACATGGCTCTGTATTAAATTTCAAATTGGCAATCGCTAGAAGTAATGTCAGGCTTCTCTTATCAGTAGCCAAAGGGGACCAGTTCCAGCCCTCAGCCTTGCAGAGAGAAATAGGGAAAGACAGAGAGAGACACTAAAGGCACAAGTAAGGAGCAGCAAGGGAAAGGATTGTGGGCTTGCCTAATTGCTGAGCTGCTGGATCGATCTGGAACCAACATCTGACAAGCTCCCTGCTCTAAGCCTTTGGCACACAGGAGCTGGTCTTTGTTTAGCATTTGAGCCTTGTGTCGAGCCAAGGCTCTGCTAGGCAACAGAAATCTCAAGTTCCTTTTTCTTCTGGCAGCAGGCATGTAGCTGGGGGGGGGGGGGGGCTTTGAGGGCTTCAGCCCCCCCCCCCCCCCGAAATTCTCATTGTGGTATGCAAAAAGGCCTTACTGGTACATTATTTAAACTATTATGTTTATTCATATCATGATCTGATCACCATGCTCAATATATCTCATATGCATGGGGGTATTAGGGTACTGATACAAAAGGCTTGCTAGGGTAGACCCTCTTTCACTCAGACTCAGCCCCCCCCCCCAGAATCAAACTCGGCCCCCCCCCCCCCAATCAAAATCCTGCCTACAGGCCTGTCTGGCAGGTTATGGTTATTTGCAGCCAGGTTTGGAAGCAATGGGGAAAGCAGAGAAAGGGAGGACAGAAGGCTACAAATAAAGCTACCCTTGGCTTAAAGGCCATTTCTGCTTCTGCCAAGCCAACTGTGGAGGCAACAGGAAAAATGTCAGCCGTTTCTAAAAGCTCAGCCTGGCTTTCATAAAATGCCTACAAAATCACAGCATGGCTGGAAGGAGGGATTTGGGAGGCACCAAAAAGCACAGCAAAATAGGCCTGCAGAAGGAAGTGAACAGAAAACCTTTTCTATACCCCCACACTTCCCTTGATCAATTCCTTTCACAATATTGGAGCTTGGAGAATGTTTAAAAACAAAGTGGGAAATAGTGTCAAGCCGGACTTTAGTATAGCTGGTAAATCACCAGCAGCGATAAGAAATACCAACTGAAAGGTTGCCAGTTAGAAGCCCAGGTCAGTGTGAGCACCCGACTATCAGCCCAGCTCACTGTTTACCTAAACAGCTTTGTTTTCAAACTGTTTAGGTTTGCTGTAAGCAGAAAAATTGGATACTGCTAAAAAGTGGGGGATGTATTTTACAACATCATAAAAGAAAAAAGATTTGAAAAGGCCCTGGTGACCAAAAGGAAGGAGGAAGTCCCGGTGGCTGATGGGAACGAGAGACAGGGCCTTCTCAGCAGTACCCCCCCCCCCCACTTATGGAACACCCTCCCTAGAGATATCAGATTGGCCACCTCCCTCTTATCTTTTAGAAGGAAAATCAAGACCTGGTTATGGGACCAAGCATTTGATCAGTGAGCAGCAAGTGGAAGAAGATCACACAACTTATAGCAATGAATTGACCTGGACTGGTTTTTGGATTTCAATTTTAATGGATATGTCTTAAACAATTGTTTTAATTGTTGTTCTAATTTATATATATAAAATGGGAAAGGGCGTTCAACGGGACAGCAAAACGCGAAAAAACCCCGACGAAACCTCACCAAATTTGCCGTGCACATACCTCAACTCACAAGGTATGCACAACGTGAATCAAATTCCAAAAAACATTTCAACAAACCCACAATTACAAAAACCAACTGAGCATGCGCAGTGCCCAGGGGAGGAAGTACACATGCAATGCACTCTGGGAACTGTAGTTCTAGAATGCAGCCTACCTGCTGACGCTGAAGCCCTGGCCCGGCTGGCTGTGCTCGCTGGGGGCCAGGATGCTGCATTACCGGCGGAGGCTGCCCGGGAGCCCGCTGCTGTGTGCCTTCCTTGCCCGGCTGGGAGAAGCCGCAGCCCAGCTCTGCCGAGGACAGCCCATCGGCCACCGCAATGCCTGGCCCAGGCTGCCCCCACACACCACCATCTGGCTCTGCCATCGGTGAGGAAGGGGAAGGAGGGAAGGAAGGGGGAGAGGGAAGGACGGACGGAAATGAGGGGAAGGGGTGTAAATAGTAAGGAAGGAGGGAAGGAAGGGAGGAAGGAAAGAAGGAATGAAAGAAGAAAAGTGGGAAGGGGAAGGTGTAGGAAAGAAGGAAGGAAGGAAAGAAGGAAGGAGAAGTTGGGAAGGTATATGAAACAAGAAAGGAAGAAAAGAAAGAAGAAAGGGAGAGAAGGAGGATGGGAAAGAAGGGAGAAAGGAAGGAAGGAAGGAAGGAAGGGAGGAAGGAAGAAGAAAGGAGGGAAGGGAAGGTGTATGAAGGTGATATCGAGCTACTTTTAGGAGGGTCTCCTCAGCCGAGGAGATCCCGAGGACCGCACCAAAGAGGGTCCTTGAACCTTGGTGAGAGCAGCGAAGCCAATTTCAGCTGTTAAAAATATTAAAATAATAAATCCTCACCAAAGCGGAAGAAGTTCAGCGACCGAGGTGTTTTATTTGCGATTCAGCTGCAATCGGATGCAAGTGTAGGGATATTTCCTCTACAAGCACACCGCTAAAGAATTTACAAGCATTTTTACAGAGAAAATACAGCAAAACCTTTTGAATTTCCCGCCCGTCCCTCTCCGCCCGGCTTTGTGCTGATTGGTTGACAGCCCGAACAGCTGGGAGGAGGCTTGGCGGCCCGCCTTGCTCTAGGCCAATCAGCAAGCTTCTCCGCCTCTGGAGGGCCAATCGGCGTGTTTCTCTCGCTTCCGAGGATGGACGAATCAGAAGAGAGGAGGCGGGATGACCGCGGACAATGGGGGAAATGATGGGATTACTGATAGCCTGCCAGCTAGTATGTGAGGCTTTGTTCATGGCCGGCTAGGTGCGATCTCCACAAGAAAAGGTTTTCCTGTCCTTGATGGGTTTTGGTGGAGAAAACAAACAGGATCGGGGCAGGGTACCCTGGGGGTCGTCCCTGCCCTTTGTAAATCAATCAGAGTGTCCAAATAGACTTCCTCATCCCGCCAGACAAACTCAGAGAGCGGGAAAGGAAATATCAAATTGCTATTGTCCATGCTGATGTGAGATAATCAAATTGAGTTTCGAGGGAGGCAGGGGTACTCCCTCGGGCATTGCAACAATCCCTGGTCACATTTTCTAGGGCAAAAGTCAAGGGGAAAGGTGGGAAGACAAATGATACTTCATGCATTATCATTTATACAAAATTCATATAGAAAAACCCCATTCCCGTCCCACATTTTTAATCATTTAATAAAATAATTGATTTTTTATTTGAAAACTTGAAGTCCCATGCTCCTTGGGAAAGTTCGTGGAAGCAGAGGTGGCTTGCAGTCAAGACAAGCAGCAGAAAGCCATTTCTCCTTGGGTAATGCTAGCAGCTAGGCGCGGTGTTGATTGGTAGCAAAATCCATGGCGTAGTCCTTGGGGAACTACAACTCCTTCCCAAGGACTGGGCCCCCTGCCCTGCCCACTCCCAGAGGTCTCCTGAGGGCATCTGCAACAAGTCCCCGGTTGCGGGGCTGGACAGGAACAAACGGCAACAAAGAGAAATGGACTGCTTGTGCAGAGCCGGCGGAGTTTGACAATCAGCTGTTTTCTGTCAAAATTTATTTCTTAAAACAGAATGATTATTTCTCGGGCGTAGGGATCCAAAATGAGAAAAGCGAAATAGCAGTTTAGTTAAGAATCGAGTACAGAAAAATATGAAGTTGAAACAGGGTCGATTCGCCATTTTGAGATTTTAGCAGATAAGGGGGCCCAATAGGAAGGTTTCCGTATCCGCGGTTTCAATTGACGCAGATTCGGCCTCCCCGGGACACCCAGAGGGCATCCCAGGCAGGCCCGTGGTCACCTGGAGCCCGGAAAGAAGTTTATTTCATGCTTGGGTTAGCCTCAGGCAGGGAAGGACACAAAGTATCAAGCGAAAAAGTTTAAAGTTGCAAATTTTAAGTACCTTTATTAGGGATTGGTTACAAAGTAAGGAGAGGGGGAAAGTAATGGAAGGCTGAGTGCAGTCCTAGTTTTGAGCTGTCTGCTGGGGCACATTTCATCGGTTGGTCCCAAACTTGGCTCCCAGGAACTGCAGAACTCTCCGCTGCGGTTGATACCAATTTGAAGGCGGGGGCCTCCGCCGCTCTCGGGGTCAAAGGAAGTAAGGAAGAAAAGAAGGAAGGAGAAGTTGAGAAGGTATATGAAAGAAGAAAGGAAGGAAAGAAAGAAGAAAGGGAGAGAAGGAGGATGGGAAAGAACGGAGAAAGGAAGGAAGGAAGGAAAGGAAGGAAGGGAGGGAGGGAGGGAGGGAAGGTTGAGAAGGTATATGAAAGAAGAAAGGTAGGAAAGAAAGAATAGAGAGAGAGAAGGAGGATGGGAAAGGAGAAAGGAAGGAAGGAGGAAAGGAAAGATAGAAAAAAGAAAAGGGAAGGGGAAGGGAAGGTGTCAAAAGGAAGGAAGGAAGGAAGGAAGGGGAATTTGGGAAGGGGAAGAGAGGAAAAACGCGAAGGAAGAAGAGAAAGGGAGGGAAGAAAAGAAAGAAAGAAAGTCTGGAAGTCAAGAGTGAAGGAAGGAAAGAGATAGAGAAGGAAGAAAGGAGAGAAAGAGGAAGAAAAAAGGAGGAGGAAGGAAAGGAAGAGCAGGAAGGATGAGAGAAGGAAAGAAAAAAGGGAAGAGAGGAAAGACAGAGCAAAGGAAGAAGAGAAAGAAGGAGAGGAAGAGGGAGGGAAGGAAAGAAATAAAGAGAAGGAAGGATGGGAGCAAAAAGTTAAGGAAGGAAGTAAACAGGTAGAGAAGGAAGAAAGAAAAGAAGAAAAGGAAATGAAGGAAGGAGAGAAAGAAGGAGAGAAAGAGGGAGAGAAGGTTGGCCACAGCAACGCGTGGCTGGTAAAGCTAGTTTTTAATATTTTGATTGTACTCTGGTTGTTTTATGAATGCTAGCATCGTATAATGCTTTTGTTAGGCTGCCCTGATTCCCCTTTTGGGGGGAGAAGGGTGGGGTATAAATATAGGAGATAAATAAATAAATAAATAAAATAGAGCAGTATTTCTCAAAGTGGGGGTCAGGACCCTGGGGGGGGGGGTCACAAGCAGGTATCAGAGGGGGTCGCTAAAGGCCTTCAGAAAACACAGTATGTTCTATTGGTCATGGGGTTCTATGTGGGAAATTTGGCCCAATTCTATTGTTTGTGGGGTCCAGAATCATTGGTGGGATTCAGAACTATAGATCCCAGGAACTACAACTCCCAAATGTCAAGGTCTAGTTTCCCCAAACTCCACAAACATTCATATTTGGGCATATTTGGGATTCCTGCCAAATTTGGTTCACACCCATCATTGTTTGAGTCTACAGTGTTCTCTGGATGTAGATGAACTACAACTCCAAAACTCAAGGTCAATGCTAACCAAACCTTTTGAGTATTTTCTGCTAGTCATGGGAGTTCTGTGTGCCAAGTTGGTTCAATTCCATCATTGGTGAAGTTCCGAATGCTCTTTGATTGTAGATGAACTATAAATCCCAATAACTAAAATTCCCAAATGACAACTAAAATTCCCAACCCCATCAGCATTCAAATTTGGGCATATTATGTATTGTGTCCTGAGATGGTTTTTAAGCAACGTTTGATGTGAATATAGGTGATTTTAATGTTTTATATATTTATGGTTTTATGCCCTGGCTTTGAATATTTGCCATATATATGTTGTGCTCCTCCGTGAGTCCCCTGCGGGGTGAGACGGGTGGAATATAAATGTTTTAAATAAATAAATAATAATATTTGTGCCAAATTTGGTCCAGTGAATGAAAATCCATCCTGCATATCAGATATTTACATTACAATTCATAGTAATAGCAAAATTCAGTTATGAGGTAGCAACAAAAATAGATTTATGGTTGGGGGTCACCACAACATGAGAGGTCGCAGCATTAGGAGGGTTGAGAACCACTATAATAGAGGATGGAGCGACAGTACCCCCCTGTGGCTGGATTTGAGCACAACGTTCAAGGAGCTGAAAAGCTGCATGTCAACACAACATACCTTCTTTCTGTCTGTTTCTGTCCTGTCTGTCCAAACAGCATTAAATGTTTGCCGTGCATGTGTACTGTCATGCGCCCTGAGTCCCCTTATGGAGATAGGGCAGAATATAAATAAAGTATTATTATTATTATTATTATTATTATTATTATTATTATTAGCCCGTCAGGGCACCAGGTGAAGCCTTGGAGAACTCCTGTGCTTTCCTGGGTGTCAGCAATGAGGCAAATCTGAAGGCACAGGGTGCGGAGGCTTGCTGTGGTTGTGTGAAGCGGAGTCAAAGCCCAAGCACCTGCCTCCTCCTCACTTCCTAGGGGTGTGCCTTCCACCAACTCCGACAACAATGCAAGTTCTCCATAGTTGAAACCCGAACTATCCGAGAAGTAAAACCTTTCTCTTCCAACAAGCTTTCGATGGGTAAATAACTCAGGACTATGTCTGTTCTTGTTTTTATTGTATTTTAAAGTTAATTTTATTGTTTTAATCTACTGCTGTAAACCGCTCTGAGCCAAATTGGGAGTAGCGGTATACAAGTCAAATGAATGAATGAATGAATAAATAAATAAATAAATTTGCTGTATGCTCTCCCTACTTGAATCACACCCAAGAGAAAATATGTGTGTGCGCACCTATATACAACCCCCATATCTGGAGGGAAGTGTTCCAAGATCACCCTAGATACCAGAAATTGTGGATAATAGATAACCATATATTTTTGTTGTTGTTAATTTGTTCAGTTGTTTATGACTCTTCATGACCTCATGGACCAGCCCATGCCAGAGCTCCCTGTTGGCTGCTACCACCCCCAGCTCCTTCAAAGTCAAGCCAGTCACTTCAAGGATGCCATCCATCCATCTTGCCCTTGGTCGGCCCCTCTTCCTTTTTCCTTCCATTTTCCCCAGCATAATTCTCTTCTCTAAGCTTTCCTATCTTCTCATTATGTGGCCAAAGTACTTCATCTTTGCCTCTAATATCCTTCCCTCCAAGGAGCAGTTGGCTTTATTTCCTGAAGTATGGACTGGTTGGATCTTTTTGCGGTCCAATGCACTCTCAGAACTTTCCTCCAGCACCACAGTTCAAAAGCATCTATCTTCCTTCTCTCAGCCTTCCCTATGGTACAGCTCTCACATCCATAGATGACTATGGGGAATACCATAGCTTTAACTATGCGGATGTTTGTTGCCAGTGTGATGTCTCTACTCTTCACTATTTTATCGAGATTGGTCATTGCTCTCCTCCCAAGAAGCAAGCGTTTTCTTTTTTTTAAATAATTATTTTAATTAGATTTTTCACATTTACAATAAAAGATCGGGATAAGAGAGGAGGAGTGAGGGAGGGGTTACATAAATATTGGAGTAGGGGTAGGTGGCAGGGGTGGGAGTGACGGGGGGGGGATACTCTAGGTAGGAGGTAGGGGGAGAAGGTAATTTGGGTTGGGGTTGGGAATGGCATTGTACTTCCAGGACTACCCAGGTTGTCTCTATCTACTATATCAATTATACATGTTTGTCCTTGATTATATCTACACACATTGTAGCTTTTGTACAAGATAATGCATTTCCCCCCACAAACTTATGTGAAAAGAAACATTCATATTTCCACATATTGGTGTCTTCGCTTACTTCTGTTATTCTTTTACTATATTTTCCTTGGATTTCAATTACAAGTCCATAATATATGTCTCTTTGTTCTCTTCTCTTACAAAGTCTAAGACTGCTTTCCAGTCTGTTTTTTGAGGTTTTGTGTTGTTAAGTGGGATTCTTTGTGTTAGTATATCCATACTAATTATATCCATTATCTTCACTACCCACTGTTCTACTGTGGGAATTTCCTTTGTTTTCCACACTTTTGCTAGAATCATCCTTGCAGCTGTAATTAGATTTAAAAAAATCTTTATTTTTTTCTATTTTAGTGTCTAGTATTTTCAGCAGTAGTGCCTCAGGTTTTGGGTTAAATTTTATGTTTAAGATCTTTTCCATATTTTTGTGGATTTGTAACCAATATTTTTTAATTTTTCTACAACCCCACCACATGTGAATGAAATTGCCTTTTTCTTTTTTGCATTTCCAGCATAGGTCTTTAGTTTTACCCTTATTAATTTTTGCCAAGATTTCTGGTATTAGATACCATCTAAAGAAGATCTTATACCAGCTTTCCTTAAGATCCGTCGCATATGTATACTTAATTTTTTTTTTGCTAGGTCTCCTCCCAACTCATTAGTGGAATAGAACAACCAGTTTATCTTTCGACCAGTTTATCATGTTGTCTTTTACTTGTTCAGTCTCTGTGGTCCATATTAATAATTGGTTATATTTTTTTAATTAATTTTGTGTCTGTATTTATTATTTTGTCCCAAAATGTCTCTTTCTCTTTGAAGCTTATTGCTTTGTTAATTTTGAAGTTCTCTTTTATTTGATGGTACTGGAACCATGATATGTTGGGTCTATTAATGTCAGTTCTTCCTGTGATTTGAGCGTCGCTTCTTGGTTTTTTATCTTCACCAGTTGGTTGTAAGTCCACCATTTCTCTCTTGGTAGTTCCCTTTTATGATAGGCCTCGTTGGGAGAGAACCACATTGGCGTTTTTTTGGTGAAGTCTGTCTTTGTACTTATTCCATGTCTGTATAAGTGCTGCGTGTATTGGATGGTTTCTGAAGGTTTTTTTCTTGTCCTTTTCCCTCCAGAGATAGGCGTGCCAGCCCTGAACAATATCAAAGCCTTCTAAGGCAAGAATTTTCTTTTTTTTCTAATGTTCCCCAATCTCTTGCCCAGTTTAGGGCTGCTGCTTCATAATACAATTGTAGCTCTGGTAGAGCAAGACCTCTTTTTTTGTCATCAATTAGTTTTTTTGCACTTATCCTATGTTTCTTCCCTCTCCATATAAAGTTGATTATCTCTTTTTGCCATCTCTGGATCATCGTGCTTGTTCTTAGGATTGGGAGCAATTGGAAAATAAATAAAAGGTCAGGCAATATATTCATTTTAATGATTGCCACTCTTCCCAAAAGGGAGATGTTTAGATGTTCCCATTTACTTAGTTTATTTTTAATTTCTTTCCACTTTTTGTCATAATTATTCTTTATTAGATGTGAGTTATTAGGTGTAATTATTATTCCTAAATATTTTACTTTTGAAACTACTCTAATTCCTGTTCTCTCTTGAATCTCCTCTCTTTTTTCTTTCCCCATATTTTTAGTAATAATTTGAGTTTTATCCTTATTCATCTTCAACCCTGCTACCTCTCCATATATTTCGATTTTGTGTATCCATTTGCTTATGGTGTTCATAGGATCTTCTATAAAGCATACAATATCATCCACAAATGCGCGTGTTTTGAAAGTATGGTTCTTAGTTCTTAATTCTCTCAATTCTGTATTTTTTTTCTAATATTGGATAGTAGGGTTTCAAGGACCAAGATAAATAATAACGGGGGGAGAGGGCAGCCTTGTCTAGTGCCTTTTAAAATTGGGATTTCTGCAGATTGTTGTCCGTTTATTATAAGCTTCGCTTTTTGTTCTGCATATATTGATTCTATTGCGTTCAGAAAGTAATATCCTATGTCCATTTCTTTTAGGACGGCGATGACATAATTCCAGTTGACGTTGTCGAACGCCTTTTCGGCATCCAAAAACATTAAGGCTATTTCTTTCTGGTTATTTTTTTCATAATAATCTATGACATTCAAGACCGTTCTTATATTATCTTTTAGTTGGCGTTTTGGGAGGAAGCCTGCTTATCTTCTTCTATCCTTCTATCTAAGTGATATTGTTTTACAAATTTGAGTTTCTTTTCTATCTCTTCTGTTTGTAGTATATCCATTTGTTTTCCTAATAGTTCCAATTGAGTTTTTTTTTGTCTACCGGATTTTCTTTAGCTTGTGCTTCCCATTTTATTATTTCTTTCTCGAGTTTGTTGTATTTTTCTCTTTTTAGCTTGTTAATTCTTGCCCCTGCTCTATGACGTGACCTCTTATGTAGGCCTTTCCTGCATCCCATACCATGTTTATTGGGACTTCTGCATCCGCATTTAAGTTGAAATATTCTTCTAGTAGAAATCTATTTTTCTCCTGTAATTTGAGATCTGTTAGAAGGTTATCCTTCAGTCTCCAATTAAAGCAATTTCTTTTGTCCTGTTTATTACATATTACAATCTCTAATGGTGAATGGTCAGAGTGGAGCATTGGTAGTATTGATGTTTTTGTTATATTTGTCATGATTGTTTTAGTCCCCCAAATCATATCAATTCGGGACCAAGACCGGTGCCTATTCGAGAAGAAAGTAAAATCTTTTTCTTTTTCATGTTGGTGCCTCCAAACATCATATAATCCTAGGTCTTCTTTTAGATTCATAATTTTTTTGGGTAGTGGTCTTAACAATCTTGGGCTTCTTTTCTTATTTGTTATTGATTTATCTTTGGTTGGGTCTAATACTCTGTTGAAGTCTCCCATGATGATCAGATCATCGTATTATTGGTCTTCTATAAAAAAAAATAGTTTATTCACAAAAGACAAATTTGTGAATAAGCAAGCGTTTTCTGATTTCCTGGCTGTGTTGCGGAACATACGTTACCCGAGATCATTTAGAGTACAATCAGGAAGGAAGGAACGGAGACAGCAGTTGATTTCAGGTGTTTACTATCAAGCTCGATAGGGTGTTCAGAAAGCAATATCTGACACAAGTTGGAAGTCAGACTTGCTTCAATATTGATAGCATAAAATCACTGGTTCATACATGCGCAGAAATGTCCTGACATTTACATAGTACAATCATTAACAGTTGTCCTTCATGTATAGTTGCCAAGAACATTCTTTTGGCAAGGTCATGATGCCTCCAAACATTTGCCCACTTTATATAATTATTAACTTTTTACCCCTTATTTCCAGATGACATGTTCAATTGGTCTTAATTTCCTTGATCTCTTAATGATTTAGTTTTATATATTTATAACATAAAATTTTATTAAAGCAATTTCCTTTTTGTTAAATTCAGCCTCTATTATTTAGTTGTTAATATGAAAATCAAGAGAATTTGTTTAAAATAAAAAAAAATCTAAAATTGCCTGCTATTTACATTAAATAGACAGGAGATGACGCTCTCTCACTATATGACCTTAGATGTTCTAGTCTCAAATCAATAATATCGATTTACCTTATATGCCAAGTCTCTGGCCTTCTATGTTTAGCCTAAAGTCAACCTTCGGCTTCTTCAAATATTTGTTTATGGAACAAGCCACCCCGACCTCTTATTGATTCATACCATCTGCTGATTTTCCCTTATTCTAAAAATCTCTTTTTAATCGCCGGAACTAAGGTAGGACCTCCTGTTTCTTAAATTCATTTAAATTATAATTATTTTATTTTTCTCCTAATGGCTGCCACAGATGCAGTCTGTGTCTGCAGTAATCTTTGCACCTAGAAATAGAAAGTCTGTCACTGCCTCCATGTTTTCTCCCTCTATTTGTCAGTTATCATTCAGTCTGGTTGCCATCATCATGGGTTTTTTTGAAGTTTAACTGCAACCCAACTTTTGCCCTTTCTTTTTTCACCTTGATGAGAAGGCTCCCCAGCTCCTCCTTGCTTTTAGGTATCAAAGTGGTATCATCTGCATATCAAAGGTTGTTAATGTTTCTTCCAGCAATTTTTACCCCAACCCCGCATTTGTCAAGCCCCGCACATCCCATAATGTGTTCTGCATACAAGTTGAATAGGTTGGGTGAGAGTATACAACCCTGTCGCATGCCTTTCCCAATTTTGAACCAGTCTGTTGTTCCATGGTCAGTTCTTACTGTTGCTACTTGGTCCTTATACAGATTCCTCAAGAGACAGACAAGGTGGATTGATATCTCCATACCACCAAGAACTTGCCACAATTTACTATGATCCACACAGTCAAAGGCTTTAGAATAGTCAATAAAACAGAAATAGATCTTTTTCTGAAACTCCCTGCCTTTCTCCATTATCCAGCAGATATTGGCAATTTGATCTCTCTTTCCTCTGCCTTTTCTAAACCCAGCTTGTACATCTGGCAACTCTCGCTCCATGTATTGTTGGAGTTTTCCTTGCAGGATCTTGAGCATTACCTTATTGGCATGAGAAATGCTCTGGGGATCAACTTATATCCCCATAACAAAAAAGAGAAATGCTAAAGACTGCTCATACCAAAAGCACTTCTCTTTTTTGGTATGGGGATATAAGTTGATTTTTTCCCCAGTCTGATGGCCATTCTTGTGTTTTCCATATGTGCTGGCATATGGCATACATCACCTATATATTGTTAGCTGGGTTTTAAATTATTCTGGGCCCATTTGCTCAGATCTTTCTTCCATCTCTTCATGTAGATCATTGATATAGGAATGGCTCAATCCATTCTTGATCCCTCTTCCCCTCTCCATGTGTTCATCTTTCCCATCATTTGAGCAGGCTTGTGGTTGTGATGTGCACCAGGTGAGCTTTCCAGCTTTTGCAGACATTGTGTTTCTGTCAACACTTCCAGCTACTCTATCATGACTTTAGAATGAATGCATCTCGCTGCAGTGGAAGTGTCTGATCAGGTAATGACCAGCATTTCTTTTCCTTTTCTTTTGTTCATGCTCATGTTTCTCATTCAACTGTCAAGAGTGCCTGCCCTGCGATGCACATTCTAGCTTTAGATGCAGCATGTCTAACACTGAGTTGAAAACACAAGTTGCGAGGGCACTGCTTGCATTGTTGTTTTCCCCATGGAGGATTTTAAATTATTTTGGATTTGTAATGGAATACTTTGTACTGTATACGGATGGAATCCAGACATTTCTGTGCAAATGAAGACAGGCAGTGTCCTAAACAGCTAATGTATTTTGACACTACGTGTGAAATTTATGGAGTCCTCACGGACAAGTTAAACATGAACCAACAATGTGATACGGGATTTTGGCCTGCATCAATAAGAGTATAGTGTCTATATCCAGGGAAGTAATGCTACCCCCTCTATTCTGCCTTGGTTGGACCACACCTGGAATACTGTGTCCAATTCTGGGCACCACAACTGAAGGGAAACATTGACAAGCTGGAATGTGTCCAGAGAAAGGTGACCAAAATGATCAAGGGTCTGGAGAACAAACCCTATGAGGAGCAGCTTAAAGAACTGGGCATGTTTAGCCTGACGAAGAGAAGGCTGAGAGGAGACATGATAGCCATGTATAAATACGTGAGAGGAAGTCATAAGAGGGAGCAACCTTGTTTTCTGCTGCCCTGGAGACTAGAACGCAATGGAATAATGGCTTCAAACTACAAGAAAGGAGATTCCATCTAAACATTAGGAAGAACTTCCTGACTGTGAGAGCCGTTCAGCAATGGAACTCTCTGCCCTGGAGTGTGGTGGAGGCTCCTTCCTTGGACGCTTTTAAACAGAGGCTGGATGGCCATCTGCCGGGGGTGCTTTGAATGCAATTTTCCTGCTTCTTGGCAGGGGGTTGGACTGGATGGGCCATGAGGTCCTTTCCAACTCTTATGATTCTATGACATGGGAGGTAGAAAACATCCCAAAAAGCCATCTCTGTCCCTGGCACTCAAAATATAATGCTAACAAAGTAATTAAGTGGGTGGCCATCTGCCGGGAGTGCTTTGATTCTGTGTTCCAGGATGGGTGGACTGGATGGCCCTTGTGATCTCTTCCAACTTTATGATCCTATGATTCTTGTTGTTGTTGTTCATTAGTTCAGTCGTCTTCGACTCTTTGGGACCTCATGGACCAGCCCACGCCAGAGCTCCCTGTCGGCCGTCACCACCCCAGCTCCTTCAAGGTCAGTCCAGTCACTTCAAGGATGCCATCCATCCATCTTGCCCTTGGTCGGCCCCTCTTCCTTTTGCCTTCCACTTTCTCCAGCATCATTGTCTTCTCTAGGCTTTCCTATCTCCTCATGATGTGGCCAAAGTACTTCAACTTTGTCTCTAGTATCCTTCCCTCCAGTGAGCAGCCGGGCATTATTTCCTGGAGGATGGACTGGTTGGATCTTCTCGCAGTCCAAGGCACTCTTAGAACTTTCCTCCAACACCACAGCTCAAAAGCATCGATCTTCCTTCGCTCAGCCTTCCCTAGGTCCAGCTCTCACATCCGTAGGTTACTACAGGAAATACCATGGCTTTGACTAGGCGGATCTTTGTTGCCAGTCTGATGACTCTATTCTTTACTATTTTATCGAGACTGGACATTGCTCTTCTCCCAAGAAGTAAGCGTCTTCTGATTTCCTGGCCACAGTCTGCATCTGCAGTGATCTTTGCGCCTAGAAATACAAAGTCTGTCACGGTCTCCACATTTTCTCCCTCTATTTTCCAGTTGTCACTCATTCTTGTTGCCATAATCTTGGTTTTTTTGACGTTTAGCTGCAACCCAGCTTTTGTGCTTTCTTCTTTCACCTTGATTAGAAGGCTCCTCAGCTCCTCCTCGCTTTCGGCCATCAGAGTGGTGTCATCTGCATATCTGAGGTTGTTAATGTTTCTTCCAGCAATTTTCACCCCAGCTTTGCATTCCTCAAGCCCCGCACATCGCATGATGTCTTCTGCATACAAGTTAAAAAGGTTGGGTGAGAGTATGCAGCCTTGGCGTACGCCTTTCCCAATCTTGAACCATTCTGTTGTTCCATGGTCAGTTCTTACTGTTGCTACTTGGTCCTTGTACAGATTCCTCAGGAGAGAGACAAGGTGGCTTGGTATGCCCATCCCACCAAGAACCTGCCACAATTTATTATGATCCACACAGTCAAAGGCTTTAGAATAGTCAAAGAAGCAGAAGTAGACGTTTTTCTGAAACTCCCTGCCGTTCTCCATTATCCAGCGGATATTGGCAATCTGGTCTCTCATTCCTCTGCCTTTTCTAAACCCAGCTTGAACGTCTGGCAACTCTTGCTCCATGTATTGCTGGAGTCTTCCTTGCGGGATCTTGAGCATTACCTTACTGGCATGAGAAATAAGGGCCACTGTATGGAAGTTTGGACAATATTTTGCATTTCCCTTTTTTGGTATGGGGATATAAGTTGATTTTTTCCAGTCTGATGGCCATTCTTGTGTTTTCCATATTTGCTGGCATATGGCATGCATCACTTTGACAGCATCATCTTTTAAGATTTTAAACAGTTCAGCTGGGATCCCGTCGTCTCCTGCTGCCTTGTTGTTAGCAATGCTTCTTAAGGCCCATTCCACCTCACTCCTCAGGATGTCTGGTTCTAATTCATTCACCACACCGTCAAAGCTATCCTTGATATTATTATCCTTCCTATACAGATCTTCTGTATAGTCTCGCCACCTTCTCTTGATCTCTTCAGCTTCTGTTAGGTCCCTGCCATCTTTGTTTCTTATCACACCAATTTTTGCCTGAAATTTACCTCCAATGTTTCTAATTTTCTGGAAGAGGTCTCTTGTCCTTCCTATTCTGTTGCCTTCTTCCACTTCCATGCATTGCTTATTTAAAATTAGTTCCTTATCTCTTCTGGCTAACCTCTGGAATTGCGCATTTAACTGGGCATCCCTTATCCCTGTTTCCTTTTGCTTTCCTCCTTTCTTGGGCTACTTCCAGTGTCTCAGCAGATAACCATTTTGCCTTCTTGGTTTTCTTTTTCTTTGGGACGTACTTTGTTGCCGCCTCCTGAACAATGTTGCGGACTTCTGTCCATAGTTCTTCTGGGACTCTGTTTACTAAATCTAGTCCTTCAAATCTGTTCTTCACTTCCACTGTATATTCACTAGGAATGTTGGTGAGATCATATCTAACTGGTCTGTGTATTTTCCCTGATCTCTTTAGTTTTATTCTAAACTAGCTTGGGGACCCGGCGTTGCCCGGGTTATTAGAGAAAGTGGGTAATGGTCTTTATTGGTGTTTGGATAACAGCTGTATTATTTTCAGGAAGTGAGTGAAGGTACTTGACGTCCCATCATCCATGGCCCATCCCCCTACAAACAGCAGCAGGATATAGAGTGGGTCATGGGGACTCTGAGTGCCAAGTTTGGTCTTTATCAGTCATTAGATGAGGGTGGCAGTGGTGTCAGTAAGTGAGTGAAGGTACTGCAAGTCTCATCATCCGAAGTCCATCCTCTTTCAAACTGCAGCAGGATATAGAGTGGGTCATTGTGGCTCTGTGTGCCAAGTTTGGACTTGATTGGTCATTAGATGAGGGTTGCAGCAATCTTGGGAAGGGAGTGGAGGTACTTGAAGTCCCATCATCCATGGTCTATCCTCCTCCAATCTGCAACAGGATGTAGAGTGGGTCATTGGGGCTCCGCATGCCAAGTTTGGTCTTGATCAGTCATTGGCGAGGATCTCAGTGGTCTCAGAAAGTGAGTGAAGTTACTGCAAGTCCCATAACCCATCTCCAAATTTTTCCAAACAACACCAGGACGTAAAGTGGGTCATGAGAGGTCTCTGTGCCAAGTTTGGTCTTGATCAGTCATTGGATGAGGTTCGCAGAGGTCTCAGAATGTGAGTGAAGGTACTGAAAGTCCCATCATCCATGGTCAACCCTCCTCCAAAACTGCAGCAATATGTAGAGTGGGTCATGGGGGCTCTGTGTGCCAAGTTTGGTCTTGATTGGTCATTAGATGTAGGTTGCAGCAGTCTTGGGGAGTATAGGTACTTGAAGTCCCATCATCCATGGTCTGTCCTCGAAAGTGCACCAGGATGTAGAGTGGGTGATGGGGGTTCTGTGTGCCAATTTGGCCTTGATTGGTCATTGGATGAGGGCCGCAGTGGTTTCAGTAAGTGAGTAAAGATACTGCAAGTCACATCATCCATGGTCCATCCCCCTTAGAACTGAATCAGGATGTAGAGTGGGTCATGAGTACTTTGTGTGCCAAGTTTGGGCATGGTCTGTGATTTGTAGGGGCTACAATGTTCTGTGAGAAGTGAATAGGGTGAAGGTACTGCAAATCCCATCATTAGTGGCCCACACTGCCCTGAAGCGCACTGGAAGTCCCATCATCGGGATGTAGAGTGGATCATGGGGGCTATGTGTACGAAGTTTGGTCTTGATCGGACATTAGATGAGGGTTGCAGCAGTCTTGGGAAAGGAGTGGAGGTACTTGAAGTCCCATCATCCATGGTCTGTCCTCCACAAAAGTGCACCAGGTTGTAGAGTGGGTCATGGGGACTCTGTGTGCCAAGTTTGGTCTTGATCAGTCATTGGTGAGGGTCTCGGTGGTCTCAGGAATTGAGTGAAGTGACTGCAAGTCCCATCACCCATTGTCAAATTCTTCCAAACCGCAGCAGGATGTAGAGTGGGTCATGCGGCTTCTCTGTGTAAATTGTGGTCTTGATCCATCATTGTTGGCAGTTGTAATGGTCTTAGGAAGGGAGTGGAGGTATTGCAAGTCCCATCATCCATGGTGCATCCTCCTCCAAACCGCAGCAGGATTTTGAGTGTGTCATGGAGACGCAGTGTGCCAAGTGTGGTCTGTATTGGTAATTGGATGAGAATTGCAGAGGTCTCAGGAATGGAGCGAAGGTACTGCAAGTACCATAATTCATGGTCCATCCCCGGTCAAAGCACACCAGGGCGTAAAGTGGGTCATGAGAGGACTACATTGGAAGAAGAGGGAAGATGGCTGCCTCTTTTGGGGCCTAGCTAGGAAAAGGCAACCTAGAAGGCCTGCAAGGATTTGGCAGAAGGGTCAAAGGAGGCTGAGGTGAGGGGGCTTTGGGGGCCAGAAATGTTCAGAAGCATAAAAAGGCATCATTAAAAATATAATTATTGTTTTTCTCTGCTCTCATTGGAATATAGTGCCTTACCTTGTAGAAGGACAATGCTTTTTCAGATCACCCAGTTAGAAGCTGCCTTCTTGGACACAATGTAGAAGAGGGGAGATGGCTGCCTCTTTTGGGGCCTAGCTGGGAGAAGGCAACCTAGAAGGCCTGCAAGGACTTACCAGAAGGCCAATCAGAAACCATATGCAAATTTCCTTCTCTCATGTCTCTGCAGCTGTCATTAACCCTCTTTGCCACCAGGGGGCCCTGTTGAGGTTGACCAATCAGAAACCATATGCAGATTTCCTTTCCCCTCTCAGCCACTTGAGAATCTTGGAACTTTCAGGCTGGCCAATCAGAGGCCATATGCAAATAGCACTACAGTGGCAGCCAATCAGAAAGCTGCCACAAACTCACTTCCGGTTTGGTCACCGCTAATGGAGGACACGTTTCTGTGAGCTCCCGAGTGAGCGGCAGGAAAACGGCTTGGTTTGGCGGCTTTGGGGGCTCCAAATGCAACCCATCCTACACCCGACGGACTGAGGTCGGGGAGGCGAAACCCCGAGGCTCCATCGGCCGACGGCATCTAAGTGGTACCCCCCTCAAGGGGATACCCAAAAGACGCCCGGCAACGAGGAGCGAGGGATGAGCGCAAACGAAGCTGGAGCGAACGGCTCCGATGCTCCAGGGTGACCGGCACAAAATAAAGAAAGGTGAACTTTGAATTCTGGCTTTAACAAAGCAGCGGTCAGACGAGAGTCATAACTGACAGTGAAGAAAAGAAAACAAGCAAGCGGACAGAGAACCGGAGAAAAGGGAAACTTAGGACAATAACAACAACTTAAAGCAAGGTAAGGGGAATGGTCGCTCCCTAATGAACTGTATGCGGAAATTAAAAAAGAACAAGGAAGGGATTGATGACTAAAGGAAGGAAGAAAGAATAATTAACAATTAAAGAAGGACCGAGACCCCAAATCACAGCCGGGTAGAGCCAAAAAGGGCTCCCTCCCAGCAGGGACGGCAGAACCCAAGCCTAAGACCGACGATCGGCCCCCTCAAGGTCCGACCGACAGGTCCACCTAGGCAAAAAAGGGTACAGCGGGCTGGAAAGGGGACCAAAAGGAAATTAAGGAAAATAAAAGGGACAAGAACCCTCCCCATATGAGAGGACTTAATACACTATAAGACATAAAGAAGCGGAGGTGCAGCTCACTAATCCGCCCCCTCCTCAATGGACATATTAACCAAAAAATAAGGAACCAAAACTCCCTAAAAGGAAACAGAATTCAGCACGGAACAAGTTAGAAATCCTGAGCTGACCTTGAGGGAGAGTTGTCCTGGCAACGGCTAGGAGACAAGCGACGTCCTTGAGAAAAGGGAGAAACGGCAGATAAGAACGAAGGACGCTGTTGGAGTGGCAGCGCAGAAGCGGGGGGAGAGAGGAGACGGAGGCTGCGTCTCGCGAGACTGGACGAGAGGCGCACAAACGAGAGCTCAAACACCGCGCGAGAAGAGAGGAGAGGAGAAGAAGACGCAAAGACGCTGCTGACGTAACGACGCATAAAAACAGACCAGGAAGAGACAAAAGAAAAGGCAACACTAACAGAGAAGGAAAGCGGAAGACAAGAAAGTGCAACAGGAAGAAGAGGCACGAATAGACAAATACAGGAAAGGAAGGTGGAAAGAGGGACCTAAAAGGAACGGTAGGAACGGAAGGTAAGACCCCAAGACTTAAAATATTTACAAAAAACAATAAAGGGGATACAACTAAAAGAGGCTAAGAGACAATAAGGGGTGAATAAGAGCTGGACACAAAGAAAGACACTAAGAGCCAGGTAAGCAGACACAGGAAAGAACATCACACTGAGAAGACACACATACACAAAGCAGACAGCAGACTAGAAGATATAAGAAATCAAGGCAAAAGGAAGGAAAAGAAATAAATGTAAATAAAGGTAAATTGTTAAGGTGGAAAAAATGGCAACGCAGAGTTCCAAAGGGAAAAGTACACCTCTATTAAAGACTCAAAATCAAACAAAGAAAGACTCTTTAACTGATGACAACACACTCAGCCAAATACTGGCAGAAATTATCAAGATTTCCACTAAACAAGATACACAACACAAAGAACTACAAGATGAAATTAAAAACATGAAAGCAGATCTCAAAAAAGACATGAATAAACTACAAGAAGACCTGGACAAAATGAAAAAAGAAAATCACAAGATTGCCTCTGAACACGGGAAAATGGGAAATAGAATCTCCAAGTTGGAATACATAAACCAAAAATTACAGCAGCAAACCGAAATGATCCAAAATAGAGAACTGGAGTACCAGTTAAGAATTAGAAATTTAGAGGAATCTAAAGAAGAAAATGTAAAGCAAACTCTGATCGAATTGTTAGCAGACCTAATGGATGTCAGCATAGACATTATTGGGAACGATGTAGACAGAGTGTATCGCGTACCTACTGGCTACGCCAAAAAACACAAAACTGCAAGAGATGTGGTCATCACCTTCTGTCGGAAGAGTACCAGAGACGAGATTTTGAAAGAAAATACCAAAAAACCCGTTTTTTATAAAGGTAAAAAAGTAACGATAATGAAAGAAGTAACACAGGAAACCCTAACAAAGCGAAGAAAATACGCTTTTCTAACGGATGAGCTCAAGAAGAAAAAAATAAAATTCAAGTGGGAAAAAGTGGAGGGCATTACCGTCACATTACATGAGAAACGTTATTGGTTTAACACAGAAGAGAAAGCCAAAACCTTCTATACAGAACACATCAATGGCAGACCATATGAAACCCCCCAAAGGGCACCGCAGGACCAACAGACAACGAAAGACTCTAAAAAGCAAGAAAAAACAGACTCAAAACAAGGACGGCAAGACGAGGGTGTTGACAACAGGGAGGAAGACGAAGAAGAAGAAGACAATAGAGAGGAGACCCTATGGAGAGAACGCTGTGAAAGGGAAAATAAAAGATTAAGGGAATTCTCCCCAGAAAACTATCAATTAATACCACAAGAAATCATTCAATGGGAGATGGCAGAGAATAATCATGAATAGGGATATTAAAATACACTCTAACAACATCAATGGGCTGAATTCGCCAAAGAAACGCCAAAAAGTCTTCAACGCACTGAAACAGAAAAATTTGGACTTGATTGCTCTCCAGGAGACGCATATCTCAAGTAGACACACAAAATACTTGGTGAACAAGAAACTAGGCAATGAATTTTACTCATCACATTGTGGGAAAAAAAAGGGAGTTGTGATTTATGCGAAGGATTGGTTAAATCCAGAGCTTGTCTTTAAGGACATGGAGGGGAGATATGTAGGGATATTGATTGAAATAAAAAATCAAAAGTGGCTCATCTGTAATATTTATTCTCCAAATGGGACAAAAGGTAAATTTGTTAAAAACTTAAAAAAAGAGATAGATAGACAAAATTGGGATGAGCTAATAATTCTAGGGGACTTTAATGGGGTGGTAGATAGTAATTTGGACAAATCAGGAGGGAAAAAACAGAATAAAACTTGCCAACTACCCAGTTTCTTTACACAACAATTAGATAAACTTAATCTGCAGGACACTTGGAGGCATCATAACGAAAATACACGAGATTACACCTTTTTCTCAGGGAGACACCTAACATGGTCCAGAATTGATATGGTTTGGGCAACGAAATCAATAAATTTAAAAATTAAAAAAATAGAAATACTGGCCAGGACGCTCTCAGATCACTGCGCAATTGAGTTTACAATCAAAGGAAGGAAAACAACATACAGATGGAGGCTAAAAGACTACCTACTAAAAAGAGAAGAAGACATAGAAAAAAACAGGGCGCTATTAAAAGAATATATTGAACTAAATAAAGGGGACGAGACATCCAAGTGTACACAATGGGAGGCCATGAAGGTGGTCATGAGAGGATATCTCATGCAACAAGATGCGAGAAACAAAAAAAACAAAAATAAAGAAATAAAAGACATTTTAGAAAAACTAACTGAAAACGAGAAATTACTAAAACAAAAGCCAAAGGAAAAAAAAAGAATTCTTGTCATAAACACACTTAGGAAACAACTGCAGCTATTACAAAATGAAAACCTAGAAAAACAAATGAAATTTGCGAGATTAAATTACTTCCAAAACGCAAACAAAACGGGAAAGTGGTTAGCAAATAAAGTTAAGAAACAAAACAAAAACGGTTAATAACTAAAATTAGAATCAAGGACAAAATCTATACAGAAGACACTGGTATAGCCAAGGAATTTACCACCTTTTATAAAGAATTATACCAAAGCCCTATAGTAAATGAAGAAAAAATAACAAAATACCTATGCGAGCTCAAAATGGCAAAATTAACGGAAAAACAAAGAGGCATTTTAAACGGGAATATAACAATGCAGGAGATTGACACAGCAATCAGAAAGCTAAAAAACCAAAAGGCACCAGGACCAGACGGATATTCTGCCATCTTTTACAAAACTTTTCGGAACGAACTAGGCCCCCTCTTCCAGGAGATTACAAACAATATCCTGGAAAAGGGAATTATTCCCAAATCCTGGGAAAAAGCAAATATAGTATTAATACATAAAGACAATACAGATACAACCGAAATCAAGAACTACCGGCCAATATCCCTCTTAAATAATGATTACAAAATTTTCACACTTATAATGGCAGAGAGATTAAAAGAATTCCTGAAGGAATGGATTTCAAAAGAACAATCAGGCTTTCTCCCCGGCAGGCAAATTAAAGACAATACCAGAACACTAATTAACATAATTGAACACTACGAAAGACATAATGAAAAGAAATTAGCACTACTTTTTGTCGATGCGGAGAAAGCTTTCGACAAAATAAATTGGAGCTATTTAAAATTACTAACCAAAGAATTAGATATGGGCTTTCAGTTCAGGAATGTAATAGATGCAATTTACAAAAACCAAAAGGCCTCTATAACAATTAACGGACAAGAAACCCAAACGACGATTCAAATCTCCCAAGGCACGCGGCAAGGATGCCCACTATCCCCATTATTATTTATTCTCATAATGGAAACCCTAATAAGAAATATAATTGGAGATGAAAATTTAAAAGGACCAAAAATTCTAAAACAACAATATAAACTCAAAACATACGCAGACGATGTGGTATGCTTTATTGAAAACCCAACAGAAAGTATTAGGACTTGGATTAAAAAAATACAAGAATTTGGAACATTGGCGGGTTTTTACTTAAACAGACAAAAAACAAAATTGATAACAAAAAATATGAAGAGGGAAGAGGAAGACACTCTACAAAAAATCGCAGGAATCCAAATTGTAACCAAAGTCAAATATTTAGGAGTCAATATTACAAAAAGTAACGCAGCGTTGATAAAAAATAATTATGAAGCTCTATGGAGAGAAATCCAAAAAGATATGGTAAAATGGGGAAAACAAAACTTCTCCTTTATGGGCAAAATTGCACTAGTAAAAATGGTAATACTGCCACGAATGCTTTTTCTCTTCCAGACCATCCCAGTCATTAGGAATAATTACCTTTTTAAAAAATGGAGCACTGACATTTCAAAATTTATATGGGCAAACAAAAAACCAAGGATCAGCCAAAAAATATTAACAGACGATATAAAGCGTGGAGGCCTGGGACTCCCAGACCTAAGAAGCTATTATGAGGCCTGCAATTTAGCTGCCATCAAGGAGTGGACAACTCTCAAAAACAACCATGTACTAATTCTGGAGGGCCACGATTTAAGAGCAGGGTGGCATAGTTATTTATGGTATGACCGTAGAAAGATAGAAAAAAACTTCACAAACCATTTTATTAGAGCGGCCCTGATCAAAACGTGGGAAAAATATAAAAATAGACTTTTCAAACATACCCCACTCTGGATCTCATCAGTCGAGGCAAAACATAAAAAAGAAATAGGGGCAGAAATCTGGCTAACCTATAATCAGACACTAAAGACAAACGAGGAAGGAAAAATGGTATTAAAATCATATGAAGAACTTCAAAAGTTAAACCCAAAAATCACCTGGCTGAATTACTTCCAGATTAGGGAGAGTTTTAAAGAAGATGAAAAATTGGGCTTTGAACAAAAAAGGGGGATATGGGACTCAATTATGGAAAGAAACAACAAAATAATAAAGCTATTATATAAACAGCTTCAAACATGGAATATGGAGGAGGAACAAGTGAAGGAATGCCAAATTAAATGGGCTCAAGATATAGGACACAATATTTCGACAAATCAATGGGAAGAAATTTGGACAAGGAAATTGAAATACACTGCGGCCAGTGATATAAAAGAAAATTGGTTTAAAATGTTTTATCGCTGGCATTACACACCGGACAAAATCGCAAAATTTGGGGGGGAAAAAAACCAGAACATATCCAACAAATGTTGGAGATGTGGGAAAAAAGTAGGCACCTTTTTCCACCAATGGTGGGAATGTGAGAAAATTAAAATTTTCTGGAAAAAAATTCACCAGGCCTCTCAAAAAATTTTAAAAATCAATTTCCAGAAAGAGCCAGAGACTTACCTTTTAGGTATAACAAATGAAACCAAAATGAACAAAACCCAGGATAAAATCATATTTCTATTAAGTACGGCTGCCAGAACAGTAGTGGCGAAAAAATGGAAACAAAAAGAAGCCCCAACCCAAGAAGATTGGATCCTAAAGGCTTTTGACATAATTCAAATGGACAATCTTTCCCAGAGGATAAACGGAGTGACTAAAAAAACAAATTGGACGGGCTTTAAGGATTACTTAAGAACAAAAGAGATATCAGTTATATTAGATCTAACGAACTTCTAGAAGAAATAGGGGAAAACATACACACATACATACTGTCAGCACATGGCACGAAGAAATGGAAGATTTACTACAGAAAATGAAGACTCTTGGAAGACCCTGGGAAGTCACAACCACGGAAAGAACTGTTTTTGGTGATGGGCCCCTCACCTCACTCCTACCCAATCCAGTTACCCCTACCCTTCCCTTACACTCCCTTCCCCTCTCCCCATTACCCCAACACCCTAGCTCTTTCCCCCACCACTCTCCCCCCCTGACTTCCCTAATGTTGTTATAAAAGTAAAAAATAATAATAAAAAAAAAGAAAGAAAGCTGCCACAAACTCCTACCTACGTCCTCCCTCTGTCCTCCCTCGCCCACAAACACTCTCTTTTATTATAGATATAGATATAGATATAGATATAGATATAGATATAGATAATCATTCTTTGTATTTTTTTAAAAATCTTGTAACCTTACTTTCCAGATAACCCTTACAGAATATGAAGTGGACTGAGCCCCTATCAATACCAGGGTTATATCCCAGGTATTGCCCTAACTTTATTCTCCATCTTCATCGGTGTGATACTTCAACTTGTTGATGGGAAGCTTCCCACCAGAGTGGAAATCAGACAGATGGCAAGCTGTTTAACTTCAGCAAGGTTAAAAACCAAGGTTACAACAATATCTGTTATAGACCTCCAGTATGCTGATGACAATGTCGTCTGTGCACATTCAGAAGAAGATCTACAAGCCACTCTAAACACCTTCGCAGAAACAAACGAGAAGCTCGGCCTATCATTGAACATTGAGAAAACCAAAGTGCTGTTCCAGCAGTCACCAGCCAATCCCTTCCCAATTCCAGAGATACAGCTTAATGGTGTAACATTAGAAAATGTTGACCATTTCTGCTACCTTGGCAGCCACCTCTCCACCTGAGGTCTGCAAGTGCAGCATTTTTCAAAATGAAGCAGAGAGTGTTTGAGAACCGGGATATCCATAGGAATACCAAGGTGCTTGTTTAAAAGCTATTGTCCTCCCAACTATACTATACGCCTGTGAGACGTGGACAGTCTATAGACGTCACATGCAACTCTTGGAACGATTGCATCAGCGCTGCCTCTGGATAATCCTGCAAATCTCTTGGGAAGACAAGCAGACAAATGTCAGTGTGCTGGAAGAAGCAAAGACCACCAGCATCGAAGCAATGGTTCTCCACCATCAACTCTGCTGGACTGGCCACATTGTCTGGATGCCTGACCACCGTCTCCCAAAGCAGTTGCTCTAATCCAAACTCAAAAACAGAAAATGGAATGTTGGTGGGCAGGAAAAGAGATTTAAAGATGGGCACAAAGCCAACCTTAAAAACTCTGGCATAGACACTGAGAACTTGGAAGTCCTGGTCCTTGAGCACTCCAGCTGGAGGTCAGCTGTGACCAGCAGTGCTGCAGAATTTGAAGAGGCACAAATCGAGGGCAAAAAAGAGAAATGTGCGAAGAGGAAGGCAGTCAAGCCAACCCTACCGAGACTGCCTTCCACCTGGAAACCAATGCCCTCACTGCGGGAGAAGATGCAGATCAAAAATAGGGCTCCGCTGAATCCCATTAGTTGTGGAATTGGGTCAAACTTGGCACAAAGAACTCCCAACAGAAAATACTGGAAGGGTTTGGTGGGCATTGATCTTGAGTTTGGGAGTTGTAGTTCACCTACATCCAGGCCCCTGTGGACTCAAATAATGATTGATCTGGACCAAACTTGGTACGAATACTCAATACTCAATCAAAGAGCATTCTGAACTCCATCGCTGATAGAATTGAACTAAACTTGGCACATAAAACTCCCATGACCGACTGAAAATACTGGAAGGGTTTGAGTTTTGGAGTTGTAGTTCACCTACATCCAGAGAGCACTGTGGACTCAAACAATGATAGATCTGGAATACACTTGGCACGAATTCTCAATATGCCCAAATGTGAACACTGGTGGAGTTTGGGAAAAACAGACATTGACATTTGGGAATTGTAGTTGCTGGGATTTATTGTTCACCTACTATCATTAGCATTCTGAACCCCACCAGCAATAGAATTGGGCCAAACTTCCCATACACAGCCCCCATGACCAAGAGAACGTGTTTTCTGATGGTCTGTGGTTGAGAAACGCTGGACTAGTGCTTCTGGATAAGAATGCTTGTGACTTAAATGGACAGGTGTATTACAACCCCCATATCCATGGACCACTATCTGTGGTTTCATGTATTCACTTCTGACAAAATAAGGCCTCTCTAGTCATTTTCTAGGTGTTTCTGCATGGCTTTATTTATCTTGTACTGTGGGTCCTTCAGTTTGACACCTATAAAAGGCTGTCCTCTCAGAATCCCAGAACGGCTTCCGCCCCTCCAGAGGAACAGTGGACATGATCTTCACTGCACGACAGCTCCAAGAAAAATGCAGGGAACAAAATCAACCTCTGTACATGCATTCATTGACCTTACAAAGGCATTCAACACAGTGAATCGCAGTGCTCTCTGGACCATCCTCCAAAAAATCAGGTGCCCTAACAAATGTGTGAACATCCTGCGGCTCCTCCATGACAACATGATGGCAACAGTCTTGGACAGAATGGCTCCCAAAGGGACCCATTTAAGGTGGAATCAGGTGTCAAACAGAGATGTGTTATTGCCCCAACCTTATTTTCCATCTTCATCACTATGATTCTTCATCTTGTTGATGGGAAGCTTCCGACCAGAGTGGAAATCATCTATTGGACAGATGGCAAACTATTTATCCTCAGCAGACTGAAAGCCAAAACCAAGGTTACAACAACATCTGTTATAGAACTCCAATATGCTGATGACAACATCATCTGTGCGCATTCAGAAGAAGACCTACAAGCCACTCTAAACACCTTCACAGAAGCATATGAGAAGCGAGACCTGTCATTTAACATCAAGAAAACCAAAGTGCACTTCCAGCAGTCACCAGCCAATCCCTCTCCAATGTTGACCATTTCCGCTACCTTGGGAGCCACCTCTCCACAAAAGTCAACATTGACACTGAAATACAACACCACCTGAGCTCAATACCTCAAACAGAGAGTGTTTGAGGACCAGGACATCCATAAGGATACCAAGGTGCTTGTTTATAAAGCTATTGTCCTCCCAACCCTGCTTTACGCCTGAGGGACATGGACTATCTACAGATGCCACATGCAACTGATTCCATCAGCATTGCCTTCGAAAAATCCTGCAAATCTCTTGGGAGGACAAGTGGACAAATGTCAGCATGCTGGAAGAAACAAAACCACCAGCATCGAAGCGATGGTCCTCCACCATAACTCCTCTGGACAAGCCATATTATCCAAATGCCCAACCACTGTCTCCCAAAGCAGTTGCTCTACTCTGAACTCAAGAATGGAAAATGGAATGTTGGTGGGCAGGAAAAGAGACTTAAGATGCGCACAAGGCCAACCTTAAAAACTCTGGCATAGACCCTGAGAATTGGGAAGCCTGGCCCTTGAGCACTCCAGCTGGAGGTCAGTTGTGACCAGCAGTGCTGTGGAATTTGAAATGGCACGAATGGAGAGCGAAAGAGAGAAATGTGCCAAGAGGAAGGTGTGTCAAGTCGACCCCGACCGGGACTCCCTTCCACCTGGAAACTAATGCCCTCACTGCGGGACAAGATGCAGATCAAGAACAGGGCTCCACAGTCATCTATGGACACATCCCCAGTAGACCGATCTTGGAAGACAATCTTACTTGGACAATGAGGGATCGCCTAAATAAGTAAGCCCTCTGTGAAACAGAGGGCATGGCCACCCTAGTCAAGGGTTGTAGTGTGCTGTCACACGCAGGGCCTGTAGTAATTGACTATTAACAGGATAGAATCATAGAATCAAAGAGTTGGAAGAGACCTCATGGGCCATCCAGTCCAACCCCCTGCCAAGAAGCAGGAATATTGCATTCAAATCACCCCTGACGTGATCTTTATGTGCCCAGTGGGACGCCGGGGTGCCTCGGCTGAGAGGCCCTATGAATTTCCCTATACAAAATCTTTAGAAACTTGGAAAGTTTAACAAAGTTCTTTATTGATGCAACAAATCAGTCAAATACTTCTTAAATCTTCAACCAAATATTTCTTAACTTGTCCACAATGGACAGGCAACTGGCTCCATGAACTGTTTCTTTTTCCCTACAGGTGTTGGCTATTCAAACAAATAGCCAACACCTGTAGGGAAAAGGTCCACAAGGCTAAAGCACAAAACGAGCTCAGGCTTGCCAGGGACATTAAAAACAACAAAAAGGGATTCTTTTCTTATGTCAGGAAAAACAAGGAGGCGATAGGGCCTCTTCGAGGAGAAGATGGGGCAATGCTGACAGGGGATAGGGAAAAGGCAGAACTACTTAATACCTTCTTTGCCTCAGTCTTCTCACAAAAAGAAAGTCATCTTCAACCTCAGCAAGACGGAGTGGATGAGGGAATTGAGGACATCCAACTCCAAATTGGGAAACAAGTCGTACAGGAATACCTGGCCGCTCTAAATGAGTTCAAGTCCCCAGGGCCGGATCAACTACACCCAAGAGTATTGAAGGAACTAGCGGAACCATTGGCAACCATCTTTGAGAGTTCTTGGAGAACAGGAGAAGTTCCAGCAGATTGGAGGAGGGCCAATGTGGTCCCAATCTTCAAGAAGGGAAAAAAGGATGACCCAAACAACTACTGTCCGGTCAGCCTCACGTCAATACCAGGCAAGATTCTGGAAAAGATTGTTAAGGAAGTGGTCTGCAAACACTTAGAAACAAATGCGGTCATTGCTAATAGTCAACATGGATTTATCAAAAACAAGTCATGCCAGACTAATCTGATCTCTTTTTTCGATAGTTACAAGCTGGGTAGATGGGAGGAATGCCGTGGATGTAGCGTACCTGGATTTCAGTAAGGCCTTCGACAAGGTGCCCCATGACCTTCTGGCAAGGAAACTAGTCCAATGTGGGCTAGGCAAATCTACGGTGAGGTGGATCTGTAATTGGTTAAATGGACGAACCCAGAGGGTGTCACCAATGCTTCCTCTTTATCCTGGAAAAAAGTGACGAGCGGAGTGCCGCAAGGTTCCGTCCTGGGCCCGGTCCTGTTCAACATCTTTATTAATGACTTAGATGAAGGGTTAGAAGGCAGGATCATCAAGTTTGCAGACGACACCAAATTGGGAGAGATAGCCAATACTCCAGAGGACAGGAGCAGGATTCAAAACGATCTTGACAGATTAGAGAGATGGGCCAAAACTAACAAAATGAAGCTCAACAGTGACAAATGCAAGATACTCCACTTTGGCAGGAAAAACGAAATGCAAAGATACAGAATGGGGGATGCCTGGCTCGAGAGCAGTACGTGTGAAAAAGATCTTGGAGTCCTCGTGGACAACAAGTTAAACATGAGCCAACAATGTGATGTGGCGGCAAAAAAAGCCAATGGGATTTTGGCCTGCATCAATAGGAGCATAGTGTCTAGATCTAGCGAAGTAATGCTACCCCTCTATTCTGCTTTGGTTAGACCACACCTGGAATATCGTGTCCAATTCTGGGCACCAGAATTCAAGAGAGATATTGACAAGCTGGAATGTGTCCAGAGGAGAGCGACTAAAATGATAAAAGGTCTGGAGAATAAGCTCTATGAGGAGCGGCTTAAGGAGCTGGGCATGTTTAGCCTGAAGAAGAGAAGGCTGAGAGGGGATATGATAGCCATGTATAAATATGTATAAATATTTGAGAGGAAGCCACAGGGAGGAGGGAGCAAGCTTGTTTTCTCCTTTCCTGGAGACTAGGACGTGGAACAATGGCTTCAAACTACAAGAGAGGAGATTCCATCTGAACATGAGGAAAAACTTCCTGACTGTGAGAGCTGTTCAGCAGTGGAACTCTCTGCCCCGGAATGTGGTGGAGGCTCCTTCTTTGGAAGCTTTTAAACAGAGGCTGGATGGCCATCTGTCAGGGGTGATTTGAATGCAATATTCCTGCTTCTTGGCAGGGGGTTGGACTGAATGGCCCATGAGGTCTCTTCCAACTCTTTGATTCTATGATTCTATGAGGGAAATCCTTTTGACCCTTCCCTGGGCAATCTGTCTTTTAGGCTTAGCTGGCATGGGGCCCTACTCCCGGGTCCAATTTGCTTTATGGGTACCTGAGTAGACCTTACTGGCTAAAACTCTGACAATTTTCCAGCTGGAGTCCTTTGGATTTTTTCCAAGTATGCTGTGGAACTGTTTCTTTAACCCCAATAAGGGCTGTGCTGCGTTTCTTAGTAAAGCTGTGAGAATTGTGTTCCCCAGCCAAGCTTGTAAGAAATGAAGCTTTTCTACAGGAGGGAAAACTCACACGTCCTGTAGTTGGGCTTCAAACTGTAAGATTGAACAAACTGTCTCCCTTTCCCTCCTGAATCTGGGGAAAAGGGCGGTTCCAAAAGCCCCAACAATGATAGGCAGGCTGCTAGCCTATGACTGCATCTTAGGGACAGCTTAACTGCAAAATGTCTGTCTAACAGAAACACATGCAAACTAACCATGCAAAGAAAAAGAAAATTTAGCTTCTGGCACAGTCGTGACAGCACATGTAATATTCATGCTTTATCATTTGTTAGATAGACTCTTATGAGGGTAGACTACTTTACTGTTGTACACTGTTTGTTATGCTGACGGTAGGAAGGCCTCCTGTGTGGAAAAATACCTTTTTTTATTTCCTTTAACTAAGAGGTGAAAACACACCTTCCTTTCCCAGCATCAAGCAACCTGGATATATGATGGCAGCACCTGGCAGATCTAAGACCAGTTCCGAGACTTTGGGGGTCTGGACCTTATTTATTTATTTACTAGCTGTACCCACCACACGTTGCTGTGGACAATCTTTCTCTCCTTTTTAATTTCTCTCCTTCCTTCCCCAACTCCCTCTTTTCTTCCTTCCCTGTTTTTCTTTCCCTTCTTCTTTCTTCCTTCTCTACCTGCTTCTTTTCCTGGTTCCTTTGCTCTTTGGTTCCATCCTTCCTTGTCTCTTTCCTTCCTTCCTCTTTCCCTCTTTTGTTCTTTCTCTCCTTCCTTCCCTCTTTCACCTTTTTATTTCCTTCTCTCCTTCCTTCTCTACCTTTCTTTCTTTACTTCCCCTTCCCTCCTTCTTTCCCTCTTTCTCTCCCTCTTTCTCTCCTTCCTTCTCTACCCTTCTTTCTTTCCTTTTCTCCTTCCCTCCTTCTCTCCTTCCTTCCTTCCCCCTTTCTGTGTATGTTTTGTGTGTATATATGCATATATGTGTGTGTATATTGTGTGTATATATGCATATATGGTTGCATTTAAGGGGGTTGGACTATATGGCCCATGTGGTCTCTTCCAACTCTTATGATTCTATAAAGGACACTGTATTTGTGTGTATATATGTGTGTGTGGTTTTGTGCATGCATTGTAAAATATTTGGATTTGGGGGGTGTTTTTGCTTTTAAGTCCCTTCTGCTGTGTTTTTCAGGTTTTTTATGAGTGGTGGTCACGCATTGGCTTGATAGGTGTCTTGTGTCCAAATTTGGTGTCAATTCAGCTAGTGGTTTTTGAGTTATGTTAATCCCACAAACAAGCATTACATTTTTATTTATATAGACTAGCCATCCCCAGCCATGCATTGCTGTGGCCCAGTCTGGTGATCTGGAAAATAAAGTGATGAGAAAGTGTTGGTTGCTAATATGTATAATTTTTTATGCTTGTGGGCAAACAGTATTTCTTGCTGTTTCTTTGTCAGTGTTGATGTTGAGATGGGGGACATGAGAGAAGCCTCCTCGCAGGATTGCAAGACATCTGGGCGTCCCCTGGGTGACGTCTTCATAGACGGCTGATTCTCTCACTCCAGAAGCAACCAGAAGCGACTTGCAGCATGCAAGCAAGCAATCAAAACAACCAACGAACCTTTTCAGGACCAACCATGACAATAATGTCAATCAACATTGAAGGCATGTCAGCTGCCAAAGAACAACTGCTCTATGAACTGTGCCGAGATAAGAAATGTGATGTGCTGTGTGTCCAAGAAACACACAGGGATGAACAACAGAAACGACCCAAAGTTCCATGATTGATCCTAGGAGTAGAAAGACAACATGCGCCCCATGGCCTTGATGCCATCCACTGGGATGCCACTCTCTGCAGCTGCTGTAGCTGCTCCTATCCTGAAGGAATGTCCCCCAAACTCAATATGTGGAAGGCCCAGTTCCCTGAGTGACCTGCGGAAGATAGCCAAGGCTCCCATCTTGGTGAACAAATAGCGGGCCCGGAGTGATGCCACATGCCCCCAGGAACTTAGAAAGGGTCCACACTGGGCACAGTTGCCCTGCTTGAGATCCCTTGATGGTGAGGGAGACCCCCCCCCCGGTCTGTCTTGGACCTCCGAATTCAAATAGACATGGAGCTGCCCTGGATCACAATGTCCCCTAGTTGCAGAGCCCTATGCGATGAGTCTGCCTTGGAATCAGCTACAACCTCCCCCAAATGAAGGGCCCCAAAGAAGGAAGTGGTGAAGGCTGCTTGAAACAACTTCTCCTCGTAATGCGACACGCAGATCATCCTGAGGATCCTGGAGAGGCGGCAGAGGATCTTGTAGGAAAGTGGCCATCTGGAGTCCTCCCACTTTGTTTATTTATTATTTATTTATTTATTTGTTTATTTCTATACCGCATATTTCAGCCCAGACAGGTGACTCAATGCGGTTTACATGGTACAAATTATCAACAATGTCAGTGCAATTAAAACGCAACAAGTGCGACAAACAGGATCAACAACATCAATCCACAACAGTTAACAAATCAGAACAAGACAGTCAACAAACACAACATAACGCCTCAGTGAAATCAGATCCGTTCTCATAATCCTTGTGACATTCCTATGTTCCATTTACCGTCTTCCTTTGGTTGGTTGCACTGCTCAACCAAACGCTTGTTCATAAAGCCAGGTCTTAACCTTTCTCCGAAACGCCAGCAACGAAGGTGCCTGTCTGATGTCTGCCGGTAAGGCATTCCATAGCCGAGGGGCCACCACTGAGAAGGCCCTGTCTTTCGTCCCCGCCAAGCGCGCCTGTGACGCAGGTGGGACCGAGAGCAGGGCCTCCCCAGACGATCTTAATGTTCTAGTCAGTTCATAGGTGGAGATGCGTTCGGAGAGGTAAGTAGGGCCAGAACCGTTTAGGGCTTTATAGGCTAAAGCCAGCATCTTGAATTGTGCTCGGTAGCGAATTAGCAGCCAGTGGAGCTGGCTCAACAGAGGGGTGGTATGCTCCCTGAGTGCCGCTCCCGTTAGCAACCTGGCTGCCGAGCGCTGGACCATCTGAAGCTTCCGGGCAGTCTTCAAGGGCAACCCCACGTAGAGCGCGTTGCAGTAATCAATCCGGGATGTAACCAGAGCGTGGACTACCGTGGCCAAGTCAGACTTCCCAAGGTACGGGCGCAACTGGCGCACAAGTTTTAGTTGTGCAAATGCTCCCCTGGACACCGCCGAAACTTGGGGTTCCAAGCTTAGCGAAGAGTCCAGGATCACACCCAAGCTGTGAACCTGCGTCTTCAGGGGGAGTGTAACCCCGTCTAACACAGGCTGTAACCCTATACCCTGTTCAGCCTTTCGACTGACCAGGAGTGCCTCTGTCTTATCTGGATTCAGTTTCAATTTGTTCACCCTCATCCAGTCCGATACAGCGGCCAAGCAGCGGTTCAGGACCTGAACAGCCTCCTTAGTAGTAGGTGGAAAGGAGTGACAGAGTTGGACATCATCTGCATACAGATAACACCGTACCCTGAAACTCCGGATGATCTCTCCCAACGGCTTCATGTAGATGTTAAATAACATGGGGGACAATATTGAGCCCTGCGGGACCCCACAAGACAATGGTTGTGAGGTAGAGCAGTTGTCCCCCAGCAACACCTTCTGAGTACGATCCTCTAGGAAGGACCTGAGCCACTGCAAAACAGTGCCACCAAGGCCCATTCCCGCGAGGCGTCTCAGAAGGACACCGTGGTCAACGGTATCGAAGGCCGCTGAGAGGTCCAGCAGAACTAACAGGGACACACTCCCCCTGTCTAGCTCCCTGCGCAGATCATCCACTAAGGCGACCAAGGCTGTCTTGGTACCATGTCTCGGCCTGAAGCCAGACTGTGCCGGATCTAGATTGTCTACCAAGAATACCTGGAGTTGTGAGGCCACCACACGTTCCAGGACTTTGCCCAAAAAGGGAAGATTGGAAACAGGCCGATAGTTGACGAATTGAGTGGGATCCAGTGATGGTTTTTCAACAGCGGTTTTATCACAGCTTGTTTTAAGCTGGCTGGAATTTTGCCTTCCCGAAGGGAGGCATTAACCACCACCTTCACCCACTTGGCCAATCCCCCTCTGGCCTCCTTTAGAAGCCAGGATGGGCAGGGGTCTAGGATGCATGTGGTTGCCCTCATTCCTCCAAGTATCTTGTCCACATCCTCAGGTTTCACCAATTGAAATGAATCCAACAAAATCAGATAAGCAGATGCTCGTGTTACATCCTCTGAGACTGCCGTTAACATGGTGTCCAGGTTAGAACGGATCAAAGTGACTTTGTCCGCAAAGAACCGAGCAAATGCTTCACAGTGGGCCATCGAGTTGTCAGGGTTCCCATCCGGAGTGGTGGGATTTAATAGACCTCTGACAACTCGAAACAGCTCAGCCGGATGGTTCTTTGTGGATGCAATATTGGCAGCAAAGAAAGATTTCTTTGCTGCCTTTATTGCCGCGGCATATGTCCTAAGAAAGGCAATATACCGTGTTCGATTTAACTCGCTCGGGTCCGAATGCCACATGCGCTCTAGTCTCCTCTTACTACGCTTCATTGCTGCCAGTTCTCGTTGAACCAAGGCGCTGGTTTAGCTCGGCTACTTGAGAGGGGACGTTCTGGAGCAATCGTGTTTATTGCCCTAGTCATTCCCCCGTTCCAGAGGGATACCAGGGCATCAACAGAATCACCAACCGAGGTGGCGGGGAAATCCCTAAGAGCCGTCAGGAATCCATTCGGATCCATTAGCCTCCTGGGGACCAACTTAATGGGTCCCCCACCTCTGCAGAGGTTGGGAGGTGCAGTGAGTCTAAAGCTGACCAGATAGTGGTCGGTCCATGGCAACGAAGAGATGGACAACTCCTCAACACCGCCACCTTGCTCCCATCCCTGGCAGAAAACCACATCCAATGTGTGTCCAGCACTGTGTGTGGGGCCAGATACTTGTTGGGACAGCCCCATGGTTGCCATGGAAGTCATGAAGTCCTGAGCCGCTCCTCCTAGGGTAGTCTTAGCGTGTACATTGAAGTCCCCCAGCACAAGGAGCCGCTGGGACTCCAATGCCAGGCTCGAGACCACCCCTGCTAGCTCAGGTAGGGAGACCGTAGTGCAGTGAGGTGGGCGGTACACTAACAGAATCCCTATTCTGTCCCGGTCACCCACCCTCAGGTGGACACATTCAAAGTTAGTTGACTGCAGGATGGGGCCTCTGGTCAGAGGGATGGAATTTTTATAGACTACCACAACTCCGCCTCCCCGCCCTCCAGGTCTCGATTGGTGCTGTACGGAGAACCCTGGAGGACAAAGCTGGGGCAAATTTACTCCTCCAGCTTCGTCCAGCCAGGTCTCCGTAATGCACGCCAGATCTGCCCGTTCTTCCAGAATTAGATCTTGTATGAAGGATGTTTTGCCGTTGACAGATCTGGCGTTCAGCAGCACCATCTTCAACCCAGAGGGGCCGCCATCCTGGGTACCCCGGCTTACCATGTCAGGAGACCGATTACAAATGATTAAATTTCTTCCTCTTTCCCTAGGCCGAATTTGGGTTGTTAAGTTTTCACTATCTCTAGGCCGAATTGGCAGTCTCCCTTTCCTGCATCTCCCCCTCCCCGTTATGGTTTCTATGGGGACCCCTTGGCTAGTGGAATACCTCTCTTCTTCCATATTGCACTTCGAGTTCATAACTTCATCCCATGTTTTAATCCAAATTGTTCGCTGCGTTAATTTCCCCTTTTGCCATGTTACTTCATTCCAATCTTTCTCCTTCCATCCGCTCCACCTTCCATTCCCTTCCCAACCCACCACTAATACTGTTAGTAGGTACCAAGGAATGAAAGGCGACATAGGTGAACAGGGTTGGTATAGGTCACTGGAATACAAAGAGGTAGCAGGTATTAAAGTGCTAATTGTTAAAGTGCTAGTTGTTAAAGTCAAGAATTGCTAAAGTGCACTATGCTATCACGTTAACTAATGTTAACTACAATGCTGTAATGGGGCTTGATAGTATTAAAGTGCTCGAGTTTAAAGTGCTTGATGATTAAAGTGCTGGCCACGGAGAATTAGCAGCGTTTGGTCAAGACGGTCGTATTAACAGTGTAATAGCAGTAGTTATTCAATCAGTTATCAATCTCGTTGGTCAATCTTAATACTCATTTGGTCCCCCTCCCCCTAATACATCGGTCCCAGGGGTGGGAGCAGATCTTAAGGAAACAGTAGAATGTGAAGTAAGGATTGCCACAATGCCCAAAATCTGGTTAAGTTAGTTCACGTTTCTTCCGGAATTGGAGGCAGTAACACAATAGATGACAATTCAATGATGGTGACTGATGGCAGTTCTGTAACAGCAGTTGTGTTAACAATTCAGTCCACCAGGAGATGTACCAGTAGCACTAAGTTGACGGTGCTCTCTAGTGACCAATCGCAGCTGGTAGGGAGATGATTGGGTTTTGTCGGCTCTCTCTGGCAACAGGGACGCCGCTCCTGGGGCCTCCGCCAGATGTAGAATGTGGAGGTGGCACAACATTAGCACAACATTAGCATTTAAAACAGTAATCATGATAACTACATCAATATAACAATACATCAAGACTTGAAAGTTTGCTTGTTGATGACCCTCACCACTGCCTGGTTGTCACACCAAAAATGAACCCTCTTCTTGAACAGGTCGGTCCAGATGTGCACCGCCACCAGTATTGGAAAGAACTACAAGAAAGTGAGGTCTCTGAGCAGGTTACCTGTCCTCCAACTGTCAGGCCGTCTAGCGGCACACCAGTGTCCTTGTAGAAAAACCCCGAAGCCGATGCTCCCTGCTGCATCTGAGTACACCTGTAGCTCACTCCCGGGCTCTGCCACATTTGCTCTGCCACATGGAAACCCCATTAAACCTTTTTAAAAACTGCAGCCATACCTTGAGGTCTTCCCTCATTCTCAGAGACGCTCTAATCCTGCGGTGGGGTGCGCGCACCCCGGCCATGGCCCGTGCAAGCCGGGCACAGAAGGGTCTGCCAGGTGACACCACCTTACAAGCAAAGTTGAGATGGCCCAAAAGCGCCTGCAGTTCTTTTAAGGTTACCGTCCGCTTGGCCGCAGAAGGGGCCCCCGGTGGTGCAGTGGGTTAAAGCACTGAGCTGCTAAGCTTGTTGATCGAAAGGTCGCAGGTTCGATTCTGGGGAGCGGCGTGAGCTTCCGCTGTCAGCCCTAGCTTCTGCCAACCTAGCAGTTCGAAAACATGCAAATGTGAGTAGATCAATAGGTACCGCTCTGGCGGGAAGGTAACGGTGCTCCATGCAGTCATGACCTTGGAGGTGTCTACGGACAACGCTGGCTCTTCGGCTTAGAAATGGAGATGAGCACCACACCCCAGAGTCAGACATGACTGGACTTAATGTCAGGGGACTACCTTTACCTTTACCTCCGCTTGGCCGTAGCTTCCTCGACCCACTTCCGCAGCGAAGAGAGCTTGTCTGCTGGCAGACAGGACAGACATCGCACAGAATCCAGCTGAATTCCCAGGAATACAATTGAGATGGAGGGGTCTTCTGTCTTTTCCTGTGCTAAAGGGATGCCAAAAACCCTGGCCATTGCCATGAATGTTCGTAACAAATGGGCGCATTCCCCGCTATCCGGACCACCCACGAACAGGAAGTCGTCGAGGTAATGAATGATGGAACTGGAGTGGGACAAATTCCTGGCCACCCACTCAAGGAAGGTGCTGAAGGTCTCAAAGGCAGCACAGCTAACTGAACATCCCATAGCCTTATCAAAATACCACTGGCCATTGAATTTAAAGCCCAGAAGGGGCTTTAGGTGCCCAGGGAGAAGCCTGCTGGGTGCCCAGGGAGAAGCCTGAAGGTCGATTGGACATCGCATTTGGCCATAAGGGCACCCAGGCCTTTTCCTTGCACCAGTCTAACAGCCTGGTTGAAAGAGGCGTATTTTACTGAGCAGAGTTCTGGAGGAATTGCATCATTCACCGACTCTCCTTTGGGATATGAAAGGTGGTGAATAAGGCGGAATTCGCCTGGAGTTTTCTTGGGAACCAAGAGTTTTCTTGGGAAGTTGTCCAGGGGTGGGGCCCTGAAGGGGCCTGCAATTCTCCCAGCTGCCTGTTCTTTAGCTATTGCTTGCTCCTAATGCTGGGCCCTACCTTGGTGAGCCAGATGTCATGGTTGATGAGGTCCCACCTGGCTCGGGCACTTTGGGATGCCCGTTTGCAAAATACGGTATCATATGCTATTGTAGTGGTCAGCAGAAGAGAATGATTATAAAAATGTATTTAAAATGAATATAGAAAAGAATACCTTGAGAGAGAGCTCTGCGGCCGGGAGGTTTGGTAGAGGAGCGAAGTGTTCCAAAGACGAAAGTAAATGTGTAGGCTTCAGAGATCAAGGAAGTTAAATATTAATGGGACATGACATTTGGGAAACAATAGTAAGTGAGATGTTTGTCGTCAAGGGAATGTTTTTGGCAGCTAGACAAGAACACCTGCATGAGTAATTGATCTAAGACTAAAACACCTAAAAGGTCAGCTAGCGCCACCTTGCGCTGCGTTGATGTAAATAGCAGGCAAGGTCAGATCTAAAGGAATCAATTCTAGTGAATTACGAGTATGGGAATAATTAAGATTTGAAACAATTAGAAGTACGTCAATATAACACGTCATCGTGGTGTATGGGAAAAAGCAATGAGTAAGGACCTCTGTTAATGATTATATCTGTGTAAATGTCAAGACAGTTCTACGCATGTCTAGACCAGTGGACTTCTGCTATAAATATTGTAACCTGACTGACTTTCAATACGCTTCAGATCTTGTTTCTGAGCATCCTATCAACTTGATAGTAAATTTGCCTGGAATCAAATTGCAGTCTCTGTCTCCTTCCTGCTTGATTGTGCTCTAAAATGATCTTGGGCAAAGTATGTGCCGCAACAAATGGGGGCTCGTTCCGGGACCTGAGCCAACAAGGAGAGGAATAGAGACGAAGCCTCTTTTGAGGGCCTGATTGCCCCCACTCAGCGGGTCAGGTAAGACGATGATCAGAAGGGGCGATACGGGTACCCATTGAAAGAAACGACCCGGCTGATCCTCGCCTTCCCTACCTCCAGACTGGGGGTACATTGAGAAATTAATAGCTTTGATTCCATGGCACAGGTAAGGGAAAAGGCCTAAAAGGGAAAAGGTACAAGGAGAAGTACCTGGGGAATATTTCACTGTAAGATTACTGCAGAAATCAAGTGAAAACCCCCCGAGTGATTGTTTTCGCTACAGAAATCACACTCACAGGTTGGAGGAATACCCTTTCAGGGGGAAAGTAATAAGTCTGTTTTGTGTTTTGGGGTTTATGTTGTTTGTGTCCATATGCTTTACCCCTTCTTGCTGCTTTGCAACCCTATGCACACATTTGTGTATCAATGCCTGTTTTTGTTGTGGAGATGTGTATAATGAAAAGAGACAAATGGTTTCAGTCTTCGGGGAAAAAGCCAAGATGGAAAAGAAAAAGAAAAATGAAAAATGAGAAAAATGAGAGAGAGAAAAAAGGAAAGAAAGAAGGGAAACGCTACGTGCAATATGAAGAAATGGTGCCTGTCTTTTGGGACAAGGAGAAAATGTTCGTTTACATTTTCTGGACAACTTGAATGTATGTGGATGGCTAGCCAAAAAAGGAATGTGTGGAAACTGTTTGTGTGGGGAAAAAAATAATCTTTACAGGTTTCAAATAAAAAGGAAAAAGAGGATAATTCAGAAAAAACCTGGAAAAATACACAGGACGATGGAAAATGCCAAGTTTATATGTTTTCATGTGGGTAAGCAAAAACCAAGAAGAAAGTTAAAGGTATGTGAAGAAGGTATGTGTAGGGAAAGCAAGGAAAAGCAAGTCAGAATAAGAGAATAGGGTCAATCACAGGAGAAAAACCAAGATGTGTAATTGCCTAGGACAAGATAGAATTGAAATGAGAAATGAAGCCAGAGAATATAGAGCACAGTGATACAGTGATACAGTGGTGATGAAATGATAGGAAGAGAAATGTAAAGATCTAGCATTTGCTTAATAATAGAAACCTGAAATGTTGAGATGTGAATGAATAGATTCCCTTTTTGAAAGTTTAGATAAATGTGTGGCAATATTGCAGTTTAGAATAAGTGAATGCATGTATGAAGACAGATTTGGATGCATCAAGACTGTTATGTGAGGTTGATTATGTTTAATTATTATATGTTTAAACATTTGATGGGTTGAAAAGAGAAATTAATTATTATGTGTTGAGAGTATTCAAGAATGGCCAACTTGAATGCCCTCACTAGGAAAAGGGAAAGGAAAAATTGGAAACTTTTTGAAAAAGAAAAATTGAAACTGTACCATACAGGGGAAAAGTGGTGACAATTTGAGATACATTTAAATTTAGAAGATTTTGTGGGAAGAGCAGTGACAAATTGAATGTTATGAAGATATTTGCTAATATATTTTAGTAATTGACATGTACACCCCCTCTTAAAAATCCAAAATGTCGACAACTGAATTGATAGGTGAATGAAGATAGATGAGGGTAATATGATGTGGAAGGAAAGGGGAATTAAGCATTAAGAAGTACAAATTTTGGAAATATTAATGATTTTACATTGGCCTGTTACAGTACCCTCTGTTGTGTTAGAAGACCCAGAGTGGCTGGAAAAATTTTGGAAGTGTGATCCCTGTGATAAAAAAAAAAGTGGAAAGGGTCTACTGCTTGATGAATGTCCTAATGCTAAGAGGGAATGCCAAATTGCGGATGAATTAAGCCTGCTTAAAAAGGAGACCATACAGTGACGGGCCCTTACAATTTAGGAGTTGATCAACGGTATAAAGAACTAATTACATCGTACATAAATAAGAAGACATATTTCAAAGACTTAAAATATAAGAGGATAAAAGTTGCTCTAAATAAGAGAGAGATCCAGCTGTAAGAAGAAAGAAGAAAGAAGATTGGATGGACTTTCAGGGTTGGGAGTGTGTTATTGTGGGACTCCTTATCATCTTGGGGTTGGTATGGTTGTGTTACAATTATAGGCATGTTTTTGGGGGAAAGTGTATTCACGTAGGCATGTGGTATATTTATTACCTGATTGAGTGTACTCATCCCGAAGGTAGTACAAGGAGGGATGGGAACAAAAACATATTCCATCAGATGAGTCAGGATATAGCAAAGGAGACAGAAGTTACTGAGTGTTGGATTTGCAGTCATGGGCCTACTTCCCAGCGTGAGGGATGGCCACTAAAGGTAGGGGACATTATTAAGTCAAAAAGGATGGAGCACCTTACAGCCTCAAAATTATGAGATGATTGAAATCTTACTTGATCCAGAAAAAAGCTATAGTGACACATAAAGGGATCTCACCGAAGGCCCCAGCATGTATCACTTGGGAAAGAGATGAGAGGTGGACAAGATCAGGAAAACCTTCTCCACACACACCAAATAGAACTTGGTCATTATCCCTATTGCAATCTCCTTCTCCATGTATTTAAAACAGAGGCTTCCGAGGACATTAGCCTCTTAGCCCATTTAGAGCATTCTAAAAGGGTAAAAAGATTTGATGGTGTTGTTTTACTGGAACTGGGTACCCACATTAAACAGGCCCAAGCAAAAGCTGCCAGCAAAAACTGTGACCAGCCAAGGACCCCCAGCAGGGAGGTACCGCAGGGTCAAGGGGAACCCCCCTTTGAGAGACCACCAAATGAAACATCACAGCAGAGTCGAGGGGAACCAAATCCTGCCAGAGTGGTAAAAGAGGTGGAAACCCGTCAGGCTGTGCCAAAAATCTCTGGTAACAAAGGGAAGATTACCCACCCCGGGCTGTATCGGATTTGCGGGCAGTGGGCAGGAAAGATTTTGCCACCTTTTTGGGTTGGAACATGAACGATAGGTACCCTAATGCTAGCAGATGTGACAATATATATAGAACAACCATCCTAAATGACTTGGAAAAGAGAACAACGTTTAAAAGGGAGTTTATGATGAAGAGATTGGATATGATCCAGACAGAACTTATTTAAATGAAAGAGAAAGGTTGGGAGCCATCTTGTTCCCTGCTATGGGTTTAGCTTTGAATATAAGACAGATTTGGAAACTCTCGGCTCAAGTTGAAAGGTTGGAAAGAAAGAAAAAACAGTGGCTGGAATAAGGGCTTTGCAGCTATAATGATAAAACCTCTTTATGAAGTTACAAAGGGGGGTGAAAGGGAACCATTTAATTGGACCCCCAAATGTGCCCAAACATTTGCATAGTTGAAAGCAAGCTTTGATGCAAGCATCGGCTTTGGGCTTGCTTGAATTGAAGATGCCATTCACACTTTATGTTGGTGAACAAGACGGAATAGCAGGAGGGGTGCATACCCAGCTATTAGGAACCGAGACCAGTAGCTTACTTGTCTAAGCAAATTGACCCTGTAGCAAAAGGATGGCCAACTTGTCTATGTGCTGTAGCTGCTACGGCCCTGTTGACTCAGGAAGCTGATAAATTGACTTTAGGACAAGAGTTGATAGTTAAAACCCCTCATTCAGTAACGGCTATCATGGACTATAGAGGATATCATTGGTTCACAAATAGCCGTATGCTAAAATATCAGATTTTATTATGTGAAAACCCTTAAATCAAGTTACAGATTTACAGTACATTAAAATCTTGATTCACTCCTGCCTGTTGAAAGGGAAATGCTTCAACATGATTGTTTAGAAATTATGAATGAGATATATTCCAATAGACCTGATATAAAAGATTAACCATGGCCTGAGGTAGATGCCACTCTTTTTACAGATGGAAGCAGTTTGGTTGAAAAAGGGAAAAAGATATGCTGGATATGCAATAATAACTGCAACTACTGTGTGGGAAGCAGAACCACTTCCTCTAAATACCTCAGCTCAAAAGGCAGAACCGATAGCACTTATTAGAGCTCTGGAGTTATCAGAAGGAAAAGTAATCAACATTTATACAGATTCTAAATATGCATTCACTACCTTATATGCATATGGAGCATTATATAAAGAAAATGGACTACTAAATTCTGCTGGGAGATAAATACAACATAGTGAGACCATTCTGAGATTGTTAGATGCTGTCTGGGTTCCTGCATCAATAGCAGTAATGCACTGCAGAGTACATCAATGTGACGAGGAACGTGTGACCTATGGAAACTGGTATGCTGACACCACAGCAAAGGCCGCGACCCGAAAGGGATGAGGAAAAGAGCAGGTCATGGCCCCTTTGCAGGTAAAAGACTGGATACATTATACTAGAATAAAGAAGGCATCACCTGAATGGACTGCGACTCTTGATCCAAAAGAATCCCCTTGAGACTTCGTATCATTAAACCAGCAGTGCCATGAGACTCAGAAAGAGGACTACGGCTCTGGTTTTGACCATATAACTGGAAGCTGGTTAAATACATCAGACAGAAGATTAAGGAGCACTGTGAAAAATGCCAACATGTATGGAACATTCTTCAATAACTGTGATAAATGATTGTGTTAAATGTTATTTTCGCTAAGAATGTAATTGCGTGAGTTTGCGAGGCTACTGTAGAACATTCGCTCGCAAAAAGGGGGGAATGTAGCGGTCAGCGGAAGAGAATGATTATAAAAATGTATTTAAAATGAATATAGAAAAGAATACCTTGAGAGAGAGCTCTGCGGCCGGGAGGTTTGGTAGAGGAGCGAAGTGTTCCAAAGACGAAAGTAAATGTGTAGGCTTCAGAGATCAAAGAAGTTAAATATTAATGGGACATGACATTTGGGAAACAATAGTAAGTGAGATGTTTGTCGTCAAGGGAATGTTTTTGGCAGCTAGTCAAGAACACCTGCGTGAGTAATTGATCTAAGACTAAAACACCTAAAAGGTCAGCTAGCGCCACCTTGCGCTGCATTGATGTAAATAGCAGGCAAGGTCAGATCTAAAGGAATCAATTCTAGTGAATTACGAGTATGAGAATAATTAAGATTTGAAACAATTAGAAGTATGTCAATATAACACGTCATCGTGGTGTATGGGAAAAAGCAATGCGTAAGGACCTCTAATAATGATTATATCTTTGTAAATGTCAAGACAGTTCTACGCATGTCTAAACCAGTGGACTTCTGCTATAAATATTGTAACCTGACTGACTTTCAGTACGCTTCAGATCTTGTTTCTGAGCGTCCTATCAACTTGATAGTAAATTTGCCTGGAATCAAATTGCAGTCTCTGTCTCCTTCCTGCTTGATTGTGCTCTAAAATGATCTCGGGCAAAGTATGTGCCGCAACACTATGGATGCTGTCTCCCCAGCTAGCTGCCTGGCCCTCATGACATGAGCCTGATGATTGGCCAGGTGCCAACCACGCTTAGGGAAAGCTGCTGCCACCACACCCAAGTAAACACTGTAACCAGACATCCAATTAACAAAGAAATGCTCCATGGGCCTAACACTATCCCTTTTCTTGTGCCTTCTCTTTGTGCTGGATTCCCGGTCCTCCTCTCCTTGAGGTTTTAGGAGGGAAATGATGTCCACATAATAGCCCCTGAGGATCTTGCTCCTTAGGCGGGGGGCAAGGTGGGTCCCCGGGAGGTTCTCGTTGTCTAAAAACAGGGCTGGAAGTAACTGAGGGGGAGTCTTGCCTCCTCCTTTTGTTCCACTGGAGGTGTCGGTGCTGCCCGCCTCAACTCTGCTCCTGATGGCCCACTCAGGCAGCCCAGACACTAGGGCAGCCATCCTCCAATAGTTATCCCTATCCACTGGATCTAGGGCATTCTCACTTTCGGAAGAGTCGCTATCTGAGGTGTAGTGGTGGGAACGCCTAGAAGACCTATGCTTCTTCTTACGTGCGCTGCTAGTGTGGTGATCACGCTGTGTCTCAGCCTCTTCATCGCTGGAAGCAGATTTGCTGTGCCCTGTCTCACTGAAAATGGGTTCTGGAGTCTTCCTGGGCCTCCTGCTTTTTTTGCCATGATGCCCCTTCTCCTGTGGCGAGTAGGTTGCTGGTCCTGCCTCGGGGAAAACCTTGGACTCCAACTTACCCATCCTGTCTACTAGTTTATTTATTTATTTACTTTGCTTATATACCGCTGTTCTCAGCCCGAAGGCGACTCACAGCGGTTTACACACGATAAAAACAGCAATAATTCAATGCACATATAATGATTGACCACTTAACACATTATTCAATTAATAAACAACAAGCAATTACACTAAACAATTATTACAATAACCAGTCCATTCGTCTCATCATCAGAGCGTAGTCCAGGTTCGTCATCCATTGTTCCATTCCTATGTTCAATTACCAGTTTTGCAATGTTCTCCGAGATCCCCTCTAGGATGTTGGCGTATGGTTTGTTAGCATGCCTTCTGGGGGCCCTGCTTGGCACTGGCTTGGCCGCTGCCTGCCGGGATCCCCTGCACTCTGCATCTCTTCTCCGTCTAGTGGTTCGCGCTGGTGTCTCTGCGACCGCCTCTGGTGTAGCTGCCTTCTTGTGAGCCCTTGTGTTTGGAGCCATTCTAATAGAGTGCTGGAAAGACACAACTACAGAAAACAGGGTGGTACTTTAATGAGGAATCCATTGCAAGTGAGTGTGGAGAAGAGCCAACCACAGACCATCCACTGCAATGCAACCTGAGCCCTGCCACATGCACCATGGGGGAACCTTCTTACAGCAACAAAAGAGACACTCCAATTGGCCAGCTACTGGCCAAAGGATTTTTTTTTTGGAACCTCAACTAAGTGGTTGTAGTTTGGTTGACTGTTTTGTTTTTCGCTTTTTGTTTTTGTTTTGTTTGTTTGTTTTTATATATATATACATCTGCATTGGTTTGCTCCTGACATGATTAATGAAAGAATCAATGAGGATGCAGCCCAGGGAAGAGGAACCTCTTGTGGTGAGGGTTGGGAAAGTCAAGGAAAGGCAGGAAAAGACCAGGATGTGGAGGGAGGAGGGGCCCAGCTGCAGGGGCTCGGTGTCTCCGTCTCTGGAAGGATAGAGCCAGGCTGCAGCCTGTAGGCAGTGCATGGAGGCTGCATGCCAGGCCCTGGACATGGGGAGGGAGGTGCTAGCTCACAGAGCAAGGGCTGAAGCCCTGGCGGTGGCAAGCACAGCTGCCGGCAGAAATGCCACAAACCCCATGCAAGGCCCTCCAGGCTCCCAGGATGGAGAGCCTGTGCGGGGGGTGGGGGGAGGCCCATGCGTCCAGCACAGGGCAGCTAGCAGCAGCAGAGGGGGCTAACAGTGTAGGTAGCCGCAACTGTTCCTCCCCTTGGGGGAAACACCTCACCCCTGTGTTCCTCCCGGGCGAGGGAAAACCCCAGGAGGCCACCGTCACCACAGGGCCGGTGAAAATGGAGCAGTGCCCATGGGCCCCCAAACCTGGAAGGCCGCCACCCTGGCGCTGCTGCCGGATTGGGGCAGGAGGATGGGGAGCAGCGCCCATGAGCCCCAATCCCAGCAGGCTGCTGCCCCAAGCGCAAGCAATGCGCCACCAGAAAAAGAGCCAGCAGGGAGGAAGCAGCGCCCAAGAACCCCACCCAGGGAAGGGTCAAAGGTGAGAAAAAGGAATCGCTGGGCCCGATGGGAAGCCGAAGGCCCCCAAGTCCGCCCTGCTGTAGACAGGGGACGCTGCGGTCCTCTACCCTCTATCCCCCACAGGCCACCACCAGGGTGCTGGCGGTGGAGGAGAAAAAACGACAGCAAGGCCCCCATGGGAGATGGGGGGAAGGGGGGGCTGGCGAAGGCTGGAAAGGCATCGCCTCATGGCGAAGTGCCACAAAGGCACAGGCCACCAAGGGAAGGAAGAACTACCCCCCCCCCCACGAGAAAGATAATAACAGGGCCATATGCCCACTAGCAAGACCGTTGCTGCTGCCGCCGCTGCCCTCACCAAAATTACCATCTTGAAACAACTCGAAGCAGGTCTGGGCCTGCCTGGCCCAGCACAGCCTATATAAGTCTGCTGGGTGAGGGAGAGGCTGGCCCCTTAGCCCCTTAGAGGTACTGGGTGGGGCTGGCTGCTGATTGACCTGCTAACCAGGTGGTGGGTAAGCCTCCCGCCATGCAGGGGGCTTCTGGGAAGAAGAGGAGCAGATGGCAGAAACAGAAGAACGGCCTGCCTCAGGGGGGCGTGCTTGCTCCATCCATGTTCAACATTTACACAAATGACCAGCCACTGCCAGAAGGGACGGAGAGCTTCATCTATGCTGATGATCGTGCCATTACTGCTCAAGCAGGGAGGTTTGAGATGGTTGAACAGAAGCTCCTAAGCTCTAGGTGCCCTTACTGCCTATTACAGGAAAAACCAGCTGATCCCTAACCCATCTAAAACACAGACATATGCTTTTTATCTCAAGAACAGACAAGCATCCCGAGCTCTGAGGATCACCTGGGAAGGAATCCCACTGCAGCGCACCCAAATACTTGAGAGTCACTCTGGACCGTGCTCTTACCTACAAGAAGCACTGCATGAACATCATGCAAAAAGTGGGTGCTAGAAAAAATATCATACGAAAGTTGACAGGCACAACCTGGGGATCACAACAGATACAGTGAAGAGTTCTGCCCTTGTGCTATGCTACTCTGCTGCTGAATATGCATGCCCGGTGTGGGACACATCTCACCACGCTAAAACAGTGGATGTGGCTCTTAATGAGACATGCCGCATTATCACAGGTGTCTGCGCCCTACACCACTGGAGAAATTACACTGTTTAGCCGGTATTGCACCACCTGACATTTGCTGGGAAGTAGCAGCCAATAGTGAAAGGACCAATGCAGTGACATCTCCAGCTCATCCCTTGTTTGGGTATCAGCAAGCAGGTCAACGACTTAAATCAAGAAATAGTTTTCTAGGATCTACAGAGACACTTGCCGGAACATCTCAGCAAGCGAGAGTCCAAAAGTGGCAGGCTCAAACCCAGAACCTCAATCAATGGCTTATACCAAATGAGAGACTCCCCCCTGGGCACACAGAAAACCGGGCAACTTGGAAGGCGCTGAACGGACTGCGCTCTGGCACAACGAGATGCAGAGCCAACCTCAAGAAATGGGGCTACAAAGTGGAATCCACAACATGCAAGTGTGGAGAAGAGCAAATCACAGACCACCTGCTGCAATGCAACCTGAACCCCACCACATGCACAATGGAGGACCTTCTTGCAGCAACACCAGAGGCACTCCGTGGCCAGCTACTGGTCAAAGGGTATTTAATCAACTACCAAGCTTGAAAACTCTGTTTTATCTGTTAAAAAATTTGTTAAAAATGTAATGCAATTGATACTGACACGATAAATAAATTAATAAATGTCTAGATTTATTTATTTATTTGTTTGTTATATTGGTATACCACCCTTCTCAGCCCTCAGGCAACTCAGAGATTGTCTGGTTTGCCCATTCTGGAACATGTAACATATCATTGTCCTTCTTTAGGGGCCCCTTTGAAATCTATGATACTATATCTGTGTGAATCATATATATTAGGCCTGAGTAACAACAGAAAAAATTGTTTCTAAAATCAATTCGTTTTTTGGGGGTTTTTGTGTTTCGATATTTAAAAGAATTCCGAAATTTTTCTTTTAAAAAGTTTGATATTTAAGAAATTTCGTAAATGTTAAAAAAATTACGAAACATTAACGAATCAAATACGAAACAATAACGAATCGATTCGTTAATGGCGGACGCGACCGCGCAATACGCTAAAAAACCTCCAAATGGGACAGGGGGAACTTCTGAAGCTTCCCTCTCCCTCTGTTGTTGACTGTTGGTGTGATATTATAATTTCTTTTCACTAATTAAACAAAAAACAACTATAAAACTTGCCCCAGACATGTGGAAATAATAACGAAACGACCTCAAACCAATAACGAAACGAATACATAACGAATCCGAAGCATTTACGAAACGTATTTAAAAATTCGTTTCATTTTTAAGTTGCTCCAGAATGGTTCATTATCGCTTCGTTATAAAAAAAATAACGAATTTTTAACAAATTACGAATTAACGAAACGAAACCGCCCAGCCCTAATATATATCTATCTATATCTATGACTGCATGGCTCTTTGTCAGGAGGGGTTTTATTACTTTTCTTGCCCTGGTGAAGGGAGTTGGATGGGATGGCTTTAAGTATTTTCTATTGGTAATGGGGGTTCTGTGTGGGAAGTTTGCCCCAATTCTGTCATTTGGGGGGTTCAGAATGCTCTTTGATTGTAGGTGAACTAAAAATCCCAGTAACTACAACTCCAAAATGTCAAGGTCTATTTTCCCCCAAACTCCATCTGTGTTCATAGCACAGATGCTATGAGCATATAGAATATTTGTGCCAAGGTTGGTCCAGATCCATCATTGTTTGAGTCCACAGTGCTCTCTGGATATAGGTGAATTACAACTCCCAAACTCAAGGTCAATACCCACCAATGCCCATGTTCTGTGTGCCAAGTTCCATTGTTGGTGGGGTTCAGAATGCTCTTTGATTGTAATAATATTTATTTATTTGATCAGTCATATGACCATTTCAAAATAGAACACGAGTAAAATAAGGCAACAAGGTGAAGACAGCAGCCGACTTCCTATTTATTGTCAGAATCTTATTTTCCTGGTTCTTCTTTCAGGAAATCTGCTCTTTTCTTAATAGCTTTCAGAATAAAAAGGCTTACTCTGATTATGCTGGATCTTTCCTGCCCTTGCAAAAGGGATGTCAGAATATCATTTCTGTTGGGGGACCTGCAGTTGGATAATATTGGATGTAAATATCTGTCTCGCAGTTCAGTATATGCTGGACAGTAAATTAAGAAATGTTCAATGTCTTCCACTGTTTGTTCTCCCCAGATGCAGAATCTCTCACTTCTTGGGATGTTACAGTAGCGCCCAGTTTGCACCATAGTACCGAGTTGTTCAAACCTAACCCTAGTATATATTCTTCTTAAGGGTAGAGGAATTGGAATAGTTAAGTAGTGCTCTAAATGAATATTCCTTTTGTGGGAAGCTAAAAACCTTGTGGCTGAAGACGTACCTATGCTCTCTAGGTCCAGCTGTGCATAGACATCCTGAATGTGCTGCTTGAGCACTTGCCCTGCCCCCAGACCCAAAATACCCAGAAATTGCAAAGGCAGACCAATTTTGGCCAACTCATTATTCAGAGCCGCCATTCACGAAGACTTCTGGTCATGCTAGACTTGATCCTCTAGACATAGGAGAGGATCTAGACTGGGATCCATAGAGTTTACTTTTGACCAGTAATTAAACTGTCTCATTAAAATTTGAGCTTTTACTGGGAGTATTCCTAGCTCAGCCCTTACTGCTGCCGCCAGCGTTGTTCTGGAAAAGCCCAGGAAGGTGCAAAGCTGCTTCACTTGGAAGGCTTCGATCTTAGCCAAATTGATGTGCCCCCAAATTTCAGCCCCAAATATAAGTGCTGGCATTATTTTTGTTTTAAAGACTTCCAAGTCAGGTCTGATTGTGCCTGGGTATCTATGATGGTACAGCTTATAAATGGAACCTGCTGCTTTTGTTGCTCTTTGTATACTATGAGTAATGTGGTTAGCCCAAGCACCAGATGAAGAGATATTTGTAGCAATTAATTTGTTCCAAATGTACACCTTTCAGGGACCACGTGTATCGTTTCCTGTTTTTTTCCAAAGACTATAATTTTGGATTTATCCTTGTTCATAGTGAGTGAATTTAGCTCACAGTACAAATTGAATTTTGCCAGGGATCTTCTTAGTCCCACTGGAGATGTTGCCATAATCACCATGTCATCAGCATAAAGCAGGATGTTAATAGTTCTGGACAAAACTTTAGGACCATGTAGACTGTCAGAGGATAATGTATTTACGATATCATTTATATAGAAGTTAAAGAGAAAAGGGGCTAAAATGCACCCTTGTCTCACCCCAGTTGATGTCTTGATTTCATTGCTCAGGGCTCCACTGGGTCCAAGTGTAACTTTCAATACGGTGTCAGAGTACAGCATAATGATTAAGTAATCTTCTGTCAATGTTTGTGGCAGCCAGCTTTTCCCATAGTATGTTAAGACAAATTGTGTCGAACGCTGAAGACAAGTCTATAAATGCTGAATACAGACACATCTCCCTTGAATTATACTTTTGAATTATGTGCTGCAGGACAAAGCAATTATCTATGGTTGAACGTCCCTGTCGGAAGCCTGATTGTTCTTCACAGAGAATATTGTTTTCATTGGACCATTGCTCAATTTTGATCAAAAGATATTTTGCGTAGATTTTTGCTGTGATATCAATCAGGCTTATAGGCCGATAGTTCTTTGGATTGGTTTTTTCTCCATTCTTATGAATAGGGACGTTAATACTAATCTGCCAGCCCCTAGGTATGATGCATGAATTGTTAATGTGAGAGAAGATCCCTGCTAAAAGTTGGGCCCACCAATCACTGTTGTTCTTGAAAAGTTCAGCCTGCAAAAAATCCTCCCCTGCTGCTTTATTGTTTCGAAGTGCGTTGATAATAGATATTACTTCATGTGGCTTGACTTGTGTCCAGGCCGGGAGGGTGGCAGGATTGCAATAAGTTGTTACATGTTTTACATTGTTTGAATTGCCTGCCTTATTAAAGAGATCACCATAAAAGGTTTCCCAATGAGATGCAGGGATTAGAGAGTCTATTGAGAATCTGATTTGTCTCAATTTTGAAGAAAATAGTTGCTAGAAGACTGCTGAATTCTTCAAATGTAAGGCAGAGTCCAGTTCACGCCAAATTTTTGTGTTATATTGGGACTTCTTATGGGAAATCAGTTTTTTGTATAATCTTCTCAGGGTTAACATATTATTATGCAGATCTTTATTAGGGTAACATATAGCTCTTCTCGTGCTCTTTCTGAGTGACTTCCTCAGTTTTTTACAGTCCTGGTCAAACCATGGGTTTGTTCTGTCAATAGAGTCTTTTCTTGTATTGCTTGGTGAATATGTAAGCAGGTTTTTGAGGTTAGAGCACAGAACGGTGAAAGTTTGAAGAACCTGGTTAGGGTTGGATGAAGAGGCTTTTATCACTTCACCACATGCAACAGCCTGCGGGTTACGTAGATATTCATCAATGGCTGTTAAATTGACAGCCTGCCATTTTAATCTCTTACATTGAAGTGTAGACATGGAGTGTATAAATTTCGCATCTGTGGGATTTGTTGAACGTATATCAGAGTGACTGAAAATAACTGTTGACAATGGTTGATGGTCACTGTCTTCCCTTGGTTTGACTATAACCTCAGAGAAGAACGCACTGAATTCCTTAGAGACACATATATAATCCAGGGTGCTACTGGCTCTTGCTGATTGGTAGGTAAAGGGATAACAGTATTGCTTACTTTCCCCACTTAGTATGTAAAGATTGAACTTGTATAGAACAGAAAGCAGCTCAATCCCTGCTTTATTTCTAGACATGTCTCTAGAGTTCCAATCAGCACTGAAGGGCAGGTCTCCCTTGGGGATGCTGAATAGCTCTGTCAGTTTATTTGCTGAGCTTCTCAGTCTCGCGTTGAAATCCCCAAGTAAAATTATTAATACTGATGGATATTCAAAAATAACTTCTTCTAGAGCTCTTTCAAGAGATGTCCATGTAGAGTATTGAGAAAATATAGATGGCATAGGAGGCATGTATACATTTATAATGATCACAATAGAAGGGATGGTTTTTCTCTTTTGGGGTAGCCTCATAGTTGAAAATTTTACTGCAAGAATATTTGTTTGCTCTGGGAGATCTTTAAAAATAATTTCTTCTCCTGCCCAGCCTAGTTCACCCTTCACCAGAAGTGCTAGGCCTCCACTTGGTCTACTGTATTTTGCAATTTTAATTGCAGGCTTTGTCCATCCTACAAAACCTGGAATTTGGATTGGTTGGTCTGAAGCCAGTAGCCAAGTTTCCTGTAGGGCAACAATTGAGTTTTCAGTAAAAAAAAAAAAAATGAAGTTGTGGACAGTTAGCTTTTCCTGCCCACCATGCTAAGTTCCATGTAAGCAAATTGGGGAATAGATTATTATTGCATTTTAGTCAGTCTTCCAGCGTGGTTATTTTATCAGGTTCCTAGCAGATGCTACCACTGTTGTTGTGATTAAGAGAGAGGCTAGGCTTAATGTCAGATATGCGTAGGGTAGTATCATTTTGACCAAATTCATCAGATTCTAAGTATCGAAAGTTCAAATATTCTTGTCTGGTCCAGTTTTTTATTTTTTATTTTCTGGCTGTTGATTTATTTTTTTGATTTATTGTCTTCATTGTGAGATTGTGTGCAAGGCTCACTTGGTTTACTGATCAATTTTTCCGCCATTCTTTGAAACGGTATTTGTTCACTTGAGATTTGGATTACTGGGGCCAGTCTGTTTTTCTGAGTTGAAGAAAGAATCTATTTTCGTCTGCTGCATCTTTTGGAATTTAGGGCAGTTTTCACTAGGACCGTTGGCAGATTTGGTTACTCTTGATATTTCCTGGCTGGGTGTTGGGATTTGTACTGCAGGCGCCGGGGGTGTTGGTAAATTCGAGGGACTGTTTAGTGTATTAAGTAAGTCACCTAAGCGTTCAGTTATTATTGTTTGCTCTTCCTTGTTTAGTTTTTGGAATGTTTTAAAAAGGGCAAGTTCATCTTCATCCCAGATTGTTTTTGTTTTGGTAACAGGTGGTACAGCTCTCTTAGAATTTGATTCAGATATTCTGGTTTTAATGTTGTAGGGCTGTTTCTTCCAATTAAAGTGTTTAGGAGAATATGACTGATATATTTTCTCTGAAGAATTTATCTGAGACTTAGAGGGGCAGTTTGTAATGTCAGGGGAGAATGCTTCTGGAACATTGCCAGACAGGCCAAAAACCCTACAACAACTCAGTGAATCTGACCATGAAAGCCTTCGACGATACATTGACTTTAAATAAATAGGCAACAATGTTTGATAAATAAATAAACAAACAAATAAATAGGACATATACATCTATTTCACAGCTGGCATATTTGATAACTATATCTAGTCTTCCATCAAAGGAAATGCATAACAATAAAAGATGGAAGAAAATACAATGAAATTTGCTTCCATGTAGAAAAATATTTTCTGAAGTTTTGAAGTAATTAAGGCTGTAAAAACTCAAAAGCAAAGGTTTTTTTAGGTTTCTTCCCATTTTGCCTTGTTTTGATAAAAAAAAATAATGCACTATAAACTTTTTTTCTCCAAATGATATATTTCTATGATATCTTTCAAGATGTGACTTGCAAGTGGCAGGCACAAGCGGAAACTTTTTTTTTTCAAAAGTGAACAGAACCCACCCACATACATATGGGTAAAAAATTAAAATGGATTGCTGTGAGTTTTCTGGGCTGTATGGCCATGTTCCAGATGCATTCTCTCCTGACATTTTGCCCACATCTATGGCAGGCATCCTCAAAGGTTGTGAGGTCTGTTGGAAACCAGGCAAGTAGGGTTTATATAACTGTGGAATAATGTCCAGGGTAGGAGAAAGAGTTCTTCTCTGTTGAAGGCAAGTTTGAAAGTTGCCTCTGGCCAGCTTGATTAGCACTGAATAGCCTTGTAGCTTGGCTGCTTCTTGTCTGGGGGAATCCTTTGTTGGGAGGAGATTAGCTGGCCCAGAGCTCCCAGTGGCACAGTGGGTTAGGCTGCTGAGCTATTGAACTTCCTGACTGAAAGGTTGGTAGTTTGAATCTGGGGGGTGGAATGAGCTCCAACTGTTAGCCCCAGCTTCTGGCAACCTAGCAGTTTGAAAACATGCAAATGTGAGATCAATAGGTACCACTTCTGTGGGAAAGCAATGGCTCTCTATACAGTTATGCTGGCCACATAACCTAGGAGATGTCTATGGACAATGTCAGCTCTTCAGTTGGACACGGCTGGACTTAATGTCAGGGGAAAACCTTTACCTTTACCTTAGCTGGCCCTGATTGTTTCCTTCCTGGAATTCCTCTGTGTACTGAGTGTTGCTGTTATTCTGTCCTTAATAACTATCCTTATTCTGGAGTTTTCAAATACTGGGAGACAGATTTTGTTCATTTTCATGGTTTTCTCCTTTCTGTTGAAATTATCCAGGTGCTTGTGGATTTTAATGGCTTCTCTGTGTTGTCTGAAATGGTGGTTGTTGTGGACATTCCTAGACATTTTGCAGATATATAAACCCAATTTTCCTAGTTTCCAACAGACCTCACAACCTCTGAGGATGCCTGCCATAGATGTGGGTGAAACGTCAGGAGAAAATGCTTCTGGAATAGGGCCAGACAGCCTGGAATACTCACAACAACTCAGTGATTCTGACCATGAAAGTCTTCAACAACATAAAAAAAGTTTGTTTTGATTCTGGAGGTGAAAAAGAAAATAAAGAATCAACATATAACAGGGACATCACTCACATGGAAGAGAAGAAATGAGAAAAGGGACTCATAAAAATTTCCAGAGGACTGTGCAAATTAGAAAGGAATACACTCTTTGCGACACAGGTCTTTGAGCAGAACCGGGGGAAGATTCAGACATCGCTCGGAGATCTGGATCGGAAAGGCATGGTCGAAGAGATGCAGCCACAACAGGTAGTCCATAAGACCTTCTGGATTTCTTGATTCCTGAAGGCATATATCACAGGGTTGCAGCATCATGGCAAAGATCATGAAGAAGGAAATGGAGATGATGATGAGGTTGTTCTTGGTCAAGGGCTTGACAATGCTGCAGCTGGCGTGGTCCTCCAGGCAGTTCCAGCCCAGGACGGGCAAGACCCCGAAGCAGATGGAGACCTCCCAGGTGAGGAGAAGCATGATGTATGTCCAGGTGATGGTCCGCTCAGAGTAATAGGTCAGTGCATTGTAGAGGGACAGGTAGTGGTCAATGGTGATGGTGAGGAGGCTGCCCATGCTGGCCATGAAGGAGCAGACCAGGAGGCCCACCGTGAGCAGGTTCACCACTTGGGACTGGATACAGTACACAAAGACAAAGTGGAATATCAGACCCAAGCCAGCCAAGAGGTCTGCCGTGGCCAGGCTCCCGATCAGCAGGAAATTGGCATCCGGAAGGCAGGTGTGTAGAAGATGATGGCCACCACAATGGCATTCTCGCAGGAGATGATGGTCCCAGGAACACAAAGCACCACATCCCAGGGGTTCAAGGGAAGAGGAGGCGTCTCCGAGAGGTACAAGGAGCTGCTGCGGTTGTCGGGCACAAACCAGCCCAGCTGCTCATCATAGGGGGCCACGTCCTCTTTCATGCTGTCCACCTACAAGAGGAAAAGGAAGAACGACTTATGGTTTACTCCAGTGGTTCTTAATCTGTGGACTGCGGACTACCAGTGGGCTGCGAGGATGAAAATCTGGTCTGCGATTATTTCCGCTCCTTTCACACCACCTGCTACTCCTTCCCTGTCGCTGACCATGGCATATGTTCTGTACCAGAAATTAGAACTGGTCTATCCTATCACTGGTTCCCCATCCATCAGATTTGCAGTGCAATTCCATGTACACCAGTGGTTTTTAACCTGTGGGCCGCGAGGATAAAAATCTGGTCCACGGGCCTCCTTCCTCTTTAATTTTATTTTATTTATTTATTTTATTTCCGCTCCTTTCGTGCCACTTGCCATTCATTCCCTGTCGCTGACCATGGCATATGTTCTGTATCAGAAACTAGAACTGATGTGGTCTGTCCAATGCAATTTTCTCAATCAGCACCCCAAACCAAATCTAAAATTGACCAAAAACCAATTCGTAATCTTTCTGGTACTAATGTTGCAGAATGGTCCCTGGTCAAAAAAAGGTTGGGAACCACTGGTTTGCTCTCACAAGGAAATCCATTGTCTTGCATGAATACTAGTGGATATAATTGGCACTAAGGAGAAGGTTGACTCAAGTGAGTTTAACTCTTTTCAGGAAGATCATACTTTACAAAAGGTTACGATCTTTAACAAGGTCATTCCTTTCCAAAGGTTATAATTATGCCAAATAGTGTTAATGTCAGTTAATCTCCAAAAGGGTCACACTTCCAAAAGCCTGAGGCCCGAAATGTGTGTCTATCTCTTTACATGAGTGTGGGAAGGATTGGGGAAAGCAGGAATTTCATAGGCTTTCATAGGCTTTCAAAAGCGTGACTCTTTTGGAGATTAATTGGCTTGTTTCTGCTACCTTGGCAGCCACCTCTCCACAAAAGTCAACATCGACACAGAAATACAATGCCACCTGAGCTCTGCGAGTGCAGCTTTTTTCCAAATAAAGCAGAGAGTGTTTGAGGACCTGACATCCGTAGGGATACCAAGGTGCTTGTTATAAAGCTATTATCCTCCCAACCATGCTATATGCCTGTGAGATGTGGACTACCTACAGATGTCACATGACACTCTTGGAATGTTTCCATCAGCGCTGCCTCCGGAAAATCCTGCAAATCTCTTGGGAAGACAAACGGATAAATGTCAGCATGGTAGAAGAAGTAAAGACCACCAGCATTGAAGTGATGGTCCTCTGCCATCAACTCCACTGGACCGGCCACATTGTCCGAATGCCCGACCACCGTCTCCCAAAGCAGTTGCTCTACTCTGAACTCAAGAATGGGAAATGAAATGTTGGTGGGCAAGAAAGAGATTTAAAGATGGGCTCAAAGCCAGCCTTAAAACCTCTGCCATAGACACTGAGAACTGGGAAGCCCTGGCCCTTAAGCACTCCAGCTGGAGGTCAGCTGTGACCAGCAGTGCTGTAGAATTTTTGTGTGTGTGTGTATAGATTTTTATTAAGTTTCAAATTTCAAATAACATTTAAAGTGGGGGAATAAATAAGAGGTATAAGAAAGTAGGAAAGACGTCAATTAAGAGATCCAACCGGTGCAAGAGGGGGAACAAAACAAAGCACACAAAAAAGAGGGGGAGGGGATGTTCTCTCTTTCTTCTTCTAACTTTATTCAGGGTAGTACATCAAACGAGTGAGAACAAGAGAAAAGTTTTGAAAATGGAAAGAGATGTTGAAGAGAGAACCAGTATCTGAGGGAATGATATCTGTATCTTATAATCAGGAAGGAAATTTGTGAGAAAAGGGGGGGGGGGTTGACTTCCTTTCTATTCATCAGTGGTTGTATAAACATTAAAGTTTGCTTCTTTGAAATGTTCTGTATCCTACTTGACTAAACATCCCTGTGTCATCAAATCTTCTGTAGGTCATTATGCTCTCATAAAATTAAATCAAACTTTAGGTCCTTCAGATATTTTTTTAACCAACTCCCAGTTTGTATGTTTTTTTGGGATTCCTTTATTAGGAGTGATCGAGTAGGTATGTTGGTCCATGTTCATTATCTCTAGGACTTTCATTGACCAATCTTCTTTTTTCGGAATTCCTTTCTGTCTCCAAATTTTAGCGAAGACAATTATTGCAGCTGTAACTAAGTAGTTAAAGAGTATGTCTTTATCCTTTTTCATCGTGGCCTCTGTGAATGCACACATATGGAGTATCTGCACCTGCACAGGCTCCAACAGAAAACTTCCCAAGTTGAAACTTTTAAGTTTTGGTGGTAACCCCGCCCAGCTCCCATCAGGGCATAAAAGGCGCCCCGTGCACACTCCCTGTAGTTCCTGTTTTTCTGCCGCACAGCTCGCTCCGAAAGTTCCCTGATTATGTCAACCACGCACTTCAAGCATTGCACTCAATGCCCGAGAAAGATTCCTGATTTGGACAAACACTTGAAGTGCCTCCGTTGCCTCGAAGAGGCCCACAACACTTCCACCTGCAGACACTGCCAGGCGCTTACGGTCCAATCGAGAAAAAATAGGGCAGCGCACCTCAAGGTTCTTCTCTACGAAGAGTCAATAGCTCCTCAGCCTTCGACTTCCACAACTTCTGCCTCTCGACCTTCTTCAGTCTCGGCGCCTTCGACAGCGTCTGCATCGCGACCCCCTTCGGTCTCGATTCCTTCGACGTCGACTTCGACGATGCAGTCCTCAAAACCGCCGTCTACGACCTCCAGGTCATCCAAACGACCTCAAAAACAACCCTGTACTTTGACTACCCAGACGGTATCGGTGGTATCCATCCACTTCAAGCTCGGTGGCTTCCGTCTGCTCGACGAGATCAACCACGGCCACACCACCATCGACCTCGGCAATGAAGATCGCCTTTAAGAGGTCTCACGAGGAGTCTCGCAGGGCCAAAACTGTTCCACTCGCGATTCCCCCAAACCCGGGGAAGTCTTTCCACACTGGCGACTCCAGACATTCACATGGAAGAAGAGCCACCCACCTCACTGGTCCAGTTGGTGCAGACGGTTGTCGAGAACCCTCCTCCGGCAGCGAGGCAAGAACTCTTCCTTCCAGCTACACTGGAAAGAGGGCGACAAACCACGCAGTTGGCACAGGCAGCCCAGGCTTCAGCATCGAAGCAACTGCCTCCGCCATCGTCTCCAGTCGGAATGGCTAGACCGCTTCAGATCCCATCGAGACAGCCCTCATCCTCTCCTCACCCTTCGGAGGATGACAATCAGGACAAAGACATTCAAGGCTCTATACATTCAGAGTCGGTGATCTCCCTCGCCCTTGGCAGGTCTCCAACCCATGACGCCTATGAGGCCGATCTGCCCTCTCCAACTGACAATGTTCAAGCCTTTGCCAACCAAATGGCCAGAATGGTAGAGACCCTGGGTCTGGAAATTTAGCAAACCTAAAAAAGCAGCCACTGATCTAGTCTTTAAGAGGGTTCAATCTGAAGCTCCTCTGGCTCCATTACTCCCACTCCTGCCGTACCTGCTAGAGGTCATTCAGGCATCCTGGAAGACCCCTTCTTCGATAGCCCCTACCTCAAAAAGAATCGAGGCATGGTATCGCACTGATGACGAAGGCTTGGAGTGGCTCAAGCATCATCCTGACCTGAACTCAGTCGTAGTCAAGGCAGCCCAATCTGGAAGGCAGTCAAACACCCCTTCAGATTGGGAAGGGAAACGTTTCGACGCCATGGGAAGGAAACTACTCCGGAGCCTTACTCCTTACTAGAATGGCAAACTATGGAGCATGCATGGGTGCCTATCAACAAATCATATGGGATAAGGCTCAACCCTTTATTACAAAGCTCTTGGAGGAAGACCGGGCAGTCCTGTCGGCCCTCTCCCAGGAGGCCACTTTCCTGGCCCACCATCAGATGCAAATGGCAAAACACACTGGCGACGCCACAGGAAAAATGATTGCCCACGCTATAGCCATTCGAAGACAATCCTGGCTTCGATCATCGGGCCTTTCTACATCCTCCCGACAGGTCATCGAAGATCTACCATTCGATGCTTTGGGACTCTTTAACGCCGGGACCGACGACAAGCTTAAATCTAACCAAGACTATAAACTTCTGGCTACCGAGTGTGGTTTTGAAAATCCATCACAGGCCCAGAGAACGCGCTGAAATAATTGCCGCCAGTGGCATTTTGGCAACTACCCTTATCGTCAGCAGTCGACGAGACACACTCAGCATCCCGGGTCAACTGCCCAGACTCAACCTCAACAGCAACGTCAGCCCCAGCAAAACCAGAGGTCTCGATCTCGACAACCTCCAGCCAATTGCAACTCCAGACATTGAGTTTGATGCCTTTCTCGACGATAACATTTCCATCTCCGTTACTTCTGTTGGCTCCACCCCAACCCTCAATATTCTCCCCCCCCCCCAGAGAACTTACAACCGCAGACATGCATGGTCCCCAATTCGGAGACCGCCTCACCCAATTCATGCATGTGTGGCGACGTATCATGTCAGATGCGTGGGTGCTATGATTTGTCAAAGACGGTTATGCGTTACAGTTCAAAGAACTGCCTCCCACGGACCGTGTCGTTCGGACAGACCCTTCACCACCAATATTGGCAGAAGTTGACACCCTTCTCCAGAAAGGGGCAATCCAAAAATCTCCATCTCATTTGGACAATCGAGCCTTTTTCTCAAGGTACTTCATGGTACCGAAGCCTGATGGCTCCCTTCGCCCCATCCTCGACCTCAGGGCACTAAACAAGTTTATCCAAGTGACAAAGTTCAGAATGGTTACGGTATCGTCAATAACTCCCATGCTGTATCGAGACGACTTCTTCGCATCGATCGACTTAAGGGATGACTATTTCCATTTGTCCATCCAAAAGTCCCACAGATGGTTTCTGTCCTTCAAAATAGGACAACAGACTTATTCCTTCACAGTACTTCCATTTGGCCTCGGAATGGACATTCACCAAGTGCATGTCGGTAGTCGCGGCATACTTGAGGAGACAAAAAATCCGGGTTTTTCCATACCTAGACAACTGGCTCCAGGCCTCGACATCTCCAGATCTTCTCTGATCACAAATCGCCTTTACCCTCAATCTCCTCAAATACCTCGGCCTCCTGCTCAATGCCGAGAAGTCTCTTCTCACCCCGGGGGAAATCAGGGCATCAACGTCCCTCCTTGCCTTCAGGAGGAAGGTAAAAACGTGGTTATGGGACCAGGCCTTTGGGCACGCTGACAATTAGATATGGAATCCAGATGGATAGGACCGACAATTTGTGGAAATTGGAACTTAAACTATGAGTCTGTGTAACGCTGAGCATCAATTAGGTTTGTATTGATTTTATTGCTTTTATTGCTTTTATTGCTTTTATTGTTTTTATGGTTGTTTTTGCCGTTTATAATAACTGTTTCCTGTTGATTGTTACTGCTAAAACTGCTGTTTGTTGATGCCCTGATTTCCCCCGGGAGTGAGTTCCACAGGTGGGGGGCCACCACTGAGAAGGCCCTGCTCCTCATCCCCACCAGCCTCACTTGTGATAGCGGTGGGGTCGAGAGCAGGGCCTCCCCAGATGATCTCAGATTCTGGGGTGGGACGTAGAGGGAGATACGTTCGGACAGATACGCTGGACCGGAACCGTAAAGGGTTTTGTAAGTCAAAACCAGCATCTTGAATTGTGCTCGGAACTGAATCGGCAGCCAGTGGAGCTGACACAGCAGGGGGGGGGGGTGGTGTGCTCCCTGTATGTTGCTCCGGTGAGCAATCTGGCTGCCACTCGCTGGACCAGTTGAAGTTTCCGAACAGTCTTCAAGGGCAACCCCACATAGAGTGCGTTGCAGTAGTCTATACGGGATGTAACAAGAGCGTGGACCACTGTGGACAGATCAGACTTCCCTAGGTACGAGCGCAACTGGTGCACAAGTTTTAATTGCGCAAAAGCTCTCCCGGCCACCACTGAGACCTGGGGTTCCAGGCTCAGCGATGAGTCCAGGATCTCTCCCAAGCTGCGAACCTGAGTCTTCAGGGGGAGTGTAACCTCATCCAACACAGGCTGTAACCCTATACCCTGTTCAGCCTTACGGCTGACCAGTAGGACCTCTGTCTTGTCTGGATTCAGCTTCAATTTGTTAGCTTTCATCCAGTCTAACACAGCAGCTAGACACCGATTCAAGGTCTGGACAGCCACCTTGGTGACAGGTGAGAAGGAGTGACGGATCTGGACATCATCTGCATAGAGATAACATTTCAGTCCGAAACTGCGAATTATCTCCCCCAGCGGCTTCATGTAGATGTTAAACACCATTGGAGACAGAATTGAACCCTGAGGGACTCCACACGACAACGGCTGTGGGGCCAAACAAGTGTCACCCAGTAACACCTTCTGGGACCATCCCTCAAGAAAGGACCGGAGCCACTGCAGAGCAGTACCCCCAAGTCCCATATCTGTGAGGCATCCCAGAAGGATACCGTGATCAACGGTATCGAAGGCCGCTGAGAGGTCCAGCAGAACTAACGGGTACACACTCCCCCTGTCCAGCTCCTGGCGAAGATCATCTACCAAGGCGACCAAGGCTGTTTCCGTTCCATGTCCTGGACTAAAGCCAGACTGTGCTGGATCTAGATAATCAGTGTCTACCAGAAATCCCTGGAGTTGTACTGCCACCACACGTTCCATGACTTTGCCCAAATAGGGAAGGTTGGAAACTGGCCGATAGTTGTCTAATTGAGTGGGGTCCAGTGATGGTTTTTTCAACAGCGGTTTTATGATAGCTTGTTTTAAGCTCGCTGGAATTTTGTCCTCCCGTAAGGAGGCATTAACCACCACCTTCACCCACTCTGCCAAACCCCCTCTGGCTTCCTTTATCAGCCAGGATGGGCAGGGGTCTAGGATGCATGTGGTAGGTCGCACCTCTCCAAGGATCCTGTCCACATCCTCAAACTGAACCAATTGAAATGAATCCAATAAAACTGGACAAGCAGATGCTCTCGTTACATCCTCAGAGACTGCATTTAAAGTGGCATCGAATCCCAACCAAATCAGTGCAATTTTATCAGCAAAGAATTGTGCAAATGCTTCACAGCGAGCTGTCAGGGATCTCGCTTTTTGGTGGATTTAATAGACTCCTGACAACTCGAAAGAGCTCAGCTGGATGATTCTTCGCCGATGCAATATTGGCCGCAAAGGATGTTTTTTGTGCTGCCTCTATTGGACCTTAAAAAGGCATTCAGATGTGTTTGGGCTGATTTAGTGGGATTCTGGCGCCACACGCGCTCTAGCCACCTCTTCTTTCGCTTCATTGCTGCCAGCTCCGCAGTGAACCAAGGGGCATGGTTAGCTCGGTTAGAGGGGGCGTTCCGGAGCGATTATATCGATAGCCCTGGTGATCTCAGAATTCCAGCAAGAGACCAAGGCGTCGACAGAATCGCCAGCCAGGGAGGTGGGAAAATCCCCAAGAGCCATCAGGAAAACCATTTGGATCCATAAGTCTCCTGGGGCAGACCATTTTAATGGGTCTACCACCCCTGCGGAGGTTGGGAGGTACAGTGAGTCTAAACCTAATCAGGTAGTGGTCGGTCCATGGCAACAGAGCGATGGTCAGCTCTTCCACCCCAGCGTTGAGTAAAGACCAAATCCAGAGTGTGCCCGGCCGTGTGGGTTGGACCAGATATTAATTGGGACAAGCCCATGGTTGCCATGGCGGCCATAAAGTCCTGAGCTGCACCTGAAAGGGAGGTCTTTGCATGGACGTTAAAATCCCCCAGGACTAAAAGTTGCTGGGAGCCCAGCGCCATATCCGAGACCACCCCTGCTAGCTCAGGTAGGGAGACTGTCGTGCAGCGGGGTGGTCGGTATACTAACAGAATCCCTATCCGATCCCGATCACCTAACCTGAAGCCGGCACATTCGAATGATGATGATTGCGGGATGGGGTGCCTAATCAGGGGGATAAAATCCTTATAGACCACTGCAACTCCTCCTCCCCGCCCTCCGGGTCTTGGCTGGTGCTGCACAGAATAGCCAGGTGGGCATAGTTGGGAGAGATTCATCCCTTCCCCCTCGTCCAGCCAGGTCTCCATTATACATGCTAGATCAGCTTGTTCTTCCTGGATTAGGTCTCAAATAATGGAGGTCTTTCCATTGACCAACCTGGCATTGAGCAGCATCATCCTTAACCCAGAAGGGCCACCATTCTAGCATCACAGCTGTATCTTGTTGGGAGAGTTTTTTGGAATTGCCAATACATTCTTATTAGGGCTGGGCGGTTTCGTTCATTAATTTCATAATTCGTTAATAATTCGTTATTTTTCTTGATAACGAAGCGATAACAAACCATTCAGGAGCAACTAAAAAACGAAACGAATTTTTAAAGCTATTTCGTAATTGTTTTGTAATTGTTTCGTTATTATTTCCGTATGTCTGGTGCAAGTTTTATAGTTGTTTCCCTCCCCTCTCCCTGGTTGCAAGCGGTCGGCATTTACCCCACTTCCGGGTCCCTGGCCTCTGCTTAAGTGGATCAAATTCTCCTCTCCTCCTGTCGTCACCTCACCTCGTTCCTCACTCTGGCCTGCGTGCATTGGGCAAAGAGACACAGCAGTGCAGCACTCAGAGACCTGCCTGTTGCCTGCCTAACCTCTTTCCTTCTCCAGGTTAAAACTATTATATTTATTATTATTATTATTATTATTATTATTATTATTATTATTAAGAATGGATGGCCATCTTTCAGTAGTGCTTTGACTGTGCCTTACATGCACGAAGGCAGAAAGTGGTTTGTTATTATTATTATTATTATTATTATTATTGAGAAGCATTGTAAACCAGAATAGAGATCTCACCCCTCCTCTCTCTCTCTTTCCCCCCTCTTTCCTTCTCCAGGTTAAAACTATTATATTTATTATATTTATTATTATTATTATTATTATTATTATTATTATTATTAAGAATGGATGGCCATCTTTCAGTAGTGCTTTGACTGTGCCTTACAAGCACGAAGGCAGAAAGTGGTTTGTTATTATTATTATTATTATTATTATTGAGAAGCATTGTCAAACCAGAATAGAGATCTCACCCCTCCTCTCTCTCTCTTTCCCCCCTCTTTCCTTCTCCAGGTTAAAACTATTATATTTATTATATTTATTATTATTATTATTATTATTATTATTAATTAAGAATGGATGGCCATCTTTCAGTAATGCTTTGACTGTGCCTTACATGCACGAAGGCAGAAAGTGGTTTGTTATTATTATTATTATTATTATTATTATTGAGAAGCATTGTCAAACCAGAATAGAGATCTCACCCCTCCTCTCTCTCTCTTTCCCCCCTCTTTCCTTCTCCAGGTTAAAACTATTATATTTATTATTATTATTATTATTATTATTATTATTATTAATTAAGAATGGATGGCCATCTTTCAGTAGTGCTTTGACTGTGCCTTACATGCACGAAGGCAGAAAGTGGTTTGTTATTATTATTATTATTATTATTATTATTATTATTATTATTGAGAAGCATTGTCAAACCAGAATAGGGATCTCACCCCTCCTCTCTCTCTCTTTCCCCCCTCTTTCCTTCTCCGAGGTTAAAACTATTATTTAAAACTATTATTTTCACATTGCGTAACTGCGTCCGCCATTTTAACGAATTGATTCGTTAATATTAACGAAATTTCGTAAATATCAAACTTTTTAAAAGGAAAATTTCGGAATTCTTTTAAATATCGAAACGCAAAAAACCCCAAAAAACGAATCGATTTTAGAAACAAATTTTTCCATTGTTACCCAGGCCTAATTCTTATTGTTTTCAGGCCGAATTGTTTTTTTAGTTGTAGAATGGATAATTTTTAGAATTGCCAATGTTCTATTGTAAATTTTGGGCCGGATTTGCTTTGGTCTCGGATCCTTATTATGTTTTGAGTTTGTCGAATTATTATTGTAAATTTTGGGCTGAAATGAGTGGTTTAATCTCCCTTTCCCATATCTTCCTCTACCTGTCACCACCTCTATAACAGCCCCCCCCCCCACCTGCGAACCCACCTGCCCCGGGAGCATTCCCTCCTTGGTCTTCATTTGCTATCTAGTTGATAACATGTAATGACAGACATTGTTGTAATTATAATTGTAAATATCTGGGACATGTGGGTCCCGCCTCCTAATCCTTCCAGTGTGCCACAGATCATAAAGTGCACTTGTGCGCTACCGGGAAGTACAGAAGGCTGATGACATAACCGTAATAACAAGAATAATACAAATGAGAACATCAATACTTTGATGGTAAATCACAACATAAGCCTAAGGCCAGGTAAATCACAGCATTTATCTAAAGTGCTGTAGTGCAAGCAATCTATCTTGAACTCTTAGCCATTTTCAAGACTCTCAGAGCTTTTCTCCCTCTCCTGCAAGGACATATGGTTCAGATCCAAACGGACAGTATGGTAGTAATGTACTACCTGAACAAACAGGGAGGAACGGGATCCTGGAAACTCCTCAAACTTTCCATCAAGATCTGGGATTGGTGATGCCGACACTCGATAGTCCTGTCCGCTCTTCACCTGCCCGGTCGACTGAATAACCAAGTCGACTCGTTGAGCCGCTCGACATCCACGTCTCATGAATGGAGACTCGATACCATAGAAGTCTAAAACATCTTCAACATGTGGGGCCAGCCGTCAATCGATCTCTTCGCCTCTCCGGAGAATACCCATCTCCCACTATTTGGGGCCCGTCTCTCTCGGGACGAACCCCTTGGGTGCCTCGGAGACGCCTTTCTCCTCGACCGGTCGACTGAGTTCCTCTACCTTTCCCCTCCAATCCCACTACTCCTTCAGGTGATCAAGAAGGTCGAGCTAACACAGGCCAATTACATCCTCATCGCACCGGAGTGGCCGAGACAAGTATGGTTTCCAGCTCTCCTTCGACTTGCCAACGGTCGAGCGTTCTGCCTCCCTCCCAGACCAGACCTACTCTCTCTCGAGAGAGAGAGCAGGGCCTTCTACTCCATCCAGACATTCGGTCCCTCCACTTGACAGCCTGGAGGATACTTCCATAGCATCTTTTCCCCCGGAGGTCCAATCGATCCTCAAAGCTGCACACAAACCTTCAACATCAAAGGCATATACTTACCGCATTGCCTGTCTCCACACCTTCCTTCGGGACCATTCCCGACCGGAAATGCTTCCATCGATACCGACCATCTTGGACTTCCTTTTGTCCCTTGCTACCCAAAACCTGGCTTTGTCTTCATTGAAGTCATATGTGGCAGCAATCTCCTGGTACCTCCAGACAATGGGTTCACCTTCATTGTTCCAGAGTCATCTAATTAAGACCTTTCTAAGAGGATATACCAATCTTCATCCTCCCGTCCACCCTCCGACACCGGGATGGAGTCTCAACCTGGTCCTGGCCCAACTGGTGGGCCCTCCCTTCGAGCCCCTAGCCACGACTGATTTGAGGTTGCTTTCTTGGAAAGTGGCCTTCTTGGTGGCTATCATGTCGGCCCGGAGGCCATCGGAATTGGCAGCTCTCCGGAGAGATGAACCTTATTTGTTGTTACATGCTGATCGCGTGGTCCTTCGAACTGACATCACCTTCTTACCAAAGGTAATATCGCCATTCCATGTCAACGAAAACACTGTTTTGCCGTCTTTTTCCAACATCCCGACGGAAAAGAGACTTCATTCCCTTGATGTTTGGAGGGCCTTACTGTTCTATAGACAAATAACTTCCTCTGTCCGTAAGTCGCCTAGGCTGTTCGTGGCCTATGCGCCAGATAAAATAGGATTACCAATATCATCGCAGCAACTCTCCCGATGGATTGGTTCAGCCATTGAACTGTGTTACGAACTTGCTCAAAAAACCCCTCTGGTCTCGATCCACCCGAGATCAACGAGGGGCATGGCTGCTACAACTGCTTTCCTTAAAGGTGTCCCTATTGACTTGATTTGCAAAGCAGCCATTTGGTCCACTCCCATGACTTTTGTGTGACATTACTACTTGGACACCCGGTTTCAGAGGGACACTGTCTTCAGCAGATTAGTTCTTGCTGCTTGCCCACCTTAAATCCACCAAGGATCCACCATTGTTGTGTGTATACTACTAGGCTTGGGTAACCACGGAAAAATTTGGTTCTAAACTTGTTTTGTTTTTAGGGGGTCCTTGCGTTTCGTTTTTTTAATAATTCCGAAATTTTCCTTTTAAAAATTTCAAAATATACGAAATTTAGTATAATTACGAATTGATTTGTTAATGGCGGACGCAATTGCGCAATATGCTAAAAAAAACCTCCAAATGGGACAGGGGGGAACTTCTGAAGCTTCCCTCTCCCTCTGTTGTTGACTGTTGGTGTGATAAAACAAACAACAACTATAAAACTTGCAGCAGACATGCGAAAATAATTACGAAATAATTACAAAATAATTACGAAATAATTATGAAATAAATTGAAAAAATTGTTTCGAATCTAATTTACTCCTCACACTATTCCTGCATGGCTCAATATTGGATCGTAAGCTAATTTAAATACGAATTAATAACGAATTACGAAATTAACGAACGAAACCGCCCAAGCCTAGTGTATACCTTGCTCCTCAATTGTTTCTATGTTTAAACTGTTGTTTTTTCTATGCAATAAAGTTTAATGATCTGTCCTGTGGGTACCGTATTTACTAGGCCTGGGTAACAACGCAAAAATTTGGTTTTGTAATCGTTTTGTAATTGGGGTGTTTTTTTGTTTCGTTATTTAAAATAATTACAAAATTTTCCAAAAAAAAAAGTTCGGTATTTACGAAATTTTGTAAATATTTACAAAACATTTTGTAAAGATGGCGCCCTTTTTTTTTCAATATTTTAAAAATATTTTTTAAATTTAATTATTAATTTAGTAGAATAGGGAGGAGAAATTAAAATTATTATTATTAAATTTAAATTATTATTAAGGAGGGAAGGCAGGCACTCACTCTGGCGGGCCCTCTCGCTCGCTCGCCGCTCGCTCGCCCCTCTCGCTCGCCACTTGTGGGGTTCAGAACGCTCTTTGATTGCAGGTGAACCATAAATCCCCGTAACTAAAACTCCCAAATGTCAAGGTCTATTTCCCGCAAACTACGTAGACCTCTGCCACACACCTTTTATCTACTTACATTACTCTATTTCTTTATAATTAGTATTATATCATTTTTCCCCTCTTCCCCATACCCTTAGTTTGTGCCCCACTTCACCAGGACCAACCTACTCATTTTATTTCACAATTACAAAATGGCATTTATACATTTAGATGGAACTCATTTTCTGTTTTTTTCTCATATACATTAGAAAATGAAAAGATATTGCATGAGCAGAATAGAAGGGAGTCAATTTTTTTTTTGCATTTATGATTTTTTTTCCTCCCTTATCTTCACCCCTTCCCCCATATATTTTTAATTAGCACGGTTGGTAATTAAAAGAAATGTAATAATTAAAAAAACATATCTTAATAAAATAATATAAAATAATAAATAAAATAATAAAATAATATAACTACAATAAAATAATATAACTAAACATAAACAATAATAACAATAATAAAATTATCAAATAGAATATAAATCAAATAGAATAAAAAGTTAAACAAAAAATTAAAATACAGCCAATTGCTAAACAAGAAGCAAGCTAAGAAATTGAAATTAAATTACTTAAGACTGTAATAAAATATAATACATAAAGAAATGTAATTATCATATTTTAACATAACAATACGAAATATAAATTATTTATTTATAATATAATGTCAAAAATTACAAATTAATTTTTAAAAATGCAGAAAGTAAATTAAATCAAAAGAAGAAAATATCATAAATTGCACTTTGAAACAACTATGAATATTAAATTATGGGAAATTATCTGGCTGGGCGGTTTTGTTCGACAATTTTGTAAATTGTTTTTTTTTTATAACAGTACAATATCGACATTTCTTTCAAACCCGGAAGTGTTTCTTCTAAATCGAAGTTCTAAATCGAAGTTCTTTCCACTCAAAAGAATTTATAGTTCTAGTTCTTGCTAATAGGCAAAGAAGAATTGGAAAGAGAGTTTTAGGGCCGTAGTTGTTATTTCTTAAAGGAAAGGAAGTAAAATAATTTGGAAAAAGGCAATGCAAAGCTGTTGCCATAAACTGGATAATTAGGAGTTTTGACTTTGCAATCACCCATTTTTATCTAGTTGCAAAGGAAATGCGTATGGGGCAATTTCTCTTAAAATACCTTTTTTGTTCAGCATTTTTGGTCAAACATTCCAAATAACTCCTTCAAAACAAGTCTGCCTAGGTGTTGCCTAGTTAATGCATTTACTTACTCCAGTTTTTTCTCTCTCCTGGAACCACAAATATCTTTCACAGTATATTGGCCGCCCCCTTCCCGGCCTTCTCCCTCCCATGCCCTCCCAGGGGGACATTGCTCAGCCCCCCCCCCCCGGGAGTGTCATGGTGTGCACATTTCTTTCACAGCATATTGGCCGTCCCCCAGTGAGACAGACTGTAAGTCCTCCCGGGGTGGGCTCTTGACCCTTCCCCCCCCCCGGGATTGACTGCCTTTTTGTCTGCTGAGAGAAGGTCGATATACCCTTCCCGGCCTTCTCCCTCCCATGCCACTGAGACAGACTGTAAGTCCTCCCGGGGTGGGCTCTTGACCCTGCCCCCCTCCCCCGGGATTGACTGCCTTTTTGTCTGCTGAGAGAAGGCCGATACCCTTCCCGGCCTTCTCCCTCCCATGCCACTGAGACAGACTAAGTCCTCCCGGGGTGGGCTCTTGACCCTTCCCCCCCCCCCCGGGATTGACTGCCTTTTTGTCTGCTGAGAGAAGGCCGATACCCTTCCTGGCCTTCTCCCTCCCATGCCACTGAGACAGACTAACTCCTCCCGGGGTGGGCTCTTGACCCTGCCCCCCCGGGATTGATTGCCTTTTTGTCTGCTGAGAGAAGGCCGATACCCTTCCCGGCCTTCTCCCTCCCATGCCACTGAGACAGACTAAGTCCTCCCGGGGTGGGCTCTTGACCCTGCCCCCCCCCCCCCCGGGATTGACTGCCTTTTTGTCTGCTGAGAGAAGGCCGATACCCTTCCCCGCCTTCTCCCTCCCATGCCACTGAGACAGATTAAGTCCTCCCGGGGTGGGCTCTTGACCCTGCCCCCCCCCCCGGGATTGACTGCCTTTTTGTCTGCTGAGAGAAGGCCGATACCCTTCCCGGCCTTCTCCCTCCCATGCCACTGAGACAGACTGTAAGTCCTCCCGGGGTGGGCTCTTGACCCTGCCCCCCCCCGGGATTGACTGCCTTTTTGTCTGCTGAGAGAAGGCCGATACCCTTCCCAGCCTTCTCCCTCCCATGCCACTGAGACAGACTAAGTCCTCCCGGGGTGGGCTCTTGACCCTGCCCCCCCCGGGATTGACTGCCTTTTTGTCTGCTGAGAGAAGGCCGATACCCTTCCCGGCCTTCTCCCTCCCATGCCACTGAGACAGACTAACTCCTCCCGGGGTGGGCTCTTGACCCTGCCCCCCCCCCCAGGATTGACTGCCTTTTTGTCTGCTGAGAGAAGGCCGATACCCTTCCCGGCCTTCTCCCTCCCATGCCACTGAGACAGACTAAGTCCTCCCGGGGTGGGCTCTTGACCCTGCCCCCCCGGGATTGACTGCCTTTTTGTCTGCTGAGAGAAGGCCGATACCCTTCCCGGCCTTCTCCCTCCCATGCCACTGAGACAGACTAAGTCCTCCCGGGGTGGGCTCTTGACCCTGCCCCCCCCGGGATTGACTGCCTTTTTGTCTGCTGAGAGAAGGCCGATACCCTTCCCGACCTTCTCCCTCCCATGCCACTGAGACAGACTAAGTCCTCCCGGGGTGGGCTCTTGACCCTGGCCCCCCCGGGATTGACTGCCTTTTTGCCTTCCAGGCTGTTGCAATCATGCAGTATGGTGGAACGGGAAGGTTTTCGCTGATTTGTTCAGTTCACCTCCTGGCACCATGGTACAATACGAATTGCAAAACTTTCTCTCGAACAGTCATTGCAGCTTTGTTCGAGTGATGAGTACTTGCGAGAGATGATGAGAGACTGGATACGGCATACTCATTCCGGTGGTACTAACTCGGGATTCATGGTCACAGGCGCAGGAAGGAACATGATCCGGGCGGTCGAAAGTGCCGGCTTCTCAAACGTAACATGCATGGCGCATTTGCTGCATAACTTTGTAAAAGATGGCTTCAAGGGGACCGATGAGAACAGCGCCACCGCCGTCACTCAACTCATTGACCGCTGCCAAAGAATCGCCGCCTTCTTACACTGTGGCTCTAAGTCCGCAAAAGTGGAGTGCCTCCCACAACACCGGTTACTGCAGGATGTCCCCACCCGCTGGAACTCCACCTGCATCATGTTGGAGCGCATGGAACATCTTTGTCAGCCCAACCTGTTCCCCAACAACCAGGAGTGGATGATCATCACTCAGCTGGTCGAGATACTAGAACCATTCAAATTAGCCACCGAACATCTTTCAGCACAGAAAGCACTACTCAGCCATGTGGTCCCTGTCGTCCTGCGTTTGAAGAGGCATTTGGAGTCACTGCGTGGACAAAGTACATTGCAATCATCACACCCTCCAACGTAACTTGCTCGACCCCCTTGCTGTGGAAAAGCTGGTCTTCTTGAAGGCCAACTTGCCAGTTTTGGGCTATCCTCAGATTGATCTGGATAGCATGGACCCGTAGGTCACTACAGCCTTTTTTGTGGTAAGTCGCTGGGTGGACAAAGTACATTGCTATCATGGCTGGGCCCCTGTTCACTCCACAGGCTTAGGAGGTGGTCAGAAAGTTGACTTTCGCCATCCGTAGACGTCTTCACATTTGTCTTTGGTGAAACAAAAGCTGTTTCACCCAGTTGTTGTGGCTGTCCTGCAGCTGTTTTTGCCGCACTACAGGGCAAGCATTTTGAAATTTTTCTTTTTTAAAAGTTTCACTGCTAAATATTTCTTTTATTCTTAAAAAAAATTATAAAATATTTGAAAAAAAATGAAAACACTGCAGCACATTTGTCTGCAGTTTTTGTGTGCCCTGTGGCAGTTTCGCTGCACATCAGGGCAAGCATTTCATTTGTGTAGTTCCAACTAGTGCGGCCCATAAGCCAACACAAAATGCTTACAGTGCTCATTATTTGTGTAGTTCCAACCAGTGCAGCCCTTCTGCTGCGACCCCCTGTTGAAGACTGAAGGCCAAGTTGACACACATAACCACAATGAACCGGTTTATTGTCTTGCAAGATTTGGGGGAGGACAGACAACAGGCTGAAAGGCGTCCGGCAGGGGACGTCTGGGGAAAGGGTGTATGAAAGGGAGTTGGGGGGGGGGGAGCGTATACAGGAGTAGAAGAGTGCCTCTATTCAAAAATGGAAAATTAACCAAATGCTCGCCCTGTTGTGAAGCGTACACACTACACAGGAGTAGAGGAGTGCCTCTTTTCCGGGCATGCCAGAGGCGATGCCCAACAGGCTGAAAGGCGACCGGCAGGAAACGACTGAGGAAAGGGTGTATGAAAGGGAGTTGAGGGGGGGGGGAGCCAGTAACTCTTAACTGAGTGTCCCGGGGGTCCGAAGGGTTTCCTTTGAAAAAACTTGATTTGAAAAAACCCTAAAAGTTGCCATAGAAATCATCAATAAAAACAAGTGGGGAAATGGTGTATGAAAGGGAGTGGGGGGGGGGAGGGGGCAAGTAACGACTGGGGAAAGGGTGTATGAAATAATATGTATGTAAAATAATTTTCCTGACTATGAATTTATACCGCAAAATAATTTTCCAGGCTATGCATTCATTTTTTTATGGAGTTGGGGGGTTGGGAAGCCATGCAAAGTCAAATTTCAACTTCTCTCGGTGCTCCCCCCGTACTCTTAACTGAGTGTCCCGGGGGTCCGAAGGGTTTCCTTTGAAAAAACTTGATTTGAAAAAAACTTGATTAAAATCATCAATAAAAATTAAAATCATCAATAAAAAAAGAAGTGCTTCCTTGAAAATGTCTGGGATTAAGTACTGGCCTACTCTCAGCAGCCAGGAAGACAGTTAGCACCCTCCCAAAACGTAATTCCAGCATTATATGAGGGATGCGAGCAACGTCTCTGAACCCTGGTGTATGAAGGGGAGTTGGGGGGGAGGGTTCCCGAGTATAGGTCAGGGATGGGGACCAACCAAAAGTCACGATTAAAATCATAAATAAAAAGAAGTGCTTCCATGAAAATGTCTGGGATTAAGTACTGGCCTACTCTCAGCAGCCAGGAAGACAGTTAGCACACTCCCAAAATGTAATTCCAGCCATGTATGAGGGATGCGAGCAACTTCTCTGAATCCTGGTGTATGAAGGGGAGTTGGGGGGGAGGGTTCCCGAGTATAGGTCAGGGATGGGGACCAACCAAAATTCGCGATTAAAATCATAAATAAAAAGAAGTGCTTCCATGAAAATGTCTGGGATTAAGTACTGGCCTACTCTCAGCAGCCAGGAAGACAGCACCCTCCCAAAACGTAATTCCAGCATTATATGAGGGATGCGAGCAACGTGTCTGAACCCTGGTGTATGAAGGGGAGTTGGGGGGGAGGGTTCCCGAGTATAGGTCAGGGATGGGGACCAACCAAAAGTCGCGATTAAAATCATAAATAAAAAGAAGTGCTTCCATGAAAATGTCTGGGATTAAGTACTGGCCTACTCTCAGCAGCCAGGAAGACAGTTAGTACCCTCCCAAAACGTAATTCCAGCCTTATATGAGGGATGCGTGCAACTTCTCTGAACCCTGGTGTATGAAGGGGAGTTGGGGGGGAGGGTTCCCGAGTATAGGTCAGGGATGGGGACCAACCAAAAGTCGCGATTAAAATCATAAATAAAAAGAAGTGCTTCCATGAAAATGTCTGGGATTAAGTACTGGCCTACTCTCAGCAGCCAGGAAAACAGTTAGCACCCTCCCAAAACGTAATTCCAGCATTATATGAGGGATGCGAGCAACGTCTCTGAACCCTGGTGTATGAAGGGGAGTTGGGGGGGGAGGGTTCCCGAGTATAGGTCAGGGATGGGGATCAACTTACCGCTGGAATGAGGAAAAAAAGGGAGGGGTAGTGTGTCCCTGCAGTTTGGAATCTGTTATGGTTTAAAAACTTGACGAAAACTCGCGATTAAAATCATCAATAAAAAGAAGTGCTTCCATGAAAATGTAGAGGACCGAAGCATTTACTTTGAAAAAATTACTGTGGTCAAAGCTGGCCTAAAAAAAAAACTTGCCTAAAAGTCGCCATAGAAATCATCAATAAAAACAAGTGGGGAAATGGTGTATGAAAGGGAGTGAGGGGGGGGGGAGGCGTACACACAGGAGTAGAGGAGTGCCTCTTTTCCGGGCACGCCAGAGGCAATGCCCAACAGGCTAAAAGGTGACCTTTTTTTTTTTTTTGGAATACTTTTTTTTAGAATACTTTCTTTGAATATTTTAGAATAAAATAAAATAAAGTATTTTATAAAATAAAGTAAAATTAAACGGAGATTGTAACACTTGCACCAGATATACGAAAAAGTAACAAAACAATTACTAAACTTGGAGACATGCATTTGATTCTTCATTGATCCTCAAACTATTACTAAATGGATCTATATTCGATTATAAAATAATTGAAATACAAATCATTGACGAAATACAAAATTACCGAACGAAACTGGACAAGCCTAAGTCTTTCGAGGTAACAGAAAGCAAAGCAAAATTGATTCTCAATAAGTGCTGGGATTTATTACAGGTGCAGCCAATGTCCCCGCATACAGCAGGTGTGTGTGTCTGTGTAACTCAGTTGAGGTAAAAGTAAAGAAATCATCAATAATAAGTGGTAATGTAAGGCAACACAAAGCACAAAGCAAAGTAGTACGCATCAGGGCAATGTTCCCGCGTTCAGCAGGCAGGGGTAATGTAAGGCAACATAAAGCACAAAGCAAAGTAGTACGCATCAGGGAGTGTGGTGGAGGCTCCTTCTTTGGAAGCTTTTAAGCAGAGGCTGGATGGCCATTTGTCAGGGGTGATTTGAATGCAATATTCCTGCTTCTTGGCAGGGGGTTGGACTGGATGGCCCATGAGGTCTCTTCCAACTCTTTGATTCTATGATTCTAGGGCAATGTTCCCGCGTTGAGCAGGCAGTGGTAATGTAAGGCAACACGAAGCACAAAGCAAAGTAGTACGCATCAGGACAATGTTCCCGCGTTCAGCAGGCAGTGGTAATGTAAGGCAACACAAAGCACAAAGTAGTATGCATCAGGGCAATGCAATCAGGGCAATGTAAGGGAGTTGGGGAAGGGGGGAAGCATACACAGGAGTACAGGAGTGCCTCTTCTCCTGGCACCCCAAAGGCGATGCCCAACAGGCTGAATGGGGACTTGCAGGGAATGACTGGGGAAAGATGGGCAGAGACGCTGTGAAAGCAAAGTGCAGAAATGACAACCCCAGGGGCGGTAGGGAACGACGGCTCCCTTGTTATGCATGCCCTACGCAGGCGCCCTCTTTTCCGGGCACCCCAGAGGCGATGCCCAACAGGCTGAAAGGGGAGTGGCCAGTAACGACTGGGGAAAGGGTGTATGAAAAAAAATGTATGTAAAATAAGTTTCTTGATATATTGCAAAAGCCTCCCAAATCCATCTAGACTGTTGAAAGCTAAATGGATCTTGGGATCGAGCTGGCGGTCGGCCACGAGGCGAGCTACCGCCTGACCCAGTCCCTGCCTCTCGGCGCTTCCCCCATGCTCTTAAATGAGTGTCCCTGTGGTCCAAAGCGTTAACTTTGAAAAAACCTGCCGAAAAGTCGCCATTAAAATCATCAATAAAAAGAAGTGCTTCCACGATACCATCGTCGTTCCGACCACAAACGATGCCAAAATACCCATCCACCACAGGAGGCCATGGGCAAGTCAATATGGGCCGCACTGGTTGGAACTAAACAAATGAAATGCTTGCCCTGTAGCGGGGCAAAAACAGCCACAGGGCAAATGTGCTGCAGTGTTATTTTACCGTACACTGGAGTAGAGGAGTGCCTCTTTTCCAGGCACTTCAGAGGCGATGCCCAACAGGCTGAAAGGGGACCAGCAGGAAACAACTGGGGAAAGGGTGTATGAAAGGGAGTTGGGGGGCCTACACACAGCAGCCAAGAAGACATTTCAAACCAGAGAATTTGTACATTTTCCAAAACGAGCACTGTCTTATAGCACTTTGTGTTGGCAAAAGGAGCGCACTTTTTTTTGGAATATTTTTAGAATATTTAAAAATGGAAAATTAACAAAATGCTCGCCCTGTTGTGAAGCGTACACAGGAGTAAGTGCCTCTTTTCTGGGCACCTCAGAGGTGATGCCCAACAGGATGAAAGGGGACCGGCAGGAAACGACAGGGGAAAGGGTGTATGAAAGGGGTTTGGGGGGGGGGGAAGCGTACACAGGAGTCGAGGAGTGCCTCTTTTCCGGGCACTCCAGAGGCGATGCTCAACAGGCTGAAAGGGGACCGGCAGTAATCAAGGGGACTGAAAGGGGACTCACACAGTAATCAAGCAGTACTTGCCCGGAGAGAAAGGAGGTAAAGAGGGAAGTTTGTTATGGGTGGATGCATAGCAGACAGATTGGAATTCCAGGAGCAGGGAGGGAACAACTGGGGAAAGGTTTAATAATAATAATAAGGAATAATCTAAATGCTTGCTGACAACAACTGTGCAAATATGAAGTGTATTCCTTTTTTAAATGTTTTTTTAAAAGAATAAAAGAAATTTGTGCAAATGTGCGGTGTATGAATTTTTTTTAAAATAATGTATAAAAATTTTTTTGGAATAAAAGAAATATTTAGCTGAAATTTATCAAAATGCTTGCCCTGTAGTGGGGCTATATTTTTTAATTTTTTTTTAGAATAAAATAGCAAAAGTACCAATGGTGATCACTACGGGCAATCTTCCCACAGTAGTAATTTAAGGCAACACAAACCATGGTGATCAATAAGGGCAACGTTCCCACATTCTACTAATAAATATTAAAATATAAGTCCCTTCATATTTACAGGGTTTTTCATAAATTTTTTTGTGGTTTTTTTGTGGGTTTTTTTTTTTAAGAGGTAGCAGGTAGGTTGTTTGTTTAATGGGTAAGGGAATTCTGGGAAGGGGGGAAGGGTATAATAAATAAATAAATAATAGCAGCATTTTTGGGTGAGTTTCTTTGTTTTCCTTTGTTTAAGAATTAAATCAATAAATAATAGCAGCTGTTCTAGTTATAAATATTAAAATATAAGTCCCTTCATATTAATACAGTTTTTCTTTTTTTTTTGTTGTGGTTTTTTTTTAAGAGGTAGCAGGTAGGTAGTTTGTTTATGGGTAAGGGAGTTCTGGGAGGGGGGAAGGGTATAATAAATAAATAAATAATAGCAGCATTTCTGGGTGAGTTTCTTTGTTTTCCTTTGTTTAAGAATTAAATAAATAAATAATAGCAGCTGTTCTAGTTATAAATATTAAAATATAAGTCCCTTCATATTAATAGAGTTTTTCTTTTTTTTTGTTGTTGTGGTTTTTTTTTTAAGAGGTAGCAGGTAGGTAGTTTGTTTATGGGTAAGGGAGTTCTGGGAGGGGGGAAGGGTATAATAAATAAATAAATAATAGCAGCATTTCTGGGTGAGTTTCTTTGTTTTCCTTTTTTTAAGAATTAAATCAATAAATAATAGCAGCTGTTCTAGTTATAAATATTAAAATATAAGTCCCTTCATATTAATAGAGTTTTTCATAATTTTTTTGTGGTTTTTTTAAAGAGGTAGCAGGTAGGTAGTTTGTTTATGGGTAAGGGAGTTCTGGGAGGGGGGAAGGGTATAATAAATAAATAAATAAATAAATAAATATTTATGAAGGAACACAGCCACAGGACAGGGAGAAACGCACACACAGGAACACAAGGTTCTTTTTTTTTAGATTATTTTTTAAATATTTTGAAGAATAAAAGAAAGATATTTTTCAGAAATATTTAAAAATGGAAAATTAACACAAAGCAAGGTACAGGCAGTGGTAATGTAAGGCAACACAAAGCACAAAGCACAAAGTAGTACGCATCAGGGCAATGTTCCTGCGTTCAGCAGGCAGTGGAAATGGAAGGCAACACAAAGCACAAAGTAGTACGCATCAAGGCGCACACCAACAGGAGACTCTTTTCTTTTTTTGGAATATTTTTTGTATTTTTTTAAGAATAAAACACAGGTATTTTTAGAAAATATTCAAAAATGGGAAATGAACCAAAAACTGGCCCTGATGTAGAGCTAACACAGGCAGGAGACAAGGCAATGGAGAGCACAAAACAACAGGAGGCTCTCTTTTTTTTGGAATATTTTTTTGTATTTTTTTTATGAATAAAACACAGGTATTTTCAGATTATGTTCAGAAATGGAAAATTAGCCAAAAACTGGCCCTGATGTAGAGCTAACACAGCGAAAGGACAGTGCAAATGAGAGCACACAGGAACAGAAGTTTCTTTTCTTTTTTTAGAATATTTTTTGTATTTTTTTATGAATAAAACACAGGTATATTTTCAGATAATTTTCAGAAATGGAAAATTAGCCAAAAACTGGCCCTGATGTAGAGCTAACACAGGCAGGAGACAGGGCAATCGAGAGCACAAACCAACAGGAGACTCTTTTCTTTTTTTAGAATATTTTTGGATTTTTTTAAGAACAAAACACGGGTATTTTTTTTATAAAAAATGTAAAAATGAAAAATTAACAAATTAACAAAAACCGAAAGAAGGAATGAATCCAAGCAAGGAATGAATAATAAGCAAGGAATGAATCAAAGCAAGGAATGAATAATAAGTAAGGAATTACATGCAATCCAAGCTTAGCCAGCAACCAACCAAGCCAACCCAATGCAAGCCGCCCTCCCGGACCTCTTCTCTTGTCCCTCGCCTCCGCAACAAAAGAATTTTTGGAAGAATAAAAGAAAGATCTTTTTCAGAAATATTTGAAAATGGAAAATGAACACAATGCTTGCCCTGCTGTGGAGCTAACAGCCACAAGACAGGGACAAACGATAGCACACAGCCACAGAAGGGTCTTTTCTTTTTTAGAATACTTTTTGAAGTTTTTGGAGAATAAAAGAAAGATAAAATTAAAGAAATTAAAATTAAAATAAAAAATAAAATAAAAAAACAAAAGAATAAAAGAAAGGGTGTATGAAAGGGAGTTGAGGGGGGGGAAACGCGCGCACACAGGCACACAAGGGTCCTTTTTTAAAGATTTTTTTTGGTTTTTTTTAAAGAATAAAAGACAAGTATTTTTAAAAAATATTCAAAAATGGAAAATTAACCGAAAACTGGCCCTGATGTGGAGCAAACACAGCCAGGAGCCAGGGCAAACGAGAGCGTATAGAGGAGTAGAAGAGTGCCTGTATTTAAAAATGGACAATTAACAAAATGCTCGCCCTGTTGTGAAGTGTACACACACAGGAGGAGAGGAGTGCCTCTTTTCCGGGCACTCCAGAGGCGATGCCTGACAGGCTAAAAGGCGACCGGCCTTTTTTTTTTTTTTGGAATACTTTTTTTTAGAATATTTTTTTTAGAATACTTTTTTTGAATATTTTAGAATAAAATAAAATAAAGAATTATATAAAATAAAGTAAAATTAAACGGAGATTTTAACACTTGCACCAGATATACAAAAAAGTAACAAATCAATTACTAAACTTGGAGACATGCATTTGATTCTTCATTGATCCTCAAACTATTACAGAATGGATCTATATTCGAATGTAAAATAATTGAAATACAAATCATTGACGAAATACAAAATTACCGAACGAAACTGGCCAAGCCTAAGTCTTTCGAGGTAACATAAAGCAAAGTAAAATTGATTTTCAATAAGTGCCAGACCCCAAAGGGGCAATGTCTCCGCAAAAAGTGCTGGGATTTAAAATCATAAATAAAAATTAAAATCATCAATAAAAAGTAGTGCTTCTACGAAAATGGGGACTGGCAGGGAATGAAGTTATGGGAGCATTTCTCTTAGGTGAAACAAAAGCTATTTCACCCAGTTGTTTGCCTCTATTTAAAAATGGAAAATTAACCAAATGCTCACCCTCTAGAGCTAATACATGCCGACGAGCGCAGACCTCAGGGATGCGTGTATGAAAGGGAGTTGGGGGGGGGGGAGCCAGTAACGACTGGGGAAAGGGTGTATGAAATAATATGTATGTAAAAAAAGTTTCCTGACTATGAATTTTTACCGCAAAATCATTTTCCTGGCTATGCATTAATTTTTTTATGGAGTTGGGGATGCGTGCATTGATCAGTCCAAAAACAACCCGGGCTCGGCCGGCCGCATTGGTTACTCTAGATAACCTGGGTCCGATCGCATCAGGGCAATGTTCCCGCGTTCAGCAGGCAGTGACAATGTAAGGCACCACAACGCAGAAAGCAAAGTAGTATGCATCAGGGCACCCTCCCAAAATGTTATTCCATCCTTGTATGAGATTGTTTGGAATCTGTTATGGTTCCTTTGGACGCTCCCCCCGTTCCTTAGATATAACTGTGGTAATTCTAGAGTTTAATTTTAATTTTAATTTTAAAACCTTGACGAAAAGTGGCGATTAAAATCATCAATAAAAAGAAGTGCTTCCACAAAAATGTAGAGGACCGAAGCAGAGAGACTCCCGAGGGTAGTCTGGGATGAAGTACTGGCCTACTCTCAGCAGCCAGGAAGACAGCACCCTCCCAAAACGTAATTTCATCCTTGTATAAGTGATGCGAGCAACGTCTCTGAACCCTGGTGTATGAAGGGGAGTTGGGGGGGGAGGGTTTCCATTCAAAAATGGAAAATTAACCAAATGCTCACCCTCTAGAGCTAATCCATGCCGACGAGCGCAGACCTCCATGATGAAGAAGTGCTCACGAAGGTGGTTTTCCCATGGTGAAACAAAAGCTATTTCACCGAGTTATTTGCCTCTATTTAAAAATGGAAAATTATCCAAATGCTCACCCTCAAGAGCTAATCCATGCCGACGAGCGCAGACCTCCGGGATGCGTGTATGAAAGGGAGTTGGGGGGGGGGGGGAGCCAGTAACGACTGGGGAAAGGGTGTATGTATGTATTTCACCGAGTTGATTTGAATCTGTTATGGTTCCTTTGGTCGCTCCCCCTGTTCCTTAGATATAACTGGTAATTCTAGAGTTTAATTTTAATTTTAGAAACTTGATGAAAAGTCGTGATTAAAATCATCAATAAAAAGAAGTGCTCACGAAGGTGGTTTTCCCATGGTGAAACAAAAGCTATTTCACCGAGTTGTTTGCCTCTATTAAAAAATGGAAAATTTTCCAAATGCTCACCCTCTAGAGCTAATCCATGCCGACGAGCGCAGACCTCCGGGATGCGTGTATGAAAGGGAGTTAGGGGAGACTGGCAGGGAATGAACGGAGAAAGGCTGTATGTGTATGTATTTCACCCAGTTGATTTGAATCTGTTATGGTTCCTTTGGTCGCTCCCCCTGTTCCTTAGATATAACTGTGGTAATTCTAGAGTTTAATTTGCAGACGAACAGAAACCGGAGGAAAGGTGTATGGGAAAAGGGTGTATGACAGGGAGTTAAGGGAGGTAAAGAGGAACGTTGGTCTCACAGCCATTCAAAGTCAAATTTTCAATTGAGTCCCGCGGTTCTGAAGCATTTACTTTGAAAAAACTACTGTCCTCAAAGCATGTTGTGTTGTGGGGGGGGGGAGCGTACACTAGAGTACAGGACTGGCAATAAAAACAATAAATGAAAAGAAGTGCTTCTACGAAAATGGGGACTGGCAGGGAATGAAGTTATGGGAGCATTTCTCTTAGGTAAAACAAAAGCTATTCCGTGTGTGCTGACCCCTGCGATTTCCCCAAATGCGGGAAACTCGACTGCAATTTTAGAAACTTGACGAAAAGTCGCGATTAAAATCATCAATAAAAAGAAGTGCTTCTAGTTCGGGGGGAGTTAGGGGAGACTGGCAGGGAATGACCGGGGAGACACCATGATCACGAAGGTGGTCTTCCCGGGTTAGGCTCATCCATTGCACTCCGTGTGTGCTGACCCCTGCGATTAAAATCATCAATAAAAAGAAGTGCTTCTACGAAAATGTAGAGGACCGAAGCAGAGAGACTCCCGAGGGTAGTCTGGGATGAAATACTGGCCTACTCTCAGCAGCCAGGAAGACAGTTAGCACCCCTCCCAAAACGTAATTCCAGCATTGTTTGAGGGATGCGAGCAACGTCTCTGAACCCTGGTGTATGAAGGGGATTTGGGGGGGAGGGTTTCCATTCAAAAATGGGAAATTAACCGAAAAGCTCACAGCAGCCAAGAAGACATTTCAAACCTGAGAATTTCTACGTTTTCCGAAACGGCACGGCAAGAGAAGACTCACAGAAGTGCCTTGCAAGAAATCGTGCTTGACAAGAAGAAACGACGACTACTTGCATAAGGCTTCCCAAATCCACCGAGAAACTTTAGAAAGCTAAATGGATCTTGGGATCGAGCTGGCGGTCCGCCGAGAGGCGAGCTACCGCCTCTCCCAGCCCTGAAAATTAAAATCACCAATAAAAAGAAGTGCTTGTACGAAAATGGGGACGGGCAGGGAATGAAGTTATGGGAGCATTTCTCTTTGGTGAAACAAAAGCTATTTTAAACTTGACGAAAAACTGGACGAAAAGCTTGACGAAAAGTTGCGATTAAAATCATGCTCACCCTCTAGAGCTAATACATGCCGACGAGCGCAGACCTCAGGGATGCGTATGAAAGGGAGTTGGGGGGGGGGGGGAAGCCATCTAGGTGGCCTTTTGGGTCTCTTCCAAATGTAGGATTTTGTTATTCAGGATTCTATGATTCAGTAGAGACAGGCTAGCCATCTGTCAGGAAGGCTTGGAAGGTGCCTTCCTGCCTAGCAAAAGGAGATTGGATTGGATGGCCTCTAGAGCTAATACATGCCGACGAGCGCAGACCTCAGGGATGCGTGTATGAAGGGGAGTTGGGGGGGAGGGTTTCCATTCAAAAATGGGAAATTAACCAAAAAGCTCGGCCGGCCGCTTTGGTTACTCTAGATAACCTGGGTCCGATCGCATCAGGGCAATGTTCCCGCGTTGAGCAGGCACTGGTTATGTAAGGCAACACAACGCAGAAAGCAAAGTACAGTAGTACGCATCAGGGCACCCTCCCAAAATATAATTCCATCCTTTTATGACATTGTTTGGAATCTTTAATTTTAATTTTAAATACTTGACGAAAAGTTGCGATTAAAATCATGCTCACCCTCTAGAGCTAATCCATGCCGACGAGCGCAGACCTCAGGGATGCGTGTATGAAAGGGAGTTGGGATGGGGGGGAAGCCAGTAACGACTGGGGAAAGGGTGTATGAAATAATATTCATTTTTTTATGGAGTTGGGGATGCGTGCATTGATCAGACCGAAAACAACCCGGGCTCACCCGGCCGCTTTGATTACTCTAAATAACCTGGGTCCGATTTGATTTGATTTGATTTGATTGATTTGATTGATTTGATTGATTTGATTGATTTGATTTGATTGATTTGATTGATTTGATTGATCTTGGGATCGAGCTGGCGGTCCACCGCGAGGTGAGCCCCAGCCCCTGCCTCTCTGCGCTCCCGCCATGCTCTTAAATGAGTGTCCCGGGGGTCTGAATGAATTTATATATATATATTGCAAAAGAATTTTCCTGGCTATGCATTCATAAAGGGAAATCTGTAACTAACTCTAAGGCTGGATCTATACTGCCATATAATCCAGAATGTCAAAGCTGATGATCCCCATCATCATCTTTAAACTGGATTATAAGTGTCTACGCTGACATATAATCCAGTTCAAAGCAGATAATTTAAAAATAACCTTCTATAATCAGGTCTGTAAATAAAGAACAATACTCAGAAAACAGATAGGAAACAATCAGGGCCAGCTAACACCTACTAACAAAGGATTCCCCCAGGCAGGAAACAGCCAGGCTTTGAAGCTGCAAGGCTATTCAATGCTAATCAAAGTGACCAATAGCAACATTCACACTTGCCTCAAGCAAACAAGACTTCTTTCTCCCACCCTGGACATTATTCTACAGATATATAAACCCCACTTGACTAGTTTCCAACAGACCTCGCAACCTCTGAGGATGCCTGCCATAGATGTGGGCGAAATGTCAGGAGAAAATGTTTCTCGAACATGGCCAAAAGGCAAGGTTCCTGTGTTCAGCAGGCAGGGGTAATGTAAGGCAACACAAAGCACAAAGTAGTACGCATCAGGGCAATGTTCCCGCGTTCAGCAGGCAGGGGTAATGTAAGGCAACACAAGGCACAAAGTAGTATGCATCAGGGCAATGTTCCCGTGTTCTGCAGGCAGGGGTAATGTAAGGCAACACAAAGCACAAAGGAGTACGCATCAAGGCAATGTTCCTCTGTTTTGTATTCAATATCAGGACAATGTTCCCGCATTCAGCAGGCAGTGGCAATGTAAAAGTAAAGCAAAGCAAAATTGATTGATTTGATTGATTTGATTTGATTGATCTTGGGATCGAGCTGGCCTAAAAAAAAAAACAGAGGTTAGATGGCCATCTGTCAGGGGTGCTTTGAACGCGGTTTTCCTGCTTCTTGGCAGGGGGTTGGACTGGATGGCCCATGAGGTCTCTTCCAACTGTATGATTCTATGATCTATGAGGAAGATCAGCAGGGGCAGAGACTTGAAGCATCTGGGTAGCACAGGGTTGGAGATGCATATGAAGAGGCATCATCCAATGATCAAGGTGAGAGTAAGAGAAACTGGCAGCACCTGCAGCCGCAGGAAGAATACTCCCACTTTGCCAACTGCCAAAGCGGGGAGACAGACTCAGTCCACGCTGAAAGTTTGGGGTCTGCCCATGGGCAGGATGAGATCGGGGGAAAAGTCACCCACAGCCAAGCAGATCACCCAGTGCGTGGGAGAGATGATGGCTCTCGACCACCAACCCTTCCATATGGTGGAGCGGGAAGGCTTCCGCCGCTTGATGGCTCTCGTATTTCCTCACTACAAGATCCCCACAGGTGCCATCTTCTCCCAAAACATCATTCCATCCTTTTATGAGGGCTGCAAGAAACGCCTTGGGAAGTTTTTGCACAGCGCCCAAGGAAGCTGCATCCACTTCACGTCGGACGTTTGGTCCAGCTTGGGAGGAGGCCATTCCTACCTCTCTCACTGCACATTGGTGGGAGAAGGAGGGCAGCCTGGAGTCGGGGCATCGCTGGGCCTTGCTAGCAATGGAAGTGGTAGGCAAGGACCACAACGCTGATACCATCTGTCAATACTTGGAAGCCATGATGAGGGAGTGGATGCAGCACAGGCAGGAGAACATGAAGATGGGGTTCATGGTCACCGATGCTGGCAAGAATATGATAAGGGCAGTGGAAAGCGCAGGCTTTGCCAACATTAGTTGTATGGTGCAATTACTCCACAACACCATAAAAGATGGCTTCGAAGGCCCTGAGGGACAGAACCCCAACCACATCAGCCAGCTGATTGAGCGCTGCCGCAAGATTGCAGGCTATTTTCACCAGAGCAGCAAGGCAGCCCAACAGCTGCCTGACAGGCAGACACTACTGCAACACAATCTGCTCCAGGATGTTTCCACCTGCTGGAGCTCCACATATGAGATGCTACAATGCATGGTGGAGCAACGGAGGGCTGTCCACAGCTTCTCACCGATGGTGACCAAGCTGGTGCCAAACAAGCAGGAGTGGGAGACCATCTCCCAGCTGGTCGATGTGCTCGAGCCCTTTGAAAATGCCACCGAGGCCCTTTGTGACACCAGAGCCCCCCTCAGCTATGCTGTCCCTCTAATCTTAGGGCTGAAGCGGCACTTGGATAGTTTGGGAGGTTTGAAAAACAATTTTCCTGGCTATGCATTCATAGGAGGACCGAAGCGTTCACCATGTTTGCCCAACAGGCTGAAAGGAGACCGGCAGGAAACGACTGAGGAAAGGGTGTATGAAAGGGAGTTGGGGGGGGGGGGGGAACCAGAAACGAATGGGGAAAGGGTGTATGAAAAAATATGTATGTAAAGTAAGTTTCCTGACTATGAATTTATATTGCAAAACAATTTTCAAGGCTATGCATTCATTTTCTTATGGAGTTGGGAAGCCATTCAAAGTCAAATTTCAACTTGAGTCCCGGGGTTTGGTGACTATAGATAACCTCGGGCCGATCGCATCAGGGCAATCAATGTAAGGCAACAAAAAGCACAAACCAGAAAGGAGTACGCATCAAGGCAATGTTCCCGCGTTCAGCAGGCAGGGGTAATGTAAGGCAACACAAAGCACAAAGTAGTACGCATAAGGGCAATGTTCCTGCGTTCTGCAGGCAGAGGTAATGTAAGGCAACACAAAGCACAAAGGAGTATGCATCAAGGCAATGTTCCCGCGTTCTGCAGGCAGGGGTAATGTAAGGCAAAAGAAAGCACAAAGGAGTACGCATCAAGGCAATGTTCCCGCGTTCTGCAGGCAGGGGTAATGTAAGGCAACACAAAGCACAAAGTAGTACGCATCAAGGCAATGTTCCTGTGTTCTGCAGGCAGGGGTAATGTAAGGCAGCACAAAGCACAAAGTAGTACGCATCAAGGCAATGTTCCTGCGTTCTGCAGGCAGGGGTAATGTAAGGCAACAGAAAGCACAAAGGAGTACGCATCAAGGCAATGTTCCCGCGTTCTGCAGGCAGGGGTAATGTAAGGCAACACAAAGCACAAAGCAGAAAGGAGTACGCATCAAGGCAATGTTCCCGCGTTCAGCAGGCAGGGGTAATGTAAGGCAACACAAAGCACAAAGGAGTACGCATCAAGGCAATGTTCCCGCGTTCTGCAGGCAGGGGTAATGTAAGGCAACACAAAGCACAAAGGAGTACGCATCAAGGCAATGTTCCCGCGTTCTGCAGGCAGGGGTAATGTAAGGCAACACAAAGCACAAAGTAGTACGCATCAAGGCAATGTTCCTGCGTTCTGCAGGCAGGGGTAATGTAAGGCAGCACAAAGCACAAAGTAGTACGCATCAAGGCAATGTTCCTGCGTTCTGCAGGCAGGGGTAATGTAAGGCAACACAAAGCACAAAGGAGTACGCATCAAGGCAATGTTCCCGCGTTCTGCAGGCAGGGGTAATGTAAGGCAACACAAAGCACAAAGGAGTACGCATCAAGGCAATGTTCCCGCGTTCAGAAGGCAGTGGAAATGTAAGGCAACACAAAGCACAAAGTAGTACGCATAAGGGCAATGTTCCCGCGTTCTGCAGGTAGGGGCAATGTAAGGCAACATAAAGCACAAAGTAGTACGCATCAAGGCAATGTTCCTGCGTTCTGCAGGCAGGGGTAATGTAAGGCAACACAAAGCACAAAGTAGTACGCATCAAGGCAATGTTCCTGCGTTCTGCAGGCAGGGGTAATGTAAGGCAACACAAAGCACAAAGGAGTACGCATCAAGGCAATGTTCCCGCGTTCAGCAGGCAGTGGAAATGTAAGGCAACACAAAGCACAAAGTAGTACGCATAAGGGCAATGTTCCCGCGTTCTGCAGGCAGGGGCAATGTAAGGCAACACAAAGCACAAAGTAGTACGCATAAGGGCAATGTTCCTGCGTTCAGCAGGCAGTGGAAATGTAAGGCAACACAAAGCACAAAGTAGTACGCATCAAGGCAATGTTCCTGCGTTCTGCAGGCAGGGGTAATGTAAGGCAACACAAAGCACAAAGTAGTACGCATCAAGGCAATGTTCCTGCGTTCTGCAGGCAGGGGTAATGTAAGGCAACACAAAGCACAAAGTAGTACGCATCAAGGCATTGATCCTGCGTTCTGCAGGCAGGGGTAATGTAAGGCAACACAAAGCACAAAGTAGTACGCATCAAGGCAATGTTCCTGCGTTCTGCAGGCAGGGGTAATGCAAGGCAACACAAAGCACAAAGGAGTACGCATAAAGGCAATGTTCCCGCGTTCAGCAGGCAATGGAAATGTAAGGCAACACAAAGCACAAAGTAGTACGCATAAGGGCAATGTTCCCGCGTTCTGCAGGCAGTGGAAATGTAAGGCAACACAAAGCACAAAGTAGTACGCATAAGGGCAATGTTCCCGCGTTCTGCAGGCAGGGGCAATGTAAGGCAACACAAAGCACAAAGTAGTACTCATCAAGGCAATGTTCCTGCGTTCTGCAGGCAGGGGTAATGTAAGGCAACACAAAGCACAAAGGAGTACGCATCAAGGCAATGTTCCCGCGTTCAGCAGGCAGTGGAAATGTAAGGCAACACAAAGCACAAAGTAGTACGCATAAGGGCAATGTTCCTGCGTTCTGCAGGCAGAGGTAATGTAAGGCAACACAAAGCACAAAGGAGTACGCATCAAGGCAATGTTCCCGCGTTCTGCAGGCAGGGGTAATGTAAGGCAACACAAAGCACAAAGGAGTACGCATCAAGGCAATGTTCCCGCGTTCTGCAGGCAGGGGTAATGTAAGGCAACACAAAGCACAAAGTAGTACGCATCAAGGCAATGTTCCTGCGTTCTGCAGGCAGGGGTAATGTAAGGCAGCACAAAGCACAAAGTAGTACGCATCAAGGCAATGTTCCTGCGTTCTGCAGGCAGGGGTAATGTAAGGCAACACAAAGCACAAAGGAGTACGCATCAAGGCAATGTTCCCGCGTTCTGCAGGCAGGGGTAATGTAAGGCAACACAAAGCACAAAGGAGTACGCATCAAGGCAATGTTCCCGCGTTCAGCAGGCAGTGGAAATGTAAGGCAATACAAAGCACAAAGTAGTACGCATCAAGGCAATGTTCCCGCGTTCTGCAGGTAGGGGCAATGTAAGGCAACATAAAGCACAAAGTAGTAGGCATCAAGGCAATGTTCCTGCGTTCTGCAGGCAGGGGTAATGTAAGGCAACACAAAGCACAAAGTAGTACGCATCAAGGCAATGTTCCTGCGTTCTGCAGGCAGGGGTAATGTAAGGCAACACAAAGGACAAAGGAGTACGCATCAAGGCAATGTTCCCGCGTTCAGCAGGCAGTGGAAATGTAAGGCAACACAAAGCACAAAGTAGTACGCATAAGGGCAATGTTCCTGCGTTCTGCAGGCAGGGGTAATGTAAGGCAACACAAAGTACAAAGGAGTACGCATCAAGGCAATGTTCCCGCGTTCCGCAGGCAGGGGCAATGTAAGGCAACACAAAGCACAAAGTAGTACGCATAAGGGCAATGTTCCTGCGTTCAGCAGGCAGTGGAAATGTAAGGCAACACAAAGCACAAAGTAGTACGCATCAAGGCAATGTTCCTGCGTTCTGCAGGCAGGGGTAATGTAAGGCAACACAAAGCACAAAGTAGTACGCATCAAGGCAATGTTCCTGCGTTCTGCAGGCAGGGGTAATGTAAGGCAACACAAAGCACAAAGTAGTACGCATCAAGGCATTGTTTCTGCATTCTGCAGGCAGGGGTAATGTAAGGCAACACAAAGCACAAAGTAGTACGCATCAAGGCAATGTTCCTGCATTCTGCAGGCAGGGGTAATGTAAGGCTACACAAAGCACAAAGGAGTACGCATAAAGGCAATGTTCCCGCGTTCAGCAGGCAGTGGAAATGTAAGGCAACACAAAGCACAAAGTAGTACGCATAAGGGCAATGTTCCCGCGTTCTGCAGGCAGTGGAAATGTAAGGCAACACAAAGCACAAAGTATTACGCATAAGGGCAATGTTCCCGCGTTCTGCAGGCAGGGGCAATGTAAGGCAACACAAAGCACAAAGTAGTTCGCATCAAGGCAATGTTCCTGCGTTCTGCAGGCAGGGGTAATGTAAGGCAACACAAAGCACAAAGTAGTACGCATAAGGGCAATGTTCCCGCGTTCTGCAGGCAGTGGAAATGTAAGGCAACACAAAGCACAAAGTAGTACGCATAAGGGCAATGTTCCCGCGTTCTGCAGGCAGTGGAAATGTAAGGCAACACAAAGCACAAAGTAGTACGCATAAGGGCAATGTTCCCGCGTTCTGCAGGCAGGGGCAATGTAAGGCAACACAAAGCACAAAGTAGTACGCATAAGGGTAATGTTCCTGCATTCAGCAGGCAGTGGAAATGTAAGGCAACACAAAGCACAAAGTAGTACGCATCAAGGCAATGTTCCTGCGTTCTGCAGGCAGGGGTAATGTAAGGCAACACAAAGCACAAAGTAGTACGCATCAAGGCAATGTTCCTGCGTTCTGCAGGCAGGGGTAATGTAAGGCAACACAAAGCACAAAGTAGTACGCATCAAGGCAATGTTCCTGCGTTCTGCAGGCAGGGGTAATGTAAGGCAACACAAAGCACAAAGTAGTACGCATCAAGGCATTGTTCCTGCGTTCTGCAGGCAGGGGTAATGTAAGGCAACACAAAGCACAAAGGAGTACGCATCAAGGCAATGTTCCTGCGTTCTGCAGCCAGGGGTAATGTAAGGCAACACAAAGCACAAAGTAGTATGCATCAAGGCAATGTTCCTGCGTTCTGCAGGCAGGGGTAATGTAAGGCAACACAAAGCACAAAGGAGTACGCATCAAGGCAATGTTCCCGCGTTCAGCAGGCAGTGGAAATGTAAGGCAACACAAAGCACAAAGTAGTACGCATAAGGGCAATGTTCCCGTGTTCTGCAGGCAGGGGTAATGTAAGGCAACACAAAGCACAAAGTAGTACGCATAAGGGCAATGTTCCTGCGTTCAGCAGGCAGGGGAAATGTAAGGCAACACAAAGCACAAAGTAGTACGCATCAAGGCAATGTTCCTGCGTTCTGCAGGCAGGGGTAATGTAAGGCAACACAAAGCACAAAGTAGTACGCATCAAGGCAATGTTCCTGCGTTCTGCAGGCAGGGGTAATGTAAGGCAACACAAAGCACAAAGTAGTACGCATCAAGGCAATGTTCCTGCGTTCTGCAGGCAGGGGTAATGTAAGGCAACACAAAGCACAAAGTAGTACGCATCAAGGCATTGTTCCTGCGTTCTGCAGGCAGGGGTAATGTAAGGCAACACAAAGCACAAAGGAGTACGCATCAAGGCAATGTTCCTGCGTTCTGCAGGCAGGGGTAATGTAAGGCAACACAAAGCACAAAGTAGTATGCATCAAGGCAATGTTCCTGCGTTCTGCAGGCAGGGGTAATGTAAGGCAGCACAAAGCACAAAGGAGTACGCATCAAGGCAATGTTCCCGCGTTTAACAGGCAGTGGAAATGTAAGGCAACACAAAGCACAAAGGAGTACGCATAAGGGCAATGTTCCCGTGTTCTGCAGGCAGGGGTAATGTAAGGCAACACAAAGCACAAAGGAGTACGCATCAAGGCAATGTTCCTGCGTTCTGCAGGCAGGGGTAATGTAAGGCAACACAAAGCACAAAGTAGTACGCATCAAGGCAATGTTCCCGCGTTCTGCAGGCAGGGGTAATGTAAGGCAACACAAAGCACAAAGTAGTACGCATCAAGGCAATGTTCCCGCGTTCTGCAGGCAGGGGTAATGTAAGGCAACACAAAGCACAAAGGAGTACGCATCAAGGCAATGTTCCCGCGTTCAGCAGGCAGTGGAAATGTAAGGCAACACAAAGCACAAAGTAGTACGCATAAGGGCAATGTTCCCGCGTTCTGCAGGCAGGGGCAATGTAAGGCAACACAAAGCACAAAGTAGTAGGCATCAAGGCAATGTTCCTGCGTTCTGCAGGCAGGGGTAATGTAAGGCAACACAAAGCACAAAGTAGTACGCATCAAGGCAATGTTCCTGCGTTCTGCAGGCAGGGGTAATGTAAGGCAACACAAAGCAGAAAGTAGTACGCATCAAGGCAATGTTCCTGCGTTCTGCAGGCAGGGGTAATGTAAGGCAACACAAAGCACAAAGGAGTACGCATCAAGGCAATGTTCCCGCGTTCAGCAGGCAGTGGAAATGTAAGGCAACACAAAGCACAAAGTAGTACGCATAAGGGCAATGTTCCCGCGTTCTGCAGGCAGGGGCAATGTAAGGCAACACAAAGTACAAAGGAGTACGCATCAAGGCAATGTTCCCGCGTTCTGCAGGCAGTGGTAATGTAAGGCAACACAAAAGCACATAGCAACTAAGGTGATCTACGGCACAGAGGAAGGGTTGGTGTTGAAATCTATCTCCGGGTAGCCCAAAACTGGCAAGTTGGCCTTTAAGAACACCAGCTTTTCCACCGCAAGGGGGTCGAGTGAGGTACGTTGGAGGGTGACGACATCTCCTGCCAGGCTGAAGACCCTCTCACTCTGCACGCTAGTTGGTGGGCAGCTGAGAAACTTGCGTGCTACGGTTGAGAGGTCAGGCCATTTATTGCTTTTTGAGGACCAATACGCCAATGGATTGCTGTCTACAATCTCCTGAGGCTCCTCAAAGTACCGATTGACAGAGAACTCTGCCGAGTCCATCTTTGCCGCCTGGGCCGACAAAGATGTTCCTTTCCCTGCCATCAAAACGATACTGTCAGTTATGAAACGCTCCGATCTCCTCTTTTTCATCTGCAGTGTTCTTGCTTCTTCCCTGGTAGGTGTCAAGGTGGGACTGATGTTATCGCTGCTGCCGTAACCGCTGGTGTTTCGGGGAGTAACGGCAGAAGACATTTGCTCTGAGCGTTCCCCCACCCTCCGAGAGTATTCTTCTCTCACGAGCGAGAGAAGTTCGTCCTTCCACTTTGGCAGTTCTTCGGGGCAGACAGTGTCCTTGATGCAAGGGTCGCAGAGTGCTGCCAAAACATGAGTCTTACTCTCCAACAACGGTTCAAGACGTTTACGGAGGGCGAAATTCAACTTTCTGACCACCTCCTGGGCCTGTGGAGTCAAGGGCCCAGCCATACACTGCAATGTACTTTGTCCAACCAGCGACTCCAAATGGCTCTTCAAACGCAAGATGACTGGGACCACATGGCTGAGTAGTGCTTTCTGTGCTGAAAGGTTTTCGGTGGCCAATTTGAATGGTTCTAGGATCTCAACCAGCTGAGTGATGGTCATCCACTCCTGGTTGTTGAGGACCAGCTTGTTTATCGGAGCCGCAATTGACAGCGAGACAGCGTGGATTGCCCTCTGTTGCTCCACCATGCGCTCCAACATGATGTAGGTGGAGTTCCAGCAGGTGGGGACATCCTGCAGTAGCCGGTGTTGTAGGAGACACTCCAGGATTTGCCTGTCACGCAGCAGTTTTGCGGACTTAGAGCTACGGTGGAAGAAGCCCGCGATTCTTCGGCAACGGTCAGTGAGTTGAGTGACGCCGGTGGCGCTGTTCTCATCGGTCCCCTTGAAGCCATCTTTTACGCAGTTATGCAGCAAGTGCGCCATGCATGTTACGTTTGTGAAGCCGGCACTTTCGACCGCCCGGATCATGTTCCTTCCTGCATCTGTGACCATGAATCCCGATTTAGTACCACCGGAATGAGTATGCCGCATCCAGTCTCTCATCATCTCTCGCAAGTACTCAGAAATGGTGTCGGCCCTGTGATCCGTATCGATCACCTCAAGGGACAGGAGTGCCCAACGATGACCCGAGTCTAGGCAACCCTCCGTCTCCCACCAGTGAGCGGTCAGGGACAAATAGGAATGCCCTCCTCCCGTGCTCGTCCAGATGTCTGAGGTGAAATGTACATGGACGGGTTGTGATTTGTTCAACAGGTTTCTGAGCCGTTGTTTGCATCCCTCGAACAAAGCGGGAATGACTGTTCGAGAGAAAGTTCTGCGAGTTGGGATAGTGTACCATGGTGCCAGGAGGTGAACAAATCGGCGGAAACCTTCCCGTTCCACCATACGGAAGGGCTGGTGGTCCAGAGCCATCATCTCTCCCAGGCAACGTGTTATTTCCTTCACTGATGGTGGCTTAATTCCAGATCTCATCCTTGTAACTTGCACGACGCCCCAAGCATCGATGGTGTTCTGCGTGAGGCCTGTTGATGTCTTTGGAGTGCTCTCTGGAGTGCTGCTTTTGCTGGTGACTTCACCTGCGTCCAACTTCACATTTGGGTGGTGTCTCTTAATGTGCAGCCTTAGCCCTGTTGTGGCAAGATGCCTCATGTCTTTTCCTCTGCTGACGCTCGCACCGCAATGCCTGCAAACTGCCAAAGTGGCCATCTGATTATGGACATCGTAATGATCCCATAGGAGCGATCTCGGCCTACCCCTACGCACTTCAGGTGTACTCATTCTCGTATTTGGACTGTCGGTGTTTGTGGGAGGGATTGTTGGTTGTTTCTGTGGCTCGCCCTCCATCAGCATGCAGTCCTCTTGATCACTAACTCCTGTGGTGGAAGCAGATTCCATATTGTCTTCCTCCCATTCCTCAGACACGTCCGCCTCCTCGCCCTCCTCTTCATAACAAGAAGGATCAGAGGTACTTGGAAGGACATCAGGATTTGAAAGTAGAGTCTTTCGAACTGATGAATAAGGAGGAGGTCCTTCCATCTCACAGCTGGTTGAAGCATCTGTGGGTGTTTCCATAACCATCTCATCGGTTGAATGTTCCCTTCTTAATGTGTCCATCTTCAGTCCCCTGCCTTTCTTCAGTTTTCGCGATAGCACTTGGCCCTTGCGACTAGAAAAGCCGGGAAGGAAGCGTTTCATCACAATGGTTCACTACACAAATAATGAGCGAGCAGTGTATGTGTAGCACTTTGTGTTGGCAAAAGGAGCGCACTGGATGGAACTACACAAATAATGAGCGAGCACGGTATTAGAGCACTTTGTGTTGGCAAAAGGAGCGCACTGGTTGGAACTACACAAATGATAAGCGAGCACTGTATTGTAGCACTTTGTGTTGGCAAAAGGAGCGCACTGGTTGGAACTACACAACTGATGAGCGAGCACTGTATTGTAGCACTTTGTGTTGGCAAAAGGAGCGCACTGGATGGAACTACACAAATAATGAGCTAGAAGTGTTTGTGTTGGCAAAAGGAGCGCACTGGTTGGAACTACACAAATAATGAGCGAGCAGTGTATGTGTAGCACTTTGTGTTGGCAAAAGGAGCGCACTGGAACTACACCACTGATGAGCGAGCAGTGTATGTAGCACTTTCTGTTGGCAAAAGGAGCGCACTGGAACTACACCACTGGAACACAGCCAGGAGACAGAAGACTCTTTTCTTTTTTTAGAATATTTTGTAGAGCTAACAGCCAAAAGACAGGGCAAATCGAGCACACACAAGAACAGAAGAGGCTTTTGTTTTTTTAGAATATTTTTTGTATTTTTTTAAGAATAAAACACTGGTATTTTAAAAAAATAATAAGAAATGGAGTATGAACCCAAAAATGGCCCTGCTGTAGAGCTAACAGCCAAAAGACAGGGCAAATCGAGCACACACAAGAACAGAAGAGGCTTTTGTTTTTTTAGAATATTTTTTGTATTTTTTTAAGAATAAAACACACTGGTATTTTAAAAAAATAATAAGAAATGGAGAATGAACCCAAAAATGGCCCTGCTGTAGAGCTAACAGCCAAAAGACAGGGCAAATCGAGAACACACAAGAACAGAAGAGGTTTTTGTTTTTTTAGAATATTTTTTGTATTTTTTTAAGAATAAAACACACTGGTATTTTAAAAAAATAATAAGAAATGGAGTATGAACCCAAAAATGGCCCTGCTGTAGAGCTAACAGCCAAAAGACAGGGCAAATCGAGCACACACAAGAACAGAAGAGGCTTTTGTTTTTTTAGAATATTTTTTGTATTTTTTAAGAATAAAACACTGGTATTTTAAAAAAATAATAAGAAATGGAGTATGAACCCAAAAATGGCCCTGCTGTAGAGCTAACAGCCAAAAGACAGGGCAAATCGAGCACACACAGGAACAGAAGAGGCTTTTGTTTTTTTAGAATATTTTTTGTATTTTTTTAAGAATAAAACACACTGGTATTTTAAAAAAATAATAAGAAATGGAGAATGAACCCAAAAATGGCCCTGCTGTAGAGCTAACAGCCAAAAGACAGGGCAAATCGAGCACACACAAGAACAGAAGAGGTTTTTTTTTTTTTTTAGAATATTTTTTGTATTTTTTTAAGAATAAAACACTGGTATTTTAAAAAAATAATAAGAAATGGAGTATGAACCCAAAAATGGCCCTGCTGTAGAGCTAACAGCCAAAAGACAGGGCAAATCGAGCACACACAAGAACAGAAGAGGCTTTTGTTTTTTTAGAATATTTTTTGTATTTTTTTAAGAATAAAACACACTGGTATTTTAAAAAAATAATAAGAAATGGAGTATGAACCCAAAAATGGCCCTGCTGTAGAGCTAACAGCCAAAAGACAGGGCAAATCGAGCACACACAAGAACAGAAGAGGCTTTTGATTTTTTAGAATATTTTTTGTATTTTTTTAAGAATAAAACACTGGTATTTTAAAAAAATAATAAGAAATGGAGTATGAACCCAAAAATGGCCCTGCTGTAGAGCTAACAGCCAAAAGACAGGGCAAATCAAGCACACACAAGAACAGAAGAGGCTTTTGTTTCTTTAGAATATTTTTTGTATTTTTTAAAGAATAAAACACTGGTATTTTTAAAAAATAATAAGAAATGGAGTATGAACCCAAAAATGGCCCTGCTGTAGAGCTAACAGCCAAAAGACAGGGCAAATCGAGCACACACAAGAACAGAAGAGGCTTTTGTTTTTTTAGAATATTTTTTGTATTTTTTAAAGAATAAAACACTGGTATTTTAAAAAAATAATAAGAAATGGAGTATGAACCCAAAAATGGCCCTGCTGTAGAGCTAGCAGCCAAAAGACAGGGCAAATCAAGCACACACAAGAACAGAAGAGGCTTTTGTTTTTTTAGAATATTTTTTGTATTTTTTAAAGAATAAAACACTGGTATTTTAAAAAAAATAATAAGAAATGGAGTATGAACCCAAAAATGGCCCTGCTGTAGAGCTAACAGCCAAAAGACAGGGCAAATCGAGCACACACAAGAACAGAAGAGGCTTTTGTTTTTTAAGAATATTTTTTGTATTTTTTAAAGAATAAAACACTGGTATTTTAAAAAAATAATAAGAAATGGAGAATGAACCCAAAAATGGCCCTGCTGTAGAGCTAACAGCCAAAAGACAGGGCAAATCGAGCACACACAAGAACAGAAGAGGCTTTTGTTTTTTAAGAATATTTTTTGTATTTTTTTAAGAATAAAACACTGGTATTTTAAAAAAATAATAAAAAAAGGAAACTGAACCCAAAAATGGCCCTGCTGTAGAGCTAACAGCCAAAAGACAGGGCAAATCGAGCACACACAAGAACAGAAAAGGCTTTTGTTTTTTTAGAATATTTTTTGTATTTTTTAAAGAATAAAACACTGGTATTTTAAAAAAATAATAAAAAAAGGAAACTGAACCCAAAAATGGCCCTGCTGTAGAGCTAACAGCCAAAAGACAGGGCAAATCGAGCACACACAAGAACAGAAAAGGCTTTTGTTTTTTTAGAATATTTTTTGTATTTTTTTAAGAATAAGAAACTGGTATTTTAAAAAAATAATAAGAAATGGAGAATGAACCCAAAAATGGCCCTGCTGTAGAGCTAACAGCCAAAAGACAGGGCAAATCGAGCACACACAAGAACAGAAAAGGCTTTTGTTTTTTTAGAATATTTTTTGTATTTTTTAAAGAATATAACACTGGTATTTTAAAAAAAATAATAAGAAATGGAGTATGAACCCAAAAATGGCCCTGCTGTAGAGCTAACAGCCAAAAGACAGGGCAAATCGAGCACACACAAGAACAGAAGAGGCTTTTGTTTTTTTAGAATATTTTTTGTATTTTTTTAAGAATAAAACACTGGTATTTTAAAAAATAATAAAAAAAGGAAACTGAACCCAAAAATGGCCCTGCTGTAGAGCTAACAGCCAAAAGACAGGGCAAATCGAGCACACACAAGAACAGAAAAGGCTTTTGTTTTTTTAGAATATTTTTTGTATTTTTTTAAGAATAAAACACTGGTATTTTAAAAAAATAATAAAAAAAGGAAACTGAACCCAAAAATGGCCCTGCTGTAGAGCTAACAGCCAAAAGACAGGGCAAATTGAGCACACACAAGAACAGAAAAGGCTTTTGTTTTTTTAGAATATTTTTTGTATTTTTTTAAGAATAAGAAACTGGTATTTTAAAAAAATAATAAGAAATGGAGAATGAACCCAAAAATGGCCCTGCTGTAGAGCTAACAGCCAAAAGACAGGGCAAATCGAGCACACACAAGAACAGAAAAGGCTTTTGTTTTTTTAGAATATTTTTTGTATTTTTTTAAGAATAAAACACTGGTATTTTAAAAAAATAATAAAAAAAGGAAACTGAACCCAAAAATGGCCCTGCTGTAGAGCTAACAGCCAAAAGACAGGGCAAATCGAGCACACACAAGAACAGAAAAGGCTTTTTGTTTTTTTAGAATATTTTTTGTATTTTTTTAAGGATAAAACACTGGTATTTTAAAAAAATAATAAAAAAAGGAAACTGAACCCAAAAATGGCCCTGCTGTAGAGCTAACAGCCAAAAGACAGGGCAAATCGAGCACACACAAGAACAGAAGAGGTTTTTGTTTTTTTAGAATATTTTTTGTATTTTTTAAAGAATAAAACACTGGTATTTTAAAAAAATAATAAAAAAAGGAAACTGAACCCAAAAATGGCCCTGCTGTAGAGCTAACAGGCAGCCAAAAGACAGGGCAAATCGAGCACACACAAGAACAGAAAAGGCTTTTTGTTTTTTTAGAATATTTTTTGTATTTTTTTAAGGATAAAACACTGGTATTTTAAAAAAATAATAAAAAAAGGAAACTGAACCCAAAAATGGCCCTGCTGTAGAGCTAACAGCCAAAAGACAGGGCAAATCGAGCACACACAAGAACAGAAAAGGCTTTTGTTTTTTTAGAATATTTTTTGTATTTTTTTAAGAATAAAACACACTGGTATTTTAAAAAAATAATAAAAAAAGGAAACTGAACCCAAAAATGGCCCTGCTGTAGAGCTAACAGCCAAAAGACAGGGCAAATCGAGCACACACAAGAACAGAAGAGGCTTTTGTTTTTTTAGAATATTTTTTGTATTTTTTTAAGAATAAAACACTGGTATTTTAAAAAAATAATAAGAAATGGAGTATGAACCCAAAAATGGCCCTGCTGTAGAGCTAACAGCCAAAAGACAGGGCAAATCGAGCACACACAAGAACAGAAGAGGCTTTTGTTTTTTTAGAATATTTTTTGTATTTTTTAAAGAATAAAACACTGGTATTTTAAAAAAATAATAAAAAAAGGAAACTGAACCCAAAAATGGCCCTGCTGTAGAGCTAACAGGCAGCCAAAAGACAGGGCAAATCGAGCACACACAAGAACAGAAAAGGCTTTTGTTTTTTTAGAATATTTTTTTAGAATAAAAAATGTTTTTTTAGAATAAATGAGCCAAAAGACAGCCAAAAGACAGGGCAAAATCTACAGCACACACAGAAGAATCTTTCTTTTTCCTACCCAGTACCCAAGCCACCACAGCCAATCCAACCCAAAGCGAAAGCAGCAAGCAAGCACAAGCAACTAAAGCAGCCCTCCCAGACCTCTCTCCTCCTCCCTCGCCTCCCCGCAAATGAGCTCCGCGGCCACGCGGAGCCGCTTTTAAAAGCCTTGCCGGCCAATCAGACACTGCCACGGTGCAGTGCTTGCTTCCTGATTGGCTCCAGCCTCCCAGGGCACCAGCATCCTCAATCCTCCATTAATGAAGCGGGCGGAAGCTCGTTAAAAGGATGGGGCCTGCCGCTTCGTTATTTTTTAACCCTCCCGGGTTTGGAAAACTGCTTCGCAATCGCTTTGTAATTGGAAGAATAACGAATATTTAACGAATTAACGAATTAACGAAGCGAATAGCCCAGGCCTAGTATTTACCTCACATGCTATTTTCTCTTTTGTATACTTGCACATGCTTATGCAATGAATTTGCACTTGTTATTTCAAGCTTTATTGGTTTCTAGCCTCGACCTAGACTGCTAGGTATACAGACACATGCTTATGCAACGAGTTACACTTGTTTTTTCAGGCCTTATGGGTCTTTAACCTCGACCTCGAGGGCCTGTCATGTTTATTATGCTTTCCATTATAGGGCTATACCAATGTTTAGACTATTGTCTTTTTATGTTACAGAAAACCCTGATGATACACTGCTTGACATTGTTTTTGATAAGATGTCTGTGTCAATCCTTCAATAAACATGTGTTTGGCCCTCAAATTGGTGTCGGTTTCTTCCCACCATCCGGGACCTTAGCTTGTTACCTCTCCATATGTGTGCATTCACAGAGGCCATGAAGAAAAATGGCAGGTTACCCACCTGTAACCATCTTTCTTCGAATGGTCCTCTGTGAATCCACACAAACCTGCCCAGCCATCCCCTCTTCAAACCTCCCCCTTTTTCCTCGCTAATGCGGCGTAGGAATTACCAGGAGTGTGCGCGGGGTGCTTTTTATGCCCTGCTGGGCGGTTGGGTGTGGTTACTGCCAAAACTTAAAAGTTTCAACTTGGGAAGTTTTCCGTTATTTATTTATTTATTTATTTACCTTACTTATATACCGCTGTTCTCAGCCTGAAGGCGACTCACAGCGGAGCCTGCGCAGGTGCAGATACTCCATATGTGTGGATTCACAGAGGACCATTCGAAGAAAGATGGTTACAGGTGAGTAACCTACCATTATCTTTGCTCAGATCTAATATTCCTAGTAGAACTCCGGTTCTTTCATTATCTTGATTTTTTAATATTTTTTGTATCTCTGTGTGGATTTCCGACAAATATTTTTTCACCTCTGGACATGTCCACCATGCATGGAAAAAGGTTCCTGGTTGTGATGAACACTTCCAACATTTGTCTGAAGCATTCTTATAACATTTGGAAATTTTATGTGGAGTTAGATACCACCTGTAAATCATCTTCAACCAGTTTTCTCTTAATTCAAAAGCATAAGAATATTTGATTTTTTTGGTTCCATGTTTTTCCCATTTTGCTAATTTTATTGGGTGTCCTATGTTTGTAGCCCATTTGATCATACACTCTTGTATTTGTTCTGTTTCAGTTTCCCACTCCAATAGTTTTTAATATATATTGGTTATCAGTTTATTTTCTGTATTGTCGAAGGCTTTCATGGCCGGAATCACTCAGTTCTTGTGGGTTTTTTCGGGCTATATGGCCATGTTCTAGAGGCATTTCTCCTGACGTTTCGCCTGCATCTATGGCAAGCATCCTCAGCTAAGTCATATGTGGGGGACCCAATGGCACTCACGATTGGTCTGAGTGGGGTGGAGTCCTTATGGATTTTGGGGAGTCCAAATCCATAAGGACTCCATCCCACTCAGACCAATCGTGAGTGCCATTGGGTCCCCCACATATGACTTAGCTGAGGATGCTTGCCATAGATGCAGGCGAAACGTCAGGAGAAATGCCTCTAGAACATGGCCATATAGCCCGAAAAAACCCACAAGAACTGAGTTTATTTTCTGATTTCATTATCTTGTCCCAGAAGGAGTCAGGTTCTGCAAAACCTTGTTCTTTGTCCACCTTAAAGGATTCTTTTATTTTCCTGTCGTGGAACCAGGAATAGTTAGTAAAAGTTTTTTTAAATTTCTAATTCTTCCTTAAGAACCATTTTCCTTTGTCTATTTTTAGAAGATCTTTGTAGGTAGGCCACTTTTGCCAGCCTAATTATCTTCTTTGAAAAGCTACTAGGGTGACAACCAAGTTGGAATTTCGACATAAAATCTCATTTTGTATTTCTCCAATATCTTAGTGAGCCCCGCTCTTATGTAGTGGTTTGTAACATTCTTTTTGATCTTTCATGCAACCTCCTGCATAAGTCTGCCCTTCCAGGGATAGGATTTTCTTATTTTGTAAGGTTGTCCATTCCTTGATCCATGTTAGAACACAAGCCTCATAGTAGAGCTTGAGGTCCGGGAGCCCGAACCCCCCTCTTCTTTTGTTGTCTATCAAGTTAAGTCTTTTTATTCTAGCTTTTTTGATTTGCCATAAGCATTGCGAGATGTCCTTATTCCATATCTTAAAAATATTCATGTTTCTGATAATAGGTAAGGCTTGGAAAAGATAGAGCATTTTAGGTAGGATGCTCTTCTTAATGGTTGAAATTCGACCCAATATGGAAAGTTTTAAGTGCTTCCAATTTTACAAATCTTTCTTTATTTCCTTCCACTTTTGTTCATAATTGTTTTTTACCAGTTGGGAATTTTTGGCTGTTATGACAATGCCGAGGTATTTAAACTTCTCTACCACCTTTATTCCTGTAATTTCTGAAAGAGCCTTTTTTCCCTTGTTGATACATTTTTATTAGAATCACAGTCTTTTTCATATTGATTCTCAGGTTCCCATATTGTTCTATTTTTCTTATCCAATTTTTAATATTTTCCATAGGGTTTTTTATGATGCAGATAAAGTCGTCTGTGAAGGCCCTACATTTGTAGTTTTGTTTACCAATTTTAAGTCCGTCTATTTTTGGGTCTTCTCTTATTTCATTGAGTAATATCTCGAGGGCCATAATAAATAATAGGGGGGAAAGGGACATCCTTGTCTGGTCTCCTTTTCCAAGTTTAGTATTTGAGATTCTTGCAAATTAATTGTAATTTTTGCCTCCTCTTTGTCATAGATAGCCTCTATTGCATATATAAACTAGAACCCACAATTAATTTCTTTCAGTAATAATTTGACAAAATCCCAGTTCAAACTGACGAATGCTTTTTTGACATCCAGACTGAGAAGAGCCAATTTTTCTTGTATGTTTTTTTTTTTTGGTAATACTCTATTGTATTTTAAATAATTCGCATGTTGTTCTTGATTTGACGATTTGGTAAAAAACTGGCATGGTCCTCCTTTATCCATTCCTTGAGATAAAGTTTCAATCCTTCTGCCAAAATGCTCAAGAAGATCTTGTAGTCTATGTTCAGGAGAGATATGGGTCTATAATTTTTGACATCCTTTGGGTCTTGGTTCTCTTTAGGTATCATTGTTATTGTTGCCTGCCTCCATGTATCAGGGATCTTTCGTTTGCTGAGTATCTCATTCATTATTTTTTGGAGATGTGGTGTTATTTCATCAATCATCGTTTTATAGTATGCCCCCATGAAACCGTCTGGTCCTAGGGCCTTACTTACCTCCAATTTTTGATAGCTGTCTTTATCTCCTCTTCCAAAATTTCTTTGTTAAGAGCATGTCTTTGTCCATCGAATATTTTACAAAAGTTCTGCCTACTTAAGTAAGCTGTGATTTCGTCTTTATTTATCTGATCTTTTATATATAATTTTTATAGTATCCATAAAATTGATTTATGATATCTTGATCTTTTGTATATCTCTTGCCATCAGCTTCAACTGCTGTGATTATCTGAGCTTGTCTTTTTTTCCCTTATCTTCCTAGAGAGCCAGGGCCCTGGCTTGTTAGCATTTTGAAAATTCTTTTGTTTAATAAATTTGAGGTTCTTCGCCAGTTGCTCTGTTTCTAAATTATCTTTTTGAATTTTCCAAAGATTCAAAGCTTGCTCTATTTTTTTAATCTGTTGGGTTTATTTTTAATTTATTCTTTAGGAGTGTTATTTGCTTCATAATTTTTTCATGGTCTTGTCTTCTTTTTTTATTTCTTCGGGCACTTTGTTGAATAAATCTACTGCTCTTTACTTGCATCCCAGATCGATTGAATTGAGACATCTTCTGTGAGATTCATTTAAAAATATTCTTTCAGTGATTCCTTGTTTACCTGTATATCTCCTTTTGTTGCTAATAGATTGTCATTGAGTCTCCATCTAAATTTCTTTTTTGTCTCATTGATAGAAAATTCATTGGGCAGTGGTCATATGTCATTCTTGGCAGGATTTTTATTTTAGATACTTTGGTTGAGAGAGCATTTGTTACCCATACCATGTTGATTCCCGACAACGCCTGGTGTTGACTAGAGAAATATGTATAGTCTCTATCATCTTTGTTTGTCACCATACATCAATCAGATCTAATTCTTGTTTTAAGTTAGGCCTGTTTGATCAAGAAAAAATTTGTTTCTAAAATCGATTTGTAATTGGGGTGTTTTTTTGTTTCGATATTTAAAATATTTACAAAACTTTCCAAAAAAAGTTTTGTTATTTACGAAATTTCGTAAATATTTACAAAACATTTTGTAAGTGTGAATGTTGCAGTAATGGTCACCTTGATTAGCATTGAATGGCTTTCATTTCTCCCACCCTGGACATTCCATAGATAAACTCCATTTGCCTAGTTTCCAACAGACCTCTGAGGATGCCTGCCATAGATGTGGGCAAAATGTCAGGAGAGAATGCTTCTGGAACATGGTCATACACTCATACAGGCCTGAAAACTCACAGCAAAAGAGCCTGGATGGATGCAGCCTTCAATTTGTGGCAATCAGATGGTATTGTTGGTCTCATCTCAGGCGGGCCACGGAGGCAGAGCCAGCGCTGCAGGAATCCCCTCCCCGGCTCCTGCGCTCCGGCTCCGGCTCCTGCGCCCTCCTCTTCCTCCTCCTCCTCCCAGCTGTGTTGCAGGAAGCCGATTGGATGGCGCGCGGAGGCCGGTTGTAAGAGTGAGCGCTGTGCGCGCCATCCAATCAGCTCCGGCTCCTGCGCCCTCCTCCTCCTCCTCCTCCTCCCAGCTGTGCCAGGAGGAGGAGGAGGAGGGCGCAGGAGCCGGAGCCGATTGGATGGCGCGCGCGCGCGCTCACCCTTACAACCGGCCTCCGCGCACCATCCAATCGGCTCCGGCTCCTGCGCCCCCTCCTCCTCCTCCTCCTCCTGGCACTTCCTGGCTGCAACACAGCTGGGAGGAGGAGGAGGAGGAGGAGGGCGCAGGAGCCGGAACCGATTGGATGGCGTGCAGAGGCCGGTTGTAAGGGTGAGCGCACGCGGGCCGGGCGCCCAACAGGCAGGGGCGGTGCTTGGCTCACTGGGTGTGCGCTCGCGCCGCCCCTTCGCCCCGCCCGCCCCATTTACTGCTGGGGTGCTTGGGAGCGCCGGATTGGCTCCCAGGCACCAGCAGCACTCAGCAGCCTCCATCCCATTAACGACACGAGCTGAAGCTCGTAAAATATATGGGGCTGCTGTTTCGATATTTTTAAACCCTTCCGGGTTTAAAAATGTGTTTTGAAATTGCGTCGGATGTGGTAAAAATAACGAATTAATAACGAAATAACGAATTAACGAACAAAACCGCACAGGCCTATTTTAAGTTCAAAAATTGTTTTGGTACCTTGCTACACTTACTGCTTAATTTTTTCCTCTGTGGTTTAGACTTATCCATACTTGGGTCAATGACTCCGTTAAAGTCTCAAAGTATTATTATATTGTCAAAATCTTGCATTACTATTTTTTTTATTGAGTTAGGAATGATGTTTTGGGTCCATTGGGTACACTGATGTTACAGAAAAGTATTCTTGGCTCATTGTTGTGAGGTTTATTCCAAGCATTCTTCCCTCTTGGTCTTTGAAAGCTAGGGTTGGATTCAAATTCAGATTAACATATGTTGCCACTCCTCTCATTTTTTTGTTTGCAGAAGAATGGAAAAGTTTGCCATTTTTTCTTGATTTAAATGAGCCATGTGTTTCTGACTTATATGAGTTTCTTGTAGTGCTATGATGTTATAGTTCTGTTTTTTTAAAATTTTTATTCCTTTTACTCAGGGAGTTGAGGCCATTTATGTTATTTATCCAACATTTTAACTCCATATTGTAATTTTGCTTAGTTTAAATTTATCTTATGAATTGCTATCTAATACTTTTTTTCTTGTTGGGACACTTTGGAAGGCTTAGTTTCTGGTGAGAGGAATCTTGTTTCTCTTTCATGTTCTTTATCTGGTGTTTTCTCCCGCCCCAGATCTTTTTTCAGTTTATTGTAGAATTCCTTTGGCCTTTTCTTCTGTGGTTACCTAGATTCTTTCTTCTTTATAAGTTATCATTATACCCTCCTTTCTCTCCCATCTAAAGCGGATCTGGTGTTTTCTTAATTCTTCAGCCAGGAATTCGTATTTTCTTCTCTTTACTAGGGTACTGGTTAGGAATTCTTTTAGTATCGTTATCTTTCTTCCTTTGTAATAGGGTGGGTTCTTGCTATTGTTTCTTAAGATTTCCTCTCGTAGGTTTCTTTCAGAGAGATGCACAATTACATCTCTGGCTACTTTGTTTTTCCTTGAGTAATTGGTTGTAATTCTGTGAGTTTTTTTCTATATTATCTTGTATTTCTTCTTGTGATCTTTGGGTTAGCTCTGCCATTATCATACATATTGCTTCTCTAATATTTTCATTTTGTTTGTCTTGTATGTTTCTAAAATGAAGTTGGAATTCAAATTTCTTTTCTTCAGATCTTTCTTGTCTGGCCTCTAATCTTGCATTCATTTTCTCCAGGTCTTCCACTTTTTATTGTATCTCATTTTGCCTTTGTTCTAGTTTGAGTTTATCTGGTTTTATTTCTTGGATATCTTTTTGCATTGAGTTCAGGTTTTTATTCATATCTCCTAGATCATCTGTTATTTCCTTCTTCATGTTGAGCATCTGGTCTTGCATTCCCTCTAGTTTGTCTTGTGTGGCTTTCTGGCTTTCTGTTAGTTTCATTATTTCTTTGATAATATCTTTTAAACTTGGATTTTCCGGTAAGGATTGTCGTCGCTGTAGTGCTTTTTGTTCATCTTTCGTTTTAGGTGTTGCCATTTTGTCTATTTCAGTTTAACTTGATGTTAGTATTTTTAAGGAACCGTCTAAGGGTAGGAACCTTAACAACGACTTGAGATCTGTTATTTGTTCCTACTTCTATATTTTTTAAAGTTATTATTATTATTATTATTTATTGTTATTGTTATTTTTTATTTGATTTTTAAAAAAATATTATATATATATATATATATATATATATATATATGACCCCCTCCTACCATATATATATATATATATATATATATATATATATATAATTTTATTTCATTTTTATTTTTTATTTAGTTGTTATTACTTTTATATTATTATTATTATTATTATTATTATTATTATTGAGTTGGAATCCTTTCTAGTAGAAGGTCTATACTGTTTTTCTTCTTTTTCTTCTTATTCTACTCTTCTAGTCTTCTTAATCTTCCTAATTTCTTGATCTGTATGTCGCACACCCCTCCCTTAATTTAGTAGATTTGTGTTTGTCTTTCCTACCTTATGTTTCACACTTCTTTTCAAGCCTTCTTTTCAAGCCTTGTCCCTCTTTGTATTCACCAGTCTTTCCCCCGTGTTTCGTCACACAGGGATCTTTATCCTTATTTTCTGCTCCTTTACTCTTTTTCTCTTCTTATATGTGAGTCTCTGCTAGCTTGTCTCTCTCCTGTTTAGTTTTCTTTAGGTTTTTAGCCTCAACTGTCTCTGCTGTTTGTTTTGTCCCTGTCTAGGAGGTTCGTCAGCAAATTTGTCTTCCTTCTGCCCTCTATCTTCCTCTTTCCGGAATTCTATGGTCCCTTCTAGGATACTTCTTCCTGTTTCCTGTATTGTCTGTTCTCTTATGCTCCTTCTAGTTCCTATCTCTCCCCTCCACATGCTTTCAATTCTGTGTTCCAAGTTGTTGGTTTTTTTTAAAGGGGAAGAGACACACAAAACCTGTAGTCATGGTTAGCCCTGCCCAGTACGTCTTCTTTAATCTTGTTCCTGGTATCTTATGTCTTTGTTGGTCTTATTTGACCTTTTGTATCTGTAATCTTAGCTTCTTATATATATTGTTTTTATTTATTATTTAAACCATTTATTATTTAATTATTCTTTTTCCCAATTGTTTTGAGGACCTCTTCCTTTTGCCTCACATAAATATTAAATTTAACTTTTAATAAATTCAGGGAGATGGGTAACCACTCCTGAATAGATTTTGCAGTAATTTTGAGTCACTTACTCATTCTTGTCGTTCTTCTTTTTTACATAAAAGGTGGCAGAGGCGGCGGTATGCTGTGACCCACTTGCCCTTTGGGATATTTTTCCAGGACCGCCTCCACCTCGAGAGGATGGTACTTTCGGGGGCCCGGATGAATCCCTGTGGGTTTAGCTGTCCCCTAGGACAGTTCTCTGCCCCGGGGGGGGGGGAGCCTTCTGGCTCTGCCTGGTCGCAGCCTTGGTTATACCTCGAGAGCTCTTAAGGCACCCATCCTGCTGCCATTACGTCCACCCCAGAAGGAGGAAACCATGAAAATGAACACTACTGAGAAATAGAACTCCAGACAGCAAACAAACAAGGGCTGGTTGACACCTCCCAAACAGAGAATGCCTCCAGGCAACAGAGGCCAGGCTACCTCTATGACTGATTGCAAACTTAATGGCTATTCAAACTTGCTGATTGCAACATTCACACTTGCTTTAAACAGACAAGGGCTCTTTCTCTCCCCCTGGACATTATTCCACAGTTATGTACACACACCACTTGCCTCACTGCTAGCAGAATCTCTGAAGATGCAATTAACCACAGATGCAGGTGAAACATTAGGAAAGAATGCTACTGGAACATGGACATACAGCTTGAAAAACTCATGGGATACTTTACGGCCAGGGCCTACCATGAGATGCGAGTTGTGCAGAAGTCATTGATACTATGTATATGTTAAACTGTTAGAATATATTTGTGTTGGTAACAGTAGCTGAAGCTAGAGTTAACTGGTTGTATCCACAGTGAGGTTGCCAAGGAGACCAGACAGGAGAGTGAGAAGTGGGCGGAGACAAGCAAGAAAATGTTAGGTGCGACTTTGGAAAAGAGGCAGTCAGAGTTGAGAGTTGACAGTGGAGAGTTGGAGTTGGCAGTTGAGAGTGGAGAGTGGAGAACAGTGTGTGTGAATAGCCTGAGGTTTCTTCAGTCTAGGAAGGTTGAAGGGAGTTTCTTTAGTCAGAGAAGACTAAAGGAAGCTCGTTTAGATCACTAGTCAGGGAAGGGCTAGAGATCAGGGATTTGATCAAGAAAAGATCAAATTGGAAGGCTATTCACATTAGGAAACATTGTTTATTAAAGTGCTTCACCTCAGTAAAAGTCAATTCACAAGTTGTGTCATCTAGAAGAGTGGACTGTATTGCAAACCAAGTGTTATTCAAAGTTCTATAAATTATTCACAGTTATTTAACAGCCTGCAACCATACGCTTTGTACATAATAAACTTATTAACTTTTGTTGAAGACCGTCTCATCTCCATTAATCTGCATCTGTGGAGCCAGATCTCATCGGTGGTACCTCCAATACCTCACGTTGGTGGCAGTTAACTTAATTTACAAGTAATAATTGGCCTCCTCTATAACAATTTCTTATACACCATTGAGGCCTGAGATAAATTACATCCATAATCATCCACACCTGTATAATGGGTGGCAGAATTAAGAACAGTCTGTACAATTGGTGACAGCGGGTGGGATCTTTAAAGTTAAAAACCCTATACCCTGTCTATTGTTGGTGCGTGCACCTGCAAACTAGTGTACCCAGCCCCCCCCCCCGTTGCATTTCCCCCTGTTTTCTCAAATAAAACCATCTAGACAAAGGAAACAGCTGTCGCTTGTCAATATATATCCTCCTCCTCCTCCCCTTGACGTCAACAGACATTTCTTCTGGTGATGGTGACGTCATCATCCTTTCATTGGCTTTGATTCTTTCTTTCCCTTCCTCTCCCCACATCTCCCCACAGACATACACACACGTCCAAGCTGGAAATAAGGATCCAGCATTGAAACTCTATAATAGAGATTATTTTGGTGACCTTCCAAGTCTTGCTCCCTGGCAGGGTCCACTTCCCAGCCACAGACCTGGCAGGGAATGCTGCCTGGGCTGGATCTACACTGCCATATAATCCGGGTTATCAGATAACCCAGATTATTTGAGCCCCCCTCCACACAGATAAAATCCCACATTATCTGTTTTGAGCTGGGATATATGGCAGTGTGGACTCAGATAACCCAGTTCAAAGCAGAGATTGCAGGATTTTCTGCCATGATATTCTGGGTTATGTCACTGGGTTATGCAATATGCTTCTTCTACACTCTCCTGATATCCAAGGTTGTGATCCCTGATGATCTGCTTATCCCAGATTATATATCTGCCAGTGGAGACACCTATAACACATTTCAAAGCAGATAACCCAGGATCAGATCCTGGGCTATATGGATGGTGTAGAACAGGCTTAAGAATGCCACGTGGTCCAGCACAAAGCAGATAATGTGGATTTTCTACTTTGATAAACTGGATTGTATGGCCTGTGGAATTTGGAAACTAAAAGCATGCCTAGGTCCCTCTCTGCTTCCTGTGGGGTGGCATAGATGCCCTTTGGAAGTCCTTTGGGTTGCTTTTGGGATGCCGAAGGGGCACTTTCTGAAGAAAATGAATAAAAATCCACATTATCTGCTTTGAACTGGGTTCATATGGCAGTGTGGACTCAGGTAACCCAGCTCAAAGCAGATTTTGGGGGGTTTTATGCCTTGATATTCTGGAATATAGGGCTATGTGGAAGGGCCCATTGTTTTCAGTGGAGGTTACTCCCAGATAAGTGGTTGAAGGATTGCAATCTATAGGGATATCTACACTATAGAATGAATGAAGTTTGATCCCACTTTAATTGTCATGCTATGGAATGCTGGGATTGTTGTTTAGTGAAGCACCAGCACTCTTTTCCAGAGAAAGCTAGCCATTTTATAAAGGTACAACTCCCATGATTGCATAACATTAAGCCATGGCAGTTAAAGTGGTATCAAATAGTAATATTTATTTAGTTATTTATATCCCACTTTATCTCTCCCTACAGAGACTCAAAGTGTCTCATAATCAAAAACATGACCACTTAAAATATACAATCATATACAAATATAGAACATCATACCTGGAACCCCAGGTCTCGGCGGTGGCTGGGAGAGCTTTCGCAGAATTAAAACTTGTGCGCCAGCTGCGCCCGTACCTTGGAAAGTCAGATCTGGCCACGGTGGTCCACGCTCTTGTTACATCCTGGTTGGATTACTGCAACACACCCTACGTGGGGTTGCCTTTGAAGACTGCTCGGAAACTTTAACTAGTCCAGCGAGAAGCAGCCAGATTACTCACCGGAGCGGCGTACAGGGAGCATACCACCCCTCTGTTACGCCAGCTCCACTGGCTGCCGATCCGAGCACAATTCAAAGTGCTGGTTTTGACCTACAAAACCCTTTACGGTTCCGGCCCAGTGTATTTGTCCGAATGGATCTCCCTCTACATCCCATCTCAAAATTTAAGATCATCTGGGGAGGCCCTGCTCTCGACCCCGCCACTATCACAAGTGAGGTTGGCGGGGACGAGGAGCAGGGCCTTCTCAGTGGTGGCCCCTCACCTGTGGAACTCACTCCCCGGGGAGATTAGAACACCGACTTCCATTTTGGCGTTCAGAAAAAATTGAAGACCTGGATATGGGACCAAGCGTTTGGATATTCTGGCAGCTAAGGAAAGATCTGACGATAAACAAGTGCGAACGGAATGGAATGGATAAACGCACTCTGAACACTGAGCATGAGATTGTTTTGCTATTTTACTATGTATTAATGTTTTTAACTTGTTAATCATTTAAATTGCTTTTATGTATTGTTTGTATATTGATTTAGGCTTGTGCCTTCGTTTGTAAGCTGCCCTGAGTCCCCCCTCGGGGGTGAGAAGGGCGGGGTAAAAGTAATTGAAATAAATAATTGAAATAAATACCAAGATAGACTATCTGTAGTTATTATATTTAATATATTTGTATTACTATATTACAATATTATTATATATTGTTATATTGTATTATTATTAGTATTATATTGTATTCCATTATAATATGATTATCAATATTATATGTATAGACAATGCATTATAGTATTAGCATATAATCTACTAATATCTATATAAAATTAGTAATGTTATAATATATTATGTACTATATATACAACTTACGATATAGAACAATATATTATGCAATACTAATAGTATAATATAAAGGTAAAGGTAAAGGTTTCTCCTTAGAATAATAGAATCTTAGAGTTGGGAGGGACCTCATGGGCCATCCAGTCCAACCCCATTCTGCCAAGAAGCAGGAAAATTACATTCAAAGCACTCCCGACAGATGGCCATCCAGCCTCTGCTTAAAAGCTTCTAAAGAAGGAGCCTCCACCACACTCCAGGGCAGAGATGGAGTACAATTGCTGAACAGCTCTCGCTGTTAGAAAGTTCTTCGTAATGTTCAAGTGGCATTAAGTCTAGTCTAGTCCAACTCTGGGGATTGGTCTCATCTCCATTTCTAAGCTGAAGAGCCGGCATTGTCCATAGACCCCTCCAAGGTCATGTGGCCAACTAAGATTGTGCAATGCTAATAATATAATATTATATACAAAATATTAATACTACTTTAACATAAGACAATATAATAATAATAATAATAATAATAATAATAATAATACAATATATTGTGTCATTATAATAATACTAATATATTAATTATAATATTGCTGGTAAGACATAGGACTATATGATGATAATACTATTTTATTATTGGGTATTGATAATATTTGTAATGCAATAATAATACTAATAATAATACAATATAATAGTATATAATAATATAATATTTATATATTATATATTACATGTAACATTAGTAATAATATTGCATTATAGTGGTATGCTAATAAAATAATATATTGTATATACATATAATATTGATAATATTAAATGTAACAATCCAATACTAATAATACCATATAATAATATAGTGACATTATAATAATGCTAATATATTAATTATAATAATACCAGTTTATATATATGTGTGTGTGTGTGTATGTATATATATATATATATATATATATATATATATATATGACAATACTGTTTTAATATTGGGTATTGATAATAATATTGTCATACAATATAATACTAATAATAATACAATGTAATAATATATTATAATGTTGTATTATAATAAAACAGTAATACTATAATACCAATAATAGTACAATATAATGATATATAATAATATTATAATTCTATTTATTTATTTATTTATATACTTTACTTGTATACCTCTGTTCTCAGCCTGAAGGCGACTCACAGCGGTTCACAGGAACAGCAGAAATTCAATGTCAGATATAAAACAGTCAACAATCCCGCGCAACACACAATTAATAAACACTTACTACAATAACTAATCACTATCATCTCATCCACAAAAACATAATCCAGACTCATCAACCATTTTCCATTCCTATGTTCATTACCAATTATTGCACTAATTATTCAAACACCTGCTCAAACAGCCAGGTCTTAACTTTTTTATGGAATACCATTAGAGATGGTGCTAGCCTAATGTCTGTGGAAAGGGCGCTCCACAGCCGAGGGGCCACCACCGAGAAGGCCCTATCTCTTGTCCCCGCCAACCATGCTTGAGAAGCAGGTGGGATCGAGAGTAGGGCCTCCCTGGAAGATCTCAAAGCCCTGGTGGGTTCATAGGCAGAGATGCGGTCAGATAGGTAACTTGGGCCGGAACCGTTTAGGCACTTTGAATTGAGCCCAGTAGCAAATCGGTAGCCAGTGGAGTTGGCACAGCAGGGGGGTTGTATGCTCCCTGCGCTCCGCTCCTGTTAAAATCATGGCTGCCGATCGTTGGACTAATTGGAGCTTCCGAGCCGTCTTCAAAGGCAACCCCGCATAGAGAGCATTGTAGTAGTCTAAACGGGATGTAACCAGAGCGTGGACTACCGTGGCCAAGTCAGACTTCCCAAGGTATGGGCGCAGCAGGCGCACAAGCTTTAACTGTGCAAATACTCCCCTGGTCACCGCCGAACCCTGGGGTTCCATGCTCAGCCATGAGTCCAGGGTCACACCCAAGCTGTGAACCTGCGTCTTCAGGGGGAGTGCGACCCTGTCCAACACAGGCTGTAACTCTATACTCTGTTCGGCCTTGCGACTGACCAGGAGTACCTCTGTCTTGTCTGGATTCAATTTCAATTTGTTCGCCCTCATCCAGACCGTCACAGTGGCCAAACACCGGTTCAGGACCTGGACAGCCTCCTTAGTAACAGGTGGAAAGGAGTGACAGAGTTGGACATCATCTGCGTACAGATGACACCGTACCCAGAAACTCCAGATGATCTCCCCGAGCAGCTTCATGTAGATGTTAAACAACATGGGAGACAATATTGAGCCCTGAGGAACCCCACAAAACAACGGTTGTGGTGTTGAACAGGTATCTCCCAATAACACCTTCTGAGAACAACCCTCTAGGAATGACCGGAGCCACTGCAAGACCATACCTCCAAGACCCATTCCCGCGAGGTGTCCCAGAAGGATACCGTGGTCGACAGTATCAAAGGCCGCTGAGAGGTCCAGCAGCACCAACAGGGACACACTCCCCCTGTCAAGCTCCCAACGCAGATCATCCACTAAGGCGACCAAGGCTGTCTCGGTACCATGTCCCGGCCTAAAGCCAGACTGTGCCGGATCTAGATAATCTGTGTCTACCAAGAATACCTGGAGTTGTGAGGCCACCACACGTTCCAAGACTTTGCTCAAAAAGGGGAGATTGGAAACTGGCCAATAGTTGTCGAATTTAGTGGGGTCCAGTGATGGTTTTTTCAACAGCCGTTTTATTATAGCTTATTTTAAGCTCGCTGGAATCTTGCCTTCCTGAAGGGAGGCATTAACCACCACCTTAACCCACTCAGCCAATCCCCCTCTGGCCTCCTTTAGAAGCCAGGATGGGCAGGGGTCTAGGATGCATGTGGTTGGTCTCATTCCTCCAAGTATCTTGTCCACATCCTCGGGTTTCACCAATTGAAATGAATCCATCAAAATCGGACAAGCAGGTGCTCGTGTTACATTCTCAGAGACTGCCATTAACATGGTATCCAGACCAGAACGGATCAAAGCGACTTTATCTGCGAAGAACCGAGCAAACGCTTCACAGCGAGAAGTCGAGTCGTCAGTGTTCCCACCTTGAGCGGTGGGATTTAAAAGGCCTCTGATAATTTGAAACAGCTCAGCCGGACGGTTCTTTGTAGACACAATAGTGGCCGCAAAGAAGACCTTTGCGGCTTTTATTGCCGTGGCATATGCCCTTAGAAAGGACACAAACCGTGTTCGATTTGGCTCGCTCGGATCCGAATGCCACACACTCTCTAGTTCCCTCTTCCTTCGCTTCATCGCTGACAGCTCCTCGGTAAACCAGGGAGCCGGTTTAGCTCGGCTACTTGAGAGGGGACGTTCCGGAGCAATTGTGTCAATTGCCCTAGTCATCTCCCCATTCCAGAGAGCGACCAGGACCTCAACAGGATCACCTACCAGGGCGGCGGGAAACTCCCCAAGAGCCATCAGGAATCCGTCCGGATCCATAAGCCTCCTGGGGCGGACCAACTTAATGGGTCCTCCACCTCTGCAGAGGTTAGGGGGTGCAGTGAGCCTAAATCTGACCAGGAAGTGGTCGGTCCATGGCATCGGAGAGATGGTCAACTCCTTGACACTGCCACCTTCCTCCCATCCCTGGCAGAAGACCAGGTCCAATGTATGTCCTGCACTGTGAGTGGGGCCAGATACTTGTTGGGACAGTCCCATGGCTGCCATGGCAGACATGAAGTTCTGAGCTGCTCCTGAAAGGGCCGCCTTGGCATGGACATTGAAGTCCCCCAGCACAAGGAGCCGCTGGAACTCCAATGCCAGGCTTGAGACCACCCCCGCTAGCTCAGGTAAGGAGAGTGTAGTGCAGCGAGGTGGACGGTACACTAACAGAATCCCTATTCTGTCCCGGTCACCCAGCCTCAAGTGGACGCCTTCAAAATTTGTTGACTGCGGGATGGGGCTCCTGGTTAGAGGGATGGAATCTCTATAACAACAACAATTCTTTATTGATTAGTCAATTTTGACCATATCAAAACATGCAAAACATACAAGACATACACATACAGTAAAACCATATATGAATACAAGGCATCATGGCCTACTGGCCTGTTGACCCACTCCTAAATAATTGAGCAACTACAAGATAAAGAGGTTAAAAGATTAAAAATTGATTAATTCCTTAAAATAGGGTTAGGGTGGGGGGCATGGGTGGGTAAAACTAGTGGCGTGTCCATATTAAGTTTTTAAGTTTGAGTTTTGTTGATGGCAGCAAGGTCGCCTCTCTCTGCTTCCATCTTCTCATGGATGGCCAGCGCTTTTAGGGTAAAAAGGGTCAATTTTAAAATAGAGTTTTTATCTGAACCCCGAAGAAGGATGTGCAATTTCTCCTTATTCTCTGAATAAGTATGGTTCTCCAGCAGAGGCTCTAGGTAGTAAGACCGGATCCTGTTGTAGTAGGGACATTTTAAGAAAAAATGTTCTGAGTCCTCCACTTCTGCATCTACCTCACGGCACCCACAGGTTCTCCTCGTGTAGGGGATATTCTGATGTCGTCCCAACTTGGACTTAATGTCGATCTCTATAGACCACTGCAACCCCGCCTCCCCATCTCCGGTGCTGCACCACTGCAACCCCACCTCCCCGCCCTCTCGGCTGGTGCTGCACGGAAAAACCCTGCGGGCAAAGCTGGGTCAAATTCATGCCTCCAGCTTCATCCAACCAGGTTTCCGTAATGCACGCCAGATCTGCCCATTCATCCAGGATTAAATCCTGGATGAAAGTTGTTTTCCCATTGACAGATCTGGCATTCAACAGCACTACCTTCAATCCAGAGGGACCGCCATCCTGGTTACACCAGTTTACCATGTCAGGAGACCAGTTTGGAATTACTAATGTTGTTACACGATCCCTAGGCCGAATTAATGGTCTCCTTTTCCTGCATCTCCCCTTCCCCACCACCACTTTTAATGGGGCGGAACACCTCCCCTCCTCCATGCCGCATTCCATATCCATAATCTCAACTTGTGTTTCATTATTGGTTATTTGGTTTGTTGGGATCTCACTTTGCCATGATCTTCCATTCCCTTTATCTTCCTCCCTTGCACTATTGTTTCCCAAGATCTCCAGCCCGCCTCGTCCCCTGCCCCTTCCACAGTTAATTAACAGTAAGAGTAATAAATACAAGGGGATGGGGGACCACATGGGGGTGATTGTTAAGACACTTCAACAGAGTTTACAGTATCGAAAAGTGCAATAGATCGTCGTAACCATGTGCGACTGAGCAAGTTTTTAAAGTGCAAGTTCTTAAGGCGCAAGGGGATTGCCGAGATCTAGAACTAAAGTGCTAGTTAAAGTGCGGCATAGAGGGGTTAGTATGAATTAAATGCTAAAGTTGGATGAGTTAGCAGCAAAATTTGTACAGGGAGGTGCAATAAGGTGCTATGCTAGGCAATTCGTAAACAATTCAATACAATTGATAGTGCAATTGTTCCCTAAGCTAGCTGATTTTGGCTTAGGTACAGTTGTTATTGGTAAAGTTATTGTAGTTTACGGATGTAAATCAATGGATGACTGATGAATTCAGTGGGTGGATCCTGTTAGTCCTGCTGGAGATAGTGGTAATGGACGCGGTGGAGGGCGTCACATACACGGCAGCAGTAAGCACATGACACCCTCAGGGATGATAGTGCTCACGGGTGGTCAGCAAGGTGGTTGGTCTACGCAATCGGTCAACACAGAAGTCGGTCAGCACAATCGGTCAACACAGGAATCGCGCAACACTGTCGGTCAGCACAGGTGATTGGACAGCACAGTTGATCTACACAAAAGCCGGGCAACACAATCAGTCTGCCAGTCAGTCAAACTCGAGCCGTCCAGCGATGGCAAGCTGGCTGAAGCCGGAAGAGGGCAACGAGGTGATGGAAGGTCGGCCAAGTGTGAGGTCCAGGCAGCCGCTAGGCAGCAGTGGCCTAGTGCCGTCACACTGCGCATGGCTGAGTTGTAGATTGAGTTGAGCCGGCACACTCCAGCGGTCAGCCGCCAGGCTGCACCAACTGCTAGGCCGCGTCCAGGCCAACTGCTAGGCCACGTCCAGGCCTTCACCAAAGGCTATGCCGCGGCCGGGCCTCCGCCAGATGGAAATGTGGAGGAAACGCCCGGCCAGCAGCCCTAGGACTCAAGCTCCGGTGGCAGTGGCAGCCGCGGCGGTGGCACAAATGGCGAGCCTGCCATCTGGGGGGGAGGGCACCAATGATCTTAGGCTCCGGCAGCAAGTTCCAGCAGCAAGGCCGCAATGGCGGCGGAGTGGCGGCACAACCGGCAAGCCTGCCTGCAAGCCCGCCTCTTCACGCTGTCCCAAGGGGCTGCGGCACCGGCGATCCTGGCCCCAGCAGCAATGGCGGCTGCGATCGCAGCGACAGCCGCGGCGGCGACACAGACGGCGACCCGCCTCCTCACGATGCCCCGAGGGAGGGGGGTCAGGACACCAGCACAACTCACCACCAACGCCAGTATCGGGCCTCTGGGTTCCACAGTAAGGTGAAGATTTTTAAGATTTTAAGATATTGAGATTTAAGGTCTTAAGGTTGAGGGTTGAGGGAGCCTGCCGCGTTGTAGTGGCGGCGCTCCACCTCGTCTTCTTCCTCCGCCTTCCCTGAATCCTTGATACTAATGTATTAATTATAATACTGGTAATATATAATAATATATGATGATGATATTGTTTTATTATTGGGTATTGATAATAATATTGTAATACAATACTAATAATAACACAATATAACAATATATAATATAATATTGTAATACTATAATACTATATTATAATGATATACAATAATATTGTAATGTAATTATACTACTACATTAATTATAATTCAACTGGTAATATATAATATATGAGAATAATACAATATAATACTAATAATAATAATACAATTTAATAAATATATAATAATACTGTAATACAATAGAATATTAATAATACAAGATAATAATATATAATAATATTGTAATATATTATATATTAATTATAATATATAGTCTGATCTGGCCGCAGTGGTCCACGCTCTTGTTACATCCCGAATAGACTACTGCAATGCACTCTACGTGGGGTTGCCCTTGAAGACTGTTTGGAAACTTCAACTGGTCCAGCGAGCGGCAGCCAGATTGCTCACCGGAGCGACATACAGGGAGCACTCCACCCCCCTGCTGTGTCAGCTCCACTGGCTGCCTATTCAGTTCCAAGCACAATTCAAGGTGCTGGTTTTGACCTACAAAACCCTTTACGGTTCTGGTCCAGTGTATCTGTCCGAACGTATCTCCCTCTACGTCCCACCCTGGAATTTGAGATCATCTGGGGAGGCCCTGCTCTCGACCCCACCACTATCACAAGTGAGGCTGGTGGGGACAAGGAGCAGGGCCTTCTCAGTGGTGGCCCCTCACCTGTGGAACTCACTCCTGGGGGAAATTAGGGCATCAACATCCCTCCTCTCCTTCAGGAGGAAGGTAAAGACGTGGTTGTGGGACCAGGCCTTTGGGCAATCTGACAACCAGATATGGACAACCAGATGGATAGGACTGAAAGGACTGACAATTGTGGAATTGAAATTTGAACTACTGCGAAATGCTGACCGTCAATGAGGAGAAATGGTTTGTATTGGTTTTATTGCTTTTATTGGTTTTATGGTTGTTTTTGCCTTACAATAATTATTGCTTTCTGTTGATGTTATTGCTAGAATGGCTGTTTTCTGTTAACTGATGTTATTTGTCTTATTGCTGTTATGTGATGCGGGCATCGAATTGTGCCTTGCTTTTGTAAGCCGCCCTGAGTCCCCTCCGGGGTGAAAAGGGCGGGGTAAAAGCAACCAAAATAAATAAATAAATTTTATTATTGGGCATTGATAATAATACAATATAACACTAATATTACAATTTAATAATATAATAATAATATTGCAATATAACAATACTATACATTAATTATAATACTACTGATAATATATAATAATATATGATGATGATATTGTTTTATTATTGGTATTGATAATAATGCAATATAATACTAATACTAATGTAATATAACAATACTAATACATTAATTATACTACTGGTAATATATAATAATACATGATGATGATAATACTGTTTTATTTATTGGGACCACACCAAAACTACAAATCCCACACTGGCCACTTGGCTCTTCCTTGCCAAGTCTTTGCGGCTCACCTTGACGCCGAGGGAAGGAAGCCAGGAAAAGGATGGAGAAGACCCTACCTGGGCGGCCATGCATCCAAAGGCTCCATCACTGATGCTGGTGAGGGTGCGGGTGCGGAGGCTGCGTCGTCCAGCCAGGAGCCGCAGCGCGAGGCTGGGGCTTGGAGTTCTAATAGGCATGGAGCCCCCTTTTCCCATGGGGAGACTCATGGCCCCGCCCCCTCGCCCATCCGCTGGGGGCTCCTGCGTGATGTCAACCAGCGGCGAGGGCCAATCGGTGGGCGGGCCAATCGGTGGGCACCATCTTGTCTCCTGCATTTGCCATCAGTTGGGGACCCCTCCCCCCAGCACCAACCGCCACTCTGGGCCGGAGTGAAGAAAGGGGGGCCAGGGGACAGTTCCACCTTGTCTCCTGTGCTATTCTAATAATATGTTATAATATAATATATAATATATTGTGTATACATATAATATTTATAATATTGTAATGTAATGCAATATAATACTATTAATAATAATATGATATTAATTATATATTTATATTACATGTAATATTACTAATAATATTACGGTATAATTGATATAGTGCAATATAGCAATATTTAAAACTGATATTGTACTATGTTAATAATATATTGTATGTATATATACCTTGTGGAGCCCCCGGTGGCGCAGTGGGTTAAAGCACTGAGCTGCTGAGCTTGTTGATCGAAAGGTCGCAGGTTCGATTCCGGGGAGCGGCGTGAGCTTCCGCTGTCAGCCCTAGCTTCTGCCAACCTAGCAGTTCGAAAACATGCAAATGTGAGTAGATCAATAGGTACCGCTCCGGTGGGAAGGTAACGGTGCTCCATGCAGTCATGCCGGCCACATGACCTTGGAGGTGTCTACGGACAACGCTGGCTCTTCGGCTTAGAAATGGATATGAGCACCACACCCCAGAGTCAGACATGACTGGACTTAATGTCAGGGGACAACCTTTACCTTTACCTATATATACCTTGTAAGCCGCTCTGAGTCCCCTTCGGGGTGAGAAGGGCGGCATATTGTAGGGGCAACAAAACCAAAATATTTCCCAAAAGGCAGAAGCCCCCTTTCCAATAGGGAGGGCAAGGATGGACACCACGAAAGTTGAATCCTTTCAACTGCAAAAAAAACCTATTTATTATTGCATGGCCATAGCAATAACGACAAATAAGCATATAGGCATGCAATCAAAGGGTTTGTCGCAACCCCCAAGGGGGCTGCAGAGCAATTATAGTAAATGGAATATACATTTTCATTGGTTCCCAAAGACAAATCATTTCATTGGTCTAAGCTAGCTATGCAGTTTTTCATTAGTTGTTTATGATTTTGATTGACATTATAGCACACGTGGGATCTTAACAATGGCACAACTATAACATAACTATGGTCTATTGTTCTCTGACCATGACTGTATCTTATCTGTTAGTCTGTTGCAAACATGGCTTCAGAGCGACTGGGAAACTTGGGTGTTCTATCTAGCAAACAGCTAGCTGGTTTTGTCCGGATATGTTGTTATCCTTGAATAGTAACTTCTTCTTTGGAGCACTGATTTCTCAAACAATCAGCATTTTCTGTGAACAAAGGCTTACTGCAGAAATAGGCCAATATGGCAGTAAATCATTACATATGGGCATTGGGGAAATATATGAAAATTCCCTTTTTAAAACCACGTCCTCTCCAATATAAATGTCGTAAATAAATAAATAAATAAATAAACAGGTGGTCTGTAGTTTGCTCTTCTCCACATTCTCATGTCGTGGATTCCACTTTGTAGCCCCATTTCTGAAGGTTAGCTCTGCATCTCGTGATGCCAGAGCACAGTCTGTTCAGCGTCTTCCAAGTCACCCAGTCTTCTGTGTGCCCAGGGGAGAGTCTCTCATTTGGTATAAGCCATTGATTGAGGTTCTGGGTTTGAGCCTACCACTTTTGGACTCTCGCTTGCTGAGGTGTTCCAGCGAGTGCCTCTGTACATCTTAGAAAACTATTTCTAGATTTAAGTCATTGACGTGCTGGCTGATACCCAAACAAGGGGTGAGCTGAAGATGTCACTGCATTGGTCCTTTCACTATTGGCTGCTACTTCCCGGCGGATGTCAGGTGGTGCAATACCGGCTAAGCAGTGTAATTTCTCCAGTGGTGTAGGGCACAGACACCCCATGATAATGCGGCATGTCTCATTAAGAATTCCATTCATAAAAAATAACAGTAACATAAAAAAGCTCAGGGTGGGGCCTCCAATCAAAGGCAAGCAAGAACCACAGGATAGGCGTGGCCGGGGCCAGGCCTCCCACGGTGTCCTTCCAAAAGTCCTCTTGCAGGAAGGAAGGAAGGAAGGAAGGAAGGAAGGAAGGAAGGAAGGAGAGCCCCCCAACAGCCCTTGTCTTATTTTATGTGGAAGGGCCCAGAGCCATGCCTCTGCCTCCTTGATGTGACTTTGCCAATATGCCCCAAAGTGAAAACTGATGGAGTTTGGGGGAAATAGACCTTGACATTTCAGAGTTGTAGTTTCTGGAATTTATAGTTCACCTACAATCAAAGAGCATTCTGAAACCCACCGACGATAGAATTGGGCTTCCCACACAAACTTCCCACACAAAACCCCCATGACCAACTGAAAATACTGGAAGAGTTTGGTGGGCATTGACCTTGAGTTTGGGAGTTGTAGTTCACCAAAGTGCTCTTCCAGAAGTCACCAGCAAATCCCTTTCTGATGCCAGAAATACAGTTTAATGGTGTAACATTAGAAAATGTTGACCATTTCCGCTACCTTGGCAGCCACCTCTCCACAAAACTCAACATTGACACTGAAATACAACCGCTTGAGCTCTGCGAGTGCAGGTTTTTACTGAATGAATCAGAGAGTGTTTGAGGACAAGGACATCCATAGGGATACTAAGGTGCTTGTTTATAACGCTATTGTCCTCCCAACCCTGCTATACACCTGCGAGACATGGACTGTTTACAGACATCGCAGCTCCTGGAACGATTCCATCAGCGCTGCCTCTGGAAAATCCTATAAATCCCTTGGGAAAACAAGCGGACAAACATCAGCGTGCTGAAAGAAGCAAAGACCACCAGCATTGAAGTGCAGGTCCTCTGCCATCAACTCCGCTGGACCGGCCATGTTGTCCGGATGCCCAACCACTGCCTCCCAAAGCAGTTGATCTACTCCGAACTCAAGAACGGAAAACAGAATGTTGGTGGGCAGGAAAAGATCCAAAGATGGGCTCAAAGCCAACCTTAAACACTCTGGCATAGACACTGAGAACTGGGAAGCCCTGGCCTGTGAGCACTCCAGCTGGAGGTCAGCTGTGACCAGCAGTGCTGTAGAATTTCAAGAGGAACTAATGGAGGGCAAAAGAGAGAAACGTGCAGAGAGGAAGGTGCATCAAACCAACCTTGACTGGGACCGCCTTCCACCTGAAAACCGATGCTCTCATTGGCCTCAGACTGCTGCTGCTGCTTGCCACAGGAGATCTGAAAGCTTCCCATCCAGCTCTGCTGTTTTCCAGCCTACTTGTGAGTAGCAGAAGTGATTTGGTGGTTTGGATTGTCGGTTTCTGAAGACCCGGCGGGATTTGGGCGAGGAGCGGAGCAGGAGTCATCGGCGGAGTTCTGCTTGCTGGGGTCCTCCAGCCCTTCTCTCTCTCCTGCTGTCCGCTTCGGCTGCCTTCCACGGGGGCCTGTGCGATGCTGCCCTGACAGCGGAGGCCCTCGATGGGCGACCAGCTATTCCAGTGGCTGGTGGGAGCTTGGGACGGTCAGTCCTTGCCAACAACAGCCTTACCCGAGGCTGTTCCCCGAGACTCTTCCCTAGCGGTGAGGCGGGCCTTGCCGCGAGAAACATTTGGCAGCCCCCAGCAATGGAGTTTTCTATAGCTGGGGTTTGCACTGGATGGGGAGCTTCATGGGATTGTAACCATTAGCCACACTATACCACCTGGGGCATCCACACTAGCTGGAGCCCCTTTTTGTGGAGGCCGTAATAATATGTTTTGCTCATGAGCTACGTGCCTTTACATGTCCTCCATACTGACCACCGGGGCCCTGCATGGTGACGGCCCTGTAACATATTCCAACTAGACTTTGGACTATCTTGTGTAGCTGCTTCTGGAGTACTCAGTGTGTGGGGCTGCTCCTCTAGACCTTGAAGCTGCTCTCCTAATTTCCATCTGTAAAGCTGCTCCTTCAGTCTATGAAGTCGCTCCTCCGATATTTATCTGTAAAGTGCCTTTTGAGAACTCAGTTCGTGGAACTGCTTCTTTAGACTTTGAAGCTGCTCATAACATCTATTTATAAAGCTGCTCCTCTGGTCTGTGAAGCTGCTCTTTCAGTTGTGAAGCTGCTCCTTAATTATTTGCTAATATCTGTGAATATCTGTATCCAACCGTCAGTCATCAGCAGACATCATATCCTAGGCTTGCCAAGGGTCAGTCGTCCTTTCATCCATCCATTAGGAAGTTTATGTGGCTAGGGAACTAGATCTATTTGACTCACTGATTAATTTCAGTACTATCTCTGCGTTCTATCTTGGCAGTGGTTTTAATAGGGTATAGTGTATTGTATGTATTGTATGCTGGGGCGGTTCTGAGCTGTCTACCCATTGAAAGACTACCAACAGCTGCAGTCTGACTGAAGGTTATTAGTAGAGGAATGGTTTAGCTTTCCCCAGGACTCAAGGTCAAGCTGCTAGTACCTCCTATACCTATTGTTCTTACAAATTGCACTTCCACTTCCCTTATCCTTATTGTGTGCGGATTTAGTACTGTTAATTGCCAATTCCTTGCCAATGTTACTGCACTGTAATTGAACGCCTTCATCCTCTTCATGATATTGTAATAGACGACAGGATAGCACTTTAATTAACAGAGGAATATCTGCTGATTAGTACTCTCAATGTTACTCTTGGACTGTTGTTTTACGTTTGCATTTGCACTTTACATCACACACTTTATAATCTTCTCCAATAATGGTTGAATGGCCGGGGAAAACTGGAGATGGTTCTATGAATCAGAGGAGTGGAACTATAAGAACGATGAAATCGATACATTGATTAGGGGCCGGGTTAATGATATTCTATATAACAGTGCAATGCTAGACTGTCGGTATTTGAAGAATTTAGGGGGGGGGAGGGGGAGAGTTCCAGTCCTCGGGGGGCCCCATAGAGGTGATGATGGGGAGGGGGAGATATGGGAAAGGGAGAGTTAAGAAACCAATTTGGACAATTCGTGAACAAACTTTGAGGAAAATTCCAAAATGTTCTCCTGACTTGGTAAACGTGGGTTCCAGGGTAGACGGTCCTCCTGGATTGAAGGTGGTGCTGTTGAACGGCAGATCTGTCAATGGGAAAACATCAAACATTCAGGATTTAATACTTGATGAAAAGGCAGATCTGACGTGCAGCACCAACCGAGATCCGGGGGGCGGGGATGTGGAGTTGCAATAGTCTATAAAGATTCCATCTCCTTGATCAGGTGCCTGGCTTTGCAGTCGACCCTGTTTGAATGTGTCCACCTGAGGTTATGAGACCGGGACAGAATAGGGCTGTTGTTGGTGTACCGACCACTCCGCTGCACCACGGCCGCCCTACCTGAGCTTGCAGAGTTGGTCTCGGGCCTGGAGTCCCGGCAGCTTGTAGTGCTGGGGGACATCAATGTCCATGAAGAGTCCACTCTTTCAGGAGCGGCTCAGGACTTCATGGCCACCATGGCAACTATGGGGCTGTCCCAGCTAGTATCTCGCCCTACCCACTGTGCTGGACACACACTTGACTTAGTCTTCTGTCAGGGTTGGGAAGAAGGTGGTGGCGTGGAGGAGTTGTCAATCTCTCCTTTGCCATGGACTGACCACCACCTGATCAGGTTTAGACTGGCTGCAACTTCTAACATTTGCAGGGGCGGTGGACCCATTAAGATGGTCCGCCCCAGGAGGCTTATGGATCCAGAAGGATTCCTGACGGCTCTTGGGGATGTTGGATGGTGATTCTGTCAATTCCCTGGTCGCTCACTGGAATAGTGAGTTGACTAGGGCAATAGACATGATTGCTCCGGAGTGCCCCCTCTTAAATCGCCGGGCGAAACCATCTCCTTGGTTTAACAAGGAGTTGGTGGAGTTAAAGCGAATAAAGAGGTGGCTAGAGAGCGTGTGGCGGAAAGAGCCCAGCAAGCTAAATCGAACACGCCTGAGCTTTTATCTAAGGGTGTACGGCGCGGCAATAGAGGCCCCACAAAATGCTTTCTATTCGGCCAATATTGCGTCCGCAAGGAACCGTCCGGCAGAGCTGTTTCGAGTAGTCAGGGGGTTGTTGAACCCCACCTCGAGTGGGTCCCCTGACGACTCGGCAGCATGCTGTGAAGCCTTTGCTCAGTACTTTGCGGACAAAGTCGCTTTGATCCGTTCGGGCTTTGACACCACATTAACGGCAGTCTCTGAGGATGTAACTCAAGCATCTGCTTGTCCAGTTTTGTTGGATTCGTTTCGATCTGTTTAACTTGATGAGGTCATCAGGGTTCTTGGGGAGACGAGGCCTACCACATGCATCCTAGACCCCTGCCCTTCCTGGCTGGTAAAAGAAGCCAGAGGGGGTTTAGCAGAGTGGGTAAAGGTGGTGGTTAATGCCTCCCTCCAGGAAGGCAATATTCCAGCCAGCTTAAAACAAGCTGTTATTAAACCACTGTTGAAAAAACCATCACTAGACCCCACTCAATTCGTCAACTTTCGGCCAGTTTCCAATCTTCCCTATTTGGGCAAAGTCCTGGAATGTGTGGTGGCCTCACAACTCCAGGAGTTCCTGGTAGACACGGACTTTCTAGATCCGGCACAGTCTGGTTTTAGGCCGGGGCATGGTACTGAGACAGCCTTGGTCGCCTTAGTGGATGATCTTCGCCGGGAACTGGACAGGGGGAGTGTGTCCCTGTTGGTTCTGTTGGACCTCTCTTTGGCCTTCGATACCGTCGACCACGGAATCCTTCTGGAACGCCTCGCAGGAATGGGTCTTGGGGGTACTGCTTTGCAGTGTCTCCGGTCCTTCCTCGAGGGTCGCTCCCAGAAAGTGTCACTAGGGGACTCCTGCTTGACCCCTCAGCCATTGTACTGTGGAGTCCCGCAGGGTTCAGTACTGTCCCCTGTTGTTTAACATACACATGAAGCCGTTGGGAGAGGTAATCTGGAGTTTTGGGGTGCGGTGTCATCTGTACGCAGATGATGTCCAACTCTATCACTCCTTTCCATCTGCTACTAAGGAGGCTGTCCAGGTCCTGAACCGGTGCTTAGCCGCTGTAACGGACTGGATGAGGGACAAAAGATTGAAACTAAATCCAGACAAGACAGAGGTATTCCTGGTCAGTCGTAAGGCCGAACAGGGTACGGGGTTACAGCCTGTGCTGAACGGGGTCACACTCCTCCTAAAGGTGCAGGTTCACAGTCTGGGAGTTCTCCTGGACTCATCGCTGAGCCAGGAGCCCCAGGTCTCAGCGGTGGTCAGGGGAGCGTTTGCACAACTAAAACTTGTGCACCAGCTGCGCCCATACCTTGGGAAGTCCGACTTGGCCACGGTAGTCCACACTTTGGTTACATCCCACTTAGATTACTGCAACGCTCTCTACGTGGGGTTGCCTCTGAAGACTGCCCGGAAGCTGCAGCAAGTTCAATGCTCGGCAGCCAGATTACTAACGGGTGCTGGGTACAGGGAGCACACCACTCCGCTGTTACACCAGCTCCACTGGCTGCCAATTAGCTTCTGAGCACAATTCAAAGTGCTGGTGTTAACCTATAAAGCCCTAAACGACTCTGGCCCTGTTTACCTCTCCGAATGTATTCTCCCCTACGTACCTTCAAGATTACTAAAATCGTCTGGAGAGGCCCTGCTCTTGGTCCCACCACCCTCACAAGTGCGCCTGGTGGGGACGAGGGACAGGGCCTTCTCAGTGGTGGCCCTGCGACTCTGGAACTCTCTCCTACCAGAGGTGAGAACCGCCCCGTCTATCCTGACATTCAGGAAACGGGTGAAGACGTGGTTGTGGAGACAGGCTTTCGATGAATGAGACAGCACCCTAGGATTGTGGATGGAAGATGAGGTATACTTGTTTTTAATATGACGACTGACCACCGTAGTTTTAAATATAGTTGTTATTTTAAATGTGTTATTGTAATTATGAACTATGATATTTTACTGATTGTATGTTTTTATCGTTGTAAACTGGGCTGAGTCCCTCTAAGAGGTGAGAAGCTCGGTATAGAAAACTTTGAAAAAATAAATAAATAAATAATCAAGTATAGGGCTCCACAGTCACCTACGGACCCACTGCCAGTATACCGATCTTGGAAGGCTATCCTACTCGGACAATGAGGAATCGCCTAAGTAAGTTCACCTACATCCAGAGAGCACTGTGGACTCAAACAATGATGGATCTGAACTAAACTTGGCACGGATACTCAATATGTGCAAATGTGAACTCTGGTAGTATTTGGGGAAAATAAACCTTGACTTTTGGGAGTTGTAGTTGCTGGGATTTGTAGTTGCTGGGATTTATAGTTCATCTACAATCAAAGAGCATTCTGAACTCCGCCAATGCAAGAATTGGACCCAACTTTCCACACAGAACCCCCCCTGCCTTGAAGGGACTTGCTGGTGTGAGCCTTCCTCCAGCCTCACACGCTCTAGCTCGCCCCATACATGAGTACCATGCTGCTATACACCAAGCACACCTGCTCTCCCCTCTCTTCCCTTGGAGTGTCAGAAACTGCTCTACCCTCCTGTGCTTAGAATCTCAGAAGCAGCCCTCCCCTTGGCTGAGAGGCTGGCCAATCACGGTGGAGGAGGTCTTTTTGTGGGAGGATTCCCCCTCTGTTTCTAAAAAGGAAGAGAGGAATAGGCAGAGAGATCTTCAGCCTTCTCTGCCAAAGGGATTCTTAAGACCATCAGAAATGTATGTTTTCTGATTGTATTTGGAGAACCCCCCCCCCACTGCAATCCCCCTCCCCCAGGGGTCCCGACCCTCAGGTTGAGAAATGCTAGTTTAGAATCATAGAATTGGAAGAGACCTCGTGGGCCATCATGGGTTATCCAATCCAACCCATTCTGGCAAGAAGCAGGAAAATTGCATTCAAAGACAAACTCCCCTGAGGAGGAAACTCAGGGCCCTTCCACACTGTAACCCAGCCCTATAACCTAGAACATCAAGGCAGATCATCCACAAGCTCTGCTTTGAACTGGGTTATCTGAAGAAGGCCCTTCCACACCACCATATAATCCACATTGACTGAAATCAATGTGATTTGGGTTTGTTAACCCAAATCACATTGGGTTCTCTGGTTATCCTTGTAGGATGAAAGAGACCTGAAGTCGAACATGACCCCCCCCCCCAAAAAAATAAGATAGTAACTTATAGTTTTGCTAAGGGCAAGGACACCAGACTGGATAATAAGGGTTAAGCCTTGGTCAATTTGGTGTGTATCATTTAATCAAGGCTTCATGCCCTATTTTCATATGTTTTTAACAGAAAGTAACCAATTTATTACTAAAAATCATGCCACAAAAGTATTTGACTTTTTTTCCATCTGACACACCTGGGCTCCTAATGGTCTCCCATCTCATAAACAAGGGACTCTCTTTCCTCCTCATGGATATATTTCCCTTTATGGACCTTCTTATGAATAATATGAACTATGGACACTGGGAGAGGGTAGTTGGGTTTACCCTTTTTATTATGATTTCTATATTCTCATATTTTCTCCTGTGTATGTAACCTTCTCCTGACCCTTTCTGCCCCATTCCCTTTGTTGGAAAAATGTATAAGAAAGTTGCCTTGCCTCTGAAAAGAAAAGCAATTAGCGATTGTGGAAACCCTTATCTTTTTCTTGCATGAAAAAAATAACAAAGATATATCTCTTTGACTTCGGAGGATTAGACCATCAGGGAGATAATCGCTTGGCAGACTTTTAATCATATTACAATAGGAGGAAAGAGGTCTTCTTCCTCCTGACCTATTTCCTTTCAAGCCTTTCCATTAAAGACATTCACCAAAATCTCCCTCATTGTGCCCCTGCCTGACCGCAAGAGGAAAACCTGGTGTACAGAAGTGTTTATTATAATGTGTTTAAAACTGTATTTGTGTTTTACATTGGTTGCCTATGGCTGGAGCGGCCCAGCTGTGAGAGATATGTTGCCATGGAAACAAGGCAGAAGAGGAGGTGGGAGGAGCTTAGAGAGAAAAAGGTTTGAAAGTGACAGTTAAGTTTCAGTCAGGAGGAAGAGACCCTGAGAGGTAGCAGAGTCAGATAGGGACTCTGAAAGAGAGCAGAGTCAGATAGGGACTCTGAGGAGTGAAGAAGTGTATTGTTAGTTAGTGTTCGTGAATATTTCTTCAGCTAGGGAGCTGAAGGGTAAAACCTCGTTAGATTTCTTTAGTTAAAAAGAGCTAACAGAGGCTTGTATGATTGCCAATCGGTGGAAGACTGGAGTTCTATTATTTGATCCAGTATAGGTCAAACAGTGAGAATATTCACAGCAGGGAACACTGAATAATAGACACCTTCACCAGAGCAAGAGTTTAAAAGTTGTAACATCAAAGGCTGAATTGTATCTCTACCAAGTCATATTGTAACCATCAAGTATATGCCAAGCATAACCTCTCCATATTGTAACCATCAAGTATATGCCAAGCTGAACATCTTTATATTGCAACCACAAGCTTTGTTCAACAATAAACTTGTTCTCTTTGTTATTTTAAAATCTGCCTCATCTCCATTGATTTTACGTTCGGTGCATTCCACTCTACAAAAATTACCTCACAACATAAACAGAGACAAACAGAGACTTTGATACCAGCGTCTCTATACATTATGGTGGCAGTTTAATTAGCATTTGACGGAGTTTCCTTACACTATTTTGGTAATCCCATTTCGGTGGGATTAATACTTCTTCACATATTTTGGTGGCAGACGACGGCGTTAATACTTCTTTACAATTTTGGTGGCAGCGACGGGATTCGTTTAACAACTAATCAAGTGCCTTAATATTAATTTAAGAATAAGTTGTGAGGTAAAAGTTGTTAGAATATGGCTACCAGGCGGCAGAGGAAGCTTGCTGAGGAAACAGAGGGAGACCAAGAAGCAAGTTCGGGCTCTGAGGCGGAAACAGAGCCAGTGCCTATGTCAGAAATGGCTTATAAGTACAAACTAGAGATGAAACGATTGGAGATGGAGAGAGAGGCGAAACAAAGAGAATTTGAAGAAAGACAGAGAGAACAGGAGATGGAAGAAAGACGAAGAGAGAGAGAATTGGAACAGGAGTTAGAATTGAAGAGAATGGAGTTTGAGCTGCAGAAGCAAAGATTAGCTTTGTCTCAAACATCCAGTGACATCCAGGAAGGGAGATCTGGAGTGGATACCCCAGATTTAATGAAGAAATTCCCTAAATTTACCAAGGACGATGACCCAGAGAAATTTCTAATCTCTTTTGAGAGATGTTGTAGAGATTTTGGGGTGGCTAAGGAAAAATGGATGACATACCTTAGGCCTCAGATTAGTGGAAAGCTCTTACGAATTTATGGACAAATGCCTGAAGAGTCTTATAGAGATTATGATCTGTTTAAGAAGCAAATTCAACAAGAGTTTTGTTTAACTCCGGAATACTATAGATTTAAGTTCAGGACCCTAAAGAGAGACAAAACCCAAAGTTTTGCTCAGGTGGCCTCTAAATTGTCTCAACTGTTCGATAGTTGGATAAGGACGTCTGAGGTAGAAGATTTCCAACAGCTGAGAGAACTTTTAAAGCTGGAACAATTTTTCCAATTAGTGCCTTATGATATTCGCTGGGTGATTCAGGATCGAAAACCATCCACTATTGTAGAGGCAGCGGTTATGGCAGATCAAATAACAACCCTAAAAGAAGGATTCAAAAGGGAGGATCTGCCAAGTGATAAAAGAACAAACAGGCAGCCATTTTATCAACAACAAACGCGCCCACAGCAAGAAAAGGGTTCTGACATAGAAAACACCATCTGGAGGAGGCAGGGTGTAACAGGACAAACTGCTCCTGAGGTAAAAAGAAGATGCTTTCAATGTGGAAAATGGGACCATATAAAGTATCAATGTCCCCTGTTAAGAAAAGAGAAAACAACCCTCTTTGTGAACAAAGTAAAAGAAACACCAAAGGCAGAACCAGATACTGTGTCAAAGAAGAGTTCAGATTCAGAGCCTCAAGAGAAACAATGTTTGTTCATCTTGTCAGGCAGCCCAACTAAAGATTACTTAGAAACCATTTCTATTAACAACAAAGACATAAAAGGACTCCGAGATACAGGCTCCGAAGTATGCATAGTGCACTAAGAAATAATACCTCAGAAATTTCAGCGGCCTACCTCTGAAATAAGATTAAAAGGTTTAGGACCTGCGATACCAACAGCAGTAGTGACTTTGCCAATAGAATATGGAGGATGGAAGGGTATGTGGGATTTTGCAGTCAGTCCTGACATACCATACAGATGTTTAATTGGAAATGATTTGGTTAAGAAGATTGAAAGCTGGAGGATGACGTGTGAGGAAAAAGAATATAACAATGAAAGCCATGATCAAAAAGCCATGTGTTTTGCCATACAACAAGATGGGGAGGAGAGTCCGGAATCCAGCGCTACGGTTGCTGAGCTTGTTAAGAAGACGGGAGGAGTTGAGGAAATTCGGCAGGAACAAGGAGCCGATGAATCTCTTAAACCTCTATTTGCTTTGGCTCAAAACCTCACAGTATCGGCAAAAGAACAGCCCTCCGAGTTTGTGTTAAAGAATGGTGTTTTATATAGAGAAACCAGGAATGTGGAGTCAACAGAAGAATCAGTGACAAGTAGTCAAATTGTAGTGCCTCAAAGTTTTAAAGAACAGCTGATGAGGGTGGCACACGAGAACCCTCAAGGTGGACATTTGGGTGTGAGGAAAACCACAAAGAGAATCACTAAGAACTTTTATTGGCCTGGCATGTTCCAGAAGATCAAAGAGTTTTGCCAGTCTTGTGACATCTGTCAAAGATTGAGTACTGGAAGGGATAAAATTAAAGCTCCTATGATCCCTATGCCAATAATTGGAGAACCATTTTACAGAGTGGGCATTGACATAGTGGGTCCTCTTTGTAAACCAAGCAGACGTGGTTACCGATACATTTTAACCATGATTGACTACGCCACAAGATATCCAGAGGCTGTAGCTCTAACTAACATCGAGACAACGATTGCAAATGCACTGTTATCCATTTGGGGAAGAACTGGTTATCCTAGAGAATTGGTTTCAGATTTGGGAACCCAATTCACTTCCAGACTTATGTCGAAGTTGCTTGAGTTATGTGGTATTAGACACCTGACTTCAACAGCTTATCATCCACAGACAAATGGACTAGTTGAAAATATGAACAAGACTTTAGTCAAAATGATAAAGTCTTACAGTCAAGAGAAGCCATACGACTGGGACGTCAAATTGCAACAACTGTTATTCGCCTACAGGACCGTCCCTCATGACAGTACTGGCTACAGTCCATTTGAATTGCTATATGGAAGGAAAGCTCGTGGTCCATTAGACCTGATAAAGGAATATTGGGAGGAAAGTCCAGCTACAGATCCAGTTCCAGTGTCGGAGTATCTAAAAGATCTTCAAGCAACAATGCAACTAGCTAGGGACATTGCACAAGAACATTTACTTGCGGCTCAGCAGAGACAAAAAGACTATTATGATTCTACTGCTAAACCAAAGATCTTCAACATCGGAGATGAAGTTTTATTTTTATCTCCCAACAAAAACAACAAACTGCAATTAGATTGGACGGGACCCTGGAAGATCATCAGGAAGCACAACCAGATAAACTATGATATTTATGATGAACATTCCAATGTAGAAAGAAGAGTCCATGTAAACATGTTAAAGCCTTATGTTGAAAGGTCTGCTAATGTATTTTTTGTTGCTTCGGAGGAAGAATCCGGTCCCTTTTCTTTTTGGGAGGGTGATCGTGAACAGTACAAAAATTTAGATCGGGTAGAAATGAACATAGAATTATCCCAACCACAGAGAAGAGAGGTTGTGGAAGTTTTGAGTAAATATAAAGACATATTTTCGGATTTGCCAGGAAAGGTCCAGGGAGTCCAGCATCAAATAAATACCGGTGATGCAACTCCTATAGTATCTCCACCCTACAGGGTCACGGGGAGAATAAATGAGTGTATTGAAAAGGAGATTAAAGAAATGTTGGACCTAGGTATCATTGTTCCATCAGTTAGCTCTTGGGCTTCACCCATAGTGTTAGTACAGAAGCCAGACAAGACAATTAGGTTTTGTGTGGATTATAGGCGGTTAAATAAAGTAACCCAGACAGATACTTATCCTATGCCACGTTTAGACGATCTGCTGGCTCTGGCGCACCGCGGAAGCCCTGTGATTGGCCCAGATACGTGGGGGACAGCCAAGCCTCCTCCCAGCTGTTTGCACGCCAGTCAATCACCTTCGAGCCGCGAGAGGGGCGGGGAGCGGGAGATTTGAACCACACAACTCTGTATTTTCTATAAAAATTGCATTTATTTGTGTACCTGTATGCTTAGCTTGGCAAATGATTGCTGCTTTGCATCCTTTTCAGCTGTATCGCTTATAAATCATCTCGGTGTTGCTTTCTTCAACTTTGGTGATATTCTTTTTGGGAATTTAGGGAAAATAAATTGCTTAAAATTAGGCTTCTCTTTGCTCACCAACGTAGCAATCCCTCTTTGGTAGGGCCGCAGGGTCTCTCCTCCTGGGGTAGACCCTTCTAAAGTTCCTATTGACTTCAGACCCAGCCCCCCTATATACTGCCATATAATCCAGATTATCAAATCAGGTAATCCACAATATCTGCTTTGAACTGGTTTATCTGAGGCCCCTTCTACACTGCCATATCAAATCCAGATTACCTGCTTTGAACTGAAATATATGGCAGTGTAGACTCATATAATCCAGTTCAAAGCAGTTAATGTGGATTCTCTACTTTGGCAGTGTTGGGTTTTATCTTTGGACTGCACAAGTCTCCAGTCCTCAATGAGTACCTATATTTAGATATAGGATTAGAGTGAGGTATTCCTTTCCCTACATTCCTATGCATGCTTATTCCAGAAGGGGCTTTGCTTTACTCTTTTTGCCTGCCACTATCTCCTCCCCCTTTGAAGATGTAACAATGGAATGTCTGAGAGGCATGAGGTAACTTCCTCTTTAAAGGTATTTTATTGCCCTTGATTTTGGTCATGTGGTCATTATTTATTTTGTTTGTTTTTTAATTTACCATATTTATATACCACCCCACTCAACCCAGAGGTGACTCGAGGCGGTTAACAGTTGGCAGTCAATGCCCTCAAACAACATAAATACAGTTAAAAACATTACATCTATATAAATAAAAATGTAATGTTTGTTTGTGGTATTAACATAACTCAAAAATCACTGGACGAATTGACACCAAATTTGGACACAATACACCTATCAAGCCAACAAGTGACCATCACTCATAAAAACACTGAAAAACACAGTAGAAGACACTTAAAAAGCCAAAAAACAAAAAATACAATGCATGCACAAAACCACGTATATATACACACATATACATGCATTGTGTCCTATTCTGGGCACCACAATTGAAGAGAGATATCGACAAGCTGGAATGTGTTCAGAGGAGGGTGACTAAAATGAACAAGCCCTATGAGGAGCGACTTAAAGAGCTGGCCATGTTTAGCCTGAAGAAGAGAAGGCTGAGAGCAGACATGATGAGGACCATATATAAATATGTGAGGAAGTCGTAGGGTGGAGGGAGCAAGCTTGTATAATATAAACCATTTTATATGCTCCATTGTTGTTCTCTCTGCCTTTGTCTCCCTTCCAGTGAGGATGCATTTTGCCTTCTCCAGGCAAAATGTAGCTGCAGGGTGTATAGAGAGAGGAATTACAGGCACTATCATGTGAGTTATAAAAACCTTTTGGCTTTGAATCATAGGCTTGAGTCTTTCATTTGCGAATGGAGGGGATGTGGTTTTAAAACTATAGGTTGCTCACCTGTAACCATGGTTTCCTGAGTAGTCACCTGTGAATTCGCACATATGATATCTCTTTGCGCTTGCGCAATAGCTTTCGGAACCTTCTAGAACAAGAAAAAAACACTTGACTCCTAACTGGCCCCACCCACCTCGCCCCGAGTATAAGTAGCCCGTGGGAGGGGCCAGCCGTCAGTTCTTTTCTGCCACAAGCAGACAGAATGCGGGCATGACACTCGAGGGGAGGACGGGTGGGGATGTGCGAATTCACAGGTGACTACTCAGGAAACCATGGTTACAGGTGAGCAACCTATAGTTTCCTGTCGTAGTCCCTGTGAATCGCACATATGATAGATTAGCGAGCTCCTAACCTTGGATGGTGGGCGTCATGCCACCGCTGAAAACAATACAGCTCTGCCAAACTGTGCATCCCTTCTGGACACGACATCCATCTTATAGTGGGTAACAAAGGAAAGAGGGGACGACCATAAGGCCGCCCGGCAGACAACATCCAGCGGGACGCCTCTCCAATGGGCCGTGGACGTTGAGACAGACCTCGTGGAATGACCCCTCACAGGAGGGGGCAGATGGGTGCCCGACATGCGATAGGCCAATTGTATCGTGGACACGATCCATGAAGACAGTCTCTGTGAGGAGACAGGGCCACCCAGAACGTCCGGACGGTATTTAATGAAGAGTCTAGACGTTTTTCTGATAGAGGCAGTCCTATCCACGTAGAATGCCAGTGCCCTGCGAACGTCTAAGAGGTGCAAATCCTGTTCCAGAGGGGAAGTAGGGTTCTGGAAAAAGGAGGGTAAAATCAGGTCTTGGGAGAGGTGAAAGGATGTAGCTACTTTAGGGAGAAAGGCTATATCAGTCCTAAGAACGACCTTGTCGCTATGAAATTTTAGATAGGGAGGGTCCGCCCTGAGGGCACAGAGCTCGCTAGCCCGACGAGCCGATGTGACCGCCACTAGAAACGCCGTCTTCCACGACAGGTGAGACAAGCTGACGGTCGCCAACGGTTCGAATGGAGGTCTCATTAGTACCTTAAGCACTAGATCCAGGTTCCACGAGGGAACTACGGGAGTAGTAGGGGGTCTCATGTTCAAGATCCCCCTCAAAAAGGTTTTCACTAACGGGTCCGCGAAACAGGAAGGCATACCCGACTTCCTGCGGAACCAGGAGATGGCGGCCAAGTAGCACTTAATAGAAGGGTGAGAGAGACCTGTGTCCAAGAGGGACGCCAAAAAATCTAGAATGACTGAGACCGGTGCTGTATGAGGATTCAATTCGCGGGCCCTGGAAAAGGATGCAAATCTAGACCACTTGTATAAATAGGAACGTTTAGTAGAGGGCCTGTGGGCCGCCTCTAAAATTCGGAGCACCGCTTGAGGCAGGTTAGAGAACGCGTTTAGTGGCCGGGCAGGATCCGCCAGGCCGTCAGTCTCAGTCTGTGTACCTCTGGGTACAGTACTTGATCTTGTTGACATGTCAGAAGGTCGGATCTGGGGGGAAGTCGCACAAAGATTCCCCGTGCCAGGCGGCGGAGTGGGGAGAACCAAGGCTGTCTCGGCCACCAGGGTGTTATTAAGATGCAGCGGGTGGCGTCCCTCTGTACCTTCGCTACCGTGCGTAGCAGCAGAGGGAAGGGGGGAAAGGCGTAAGTTGTCCATCCTGTCCAGGTGTGCAGGAAGGCGTCTCCCAGGCATCCCTCCTCCGCAGATGCGTGGGCCCTCGCGCAAAAGAGGGGGCATTTGGCGTTGGACCTCGACGCGAAGAGGTCGATGTCCGGAGTCCCCCACGCTCGGAAGAGTCTGTGGATCTCCTCCCTGTTCAGGGACCACTCGTGGTGCGCCAGCGGGTTGCGGCTCAGGGAGTCCGCTAGTATATTCTGTTCCCCGGGTACGTGTGTCGCTAATAGGTGGATCCCTCTGTCTATACACCACTCCCATATCTGGGTGGATAACGTCAGTAGGTTTGGGGAATGGGTGCCGCCCTGCTTGTTCAGGTAGTACATTACCGTCGTATTGTCGGTAAGTACCTGTACTACCTGACCTGTGACCACTCTTTCGAAGGCCTTTAGAGCTCTGTCGACGGCCATGAGCTCTAGAACGTTTATGTGGAGCTCGTTTTCTCGGTCTGACCACATGCCGTGAGCCACTAAATCCTGAGAATGTGCGCCCCACCCCGAAAGGGAAGAATCCGTCGTAACGGTTCTTGTGGCGGGGGGAATGTGGAAAGATAGGCCCGCACAAGCCCATGTAGGGTCCAACCAGCAACGGAGTGAGAACCGAACCCAAGGGGGGACTGATAGTTTGGTTGATGGGCTGTCCAACAAGGGGTTGAAGATGGACAGGAACCAGGATTGTAGCGGGCGCATGCGCAGCCTGGCATGTAGGATGGCTGATGTAGTTGACGCCATGTGGCCCAGCAAGACCTGCAGCTGTCTGGCTGTCACATGGGGTTCGGCCACAATCTGTTCGATCAGATCTCTGATGGTGGCGAAGCGGTCCTCCGGGAGGTAGGCCTTCTCGCGGACGGAGTCCAGGAGCACCCCGATGAACCGGATCTGCTGCGTCGGCACCAGGACGGACTTCTCCCGATTGAGGACGAGACCTAGGGCCTGGAGGAGAGACAAAACCATCGAGATATGTGTTTGGAGTTTACGGTAGGTCTCTGCCACAATCAGCCAATCGTCAATATAGGGGTAGACCGTGATTCCCCTGGTCCTAAGGTGGGCCATCACCACCGCCATGCATTTGGTAAAGACCCTTGGGGCCGTAGAAAGACCAAATGGAAGGACATTAAAACAATAAGGCTGACCGTTAATCCTAAAGGATAGAAACCTTCGGTGGTGTGGGGCAATAGAAATATGGAAATACGCATCCTTAAGGTCGACCGTGGCGAACCAGGCGCGTTTAGGGAGAAGCGGTGTTATGGAAGCAAGAGTCACCATTCGAAACCTTTTCGGTTTAATGTGTTTATTGAGCTCTCGCAAGTCCAAGATGGGACGCAGCCCACCACCTTTCTTAGTAATCAGAAAATAACGAGAATAGAAACAAAAGGGGGCGGATACAGAGTCAACCATGGAAATAGCCCCTTTGTCTAGTAACATTTTAATCTCTTGCATGAGTTGCATGGAAGGTGGGGTGTCTCGGTACAAACCAACTCTGGGGGTATCATCAAACTCGATAGAATAACCATTTAAAACAATAGACAACACCCAGACATCCGAAGTAATCTTTTCCCATTCAGAGTAGAAACCGGAGAGGCGGTCCGTAAAGTCGGGCAACGGCCCTGGTGGGTTCACCTCAACATCAACATTTAAACAGAGGGGGAAAGGCACTTTGGGCTGCGAGGTCATGGCGGGGCATGTAACTGGGCTCGTACTTGGCTCTGGGTCGGGTAGAGGGGCGTCAAAGACGCTTCTTTGAGGCGCCAGGGGTTTTAGATTTTCCCTGAAAGGGTTGAGCTCTGGGTTTCTGGGAGTATGGGGTTCTTCTTCCCCCTTGGAATCTAGGCTGGCCCCCGAATCTGCCTCTAAAGGGTGTAGAATAGGGGCTACCGAATGGCCTCCGGTAGGAGGAGCCGCTTGGTTGCCATCTCCCTTTTTGTTGAGGGTACGGCTGCCATGAGTAGCCGAATTTAGATGCGGACTGCCTCACATCTTGTTTTTGTTTGAGGCGGTCATCGGTGTTGGGATTGAATAACCCCTCTTCGTGAAAGGGAAGGTCCTCGGCGAGGGCCTTCCCCTCCTCCGAGAGGTTAGCGGCCCTTAACCACGCATGACGCCTGATGGACGTGGCGGTGGCGAATAGGTTGCCGGAAGCCTCCGCCATGTGCTTCGCGAAATCCTTTTGAAGCTTGGCGAGGGTCAGGGCTTCGGTCTGTAGGGCCCTAGGGAAACGCTGGTCATCGGCTGGCAAAACCTCGATGTAGGGTAGCAGCCGGTTCCAGAGGAGGGTCTGGTACCCTGACATGTAGGTTGCATAGTGGGCCATCCTCGTAAAGAGGCCCGCAGAAAGGTAGGCCTTCTTACCCAGCGCTTCCAGTTTCCTGCCCTCTCTATCGGGGGGGGCAGTCTGGGAGGGTTTGGAGCGTTTAGATTTTGAGACTTCTGCTACCACCGTGTTGGCCTTGGGAGGCGTTAGGACCCATTTGGCGGTAGTCATATCTATCTTATACATCGAGTCCAGGCGTCTAGGCACGGCTGGCACCGATGAAGGAGGCATATCAATTATTTTGGCCAACTTGAGCAAATATGGTAGGAGGGGAAGGGTGGAAGACACAACAACGTTTTGTTCCTCTGACGGAAACATTGGATCTTCCACATGCTCCGGGGGTTTCGGAGCAGGGATCTCCAGAGCCTTGATCATACGTTCTACCAAGGCGGCAAATTTATTATATTCTGTAGGCAAGACAGTGTCCTCACCCCCCAAAGGTTGAGGAGCCTCATGTGGCTCAGCGTCCGAATTGGAGTCCTGTGGGTCGTCTTCATCGTGGGTTACAGGAGCGGGCATGTCCGTGCCCGAGTCCATCAGTGGGGTGGTAGCGGCCTGTGGGGCGGACGAAGCCGCGATTGATGACATGGTAGGTAGGCACAGGCTTTGGTTAGGTAGGCCCAGCGTGTCAGAAGTGCTGGGGCCGCCTAATGTCCCTCCATCTGCACAGCGGGCGCTTCCCGCAGATGTGCTGGGCCCAGCCAGGGCCAAGTTCACGCACTGAGTCCCACTTGAGGGGGCAGGGCCAGTCAACAGTGTGGTGGCAGCAGTCATCACTTGAGCGGAGGCCGCTGGTGCAGTCAGGGCAGGCGTGGCGGGTGCTGAAGGGCCCATCCCGGTCATCAGCGTCGCTGATGGTGGAGGAGGCATCGGGAGCGATGGAGGCATGGGCACATAAACAAGCTGCCCTGCTGGGCCCAGCTGCCAGCATCCCGGAGGCGGCGCGTGGGTCGGTCCATAGGCCGTCCGGCGGCGGGATGAGGAGCGCGAAAACCGCGAACTGCGTCTGCGCCTCCTGCGCGGAGGGGAGGAGGAGGAGGAGGAGGAGGAGGAGGAGGAGGAAGAAGATGAGGAGGAGGATCGTGCCCTGCTCCTGGCATGGGAGCGTCGGTGTCGTCGGGAGCCTCTGCTCCTCCGGGATGGGGAACGGGAACGCCGTCTGCGCCTGCTGGCATGGCGCTCGGATCGACCCGATCTGCCCGATCTCGACTGGGGCGAGAGAGGATCCGCGGGAGGAGGCATCAGGCCGAGGGCATGGTTCCCTGTCGGTATCGTGCCCATAGGCTCCGCAGCGGGGCTCGTCCCTGCAAGCGTAGGGACGCTCGGGCCCTGGGTGGGCGGGGCTTCGGCCGGCGCCTCCTGGATGGGCGGAGAGTTCCTGTCGGCTTCCTGGAGGGGCGGGGCTTCTGATAGTTCAGAAGCTGCGACCAAGCTCCCCGAGACCTGGATCCCGGCCGGGATCGGAGTCGAGGTCGGGCCCGGAGAGAGGGCTGCAGGGATCATCGGTGTCCCTGCCGCTGCCATGAGGGGCCCGGCGTCATGGTGCAGGAGCGTAGGCATCGGGATGGGCGATGCTAGGTCTCCTCTCCCTTGCATAGGGGAAGGCGCCAGGGCGGGGGAGCCTGCCATGGTTTCAGCGGCCGACAGAGGTCGCGGAAGGCTGCTCGGGACTCTTCCGGAATGGGAGGGGGGAGCGGAGGTTTTGTCCGCATTTCCCGCTCTTTTCGCTGCCGCTTTTTTAGGTAGAGTAGGGCGGCGGCCATCTTGGAGGCCCTTTTCTTTAGGCCTCTTGGCCTTCTTTTTAGCCATGGGATCGTCCAGGAGCGAAAAAGGTAAGTTGGGGCCGGGAGAGGGCCCAGTCTGTCCAGAGGGAGGCGGGGGGAGAAGAGCCTTCTCATACAAAGCAGCCTTAAGCCGCACCTCCCTATTCTTCCTTGTCTGGGCGGTAAAGGCTAGGCAAACCGCACACGATGCAGCAAGGTGGCCTTCGCCCAGGCAGGCTAGGCACAAGGAGTGACCATCCGTGTCCGGGAAGGTATTGGGACAGGATGGGTTGGAGCATCTCTTAAATGAGGTGGTAGACATGACGGGTGTCAAAGGCAAGCCGGGTCAAGGGCTGGAGCAGATCAGAAAGGTCGAGCAGTCCGGGTCAATAGCCAGCAGTTAAGAAAGAAGAGCTAGTTGAAATCGTCAGGCAAAATCGTAGTCAGGTCGAATCCAGTCAAGTCCGTTAAGTCCAAAGAAGGAGTCAATATAGAAAAATCCGAAGGATAAAGAGGTTCCCAAGCTATCCGAAGGACGCGGAAAAGAGAACTGACGGCTGGCCCCTCCCACGGGCTACTTATACTCGGGGCGAGGTGGGTGGGGCCAGTTAGGAGTCAAGTGTTTTTTTCTTGTTCTAGAAGGTTCCGAAAGCTATTGCGCAAGCGCAAAGAGATATCATATGTGCGATTCACAGGGACTACGACAGGAAAAGGGAATTTTCATATATTTCCCCTATGCCCAAATGTCATGATTTACTGCCATATTGGCCTATTTCTGCAGTAGGCCTTTGTTCACAGAAAATGCTGATTGTTTGAGAAATCAGTGCTCCAAAGAAGAAGTTACTATTCAAAGGTAACAACATATCCGGACAAAACCAGCTAGCTGTTTGCTAGATAGAACCCCCAAGTTTCCCAGTCGCTCTGAAGCCATGTTTGCAACAGACTAACAGATAAGATACAGTCATGGTCAGAGAACAATGGACTATAGTTATGTTATAGCTGTGCCATTGTTAGGATCCCACGTGTGCTATAATGTCAATCAAAATCATAAACAACTAATGAACAACTGCATAGCTAGCTTAGACCAATGAAATGATTTGTCTTTGGGAACCAATGAGATGATTGATTTCTATGTACCAATCAAACTGTTTTAATGAAAGTCATAAATAATCAATGCAACCAACTTTAGGTTGGACAAACCCCTTTATTGCATTTCTATATGCATGTTTGTCACTATTGCTTCAGCTGCGCAATAAATAGCATTTTGCAGTTTTAAAGATTCAACTTTCGTGTTGTCCTTCCTCGCCCTCCTTGGGAAGGGGCAATCTGCTCTTGGATTTTGAATTTGTGGATTATCTTTTTGGTTTTTGCCCCTACAGAACAAGTTAACAATGTTTATTTATAACTTTAAGTGCCAACACTTGGGAATACATTTGTATCTTGTCACGTTCTTAAGGCTTACTTTCAATATCATTAACTTGGTTACTTTTCCTTTTAAACTCTTGACAGAATTTATATTGTAACTTAAGCCATACTGACTTTAACTTATTCTGCTATACAACTTCACAGGCAGCCATTCCTCACTAACTGTCATTTCTTAAACTCTCCACACTCTAACTGCCTCTTTTTAAAACCTAATTCTGCCCCTTTAGAATGTTCAGCTCTTCTCAACTCCTGGTCCTACAATACTCTGCATAGGACCAATTGGCTTCCCATATGCAAATGATCTTGTCTTCACTGTTGCTATCCTACTGTACTAAATCTGTCTTATCTGACACATGGGGAACATAGAGCTATCCACCAAAATCTTGCAGAGATCAGCAAATTCATTACATACGCCCCTTCCCTTTAAAAATATTGCTGGAGATGAGATCTTTAATCTCATCGGAAGCAATATGGTTAACTTATATCTTATCTAGCAATTCCACATTCAATTCCCATTTAATCCATATATTCAAACATTTACATTTCTATCATTGTTGTTGTTCATTTGTTCAGTCGTCTCCGACTCTTCGTGACCTCATGGACCAGCCCACGCCAGAGCTCCCTGTCGGCCGTCACCACCCCCAGCTCCTTCAAGGTCAGTCCAGTCACTTCAAGGATGCCATCCATCCATCTTGCCCTTGGTCGACCCCTCTTCCTTTTGCCCTCCACTTTCCCCAGCATAATTGTCTTTTCTAGGCTTTCCTGTCTCCTCATGATGTGGCCAAAGTACTTCAACTTTGTCTCTAGTATCCTTCCCTCCAGTGGGCAGCCGGGCTTTATTTCCTGGAGGATGGACTGGTTGGATCTTCTCGCAGTCCAAGGCACTCTCAGCACTTTCCTCCAACACCACAGCTCAAAAGCATCGATCTTCCTTCGCTCACCCTTCCCTAAGGTCCAGCTCTCACATCCGTAGGTGACTACAAGGAATACCATGGCTTTGACTAGGCGGATCTTTGTTGCCAGTCTGATGTCTCTACTCTTTACTATTTTATCGAGACTGGACATTGCTCTCCTCCCAAGAAGTAAGCGTCTTCTGATTTCCTGGCCACAGTCTGCATCTGCAGTAATCTTTGCGCCTAGAAATACAAAGTCTGTCACAGCCTCCACATTTTCTCCCTCTATTTTCCAGTTGTCAATCATTCTTGTTGCCATAATCTTAGTTTTTTTGATGTTTAGCTGCAACCCGGCTTTTGCGCTTTCTTCTTTCACCTTGATTAGAAGGCTCCTCAGCTCCTCCTCGCTTTTGGCCATCAGAGTGGTGTCATCTGCATATCTGAGGTTGTTAATGTTTCTTCCAGCAATTTTCACCCCAGCCTTGCATTCAGGGGCTTGATTTCTATCATATATTGCATGAAAACATTCTTTAACAATAATATTATACAGTTATTCTACTAATACAATTTATATAAACACATATATTATACACTTTACCAACATACATTACCAATAGTCCTCTTCTTGCATTTTATACCAGTGACCTCAAAAAGATTTTTTCACTTACATTTTAATATACACAATAGGTCTTATCAATGCCTATGCTGGTCGCTTCTGTGGCCAGAGCCAACCTCAAGAAATGGGGATACAAAGTGGAATCCTCGACATGCAAGTGTGGAGAGGAGCAAACCACTGACCACCTGCTGCAATGCACCCTGAGCCCTGCCACATGCACAATGGAGGATCTTCTTGCAGCAACACTGGAAGCACTCCAAGTGGCCAGATATGGGTCAAAGGACATTTAACCAACTACCAAACTCACAAGTTTTGTATTTGTCTGTTTGTTTGCTTTGTTCTGTTAGAAATGTAATATAATGGACTGGTTGCTCTGACACGACAAATACATAAAATAAATAAATCAATGCCTATGTGAGTTACCTTAGACCTAACTCTTCCTCCTGAAGACTGATTCTAACTTCAAAACACTTTCTCAAAATGGATTTCTGTCTTTACCTAAGACACACAACTTTACTTTTCATTAACTTTATCTTTTATACAGATGCCGTAAATTTTTTCTCCTCCTGCATTTATAGTATAACTTCTTAATGAAGTTCCTTCTATAGTGAAGGAAATTCTTAAATTTGTTCTACTAGGCATATTTCTTTTAAAAGTATCTTGGTATTTTGCCAATAAGCCTTCAAATTAACTTTTGCATTTTCCTATCAAATCTATATAACTTAGACCTATCTGTGATCATCTTCTATTTATTCAATTCGCCATATCAACATCAAATATCCTTGTCCAAATGTGTTTCTATCCCATTAAAATATACGATTGACCTTCTACATGGTTTGGTCAATTTACAAGATATTTATCTATATACCATATCACAACTTTTCCCCATACATATGGTCCCAATTTGTTAATAGCCCACACAATAGTTAAATTCCCACATTTGATTGCTGACACAGGTGTCTTAGTGTCCAATGTCACATGTTTCAAACACAAACTTGGTTGTACTGGACCAACTGTCCCCAGCAATGTCTCTTGATGATGATCTTTTGGCTTCTTTCTTCCACTTCTTTGTTTCTTCTTTTCAGGCTTCCTCTTTTGTCCCTTGATGTCTTGTTGATGACCTGGAGAGACAGTTTTCTTCCTCACATGACGTCTGTAAATCTTTTCTCCTCTCCTTCCTCTCTTCTTCTTTTGTATTTTCTTTTTATCAACATTAACACAGTCAGTGTATATCACTTTTCTTAACAGTCCATCAGCTTGGTTTTTATTCTCCTTTCCTTCCTTGCTCGAAGAGGAAGAAGATTCTTCCTCCGATATATTAGATCTTCTTCCTCTGCTTACTTTCTTTTCGGTTATAGACATATCGAAATGCTCAGGGTTAGTAAGGAAGAGCTGATCTAATATTTTACACCCAATGTCTCTCTTCTTTTTAACGAAGTGAAGAGTGTTTAGGAGTCTTCTTATCTCCATTCTCAACTGCTATAGTATACCAGCTTGCATCAGTCAAATTGTTGATGACAGCTTTTTGATAAGTTTCACTTAAATTCTTAACTTCAACTACAGTTCTGATCTTTAAAACTTCTTTTGTGCGATCTTCTGGAATCTTTATAGTGAAGGAATCATGTTTGGAAGTTATCTTAATTTCAACTAGTCTTTCAGGTGTATGGATCTTTGCTTCACAGAAAGCTATTTGATATTTTGTACTCCCATCAGTTTCTACTGTCAAATCAAGAGTCTGCTTTTCTTCAGCTTTCTCTTTTGATTATATTTCATTGTCTTTGTCAATAAGCTTGGCAGAGGTAATTTCTTTACGTGGACCTGAAGGTAATACATCTTTTAAGGTCAACGATTCTTTCAGCTCTTTCTTCTCCTCAGAGTTTATCACTTGTTTTGCAGGACCCATTGCTTTTATATTCTCATCACTGGCTCTAGCTTCTCTGGCAACAGGCCCCTTAGTAACTTTCAGGACCCTTAGTAACTTAGTAACTCTGACAGGCCCCTTAGTAACTTTCTGTACCACTCCTTTGGCCGTGCCATCCAGCCTTGAGTCAGTTCCACCATCTTTGTCTTTCTCATCCACCTGAGCCACCTTCCTGGCTACTTCCGTGAGCACTGTGGCTCTCCTGATGAGAGACAAATGACCTGGAGTCCCTGGCTGAAATTCCTGGTGCCATTCCACAGCCTGTGCCACGACTTCTATGGCACTGTCTAAATCTCCTCTGTGCCTCAAACATGCCGCCATTGTCAAAACTAGATTTGGGTCACACCTCAGCACTTCTGTACCTTTTACAATCATGTATGCTTCAATGACATGGCCTTAACCCAACTTTTGTATTGCTATATCCAACTTCTCACATTCACTCTCTAATTCAGCCATGCTTTCTTTCTCAACCTCCTTTTGTTCTGTTTCATCTGTATCCATAACTTCTTCCCTTTCTACTTTTGGCTGTGACTCTCTAAGTGTCACTACAGCTGTCTCTTCAGCCTTGGTAACTGCCATATTGGCTGCTTCTGAGGTAAATTTTTTCTTTGACGTCTCTGGATCTTATGGTTATACCAGCCCTGGTGTTTTAAACCACAGTTTTTACTGGTTAACCTTTATCACAGCACTTCTTTAAGCACTGGATCGCCTCAGCCACAGTCCATAGCTTCTTTTAGGCACTATATTAGGCTTCCTATACACATCCCGCCATTTTATTAGGCCCCAGATTAGGCCTCTTACACAAATCCCGCAGCTTCCTTGAGGCACTAAATCAGTTTTTTTACAGGGATCCCGCAGCTGCCACCATTTGTAAAGAAGAGGACAGAGATAATTACAGGGGCTGTTGTGGGGCAGGGGAGACCTTTCTTTTCTATCTCACCGCTGCCACTATCTTGTAAAGAGAGAAGAGATAATTACAGGCTCTATCGTGTGAGTTATAAAAACCTTTTGGCTTTGAATCATAGGCTTGAGTCTTTCATTTGCAACAAGTTAACAATGTTTATTTATAACTTTAAGTTCCAACACTTGGGAATACATTTGTATCTTGTCATGTTCTTAAGGCTTACTTTCAATATCATTAACTTGGTTACTTTTCCTTTTAAACTCTTGACAGAATTTATATTGTAACTTAAGCCACACTGGCTTTAACTTATTCTCCTATACAACTTCACAAGCAGCCATTCCTCACTAACTGTCATTTCTTAAACTCTTCACACTCTAACTGCCTCTTTTTTTAAACCTAACTCTGCCCCTTTAGAACGTTCAGCTCTTTTCAACTCCTGGGTCTATACTACTCTGCATAGGACCAATTGGCTTCCCATATGCAAATGATCTTGTCATAGAGTCATAGAGTCATAGAGTCATAGAGTCATAGAATCATAGAGTTGGAAGAGACCTCATGGGCCATCCAGTCCAACCCCCTGCCAAGAAGCAGGAATATTGCATTCAAATCACCCCTGACAAATGGCCATCCAGCCTCTGCTTAAAAGCTTCCAAAGAAGGAGCCTCCACCACACTCCGGGGCAGAGAGTTCCACTGCTGAACGGCTCTCACAGTCAGGAAGTTCTTCCTAATGTTCAGATGGAATCTCCTCTCTTGTAGTTTGAAGCCATTGTTCCGTGTCCTAGTCTCCAAGGAAGCAGAAAACAAGCTTGCTCCCTCCTCCCTGTGGCTTCCTCTCACATATTTATACATGGCTATCATATCTCCTCTCAGCCTTCTCTTCTTCAGGCTAAACATGCCCAGTTCCCTAAGCCGCTCCTCATAGGGCTTGTTCTCCAGACCCTTGATCATTTTAGTCGCCCTCCTCTGGACACTTTCCAGCTTGTCAACATCTCTCTTGAATTGTGGTGCCCAGAATTGGACACAATATTCCAGATGTGGTCTAACCAAAGCAGAATAGAGGGGTAGCATTACTTCCTTAGATCTAGACACTATGCTCCTATTGATGCAGGCCAAAATCCCATTGGCTTTTTTTGCCGCCACATCACATTGTTGGCTCATGTTTAACTTGTTGTCCACGAGGACTCCAAGATCTTTTTCACACGTACTGCTCTCGAGCCAGGCGTCCCCCATTCTGTATCTTTGCATTTCATTTTTTCTGCCAAAGTGGAGTATCTTGCATTTGTCACTGTTGAACTTCATTTTGTTAGTTTTGGCCCATCTCTCTAATCTGTCAAGATCGTTTTGAATTCTGCTCCTGTCCTCTGGACTATTGGCTATCCCTCCCAATTTGGTGTCGTCTGCAAACTTGATGATCATGCCTTCTAGCCCTTCATCTAAGTCATTAATAAAGATGTTGAACAGGACCGGGCCCAGGACGGAACCCTGCGGCACTCCGCTCGTCACTTCTTTCCAAGATGAAGAGGAAGCATTAGTGAGCACTCTCTGTGTTCGTCCACTTAACCAATTACAGATCCACCTCACCGTAGTTTTGCCTAGCCCACATTGGACTAGTTTCCTTGCCAGAAGGTCATGGGGGACCTTGTCGAAGGCCTTACTGAAATCCAGGTACGCTACATCCACGGCATTCCCCGCATCTACCCAGCTTGTAGCTCTATCGAAGAAAGAGATCAGATTAGTCTGGCATGACTTGTTTTTGATAAATCCATGTTGACTATTAGCGATGACTGCATTTGTTTCTAAGTGTTTGCAGACCACTTCCTTAACAATCTTTTCCAGAATCTTGCCCGGTATCGACGTGAGGCTGACCGGACGGTAGTTGTTTGGGTCGTCCTTTTTTCCCTTCTTGAAGATTGGGACCACATTGGCCCTCCTCCAATCTGCTGGAACTTCTCCCGTTCTCCAAGAACTCTCAAAGATGGTTGCCAATGGTTCCGAAATGACTTCCGCTAGTTCCTTCAATACTCTGGGGTGTAGTTGATCTGGCCCTGGGGACTTGAACTCATTAAGAGCGGCCAGGTATTCCTGGACGACTTCTTTCCCAATTTGGGGTTGGATGTCCTCCAATCCCTCATCCACTCCATCTTGCTGAGGTTGAAGACTCTCTTTTTGTGAGAAGACCGAGGCAAAGAAGGCATTAAGTAGTTCTGCCTTTTCCCTATCCCCTGTCAGCATTGCCCCATCTTCTCCTCGAAGAGGTCCTATCGCCTCCTTGTTTTTCCTTTTTCTACTGACATAAGAATAGAAGCCCTTTTTATTGTTTTTAATGTCCCTGGCAAGTCTGAGCTCGTTTTTTGCTTTAGCCTTGCGGACCTTTTCCCTACAGGTGTTGGCTATTTGTTTGAATTCTTCTTTGGTGATTTCTCCCTTTTTCCACTTCTTGTGCATGTCTCTTTTGTGTCTTAGCACAGTTAGAAGTTCTTTGGACATCCATTCTGGCTTCTTTGCACTTGTCCTATTTTTTCTCTTTGTTGGCACGGTTTGCAATTGCGCCTTGAGTATTTCACTCTTGAGAAATTCCCATCCATCCGTAGCTCCCTTGTCTTTTAGTATCTGTGTCCACGGAATGCTGCTCAGCGTTTCCTTCATTTTTTGGAAATCAGCTCTCCTAAAGTCCAAAATGCGGGTTTGACTTGTCTTAGTTTCGGCCTTCCTTTGTACCTCAAATTGCAGGAGCACATGGTCACTTGCCCCTAAGGATCCTACCACTTCGACCGCATCGATCAGGTCCTCCGCATTTGTTAGGATGAGATCAAGGGTAGCCAACCCCCTTGTTGCCTCTTCTACCTTCTGGACCATGAAATTGTCTGCAAGGCAAGCGAGGAATTTGTTGGACCTTGTACTCTTGGCCGAGTTTGTTTTCCAGCAAATATCGGGATAGTTGAAATCGCCCATGACTACTACATTTCTTTTCTGTGCCTGTTTGGTCAACTGTTGGCAGAAGACTTCATCAAGATCTTCCTCCTGGCTTGGGGGTCTGTAGTAGACACCTACAACGACATCTTTTTGAGTCCCAGTTCCCTTGATTCTTATCCAGATGATTTCAAGCTGGTTTCCCAGATTGCTGTCTTGAATTTCTTGTGCAGCATAAGAGTTTTTGACATATAAGGCTACTCCGCCTCCTCTCCCCTTTGTTCGGTTTCTGTGAAAGAGGTTATACCCCTCGATATCTACATTCCAGCGATAGGAGTCATCCCACCAGGTTTCAGTGATGGCTATGATATCATATTTGTGGTGTTGTGCTAGAAGTTGGAGTTCGTCTTGTTTATTTCCCATGCTCTGTGCATTAGTGTAAAGACATGTGAGCCCCTGGGATCTTCCTTTGAGCCGTTTAATTGGTATTATTGTGCTTTTGGTACGTGGTCCTTGTTGTGTTTGTGCAGCCCTCCGTTTAGCCTTCTGGCGATTCCCAGACATTATGGGTAAAGTAGTGTTCGCAAGGCTGTTGTCCCCCTCCCCCGGTGGACCTAGTTTAAAGTGCGTCTAATGAGGTTTGCGAGTCTGTGAGCAAAAAAGTGTTTTCCTACTTGTGTGAGATGCACCCCATCCCTTGCCAGTAGGCCATCCTCCTGGAATAGCAGGCCATGGTCGAGGAAGCCAAAGCGTTCCTCCTGACACCATTTTCTAAGCCAGTCATTGACCTGTACTATTTTTCGGGCTCTTGTGGGTCCGTGTCTTACAACAGGGAGGAGGGATGAAAAGACCACCTGTACATTACATTCTTTTAGCATTGCTCCTAGAGCTCGAAAATCATTTGTGATCTTTTGAAACGTATGCCTTGCAGTATCATTGGTTCCTACATGAATCAACATGAGGGGAGGACGGTGATAGGGCTTGAGGAGCCTGGTGAGCCTCTGAGTGATATGGTGTATTTTTGCCCCCGGTAGGCAGCATATTTCTCGAGCCATCCCATCTGGTCTGGAAATGACAGCTTCCGTTCCTCTAAGGAGGGAGTCGCCTACTACCAAGACCTGTTTACTTTCAGGAATGACAGCGCCCCTTTTGTGCAATGTAGTGTGTAGGTCTCCAGAAAAGTGATCCTGTTGGTGTGAATTGTGTAGGTGAAAAGTGTTGTCCTCCTCCTCGACATCCCCGGTGCATTCGTCAAGGACAATCCATTGAGATTCGTCCGAGAGCCTATGGTTCTCCTGTATGTGTTCCTGTTGCTCCTGGTCTATGGTTGGGGATGGTACACCTGCAGGATTGTGCAAGTGTGAATGTTGTGAAGTGTTGTCCCAGTCAGGGCTGTCCCCCGCACACTGATCAAGGATGAGCCACTGATCAGTATCTAAGCCATTCTGGTCTTCCCCAATATGTTGTGTTTCTTGGTCAGGTGCTAGTTGTGTGAGAATTTGGAATCTATTGTGTAACTGCAGCTGAGCAGAGGTATTCTGAGGAGGCTTCTGGGTCCTATGTGTCCTTCTAAGGGTGACATTTCTCCAAGCCTGAGGGTTGTCCACATCTGAGGTGCTGTTCTGTTGAGCCTCCCCGTAATGTTGGTGTGATATGGGCTGCGTGTCTAGGCCAGTGTGGTGTGTGGTATCTAAGAAGAGCTCAAGTTCCTGAATGTCCTTAAGGGTCTTAATACGGTCCTCGAGTTGTCGTATCCTGTGTTCCATGTGAGTGATCTGTGTACACTTGGGGCAGATGTAATTGAGTAATTGTAGTGTGAAAAAGCTGAACATGCCACAGCTAGTGCATGAGATGGGAAGTTTTCGTGTTTGTTCCATCTGGAGGTTGCTAATGTCTTCACTGTCTTGTCTTCACTGTTGCTATCCTACTGTACTAAATCTGCCCTTTCTGACACATGGGGAACATAGAGCTATCCACCAAAAATCTTGCAGAGATCAGCAAATTCATTACATAAATACTTTTGATATTTTATCCTTTTACCTTCCTTAGAAGATGAACTTAGTAAGCTAGTGAGCTCCAAGACCTTTTCTATCTAGAACTAGCTGTACCCAGCCACGCATTGCTGTGGCCCATTGTGGAGAAATGGGAAATAAAGAAAAGAGGAAGAGCTGCTTTCTAAGCTATCAATACACAACTGAAGTGGCAAAGTGTCAACCTAATATAGACCCATTTCAGTCTCCTCAAGGCCAAAGGGTTATATGGATGTGTGAAAGGGTCCTGGGTTACCTGAGTCCACACTGCCATATAACCCAGTTCAAAGATATTACATAGGTATTATTATTTTTATAGATGTATTATTATTATTATTATTATTATTATTGACACAGATATTATTATTAACGGCATATAGGTATTATTATTATTATAGATGTATAGATATTACTGATACACAGGTATTATTATTACAGATGTATGGATATTATTATTACAGACCTATAGATATTATAGGCATCTAGTTGTTGTTGTTGTTGTTGTTATGATATAGCTGTTATTATTACAGAGGTGGAGCCCCCGGTGGTGCAATGGGTTAAACCCTTGTGCCGGCAGGACTGAAGACCAACAGGTCGCAGGCTTGAATCTGGGGAGAATGGAGATGAGCTCCCTCTGTCAGCTCCAGCTTCCCAAGCGGGGACATAAGAGAAGCCTCCCACAAGGATGGGAAAACATGAAAATATCCAGACAATGTCCCCTGGGCAACGTCATTGCAGACGGGCAATTCTCTCTTACCAGGTTCTCAAGTCACTGTGGACATGCATTTTTTTTACAGAGGTATAGATATTTTTATTAGCATTGACATACTTATAGGTGTATAGATATTATTATTATTATTATTATTATTATTATTATTGATATTATATTGCTATTAGTATTACAGAGGTATAAATATTTTATTATAATAGGCATATAGGTATTATATATATATTTGACAGACAGATCTTATAATACACCTACAGATATTATTATATCTGTAGATATTATTATTACAGACATGCAGATATTATTATAGACATGTAGATATTGTTGTTATAGACATATAGATATTATTATAATAGACCTATAGATATTATCATTATAGAACATAGATATTATTATGAAAGACTGATAGATATTATTGTAGATATTGTAGCCCAGGGTTGCTATAAAGTAAAAATGGATGGCCATCTGTCAGGAGTTCTTTGATTGTTCCTTCCTGGACAGCGTTTCCTGTTTTTGTCCTTTCTTTGAGTATGGGACTTCATTTCCCAGAATTCCTTCCCATAACTCAATATTGGTGAGCATTCTGGGAGTTGAAGTGTGTAGAGATGTGTGTGTGTGTGTATATATATATATGCACATACACACAGAGCCACACAGAATTCCTCCCCCAAAAGTTCCCAGCAGCCCAGTGGATGTGCTTCCATGCTTCAGACCTAGAGGCCCGAGTTTAAGTCAGACATGAGGGAAGAGAAAGGAAAGGAAAGGGAGGGGTGGACCAGGAGGACGGTGTCCCCCCCCCCCCCTCTCAATCCTTTCTTTCTTTCTTTCTTTCTTTCTTTCTTTCTCCCTCCCTCCCTCCCTCCCTCCCTCCCTCTCTGGTCGGGCTTTGCCCAAGGAGAAATGCAATGGGAGAAGGGAAGAAAGAAAGCAGGCAGCTTCTCCATGAGGAAGAGCTCTAGGTGTGAGGAGGAGAAGGATGCCGCGTCTCTTTTTCTCTCACTGGCAAAAAGGAAGTGAAATGCTTTAGACAAGAAGTGTTTGGGAGGGGAGGGGGGGGGCTTGCGAAAGGGATCTATGGGCCCCTTTCCTTCCTTCTCTCTACTGGTTCTCTCTCTCTCCCTCTCTCTCTCTCTGCTGTTGGTTTTTTCCTCCTCGTACAGGAGGTGGCGGGGCTAGGAGGGTGTTCTTTGAACGCATATTTAGGCTAGGGGATTTAAGGACTTTCCGGATATTATTTTTTGTTGTTGTTGTTGTTTTGAGTGGCGAAGATACATTGGGTTGTTAGATGTATTGTGTCCAGATTTGGTGCCAATTCATCCAGGGTTTTGTTTTTGTTTTTAGTTTTGTGATTACCACAAATGAACATTATATTTTTATTTATAGAGATGGATTTCTTTTCTTGAATAAATATTTTGAACCTAAAGTTATGTCTTTGCAATCCTGTTCCATTCTGTTGAATGGAAGCTTATCCTGGTTATGAAGTGCGCTTGTGGCACTCTGCTATATTTATTGGTGGAATCACCCCAAATGAGGGTTATTTTTGAGCCTATATGACAGTGGAGAAGGAGCCTGAGTCTACACTGCCATATAATCCAGTTCAAACCAGATCATCTGGATTTTATATGGCAGTATTTTCATATGTGGTGTACCTGCAAAAAATATTGGAAATTCAAGAGAAAAGGCCTTTCCCCCATTTCTACAAGACTTTTGTATCTTGATTGTGTCATGGCTTTCATAAGTGTTTTGTTTGATTGTGTTTTGTTGTCTTATTTTTGTTGTCTTATTTTAATTGTTCAAATAAGTATGTTGAACTGGGCAGAAATAACACTGGCAGAAAGGCAGCCTGATCAGTGTGGAAAAGAAAGAATAGAGAGGCCATAGAATCAATTTCTGCCAGGTATAGAGATGGCTCAGCAGACAAAAAGCTTTGGAAAAGGTCAGAGGCAAACTCATAGATCCTTCCATTATCCTCATCCAGAGAGCTCACATGAACATATATAGGCAATACCTGCATCAGTACTTGCTGCAATGGGAACAAATAAGCTATCAAGATGCCTACCTACCTTTGTCTTGCTGTGTTTGTGACCTTCATGGCAGAATGCTGCTGGGTTATGGTGGGGAAGTAGGCGAAATGGTCCTCCCACATGCAATCCAATATAGTTGGAGTAAGTCTAATGGAGCTCATGATGGCTCTACCTGAATACATGTACATGTAGTTCCCTACCTTTTTTTGACCAGGGCCCACTTTGACCAGGGATTACTTTGACCAGGGACTACTTGACCAGGGACCACTTGACCAGGGACCACTTGACCAGGAACCACTCTTTGACTAGAGAGCACAGTACAAAAAGGGATATGAATCAGATTTTGGTCAACCTTAAATTTGGTTTGGTTTTTTCGGGTGCTGATTCAGAAAATTGTATTGGATAGACCACATCAGCACTAGTTTCTGATATAGAACATATGCCATGGTCAGCAACAGGAAAGGTGTGAATGTTTCAATTGGCCACCTTGATTAGTATTTGATGGCCAGATTTTTGGTGAGGCTGTCAGGCCATCAAATGTTAATCAAGGTGGCCAACTAAAACATTCACACCTAGCTGCAACAGACAAGAGATCTTTCTCCCACCCAATTTTCCTAGTTTCCAACAGACCTCACAACCTCTGAGGATGCCTGCCAGGGATGCAGTTGAAACATCAGGAGAGAATATGTCTAGAACATGGCTATACAGCCCGAAAAACCTACAACAACCCAGTGATTCTGGCCATAAAAGCTTTCGACAACACAGCATATCTTTATTTCTGTCTAATTCGAAGTCTATAACCCCTAATAGGAACTTTTCTGGCTTCAACTGCACTTTTATATTAGAATATTATCTGGCATTTCTTTTGAATTTCTTTCCAATATTTTTTGCTAATTTCCAGGTACCCCATATTTAAAAAAATTTCTGCAAGTTCCTCACATTTTCAACATTTATCTTGTACTGATCGGTAGCATTTTGCTGGAGATGTCACTGCCTTGGTCCTTTCACTGCTGGCTGCTAGTTCCTGATGGATGTTAGGTGGTGCGATACTGGCTAAGTAGTACAACTTCTCCTGTGGCATAGACATCTTGTGATAATGCAGTATGTCTCATCTAAAGATCAACACACCATAGGAACCTGGAATGTAAGATCTATGAGCCAGGGCAAATTTGATGTTGTTATTGGTGAGATGTCAAGACTAAAGATAGACATTCTGGGGGTCAGCGAACTGAAATGGACTGGAATGGGCCACTTCACATCAAATGACCACCAGATCTACTACTGTGGACAAGAGGAACATCGAAGAAATGGAGTAGCCTTCATAATTAATAAGAAATTCGCTAAAGCAGTGCTTGGATACAACCCAAAAAATGACAGAATGATCTCAATTCGAGTGCAAGGAAAGCCTTTCAACATTATAGTGATACAAATATACACCTCAACCACAGCTGCTGAAGAAGCAGAAGTAGATCAGTTCTATGAGGATCTGCAGGACCTACTGGATAATACACCAAAAAGAGACATTATTTTCATTACAGGAGACTGGAATGCCAAGGTGGGAAGTCAAATGACAACTGGGATCACAGGCAAGCATGGTCTGGGAGAACAAAATGAAGCAGGACGCAGGCTGATAGAATTTTGCCAGGAAAACTCACTGTGTATAACGAATACTCTCTTCCAACAACCTAAAAGACGGCTTTATACATGGACCTCACCAGATGGTCAACACCGAAATCAGATTAACTACATCCTTTGCAGCCAAAGGTGGCGGACATCCATCCAGTCGGTGAAAACAAGACCTGGGGCTGACTGTAGCTCAGATCACGAACTTCTTATTGCTCAGTTTAGAATAAAACTAAAGAGATCAGGGAAAATACACAGACCAGTTAGATATGATCTCACTAACATTCTTAGTGAATATATAGTGGAAGTGAAGAACAGATTTGAAGGACTAGATTTAGTAAACAGAGTCCCAGAAGAACTATGGACAGAAGTCCACAACATTGTTCAGGAGGCGGCAACAAAGTACATCCCAAAGAAAAAGAAAACCAAGAAGGCAAAATGGTTGTCTGCTGAGACACTGGAAGTAGCCCAAGAAAGGAAAGCAAAAGGAAACAGTGATAAGGGGAGATATGCCCAGTTAAATGCGCAATTCCAGAGGTTAGTCAGAAGAGATAAGGAACTATTTTTAAATAAGCAATGCATGGAAGTGAAAGAAGACAACAAACTAGGAAGGACAAGAGACTTCTTCCAGAAAATTAGAAACATTGGAGGTAAATTTCAGGCAAAAATTGGTATGATAAGAAACAAAGATGGCAGGGACCTAACAGAAGCTGAAGAGATCAAGAGAAGGTGGCGAGACTATACAGAAGATCTGTCTAGGAAGGATAATAATATTGAGGATAGTTTTGACGGTGTGGTGGATGAATTAGAACCAGACATCCTGAGGAGTGAGGTTGAATGGGCCTCCCAGCTGAACTGTTTAAAATCTTATGCAGAACACATCATGCAATGTGCGGGGCTTGATGAATGCAAAGCTCGGGTGAAAATTGCTGGAAGAAACATTAACAACCTGAGATATGCAGATGACACCACTCTGATGGCCGAAAGCGAGGAGCTGAGGAGCCTTCTAATCAAGGTGATAGAAGAAAGCGCAAAAGCTGGGTTGCAGCTAAACGTAAAAAAAAAAACAAGATTATGGCAACAAGAATGATTGACAACTGGAAAATAGAGGGAGAGAATGTGGAGGCCGTGACAGACTTTGTATTTCTAGGTGCAAAGATTACTGCAGATGCAGACTGTGGCCAGGAAATCAGAAGACGCTTACTTCTTGGGAGGAGAGCAATGTCCAGTCTCGATAAAACCGTAAAGGGTAGAGACATCACACTGGCAACTAAGGTCCGCCTAGTCAAAGCCATGGTATTCCCTGTAGTAACCTACGGTTGTGAGAGCTGGACCTTAGGGAAGGCTGAGCGAAGGAAGATAGGTGCTTTTGAACTGTGGTGTTGGAGGAAAGTTCTGAGAGTGCCTTGGACTGCAAGAGGATCCAACCAGTCCATCCTCCAGGAAATAAAGCCCGACTGCTCGTTGGAGGGAAGGATACTAGAGACAAAGTTGAAGTACTTTGGCCACATCATGAGGAGACAGCAAAGTCTAGAGAAGACAATTATGCTGGGGAAAGTGGAAGGTAAAAGGAAGAGTGGCCGATCAAGGGCAAGATGGATGGATGGCATCCTTGAAGTAACTGGACTGACCTTGAAGGAGCTGGGGGTGGTGACGGCCGACAGGGAGCTCTGGCGTGGACTGGTCCATGAAACATAGCATGCTTAGACCTAACCCCAATGAATGGTCTGTGGAAATGAGCAGCCAGGGTCCTTATGACAGTTCTAAGATGACACACGTGGGTGCACTGTGACCAATAGGCGTTGGTTTAGGCCCATAAGGTGACCATGTGATACTGGGGACCAATAGGTCTTGTTTTTTAGGGATAAATACCCCTGCTTGAGTTTAGGGACACTCCTGACCATTTTCAGAAAACAAATAATATGGAATCACCCGTGGGCCCTTCAACCTCCAGGAGCCTTTCAGTACCAGAAGCGCCTAGAAAGAAAGAAACAGCTATGAAGAGAAGAGCTGAAAGCAACTTTAGGTACTGGACCTATCCAATCACGGAGGGGGCAACAGGGTTTTCCCTACCTGGAACACCTTTGAGTAGTCCTAAAAAGAAACGAGAATCCACGGGTGCTAAACCTCCGACAAGACTCAACTTATTACCAGGTCTTTATGCTGTGAAAAATAAATTCACAGAGGTTGAGCCTGATTTTTATGGTCAGAGTACCGCCAGGATCGATTTGAAAAAGCTTTTCCCTGAAATGCCGAGAATGTGCCGTGGTGACGTTGATGTGGATGTTAATGATGAGGGGTATGGAAGCCTGACTACTAACCTCGGCTACCAGGATGAAGAGCTAGTGCCTGATACAGACTACCGGGATTTGAGAAAATGTGCCTCCAAAATGCAGAGAAAACACCGTGCTGAGGCTGATGGGGAAAAGGTGGTTGAAGGAATGCTTGGAGACATTGATGTGACTGTTAATGATGAGGGGTATGGAAGCCTGCCTAATAACCATGGCTACCAGGATGAAGAGCTAGTGCCTGATACAGACTACCGGGTTTTGAGAAAATGGGCCTCCTAAATGCAGAGAAAACACCATGCTGAGGTTGATGATGAAAAGGTGGATGAAGGAATGCTATGTAAAGCAGACTATAAGAATACTGAGAGTATGTATGAAGAACCAAACCCAGACAGAAGCATTCGGAGGTCACTCCTAGACGAGCTGATGAGGGATGGGGCAGAGGAAAGGGAAGCCATGGCTGTTGATGAAAACACTTCTGACGGTTTTGAGAGTTCTACGATAAGTGTTAGAATGTTCAATCTGTGTGTGTGGGGTGGGGGGGAATCTGGTGTTGGGAAAGAGACTGATGAAAATGCGTGCTGTAGACTCAATGCTATTTGTTTGATCTCCGTAGGGAAGTATCCACTTTTCGGGTGATGTGCAGTATCTTCAGATTGGGGACTCTCAGACCATGGGGCTTTCCAGCATGCCGCTTGTTTAAAACCAATCCTGAAGAATAGAGCTGCTATGTGTGTTTTCTCAATAAAATTGGTTTGTTCTGTAACCGTGAGTTCATTCATGCATTAGGCGACATAATGTCAGAATAGGATGAAATCCTAAAGAAAATACATTATTCGCCAGGGAAAGTAGGAAGCCTTGGAGGCGTTTGGCCACTTTTTCAAGAAGCCAGAAAACAATGCAAAAGTGTAAGGAAGGGGGATGTTACTCAGGCTATCCAAACAAGACAGTAACACATCACACAGGCCAGCAATGGTTCCATTTTAGAAGAAACAAGACTATTGTTTCTCACGTGGATTCTCAATGGCAGGCAGATTTAGTGGATATGCAGCGACTTTCCAAGTTTAACCGTGGTTACAAATACATTTTAACAGTGATAGACATCCTATCTAAATATGCATGGGGGTTACCTCTGAAGGATAAGTCAGCTAGATAGGTGGTAGGGGGCTTTAATCCTATCTTCACTCAAGATGGTCGAAAACTTGAAAAATTACAGACGGACCGGGGCCGAGAGTTTCTAAACAAGTCAGTATCCACTCTGATGAAACATCATGGGGTCCACCACTTTGTCACCAACAATGAGGTTAAAGCAGGAGTTATGGAGTGATTTAACAGATATTTCACAGCTCATAACACTTTTACCTACATCGATGTATTGCCTTTGTTACTCAAAAGTTATAACCACAGTTTTCACCATACTATCAAAGCAAGGCCCGTAGATGTTAATTACTCCAACGCCCTAACCGTGTGGAGGAAAGTTTACAGGGCCCCTGTGAAAAGAAAAGAGGTGGAGGTAAAGCAAAATTATTTACTTATTTATTATTTATTTATTTACTGCACTTGTAGACCGCCGTTCTCAGCCCTAGGGCGACTCACGGCGGTGTACAACATATAAAACCAGGTACAATTTACAACATAAGCAATATCGCAACAACAATAAACAACATCACTATCAATAATACAGTTACACTAAATCATTCGCGAGTCTCATCATCGAATCACAATCCAAATCTCGTTATCCATGTTCCGTTCCAATCGTCATTGCCAATTGTTGCAGCACTTACTCAAACACCTTCTCAAACAACCACGTCTTTAGTCTCTTGCGGAATGTCATAAGGGAGGGCGCCAGTCTGATGTCCGCAGGGAGGGTGTTCCACAGCCGGGGGGCCACTACCGAGAAGGCCCTGTCCCTAGTCCCCGCCAGGCATGCCTGTGAGGCAGGCGGGATTGAGAGAAGGGCCTCCCCGGACGATCTCAAAGTCCTCGTGGGCTCATAGGCCGAGATGCGGTCAGACAGGTATTTTGGGACGGAACTGTTTAGGGCTTTGTAGGCCAACACCAGCACCTTGAATTGGGCCCGGTAGCAGATCGGCAGCGAGTGGAGCTGGTACAACAAGGGCGTTGTATGCTCCCTGCGTCCCGCTCCTGTTAGTAACATGGCTGCCGCGCGCTGGACTAGCTGGAGCTTCCGGGCCGTCTTCAAGGGCAGCCCCACGTAGAGAGCGTTGCAGTAGTCAAGGCGGGATGTGACCAGAGCGTGTACTACCGTGGCCAAATCAGAAAAAGAGACCACGTGAGGATTTCCAAAAGCAAGGGTAAATTTGCTAAGGGGTACAAACAGAACTTTACCACTGAGATATTCATTGTGGACTAGGTTCTCCAAAAAACAGACAAGCCTGTGTTTCCGTTGGGGGTGAAGATGTCATAGGCAGCTTTTATACTGAAGAACTGCAAAAGATTAATACCGACAAAGACTGCATCTACAGGATTGAAAAAATTCTAGCCACAAAAGGCCAGGGGGCGAGAAAGCAATGCTTAGTGAAATGGTTAGGATGGCCTAGCAAGTTCAACAGTTGGGTTCAGGCTTCTGAAGTAACAGAACTTGACTAGCTGAGAGGTGTTTTTTTTATTCCTAAGGGAAGAAATGGGCAATGGTGGTTTTTATGTCACACTAGCTAGCAACGCGAGTGCTAGAGCCTTTCCTGGGAACTCCATTTCAAACTTCACTATATCTTTAGCAAAACCTCTAGAGCTCTCGGGGAGCTGGGAAGTAGGACTAGCTGAGATACAGTATCCCCACACCTGGAATAATCTGACGACCCAGCCTTGTACAAGGAGAAAGGAAGTGGACCTACTTTCTGCAGAGCGGATATTATTCTAGCATCCCAGAGCTGTTGGAATATATGAACGAGCACATATCATCATGCAAGAGATGTAATTCTTAAGTATGATCCAGCGAGCAGAAAGGTCCTACTTAAACCCGAGAATCACTATACAATGGAAGGTGACGAGGAATTACAGTATATATTAGGGCTGTATCCCAACATTCCTGTCAAACAGTTAGCTTTCTCAGCAGACATCACAGGAGGTTTCAACACCTTATATGTTTACACCGATATAGTGGAGCACCAGCTCGTTGGGGATTTCTATGTCCCTCTGCTGTGATGTGTGCCTGTGCAAGGGAAGAATAACGAACGTATCAACATCTGTTATGATAAACCTCACTACATTCCGGTGAGCAAACACCACATTGACACTCTCATTTTTGAGATAAAGTCAGACCAGAACAAAAATGTCCCATTTCATTTTGGAAAGGTGACTGTGAAGCTTCACTTCCACCCCAGGAGGACCTAGGATCTTTAAAATGGTCATCTTGAAATCGTATGGGGATCCTGGTCTTTATAAAAACTATTACACAGCACAAGCCGGAAACGGTCTACCAGGGTATCATGGTATTCCACAAATGTATGGCTCAGGCCTGGGCAGGATTTTCAGAAGCCTTTTCCGAAAAGCTGTACTGCTTTTGAGAAGAGGTCTTGGCATCATCAAACCTCACACAAAAACAGCTGCGCGTAATATAGCCAACGACATGGTCGGTCATATCACCCAGGCTGTTCTAAACAGAACAAGACCTGCAAACCCTCAAGAGGGATCGGGACTATTAGAAGGAGAAGAGGGTTAAAAAGAAAAGCATCACAACTGAGATTGAAAGGCCTGCCTCACCCCATTAAAAGGAAAGTGCAACATAGAAAGAAACCCCAGAAGCGTTGAGGAGCTAGAAAGAGGAGGAGGATACAGTCTATGAACGATATATTCTAAAACTGCAGCATGGCTTTTATCCATGGTTGTTCTGAAGAGTGCACTAAATCCGAACTTGATTTGTTTCACATTGGGCCTACATAAACTACTATCGAGAGAAGCCTTTATATTGAAGTTCCACCACTAACTGCTCTTACAGAATCCTCACCGTTGGACTTTTTTATTGCCGGAAATGGTGAAGACTATATGGATCTCAATAACATGCTTTTATATCTGACGTGCAAAGTGGTGAATGAAGACGGAACAAACCTGGCCAACGGGGCTGTGGTAGGTCTCGTGAATTACCCTATAGCCTCCATTTCAGCCAAAGTAACAACTGCTATCCTTACAGAGCATACATTGAATCAGGGCTGAACTATTGTGAAGACACACTAGCCTCACAATTTACGGCTGGGGCTTTTTATAAAGACAATGCAGGGGAACACGAGATTACGGGTCTGGATGGGGCAAATAAAGATTTTAGCAAAAGAGCATTCTTGGGAGCTGGTAGTAAAAAAATAGACTTGATGGGTCATCTCCATGCTGACCTGTTTTCCAAGGAAAACTGCTGCTGAACAGTGCTGATGTGAAAATTAAACTTACCCACAATAAAGATGCCTTCTGCTTAATGAGCAACGATGCAAACAGGCATTACAAATTACAGATTTTATCAGCCTCCCTCTTTGTCAAAAAAGTGAAATTGACACCAGGCGTCCACCTAGGACACACTGAAGCCCTCCTGACATCTAATGCCAAATACCCAGTGGACCGTGTAAGCATGAAAGTATTCAGCATACCGGTAGGGAGTGTCTCCAATCAAGAGAACCTGTTTTTGGGTCAACTTCCTAAACAGGTGGTGATAGGCCTGGTTGATAACGATTCCTTCAGTGGGTCATACACTAAAAACCCTTTCAACTTTAAGCATTATGACATCAATTTTGCAGCACTCTACTTGGATGGAGAGCAGTATCCTATGAAACCATTTCAGCCCAATTTTGAAGCGGATAATTGTGTGAGAGAATATATGAGCTTATTTCAGACTGCTGGCAAACACATGAAAGACAGATCACTTTTAATTAACCGTGAGGAGTATGCAAAAGGCTACACACTCTTTGCATTTGACCTGACTCCGGATCAAGAATGTGCAGAGTGTTACTCACTGATTAAAACTGGAAAGCTGAGGGCAGAGCTGCGTTTTGCCAAACCTCTGCCAACAACCACCAATATGGTTGTTTACGGCGTTTTTGACAACGTGATAGAAAGAAATCACAGGAAAAATGTCTTGTTTGATTAAATGTGAAATGGATAGCCTGCAGTTAACTCGACTACTAAGCTCAAACCCCTATACTCAAAACAGTTTCTATGGGGTGTTACCCCGTGACAAGCTTCCGAGAAAGCACCTGCAGCAAAGACCACTAGTGCTAATTATCAATACTCATCCCCATAACCTTCCTGGAGAACACTGGTTAGCTGTTTACCTACTGAATAAAAGGACAGCTGAATTTTTTTTACTCATATGGACACCCTCCTGACTATGCATTGTTTTCCAAAGCCATCGTGAACTTTTTAAGAGGAAATGCCAAGAAAACTGTTTCAATGCAGGCCTGTACAGGCCTCAGACTGAGTTGTTTGCAGACATCACTGCTTATTTTTCCTTCATCATCGCTGCAAGTGGGTACCCTTTAAAAATATTAGCGCATTATATTCTGACAATTTAGATAAAAATGACAAAATGGTTAAGTGTTTTGTGAAGAAAATGAACACAAGGACCCGCTCCTCAGATATGTTCCAAAGGATGCAACATTGTATGTCCTGTAGTGGGATGAGATGGGATGAGATGGCAGTGGTTCGGATGTTTTCATCCTTGGGAACTGGAGTTCTTAATTGATCCAGCTGACGGCTGGGGACCAGATACATTTTTTTCAGCATGTCCCATCCCTGCTTTGTTAAAAGACTGGTTAACAGAGTGTGAAGGAGCATAAAACTACTGCCACCAAATTTGTGAGGAAAGCCGGGCAATGATCAATATCAGCTTAGGAGCTGGTTTATAAAGGGACTATTAATTACAGAAGGATTTATTCATTTGATAGCGTAGCGTTTACTGTCCCTGGTTTGGTTTTACTTCTTATGCAGGCTATTTGACTTAGGAGAAACTGTATCAGGCAAGGCTTGAGGAGAACAGTAACAAATTTATTTAACAGGAGTATAACATATTCAATTGTTTCTTCACAAAAAGCACAAATCTTGATTGGTTACATTAGTAAGGTTTCATGAGTAACTTTAGGTACAGACTTTAAGAGGTTTCTGTAAGCAGATGTATCTTTCCTGGACAACTGTCCTAATAAAACAAATAAGCTAAAAGACTTATTTAACAGAATTGGCTCCCAGCTAAACTCTGATTCATAACCCAGAATCAATAATCCTCTGTAGCTTTATCACTACCGGGTCCTTTCCTGTAACCCCTTTGGTCACAAATTAGTTTCCTGAATCTCCACCTAGAGATTTCAGTCTTCCCTGTAACTCTACCAGTCACAGACTGCCTATTTCAAACAGCCGTGCAGCTATGTGACAATTAGCTCCACCCCCGTTGCTATGGCAACTCAGCTCAAGCCAAACCAGCCACCATCTCTAACAAAATATAATCCTACATGCTTACCATTTATTAACTACTGTTTAAACAACACATAACCATAAGAATAAAAGTTACACATCGTCACACAGAGGAACCGCAAAACTTAGCAGAGGCCCCAAAAACCCTCCAGACCTTTTCACAAGGCACTCCTTTTTCTGAAGAGATACTTTGCTGTTTCCCAGAATTCTAATAAGTCAATGCCTTTTTCTCAATGTTCATAGCTGATGCGGGGCCAAAGGGATGTTTCCCTTTAAAATATTGAATGCTATTTCTGAGAGAGTAGCAATTAAATCGTTGGAGCCCGTGCACAATATGGCTTTTCTCTGATGTGGAGGTACCTTAATAAGCAGTTTTAATAGTTCCAGGTTTCTCTTTACACGATTGGACATGTTGCGCCGCTGGAGGAGCAGGTGGCAGCTGGTTCTATGTTGTTTTAAAACAGAGACCTTTTGTGATTCTGGGATTTTTTTCTTCATCAAATATACCACAGGCCAATCTGGCGGGAAGATTCTGGTTCTTAATCTGTACACTTCTGGTGTAGTACCATGCAAATCTACCACTAAATAACCATGAGGTTTGCTTGTTGCATCAGAAAAAGATTCCATGAAAAAACGTGTGTTTCCAGGATACATCTGGCATGCCAGCGTAGCAATTTGTAGTTTATCCCTGGGGTTTTTAAACAGTACCATATATTTTGATTAAGGCTGATGGTTCTGTTGCTTTTACTTTTGCAAAAAATATTTTGTGTGATGAGGAAAACATATTCCGTGGTGGACATACTGGGTGAAACACATCTCCAAACCAAGGCTATCGCAAGCAGACTACATCAAATCATCGATAACTATAAAATTGACTTTATTGGTTGGTAACAATTCATAATCATCAATTTTTTCAGGTAAACCCTGCACAAACTGGATAAAGGAGTATTTACATTGGAGTTCATTGTACAGGGGCTGCCAGCAACTGTAAAACCACACAATATTTTGAGGTAGTATAGAGAACTCATGATCAGCATGATCCAACATATTTTTTATAAAATACGTTTTGCCACAACCACTAGGACCAGTGAGAATTGCCGAGAAGGGATGCTGCCATCATGTCTTCAAATCAGTATCCATAAGGGAGCGTTGTAAACCCTTCTTTAATCACTCTTTTATCAAAAACAACCTTCTGAGTTTTTTTGAGAGTTTTCATGTGAAGCGTCCACTGGTGCTTATTTCAAACAATAACTGGCTGATGTATCACAATTTCATGAGACTGACAGTCTTTCTTTTCTGAGACGTAAGCAAATGCCAAGTCTTTTAGACTAGTAAAATTAATTTTCTCACAATTTGCGCTATTCAGTGTGATTCCCTTCACCTTCATACAAGCTGTGCCTTCAGACAATTTATAGCCGTAGGATTTCGGCCCAATGGTGACAAATTCTGTAATAGTCTGATCTGGCGGAATTTCACTTGTGAGATCTCCTAAATAATCCCCTAGAGGGGGTTCCCACTCCCCTTCCTTACTCACAAAAATGACACTGTCCGTGTCGTGATATAAAACACACCTGCCTAATCTATCTAACAAATTGTAGAGTTCAAGCCTTGCATAAGCCGTGGTAAAACATGCTATGAATTCATTTTTTCATCCAGAGGTTGTCACACGGTCCTCTGAATATTTCCACGAGAGACAGACAGCCTATTCATCCAAAAACTCACACATGGATACCTTATAAGCCTCAGAAAATAGAATCTGAAAGAAATCATCAGGATCTCTCAGCACTTGTGTGACTGCTAAATTTGTTCTCTGCCTGAACTTTCCCCACAAAGAGTTTAAAAATAATTTGGCAATTTGACGCTTTGCAGGATTCACTGCAATTTCATTTCTACGTAAATGCACGCCCTCCTGTGCACGATAATCCTTATATACTTAGATTTATCTTCTTTTCTTACACACCATTGAGGGTAACCTGAAGCCTCCTGCTTTTGACGAAGATGCATTTTTACATACTCTAAAAACATATCTGCAGAATGATGCTCAAAATGCCATATCTCAAAAATCTCTACAACTCTATACCCCTTCTCTATAGCTACGTTCAACTCGATTGTACACCATGTACCTGTTAACGCTCTCTCATCATCTGTGTGGTCACAAGGATCCAGATGTTGGGTTTCTGCACAGCTTGAGCACAGAACGAACATGAGTTCTCCAAGTTCCATGGATGGCAAAACTGAGAAATAGAGATTTCTAGGGGGGAAAACCTTGGCTTTTACCAGTCCAAAATAATTTGAAAGGGGCTTGAAATCCTTGTAAATGATTTTAGGATTCCCCAAGGGATACTATTTTGTTTTGTTGACATAGGGATACAGACTGGTAAAGTCATAATATTTCACAGTTTCCCCATCTTTAGGCTTCTAATAGAGACATACAGCATTTGTGTGACCCCCAAAAAGTGCATCACGAGGTTTTAGGGATCTGGAAATTTGGCTTTTGCAAGATAAGCCTGGACTTCCAAATGTGTTTTTACCATATTTCTCCATTCATGCTCCCAAATGGCACACACTTCAAACCCTAAGCATTGGAGCTCGGCAGTCCTTTTCTGTGTCGCATCAAAAAGAAACTCATAAGTTTTCCCCACCAGGGGATTGACCTCCTCTGGAGAATAACAAAAAATACAACCATGAAAATAACAGCCGTAAAAATCACAGGCAATTTTCCTATCATCCACAACTGCAAAACCGTCTAGAAAATATAATTGCCAACTTTAATTTCCCCACCATTCAGAGCATGGCGTATTTCAATCTTTTCCTTATGACTGACAAAAGAGAGCCACTGTATAGATGCCGTTGAGAATCATTTGTACTGATTATGATAATTATTACAACTTGGAATTGCTATAGAAATTTGAACCTGTACATTGCTAGAGCTACACCTGCAATGGTCGGATATTGGAAAGGATCTATAGCTGCTCTGTATCTCTTTACTTTGTCCTTTTTCTTGCCCACAAGAACTTTTCTGATTCCCATTGTGAGTTGCAGATTCGTGTCTGTACTTGGTACAGGCCTGCACCAAAATCTCAACATCCTTCTGACAGTAGAATGCTAGCTCTTTTTGCATATTGAAGGTTTTGACTGGTTCTCTTCATACCATGCGGTAAAGGCTGTCTTTTCAGCAGGCATCATGTATTCTACGCCATAGTATTTGGGCTGTGGCATAGACCCAACATAATTCCAATTCTCAGGTTTGTTGAAATAATGTGGAAAATACCCTTTGGCATCATCAAAGCCAAGAGCCTTTGGTAATTTAGAGAGTGCCATGGGTAGGTGGCTGAGTGAGTCAATGAATTTTATGCCTAACTCTACTATAGTAACACAAATTAACTTTCCACCTTGTGCTATAATTTCAACATTCAGTTTCTCTTCCACTAACTGATTGAGTATAAAGTAACAGTCATATCCCTTTGAATTGTGGGCTATGAATGTTGCTTCTTTAAAGTCTCCATCTTTTGTAAACGTTTTAATAAACTGTTCAATACAGTTTTCACCTCTAAATTCCCATGTTTTACCTGCAAACTTCCAAGGGTCCACCCCCCCCCCCCTATTTCAGCATCACTATCCTCAGACCTGCTATCCTCTTCCACATAATCTGGTTTAAAACAGTCCACTGTTTCCCCTGGAAATACTTTTATAAAACAATACACGGGCTTATGAACCCCTGAATCTTGTTGTCATAAAACAAGTATTTCACAGAAAGTTTTGGCCAATTAAGTGGTTGCATGTAACACACATGGCCTTCATCTTCAACAATGTAATCCCAACAGACCATACACTGTCTCCCTTTACATCTTTCATCATCATGATCTGCTTCCTGATAATGCAAGCACTTTGTACAATACATCCTCGTTGGACATATGACTTTGTTCTCTAAGAACAACTGTTGATGCAATTTTAAGCAAGCCTTAGACCTACAATGAAACTTACATCTGGGACATCGAACCTGTTCCTCCACTACATTAGAGCATTCCTTTCTCAAGCACATTCTGCAATAAAACAGACAAGTATGGCAATCATGCTTATAGAGTTTGCGACAAAATTTACAGTAGTTACGCATTCCAAATAGAGCTTTTGCATTCAGAACCCCATAGAAATGGTCATCGTGTAAGAGTAGAGTATAGGCTTGTGGATAAATGGGTCTACCTCCAAGCCCTGGTTTGATAAAGATTGTGTTAATGCTAAAAATGCTCTTGTTGCCACTTATCAGGCCTTCATATCCAATACCTCACCATCAGCAGCGCAAGACCTCCTTCAACAAAAGAGGCATTACAAGCAGATGCTCGCATATAAGAAAAAGGAAGCTATGAAAAACAACTGGGCTCAGCTTATTAAAGCTGTCAAAGAGAAAGACTCAGCCACTTTCTGGCATATTACATCAAATGCCCAAAGAGCTGATCAACCTATTGTGGATTCCCACATCCCTCCGGGGATTTGGGAGGCATATTTCCAGGATCTCTATATGGACACCTCTACTGGAAGGGACTATCCCAACCTTGATACAGAGAACCTTCCACCATGGCCACCTGTATCAGCTACAGAAATTAAGAACCTGGTTGCCCAACTACGACCAGGCAAGGCCCCAGGAGAAGATCTTATCCCAGCAGAGGCCATCAAGAACAACCTGGATTTCTGGACCCCCATCCTAGCCTCACTTTTTACATGTATTGACAACCATGGCCAAATCCCCAAGGATTGGGGGCTTGCAATCATTGTTCCCATCTATAAAAAGAAAGGGAAAAAGAATGATCCTGCGAACTATCGACCGATCAGCCTCCTTAACACTATCAGCAAGCTATATGCTAGACATCTACAATGGAAACTCCAAGATTGGTTGGAACAAGAAAGCATATTGGCTGAGGAGCAAGCTGGATTCAGGGAAGGTCGATCCACCATAGATCAGTGCCTAGTGCTGCAACACCTTGTGAAAAAATATTCCTCCCAAAACATAACCTCACTATATGCTGCTTTTATTGACTTTAAAGCAGCATTTGATTCCATCTCGCGAGTTAAACTTTGGGAAAAACTGAAGAGTTCTACAATTGATCGCCGTCTATTATATCTAATACGCCAACTTCATGAAAAGACCACACTCAAAGTAAGATGCAACCCACAGGGCCACCTCACTGAGGCTGTTGAAACATGCAAGGGTGTCAAGCAAGGCTGCATCCTGGCCCCTTTTCTGTTCAATTTCTATATAAACTCCATAGTGAACCAGCTTCAAAACATGGACTTCCACCCCCCAAAGCTGGCAGGAAGACACATCTCCATCCTGCTTTATGCAGATGATGATGCTGTACTCTCTAGAACACCCATTGGGTTCAAAAGAGCTCTGAGAGCATTAATACAACATTGCAACACAGATCAGCTCCAACTTAATTACAATAAAACCAAAATCATGGCTTTCGCTAATAGGCCCAGGACTTACTCTTGGAGCATAGATGGTCATAAAATTGAACAAGTTACATCCTTCAAATATCTAGGTGTAGTTTTCCAATCTAATGGTAGCAGAAGAGCTCATGGGGATCAAGTAGCCAACACCGCGCAGGGGAGCTCAATTGCCATTTTAAAATATCTTAAGACAAGAGGGGGCCACTTCACACCGGCAGCGCTCAAGCTGTTTGAAGCCAAGTCATTAGCCCAACTCTTGTATGGTGCTCAGCTGGGCCCCTTCCTCAGTTATGCCCCATTAGAGGTGGTTCAGTCCAAGTTTCTGAGATTGGCCTTGCAGATCCCTAAATGCGTTTCTAATGCCACCCTGCGACTAGAGACGGGTTTTATGAGAGTGGAGGCCAAGGTATGGGTGGCCATATTCAACCTCTGGCTCAGACTGTCCCATGCACCCCTTGGCCTTGCCCCACTAACCATGGAGGATGACTTCCAATCCACATGGAAGCAGGTGGTAGCATCCAAAATCGCCTCGTTGGGATTTTCTCCAGGTCTACTATTAGCTATGGATTACAATCAAGCCAAAGCACTTATTAAACAATGTATCACAGACACAGAGCGCCAACTAGATCTGGCCTCGGCTCCAACCTCCCTTATCAGTGAAGACAGCAGATACCTTGCCTCCCCTATGGCATATTGAACAAACTTAGAGGTTCCTATTCATCGAAGGGCTTTCACCCTGGCCCGGTGCCATGCTCTCCCATCAGCTGTACTCGAAGGCTGCTACCGGAAGATCCCTTTCCCAGAGAGACTCTGCCCCTGTGACTCGGGTCATGTAGAAACAATAGAACATGTGCTCCTTCAGTGCCCGTTCTACAGGGATATCCGCGCCAGGCTTATCTTACCTCTGATAGACAAGCACCCAGGCCATTCAGGACAATTTTATACCTCCCTGCTACTGGCAGATACTAATTCAGCTACAACATACAATGTCGCAAAGTTCTGTGCAGCAGCATACAAAATCCGCCAGGGAATGACTAGTTCCAAAAGTCAACTGTGTGTCCAGTAATCCTCCCTGAATCTACAGTTTGGTGATGGATCTGAGCACTGTATGTTTTTACCCTGTTTCCCCTTCTGCTCCCTCACCCATATTGTGCTTTTAGTAGTTATATTTATATTTTTAATGTACCAAACATGCCAGGTTTGTATGGAAATGTGACTCTATTTCCTGTGCTGGTCAATGACCGAAATAAATGATTTGATTGATTGATTGGGTCTACCTGTTTTAAACAGAGACCACCCTGATTTTTTTTAGTAATAGGCTACATTGATGTTGACTCTTAAATGCTGTTTGACTGTAGAAATGTCCTTAAGGGTTACCTTTTTTTGATCAGACCAATCAAGCTCCATATGCAGTTTTTGAGCAGCTGTCAACATTTCTGAATCTGTGGGTTTCTGAAAACTCATAACCCCAAATAAAGCCCCCCCCCCCCAAAGCACAAATTACTTCCTAAATAATTCAAATCTATCAAATATTGTCTTTTTCTGGCTATTATTTCACTCGCGGGGATTGAACCCAGTTTTCTATGTGCTCCACCTCGTGGCGGTTTTGTTATAGTAATCACGAACTCAAAATCACCATGAGCGCATATTTCCATGTTGCTCTGTAAGAGCCGACTCAGGTGTGATAATAACTCCTCAGCATTAAAAATATCCCTACTTCTTTTAAAAGAGAAGAGGGGATTTCGTAGCCCTGAAGCTTCTAGTCTCTGGTTCAGTCTGTCTAATATGCCCTGGATAGTTTTGTATAATGCAGCTACAACCTCCGCGTATGACCTAATCGTTTCTAAATTTCTGAAATGGTTATTGGATTGCGTATCTAGAAAATACAAATGCATCCACATGATTAGCTTTTTCTAAATACTTCCTTATGAATGGCTATTTTATTAAAATTTTATCGGATTGTTCTATTGAGTTCTGTAAGTTTATTATTTCATGTGTTTGAGACTGTTTATTGCTTTGATTAATTTATTGTAGTATTTTATGTTTTTGTTACACATTTGTCAGTTTATAAGCCAGACCATCAATACCTGTATTTATAGAATTAGTGGTAGTCGCCTTTGGTGGTGCATCCACGAAATCGTCAGAAAACACCTGCTCTGTGGAAAAACAGGCAAGTATTTCAGAAAACACACACACACACACACACACACACACATTGAGCAATCATTTTATTATTATCATTATTATATATTCTTTTAGGGTATAAGGACAAACCTTTCACTTGTGGATCAGGCTCTTCCACAGCTATAATTTCGACATCCTCTAAAACATATTGTAGTGCGTTATTTGTATCATATGGATGGTTCTGAATATACGCCTCGGCATATACATAGCCATTGTAATGACTCATTTGTAAAGGAATGGCTGTGTTGTATCTAGGAAGGGGGAAGATGCTGGTTAAAACTGCTTGTACAAACACATTCCACACAAGACCCTCTCATCAGATTACCAGAAATTGAGAAACAGTTGTTCAGCATTACTAAATCTTATCTGAATTTGGCATTTGGGAAAGCCCCTCAAAAACATCATTAGATACTGAAATATGTTTCTCTTTACAAAAATTGTGTGTGTTGGAGGAAACATATATTTGTTAAATGAGAAATTGAATTGTCTTTGGTAAATAAATAAAGTCTTTAAACTTTATAATATATTCTATATACATATAATATAATTATATTACACCTTATTATTATTATTATTATTATTATTATTATTATTATTATATACACCATAATAATATTATTTATATATTAGATTAATTATATATTATATATTAAATATAATTCAGAAATTTAACATAATAAGCAAAGTTATATACAATATATGCATATAATATTGTTAATAAATATTATAAATATAATACAGCATAATAATATTAATTTTATATTATATATTACATATAATACAAGGTTTGAATATTATAGCATAGGGATATAGTACAAGATAGTAAAATATAATGTTAATATTGTTCAAAGCTAATAATATAATACTAAAATGTTAATTATATTTAACTATTAATATTGCAGTATAGCAGGATAGTACATTGTAGTAATATATAATGTTAATATTATGCTTCAGTGATAATGTAATATATTTTATGTGCATTTAATATGTGAGCCATATTGGAAGGGGTCTCTTTGGGGTGAGAAGGTCAATCTATAAATGTACTAATTTATTTAATTAATTAAAACAGCATAACAGAATCTTATTTCTCATTTGTTCCAAGAAGACATGAATAACTGTGATAGATCATAAAATGAAAATAGTATCTGTTGAATTTATGTTATATGTTTATAATTTAAGGTGGCTGATATTACCTGTATAAATGAAATAAAAATATATAACCTTTTTGTATTACTTACATGAAGCAAATAAAACAAACTCAACCCTAGGCCTCTATTTATTGATGCAAACTAAGACTGCACTTTCCAAGCCTAGAGGCCTAATCAGTTACAAACCTGCCTCAATGCATATTGAGTGGTTTTTCTGACCTCTTTGTTAAGAGATAACAATAGTAATTCATTAGTCCTGTTAGATAATTATGACGGATATTTGCTAAATGAGGAAACTAATTGACTTAACCAACCTGGATGGTTGGTAAATAAAGCAATAAGACTTTATGATCTCTTTTGTTCAAAAACACAGGCTTAATTGCCGCTATTCTGGCTTGAAAGATAAGCCAGGGCGTATTATCAAATACACTTAGTGTCTGATAAGGTTCAACCCTTAAATACTTTTTTTCAATTCAGTAAAAACTAACCTGCAACAAAAGTGAAACACTTATTAAATTATTTAAATTATTTATAACTCATGCCCATACAATGTAAGTAGAATTAACTTATGATCTAACACCCTTAAATAATGTCAATGTGAAAATAGAAAAGTTTCCCCAATGGGTCACTTATGCCTTTATTTAAAGGATAAGTCAGTTCCCCCAGAGACTTTTTAAAAAATTCTACACAATAAAAACAACTACCCCAACATGTTAAGTTATTTAAAATCTCTCTCTCTCTCTCTCTCTCTCTCTCTCTCTATATATATATATATACATATACAAACACACACAGAGAGAGATAGGTAGAGAGAGAGAGCTAGAGACAGGAAGAGAGAGAGAGAGAGAGAGAGAGAGAGAGAGAGAGAGATGTAGGGGGGGGGGGAGGTAGGCCTCATGTACTTACCTATCCAGTACGTAGATCATCAGAAAACCAAAGGAATTATCCTAGATTTCAGTGGGTTTTTATGCATGCTGATGTAGCGGGGTGTGTGTACATCTTTCGGGCTGAGTCTCCCCAATTTTTAAACTGAGAATTCCCATTGGCTGATATGCTAGACTCAACCCTTATGAGGCGTGTCCTATTTTCATTTAGATGCACCATGTGGTTACTACCCCCCCCCTTCAACCAGAAGACATGGGTAATGTATCTTTTTAAACTATTATTTTATTTATTTTGAGATTCAAAATCTGCAGTCCAGTTGTAATTCAGCCCACACACATATATAATATAGTTAGTATTATAATATAATTAGTAATATACTATATTGTAATGTAACCTATAGTCCATAGCCCTGAATATACCATTTTCTATTTTTTGCAGAAGCAAGCTTCTGAAAAACAAACAAACACACATCCACACCCACACAACCCCCTTGTATTTTCTTAAAAGCTTAATCCCCCACAGAATAAAAGCACATTCTGTTTTAAATCAATGTTTATTATTTTAAAATGTTATTGTTTTTAAAATAGCTATAATAGGCCAGAATTTGACATAATCTTTGTATCCATGAGGGAGGCATTCTACACATTGGGCACTTTTCTGGCCATGGTATTTTATTGACATGGATTTTCCAGAATAGGGTGTAAGGACAGGTCTGGAGGTTTATGCTTGTGGGTTCAATAACTTCACTATTCTGGTATGCTTCTAGGAAACATAATAACAATTATGTTATTATGTTAATAATAACAATTATTAGTTCATGCCCATGTGTGCCTCACACTGTCTCAACCTCAGACCATGATTGTTAAGCCCAGAGGAAAGGTTGCTCTCCTTTCAGGTTTTTAAAAATCTTTACATTGGGAAAAGCAGTCCATATACCATATTTCCCTGTTCAAAGCTGATAATGTGGGATTTTATACAGTTCTGTATTACAAAAGGGCTGTGTTACATTTAGTATTATGTATTTAAAGACCATTAATTTGTTATTAATAGATCAGAAGTTTTGGTAAATGAACATCTGTCTGCTAAATAGATCTCTTACAATTCTGCCCTTTGCTTAACCCCCCCCCCCAATTTCCCCAACCCTTAGATGGTTTTTTCTAAATGTGTTATCTTAGAAAGCAGCAAACAACGCCTGTTTTTCAGAAGGAGTAAGACCCCTCCCAAACCTTATCTCCCACTCACAGTGAATACAACGTGCCCTGTTTTGATGAAGGGAGAGGCTTTTCTACATATCATCCCCGGAGACACCCATGTATTTCTTAAAAGTTTAATGCCACAGAATAAAAGCACAATGAGCATTCTGTTTTAAATGAATTTTTATTATTTTAAAATGTTACTGTTTTAAAATAGCTATAATAGGTCAGAATTTGACATAATCTTTATACCCTTAAGGGAGTCATCCTACACATTGGGCACTTTTCTGGCCATGGTATTTTATTGACAGGGATTTTCCAGCATAGATTGTAATCACAGGTCTGGAGGTATATGCTTGTGGGCTCAATAAGTTCACCATTCTGCTGTGCTTCTACGAAAGCCCTCCTATCCTGTAACAATGATTTTACTCTGTCTCACTGCCTTAGAATAACTTAATTAGTTCATGCTTGTGTGTGCCTTACACTGTCACAACCTCGAGTCATGAATGTTAAGCCCAGAGGAAAGGTTGGACTCCTTTCAGGTTTTAAAAATCTTAACATTACATTGGGAAAAGCTGTCCATATACCATATTTCCTTGTTCAATGCTGATAATGTGGGATTTTATACAGTTCTGTATTACAAAAGGGCTATGTTACATTGAGTATTATGTTTTTAAAGACCATTAATTTGTTATTAATAGATCAGACGTTTTGGTAAATGAACATCTGTCTGCTAAATAGATCTCTTAAATTCTGTCCTTTGCTTAACCCCCCCCCTCCCCATTCCGCCAACCCTTAGATGGTTTTTCCTAAATGTGTTATCTTAGAAAGCAGAAAACAACATTCCTGTTTTTCAGGAGGAGTAAGACCACTCCCAAACCTTATCTTCCACTCCCAGTGAATACAACGCGCCCTGTTTTGATGAAAGGAGAGGCTTTTCTACATATCATCCACACACACACACACACACAGACCCCTGTATTTCTTAAAAGCACAATGATCATTCTGTTTTAAATCATCTTTTATTACACATCATTTTAAAAAGAACACGTATTTCATTACATTTTACATTGTTATGGAATTATTGCTTTTTAAAATTAGCTATAATAGGCCATGATTTGACATAATCATTATATTTTCTGTTTTTCAATATGAGTTTCACCTTTTTAATTAAGTTCTCATTACATCTTTTCAGCTCATCATTTAGAGAATTAATGGGATTTTGAGATTTCCCCAATTTTATTACCAAATTCAGGATGTAATCCACTGTTTCACTGTTCAAAGAGAGACAGTTTAGAGAGTATGCAACTAATGTACAAATATGTAGCACGTTTTTGAAACATAAGTTGTCACAAATACCTTTTAGCTTTTTATTAAAGAATCTGTTGTTCCATAACACACAGTCATGGGACATCTGGTTTCCGGCCCCGATCTGGCATCCCTCACATCCCGCAAATAATATCTCATTTAAACAGTGATCTAACATTTCATATACGGTAGCTTTTGCAATTTCTTTCATGTCTGGCTTCTGATCTACAGCTGCTGATAGAGTTTCAGCATCCAATCCTAGAATACTCGACATAACCACATGTCCAGGGCACTGAATAACTGTCATTTCAGGGGTCTCCTATAAAGATCAAAATAACCAGGTTAAAACACATACAATGACCATTATCACCAACACATACATGTACCATTTTTTCACACTTACTCATAGATGGCTTGATGCAACACAGCAGAGCTTCCAGAGAGCTGGGATAGTTGGATTTTCTGTAGTCCCCTAAAATGTTTTAAAAGAGCTGAGTGTTAGTAATTTACGGGTCATACAACTTTGCCCTTTTGAAACAATCCTCCCCCCCCTCCTTTTTCATCCCTAAGAGGGATCAGAATAATAGCTTATGATTATTACCTGCTCAACGGATGGCGGTGTTGAAAGCGTCTTCAACAGCCTGTTCACAGATTCATAAACTACACGGTCTTCCTCATGAAATCTTTTAGCTTCTGCCCCTTCTTCCTCATCATCCTCAGATGAGCGGGTGTACCTTTTCCTACTTAGGTCTTCAACCACTGTTGAATCAGGCAACTCCATAGTTGAAGGGCCCACGGGTGATTCCATATTATTTGTTTTCTGAAAATGGTCAGGGGTGTCCCTAAACTCAAGCAGGGGTATTTATTAGGCTTGGGCGGTTTCATTTGTTAATTTTGTATTTTGTTATTTATTCGTTTTTTTTAATTAGAAGCGATTTTGAGGCGTTTCTAGAACCAGGAAGTGTTTTGCCAATATCGAAGCAGCATCCGCCATCTTTGAAACGACTTCCGCCAGTTTCAGAAGTGATGTCAAAGATGGTAGGATGCTGGGAGCGCAGGGAGCCAATCAAGAGTAGACAGGTAGTGGGGCGTGGTTAGTTAAGGGCGGCCATTGCCCTTTAAAAGTGGCTGCGCATTCCACGTGGCTGCATTGTAGCCGGGGAAGCGAGGGGGGAGGGGGAAGGAGGGCTTTCTTACGATTGGGAGTTTTCTTGCTCTGGCTTTGGAGTGCTGGGGGCTGGGGGCAGGGAGCTTGTAGTCTGCCTCCCAGTCCCTTGCTGTGGCTGTGGCTGTGGCTTGTGCCTGCCTGGGTGTGGGGAGGGGAAGCATTTTTAATTAAATTTGTTTTTCTTTCATTAGTAATATTTTATTTTATTATTAACATTTATTATTTATAAAGAATTATTTTTCTTTTATTATTAATAAATAATAATTTTATTTATTCTTTATTTAGTTAGTTAATTAGTTATTATTGTTATAACTTCTTATTAATATTTCTTTTTTGTGCCAAGGGGATTTCTCCCTGGCAATCATCAAGAATACACTCTGTATTTGAATACAACAAGGTGAATTCCTTCTTTAAGCACCAGTGTGCTTTGCTTTTCTGTTACCTCAAAGTAGTTACAACCACTGACTGCGGGCTCATTGGCCCTAGGGTTCAAGCCCTTCTGCAAAAAACAGTGTCCTTTGCTTTTCTGTTACCTCAAAGCAGTTACAACCAGTGACTGCGGGCTCATTGGCCCTAGGGTTCAAGCCCTTTTGCAAAAAACAGTGTCCTTTGCTTTTCTGTTACCTCAAAGCTGTTACAACCACTGACTGCGGGCTCATTGGCCCTAGGATTCAAGCCCTTCTGCAAAAAACAGTGTCCTTTGCTTTTCTGTTACCTCAAAGCAGTTACAAACACTGACTAGGGGCTCATTGGCCCAAGGGGTCAATCCCTTCTGCAAAAAACAGTGTCCTTTGCTTTTCTGTTACCTCAAAGCAGTTACAACCACTGACTGCGGGCTCATTGGCCCTAAGGGTCAATCCCTTCTGCAAAAACAGTGTCCTTTGCTTTTCTGTTACCTCAAAGCAGTTACAACCACTGACTGCGGGCTCATTGGCCCTAGGGGTCTATCCCTTCTGCAAAAAACAGTGTCCTTTGCTTTTCTGTTACCTCAAAGTAGTTATACCTTTGAGGCAAATTGGCCCTTGGGGTCAATCCAATTTTCCTCTTCTTTTGGTCCTTAAATTTTCCTTGCCTTGCCTTACGTTCCCTCTTAGTTGGTATTTTGGCCTGTACCCCTCACTCCTAGTTCCGTTAAAGTACATCCTATGTTGATAAGGTTTCCCCTTTGAGTGCAGTTACTTACAATCTGAAACGTTCTAAGACTCTTAGGAAACCTCACCCACTGTTAGCAGCCTTTGCCTTTGCCTTGTGTTATGAAATGTTTCCTTCCAAGCTTTTTGGGATGCAAGGGCCCAGTGTGGGTATAACAAACATATAAGAAAGGCAGGGGAATGATGATGAACACATCGAGAAGGAGGGAACATTCAACCAACGACATGGCTACTGAAACAGACACAAATTCTCTCTCAAACTGTGAGATAGCAGAATCTTCTTCATCAGTTCGAAAGTCTCAACGTTGTGCTCCAGATGTCCTAAAAAGTACCTCTGATCAAACCACCACTGGTTGTGATGAGGAGGAGGAGGAGGAGGACGTGTTTGAGGGATGGGAGGAAGACAACATGGATTCTGCTTCCACCTTGGGACTTATTAATCCAAAGGAGGACTGCATGCTGGAGGGTGAGGTAGAGGAACCACCACCAGCCCCACTCCCTTCCACAAACACCACCACTCCAAACACAAGCATTATACCTGTAGTGCGTGTGGGTAGGCCGAGATCGCTCCTCTGGAATCATTACGACGTCCATGCTCAGAAAGCCACTTTGGCAGTTTGTAGTCATTGCGGTGTGAGCGTCAGCAGAGGAAAAGATATGAGGCATCTTGCCACAACAGGGCTAAGGATGCACATGAAGAGACACCACCCAAATGTAAAGTTAGACGTAGTGGAAGGCGGCAGCACATGCAGCAGTACACAGAGCACTCCAACCTCACCAACAGACCCTATGCAGAAAACCATCGATGCTTGAGGCCTGACAGTTACAAGGGTGAGATCTGGATTGAAGCCGCCATCAGTGAAGGAAATAACACGTTGCCTGGGAGAGATGATGGCTCTAGACCACCAGCCCTTCCGTATGGTGGAACGGGAAGGATTTCACCGATTTGTTCACCTCCTGGCACCATGGTACCACATCCCAACTCGCAAAACCTTCTCTCCAACTGTCATTCCAGCTTTGTTCGAGGGATGCAAGCAATGCCTCAGAACCCTGCTGAACAAAACACGACCCGTCTATGTACATTTTACCTCGGACATTTGGTCCAGCACGGGAGGAGGGCATTCCTATCTGTCCCTCACCTCTCACTGGTGGGAGACGGAGGGTTGCCTCGCCTCAGGTCATCGATGGGCCCTCCTGTCCCTGGAGGTTATAGATACGGATCACAGGGCCGACACCATCTCTGAGTACTTGCGAGACATGATGAGAGATTGGATGCGGCATACTCATTCCAGTGGTAACTCGGGATTCATGGTCACAGATGCAGGAAGGAACACGATCTGGGCGGTTGAAAGTGCGGGCTTCACAAACGTCACATGCATGGTGCACTTGCTGCATAATTGTGTAAAAGATGGCTTCAAGGGGTCCGAAGACAACAGCACCACCGCCGTCACTCACCTCATTGACCGCTGCCGCAGAATTGCGGGCTTCTTCCACCGTAGCACAAAGTCCGCAAAAATTCTGTGTGACAGGCAGACCCTGGAGTGCCTCCCACAACACAGGTTACTGCAGGATGTCTCCACCCACTGGAACTCCACCTACAAGATGTTGGAGCGCATGGTGGAGCAACAGAGGGCAGTCCACGCCATCTCACTGTCAATCGCGGCTCCGATAAACAAGCTGGTCCCCAACAACCAGGAGTGGATGACCATTGCTCAGCTACCGAGACCTTTTCAGGCCAGAAAGCTCTACTCAGCCAGGTGCTCTCTGTCATCTTATGGTTGAAGAGGCATTTGGAGACGCTGGGTGGACACAGTATACTGCATTCTATGGCTGGGCCCCTAACTCCACAGGCCCAGGAAGTGATCAAAAAGTTGACTTTCGCCCTCTGTAAACGTCTCCTCCCGCTGATGGAGAGTAAGACTCATGTTTTGGCAGCACTCTGCGACCCTTGCATCAAGGACACCGTCTGCCCCAAAGATTTCCCCAGGTGGAAGGCAGAACTTGTCTCGCTCGTGAGAGGAGAATACTCTCGGAGGGTGGGGGAACACTCAGAGCAAATTGTCGATGCCGTTACTCCCCAGAACCCCAGCGGTTACGCCAGCACCGATTCCAATAGCCCCACCTTGCCACCAACAAGGAATGACGGTAGGGCAGTGCGGCAGAAAAGGAGGTGCGAGGAAAATTTCATACAGGAGAGCATCGCTTTTCTTTCAGAGGAAGGAATATCTTTGTCGGCCCAGGCGGGAAAGATAGACTTGGCCGAGTACTCCGTAAACCGTTACTTTGAGGAGTCTCAGGAGAGTTTCTCCACCGATCAATTGTCTTACTGGTCCTCCCGAAGCAAGGCATGGCCTGACTTCTCAGACGTCGCACGCAAGTTTCTCAGCTGTCCACCTAGTAGCATGCAGAGTGAGAGGGTCTTCAGCCTGGCAGGAGATGTCGTGACCCTCCAACATAGCTTGCTCGACCCCCTTGCGGTGGAAAAGCTGGTTTTTCTGAAGGCCAACCTGCCACTTTTGGGCTATCCAGAGATTGATTTTGAGAGCATCGTCCCGTAGATCACTTGTGTTTCTGAAAACCCGATATGTTTTTCTTTGAAATACCTACACTGCCTTGTTGTCTGCCCTTTCCCGCTGAATGTTTCTTCAGCAGTAGTTTTCCTGTAGACCAAATTGGTTCATTTAGAGACGGGGTGGTATCATGATCCTTCCTGAGAGAAGGTGGAGCACACAATACGTTTGAGATCCCCACTTGCAGACTTTGCCTGCATTCAAAGGAACGGTCAATCACATAACCAAATTTTCCTCAAAAACAATTCTTATTAAAAAAATTAAGAAAAAAACTAAAAAGTTTTTTTTAGTAAACCCTTTTAAAAAAGTGAGGTCATTGAATTCACCTGAGAACTGCTGCTACTCTACTTTGGATCTATTTAAAGTTCTCTCAGAATCAACTATTGATCTCATCTTTAATCAATCCAGTTCAACTACCTCTTCCCCCAATCACAATTTACACCATCGTGCAATCCAAATCTCCAACACAACAACCACACCAATGATTAACACCACCCTACCCACTATAACTACCTCACCCCATATGACCCTATATTCCAAGCTACAAACAAAATCCCCATCCCAAAAACAAATGCTGCAATGACTCTGGCCCCCTTCCCCCCCCCCCCAAAAAAATTTCAGCAGGAGCCATGCATTTTTCTCAGGGAAGCGCTTCTGCGTGTGTTACTTTTTTCCCAAAGGAATTTGTGTTACAGAAGATACAACATTAACTGGGAAAGTATTTCAAACTTATGAAATCCTTCTCCTTTGTATGTTGATGAGGAGGTGGCGTGAGTAGATCCTTCGTGACTATGGAGCGTAGCCATAATGGCTTCTAATCGTCCTTTCATATTGCTGTACCCGGTAAAGGGGGAAGTAAAAATGTCATCACACCATCTCTGTTCAAAGCCCCCATTCGCACAGAGATTGGGAACTTTGCACTCACAGTTTTGCGGTAGAGCAGGAGGCAGCACAACACTGCGAGTGAACTTGCGGGGCTTGACACCAGGCCTAAATCTTTGGATCACCGCCATAGCTGTGACACATCTCAAGGGTTTGCAGAGGTGGAACTAATCATTCAGGGCATGATGCCTTGGGTAATATATCCCAGGAAGAACGCATTTCTGCCCCTAACCAGGGCTGGCGACACTGGCATCGTTGGGTTAACATCACCCTGAAGCGCAAAGACATGTGCTCTGCTTGTTCAGCTTAAGCTCTCCCTGGCGCTGTTGATTTGTTAGGGCCATCGATAAGAGATCACGGAACTTCATGGGGTCGTTTAAGAAAAACTTAGCTACTGTGCTTGGCATGTCACCCTACTCTGCCTGTCTTTACTGAATGGCAGGGGCGACGTTTTCATGTAGGTTTCCCAGAATCATTACACTACAGTGAGCTGTGACATTGAGGGCTGGGATTCCCTGTCAAAGGGCAGGTTTACTTCCCCTTCCCAGCTGTAACTGCCTGGCTGCATCGTGTTGTCGTACTCACAAGTATTTTATTAGCCATCCTCGATTGCTTCCTCTGCATCTTAGTCGTCCTTTGACATGCAAGACAGTGCTGGCTTTATCCTATGATGGATCCTCGCAGCTCCAGTATAACAAGACCACTGTATCTTTTTTTATATCCTTGTGTTCCTGGTTTTATTTTTCAAGTTGTCCTTCTTCTCCTTCCACCGGGGGTGTTAAGGTTAAATGTGGCCATTACCTCACTTTTAGGAGACTGCCAAGGTGCGCTGGCCATCACTGCTGGCAAGCATTCACTCAGTAACTTGTGTGTGTGTGTGTGTGTGTGTGTTAAGGCCCGGTGGCATCCAGGGGGGCTTGGAGTTAGTCACACAAGGGGGTAAATCCCGTAACAGTTTCCGTACTTTTTCTAGGAACCTGCAACTGACCAGAGAAAAAGAATTGATTTCGACAGCATCGTCCAGTACCTCACTGTTGTCTTGTGTTTTTGTCATCTAGAAATGATAGACTTTGAAATATCTATGTTATCGGCCCTGTGCCGCACTACATTTCTTCTGCTGTATTGCTCCTCAATACCATGTCTGCTCCTTTTCAAATAGGTGTAGTATTATGATCTTTCAAGAGGGATAGGGCGCCTCACAATGCTTTGGTGATCCCTACTTGCGTTCTTAGTCATCATGCAAAGGAATGGTCCTTCAAAGACCCTAAAAAAACTTGAAAATAACTTCCCTAAACTACCTCATTAAAAAAAAAGTTTAAAAATTATTAAAAAATGAAAGATAGGAAAAAATTTAGGCCCTTCCATTTCTCTGGGAACACTTGCTACACTTTGGCAGTTTGTAGGCATTGCGGTGTGACGCTCGCATATTGCTGCATTGCGGTGTGACGCTCGCATATTGCTTTCACTGCATCTTAGTCGTCCTCCAGAACGTCTCTCTCTACTTCCTTAGCTGCTATGACTACTCTACCCAATCTGCAATGCCATTGTCTTCCTAAATTCCCTTGGGAGATCCCTCCTCTCTCAAAGGAGAACATAATGAAACTCTTTGATCCATTACCCCCCCCCCCCCACACACACACACACACCATGAACCAGTAGGTGTCTGTAAATACAGCAGTTATAAAGCATCTTCTCCTTCTTTGGGGAAATTCAAGAGTTCGATGTGCAGCTTAGCAAGCATTGTTTCTTTAATTCCATAAGTCAGACATAGGAAAGGGTGGATGCGGGGCAAGGAAGCGGTGCCTCCAGGGAGGGAGTGCCCGGGTTGACGCTCGCATATTGCTTTCACTTCATCATTGTCGTCCTCCAGTACGTCTCTACTTCTTTAGCTGATATGACTACCCTACCCAACCTGCAATGCCATTGTCTTCCTAAATTCCCTTGGGAGATCCCTCCTTTCTCTAATGATAATATAATGCTACCCTTTGAGCCATTAATCCCCCCCCCCCCCCCGAATATGAACCAGTAGGTGTCTGTAAATGCAGTAGTTTCAAAGCATCTTCTCCTTCCTTTGGGGACATTAAAGAGTTCGATGACCAGCTTAGCAAACATTGCTTATTTGATTCCATAAGTCTACTGTTTTTCTGTGTTTTCTTTTTGTCAGTGCCTTGTCAGTACCTTGTTTTACCTTGCTTTCTGTTACCTCTAAGTAGTTACACCTGCTGACTGCGGGCTAATTGGCCCTTTGGGGTCAAGCCTTCTGCAAAAACCAGTGTAGTTTGCTTTCCTGTAACATCACATATTGCTTTCACTACAGGCAAGCTGTCAGTCCCAGGAGGGAATTGTGAAAGTGACGCTCGCATATTGCTTTCACTGCATCTTAGTCGTCCTCCAGTATGTCTCTCTCTACTTTCATAGCTGCTTTGACAACCCTACCCAAACTGCAATGCCATTGTCTTCCTAAATTCCCTTAGGAGATCCCTCCTCTCTCAAAGGAGAACAGAATGAAACCCTTTGAGCCATTACCCCCCCCCCCACCTCCATGAACCAATAGGTGTCTGTAAATGCAGTAGTTTTAAAGCATCTTTTCCTTCTTTGGGGAAATTCAAGAGTTTGAGGAGCAGCTTAGCAAGGACTGTTGTTTTTAATACCATAAGTCAGACATAGGAAAGGGTGGGTCCAGGGCATGGAAGCGGTGCCTCCAGGGCGTGAGTGCCCGGGTTGATGCTCGCATATTGCTTTCACTGCATCTTAGTCGTCCTCCAGCACTTCTCTCTCTACTTCCTTATCTGCTTTGACAACCCTACCCAATCTGCAATGCCATTGTCTTCCTAAATTCCCCCAGGAGATCCCTTCTCTCTCAAAGGAGAACATAATGAAATCTTTTCAGCCATTACCCCCCCCCCCCCCCAAGGTAATTTTTACTCTATCTCTCAGTACTTTGTGGTGTCAATACCAATTCTGCTGTTTGTCTGTGTTCAGTGCCTTGCTGGCATTTCCCGGTGCTTGTCTGGAAACTTCACATCATCTCGTATTCCATCTGTTCTTCAGAATCATTAAAACAAGACATCTTCAATGAGACGTCTTCTACAGGTGTACTAAATGTCTTTTGGTTACTGTTTGCCTGGCTGCCAAGTGTAGGCCAGAAATTCATCCCTGACAGTCCTTGGGAGGAGCCATCATTCTCAGCTCTATGGGTGTAACCTGCTTCTTCAGAGTACACCACCTCATCCCTGTCTCCGGTCCATTGCCCCGTTGAAATTCCCATCTGTAGCCTACCATTCTCTTTCCTATCATTGAGGGCTGTTTGCTTGTTTGCTGAGTTGTCCTGCGGTGTTTACTTTTCTATCCCGGTCTACTTGATTAGCAATCTTTTCTTTCCCGCATCTGAGGGAGTAGTACCTTCTTGTTAGAAGTCAAGTTACTGGCAGGTTTACTACATTGTTATTTCATGAATGAAGCCCAGCTTGGCAGTCCAGAGTAATGTTCGGTTATCTAACGGCTTCAGCGACATGAGGGTGACTCGTTCCCCTCTTGTTCCTTCACATGTTAACTTCCCTTTCCCTGCTGTCACTTACCTTGCTGTAGACTCCCAGGACAGCCAATTCTACGCTGTTCCTTTTGTTAATTCGTTCAGACCTCTCCAACTGATCTGCCCCTCGGTCGGCCCCTATTCCTTTTTGCCTTCCACTTTCCCCAGCATAATAGCTTCCCCTAAGCTTTGCAGTCTCCTCATGATGTGGCCAAAGTACTTCAGTTTGCTTCCCTCAATGCCTGTTCTGCACCCTTTTAGTTAAAATCCACTTCCTTGGATTATCCCCGCCAAATGCAATTCCTTAGTGATCCCAGTAATGTGGTCTGGCGTTTCATTTGTCTTTGAATGACATTTTCTCTGCATTGCTGCCATCAGGTTTCTTCCTTTTCCCAATTGACGTCCCGAGCATTGTTTGCTTTCTCCTCCAATGGATCCCCGCATCTTCCCTAGAACTAGCCCACTGTATCCCTGGTGTTCATCTCCCTGTGCCCCCGTTGTTACTTTCGGAGTTTTCCTTCTTCTACTTCCAACAGTGGGGTCAAGGGAAAATTCACGCCTGGTGGGCTTATAGGTGCCCGGAAAGGTGCAGTGGCCTTCACTGCAGGAAAGCATTCAGCCAGTAACTGGGGGGGGGGGGGGCAAGGCCCGGTGCCACCCGGGAGAGCTTGGAGTTAGTCACAGAAAGGGGAACAAATCTTTACTTTTTCTGCATTTTTTTTTTGCTTGTCCTGCATTTTTTTTGGAGCCTGCAGCCACCCAAAAACCCTATTTGCTGTATCCTGGCAAATTTGGCCAAGGGTTGAGAACCCTTACTCCCTCAGCTGTAACCTTTGTAGCCTGCTGACTCTAAGAAGACCCATTAGCAGTCTCCTGCAAACTGTGGCCAAGGGAAACAAACCCTATATGTTTTTGTCAATGTGAGTCACCCACAACCGAATTAGTTGTGATTGCTCAAAATTTCAAATTTCTAGTTAAACCCTTTCAATTATTCAAAAAATTCATTTCATTCCATTCCAGATCTTTGACGTGACCTGTATACCTTATATTTGAATCTATATGTTAATCTCCAGTCAAGCCGTTTCCTTATTTTTCCTATTTTGTTTTGAGAAGTAGTCATCGTCAATATCTTTTGGGGGGGGGGGCTTTGCTTTAAAACGGGGCTACCTCAACACATTCCTTTTCCTTAACCGGGGTACCTGGGGGGGGGGGGGATGCTCATTTATGGGAATTTGTGATTGCCAGCTTTTTTGCTGGAGTACTGTTGAGGCCACACATTTTAATAAATGCCATCTAGAATTCCCCATCTACTCCTGACATGTCTTCCCTGCCCCCTGCAAACTTCTCTTTCTCTCCTTTGTCTCCGGACAGCTACTGCTTGATTGCTGAGTGACCTTGAATCTTTGGGATCAACCAGCAGAATACATTCCATCCCGTTTCTTATTATCTCTCAATTAATTTTATTGCAGAAGCAAGTAATGCTTCTGTCTAGCATCCTTGCTGCCTGTACTCTGAGGGTACCATTGTCAGCGTATGGTGCATTTGTCATGGCCTTCCGGCCCATCCTCTTGTACTTGGGGGATGGGGTTGGTTTGGAGGAGGAAAAAAAATGACACTTTAAAAAAAATTAAAAAGAAAAAGGAAGAATATTAAAAAAAAGTCTTAAGATAGGGGAACCCTTGCAGTCATCTGAGAGCAGCAGCTACATTGAATTACTTCTCCATTGTGTTCTAAACAGGACTGAATTTTGATATTATCGTTAATCAAACCACTTTTACTACCTCACCCCTCTTAACCTTTTTCCTGTGTTACAAAACAAATCTGCATCACAAAAGCTAACACACCAATGACTCTGCCCCCATTCCATACTTTTCCTCACGCAGTCATTCCCTTTCTCCAGTTGCTGAAGTTCATTTGTTCAGTCATCTCCGACTGATTGTGACCTCAATGACAGCCGTCCCCAACCCCTGCTTCTTGAAGTCAGTCCAGTCCCTTCAAGGATGTCATCCATCCATCTTGCCCTTGGTCGGCCCTATTCCTTTCTGTCTTTTGCCTTCCACTTTCCCAAGCGGAATAGCTTTTCCCCAAGCTTTGCTAGTCTCCTCATGATGTGGCCAAAGTACTTCAGTTTGCTTCCCTCAAGGCCTGTTCTGCACCCTTTTAGTTGAAATCAACTACCTTGGATTATCTGTTTATCTGCCCTGTGCATTTGGACCATGTTCCTTTTCCTTAAACATGTAGCCTTCCATTGTGCGAAGTGATTTGGAGCGGTGAAGTAATGGCGATAGCAGAGTTTGCAAGCAGCTTCCCTTCATTCAGTCTCTACTTCAGCGAGCACTACTGATGTTCCTTATGAAATGCTACGTTACGGCTCTGCTGTGGCTGCTTGAAGGTTGCCAGGATGCTATTTCAGAGCATTCCTGTTTTCTCTCAATATCCATACACTTCTTACCATTAATGACAGACACATGCAGTTTTACATATTGAAAATGCATTTGAAACCATGTATTTCTATGAGTTACCAAATTAAGTTTGGGGGGTCAATCAAAACGGAACGTCATGGCCGCAACCTTTTATTAGAAATCTTTTCTTTACTTTGATTATTTTTGAATACTTACGAAATAAAACTCCCCTTTCGCAGAGAAACAGTTTCACTCTATCTGTCATAGACTAAGGTGGGAGTTTGCTCACACTGTTGGTGGGTTACGTCGAATGTAAGGCCTTGCGGTATAAGTTCTGTTGGTCTGCTCCGAGGAGGACAGGTGTAGTTTCTTGAAGAAGACACTAAGAGATATTAGGGTTTGATGTAGTACTGTGAGACTTCTTTCTTTCTTTGAGGGAGGGATGTACCCTTTCCCACCTTGTAGTGTCTTCTTCTGAAGTGTGTCCTTCAGGAATGTCTGGTTCTGTTAAGCGTGGTGGTGTACAATATAACCTAGGGAATGGGTGAGGATTATGAGTCTCACTCTTATTTTTTTTTACATGACCTCAATTTTGTCTTTCAAAAATGTGTGCTTGACTTCTTTGTGTTCCATGATGTGTAAGTCTTTCGTTGTCCTCGATGTTGTAAACCTTACCCCCTGACAGGGGGAAAAGGACCTCCCCACCACCTTTACAAAAAGAATTCCCAAATAAGCCATGGCCTTCTGCTCTTATTAAAATGTCAGCGTGAGCATCCGCATCCAAGGGTTTTGTCCTTCATCAAAGCAATGCTCCCAACTTTGACTTAGGGCTTTCTACATCCTGCGTATGATACATAGGACTGATGGAACTGCCTGGTTGTCTGCTGAATGTTTTGTTATAGATTTGATAAGATACCCGGGCACACCTGTAGAATGCCATTTGGACCTTTCCTTTGAAGACTTATTTTGGATTTTTTCCAGGAAGATTGTTTTGAGAGTGGTGCTCCATCTACATTATAGTCTTAAGTCAAGATATAGCCTCATTACCCAATACTTGAGTATATGATTTCTGTAATCGAATGTACCCCTGAAGCCTTTATAAAGTGGAATCCTTATCCAAACCTAGTACTGTTACGTTTGAGAACGGATGCTCCTTTTAATTTCTCACAAGTCAGTCGGTCAGTCCTGGGGGGTTAAGTCCACAGTGCCCCGTGGGAGGGCTTTGAGGGGTCCGTAATGGAGCACTGGCCTACCCTCAGCAGGCAAGCAGTAAGTCCCGGGGGGGGGGGGCAGTTTTGATGCCCCCCCCGGGAGGGCTTCAAGGTGGCTGAAATGGGCAGCTGGCAAGCAAGCAGTCAGTCAGTCAGTCAGTTGGTCACGGGTGGCCAGGCTCGATGCCCCCCCTGGAGGGCTTGTAGGTAGCGACACTGGAGGATGGGTGATATGCAGTTAAAGTAATCTGTGAATTGTCACTCCCGGGGGGTAAAGGACCGATGCCCCTGGGACGGCTTGGAGGTGGCTGGAAAGGGGATTGGCCTTCGCACAGCAGGCAAGCAGGCACTCCCGGGGGGTTTAATGCCGGAATGGGGAGCTGGCCTTCACAGCAGGCAAGCAGGCAGTCAGTCAGTCCCTGGGGGTTTATGCGCGATGCCCCCCAGGAGGGCTTGGAGATGTCCGGAATAGGCAAGCACTCAGTCGTGGGGGCCATCTGCCGAATTTGGCCACAAGTCCATTTGTGAGTACGTACTCACCCTCAACCCCTCCCTGGGGGCATTGGTCCTTACTTGACTTGCAAAAGTGCTATAGGGATTATGATTACTGTACACTTGATATAAATATCTTCATAAGAGGTTTCCCATCCCCTTCTGAGACAGAGTCTGGATCAACGCTTCCCTGTATCCCAGGATCTGATCCCAGATTATCTGCTTTGAACTGGATTGTATGAGTCTACACTCACCTGAGATTTTGGAAATAATGTACTAGTTAGATTATAAGTGCAATTTTTGTTGCTTTTTATATATGTTCTGTACTATGTTTTATATGATTTCTGTATTTTTTCATTTTTTCTGTAATGTATGCATTTTATTACATTTTATTATTTTTATGTAATGTACTGTGTTTTATAAATTAATTCATTACTTTTTATTAATTTGAAATTTAATAATTTAATTTTTTGGTGAAAATGCAAATGTTATTACTACTTTATTAATTTTATTTAATTTCTGAATTTTATGTAATTTGAATAATAATTTATATATTTCATTTTATTTTATTTACTTACTACTTACTTTATTTTTAATACTGTATTTTATTATTATTTTATTATTATTATTATTACTATTATTATTATTTTATTTTATTATTTTTTCATTACTTTATAGAATAAATTAATTAAGTAATTAAGAATTATTTCAATTAGTATTTTTTACTATTTCTGGTATTTTAATGTTTTTTATTATTATTATTATTATTATTATTTTATTTTATTATTTTTTCATTACTTTATAGAATAAATTAATTAAGTAATTAAGAATGATTTTAGTTAGTATTTTTACTATTTCTGGTATTTTAATGTAATTTTTTAAATGGGTTATTTGAAAGTTTTTATCACCAACAGTCAACCACAGAGGGGTGGTAAGCTTCAGAAGTTCCTCCTGTCCCATTTGGAGATGTTTTTTAGCGCATTGCGCAATCGCGTCCACCATTAATGAATTGATTCATAATTATACAAAATTTCGTAAATTTCGAAATTTTTAAAGGGAAAATTTCGGAATTCTTTAAAAAAACGAAACGCGATGGACCCCTAAAAACGAAACGAGTTTAGAAACAAATTTTTCCGTTGTTACCCAAACCTATAATCCCTAAAAAACAATTGGGCCCCAGCATCACATGGTCACCTTATGGGCCTAAACCAACGCCTATTGGTCACAGTGCACCCACGTGTGTCATCTTAGAACTGCCACAAGGTCCCCTGGCTGCTCATTTCCACATGCCATTCATTGCAGTTAGGTCTAAGCATGCTATGTTCCACCCAAGGGTTAGGGTTAGGGTGGGGATGGGGTGGGCAGGGGGTGGGGTTTCAGACATGGGGAGGGCCTCCCTGACATGCATTTCCGGTTTAGGAGAGGAGGGACATCTGGGGCTTTGAGGGGGCTGGATTTCTGATAGACACTGATTATCTAGATCCAGCACAGTCTGGCTTTAGACTGGGACATGGAACGGAAACAGCCTTGGTCGCCTTGGTAGGTGATCTTTGCCGGGAGCTGGACAGGGGCAGTGTGTCCCTGTTAGTTCTGCTGGACCTCTCAGTGGTCTTCGATACCGTCGATCACAGTATCCTTTTGGGACGCCTCATTGATATGGGACCTGGGGGTACTGCCTTGCAGTGGCTCCAGTCCTTTCTTGAGAGACGGTCTCAGAAGGTGTTACTGAGTGATACCTGTTCGGCCCCGCAGCCATTGTCGTGTGGAGTCCCACAGGGTTCAATTCTGTCCCCAATGTTGTTTAACATCTACATGAAACCGCTGGGAGAGATCATTCGGAGTTTCGGACTGAGGTGTTATCTCTATGCAGATGATATCCAGATCTGTTGTTGTTGTTGTTATTATTATTATTATTATTAAATTTTATTTGTACCCCGCTAGCATCTCCCGAAGGACTCAATGTGGCTTACAAAGGCCAAGGCCTCAACACACAATACAACAATACAAAACCTAAGGCAAATTAAAAACAATTAAAGCAATCTAAACAACAAGCAATAAACTATACACTAAGGCACAATAAAACTGGGCCGGGCCAGAGTAATGGGTACAGGAATTAAAAGTGCTGATGTGACAGGTGGGATATAAGGCTTATAGGGCAAGTGCAGTGTGCAGTGTGTGGCAGTCTTAGTTTTAATAAAGTGCTTATGGGACTTGGTATTGGAGGTTTCCTATTTGGGGAAGGCACATCAGAACAGCCAAGTCTTCAAGTTCTTTCTGAAGACTGCCAATGTAGGGGCCTGTCTAAGATCTTTGGGGAGGGTGTTCCAGAGTTGGGGGGCCATCATGGAAAAGGCCCTGTCTCATGTCCCCACCAAACGCGCTTGCGACGCAGGTGGGATCACGAGCAGGGCCTCTCAAGATGAACGAAGAGAATGCGTGGGATCTGTCACTCCTTCTCACCTGTGACCAAGGAGTCTGTCTAGACCTTGAATCGGTTTAGCTGCTGTGTCAGACTGGATGAGAGCTAACAAATTGAAACTGAATCCAGACAAGACAGAGGTCCTACTGGTCAGTCGTAAGGCCGAACAGGGCATAGGGTTACAGCCTGTGTTAGACGGGGTTACACTCCCCCTGAAGACGCAGGTTCGCAGCTTGGGAGTGATCCTGGACTCATCGCTGAGCCTCGAACCCCAGGTCTCAGCAGTGGCCGGGAGAGCTTATGCACAATTAAAACTTGTGCACCAGTTGCGCCTGTACCTTGGGAAGTCTGATCTGGCCACAGTGGTCCACGCTCTTGTTACATCCCGAATAGACTACTGCAATGCACTCTACGTGGGGTTGCCTTTGAAGACTGTTTGGAAACTTCAACTGGTCCAGCGAGCGGTAGCCAGATTACTCCCCAGAGCGTCATACAGGGATCACATGACCCCCCTGCTGTGTCAGCTCCACTGGCTGCCGGTTCAGTTCCGGGCACAATTCAAGGTGCTGGTTTTGACCTACAAAACCCTGTACGGTTCTGGTCCAGTGTATCTGTCTGAACGTATCTCCCTCTACATCCCACCCCAGAGTCTGAGATCATCTGGAGAGGCCCTGCTCTCGACCCAACCACTATCACAAGTGAGGTTGGTGGGGACGAGGAGCAGGGCCTTCTCGGTGGTGGCCCCTCACCTGTGGAACTCACTCCCGGGAGAAATTAGGGCATCAACATCCCTCCTCTCCTTCAGGAGAAAAGTAAAGACGTGGTTGTGGGACCAGGACTTTGGGCAATCTGATAACTAGATAAGGACAATCAAACGACCAGGACTGACAGGACTGACAATGTGGAATTGGAATTTGGACTATGAGATAGCGAATGCTGACTGTCTATGAGGAGTAATTAGATTTGTATCGTTTTATTGGTTTTATTGGTTTCAGGGTTGCAATGCAGGAATTGTTGTTTAACTATTCAACTGTTTAATTGATGTTATTTTGTTTTACTTCTGTTATGTGATGCTGGCATCGAATTGTGCCTTTGTAAGCCGCCCTGAGTCCCCTTCGGGGTAAGAAGGGCGGGGTAGAAGAAACCGAAATAAATAAATAAACAAATAAAATAATACATTTATCATTTTATTCTATTATTGTCATTATTACATTTATTATTTTACTCTATTATTACTGTTATTATTACATTTCCATTATTTTACTCTATTATTGTTGTTATTATTATTACATTATTTTAATCTCTTTATTATTATTGGAAGGATACATAAGCACATTTACATTGAAGAAGGTTGGAATAATGGTTTAGAGTTATCTAATTAAATCTTAGCTTAAATTAAATCTTATCTTTAATCAATTTTATCTTAAATTATGTAAATATTCAAAAACATTTAACCTACTGATACCTCAATTAACGTAATTTTATTGGGATCTATTTTTATTTTGAAATTGACCAGTAGCTGCTGTATTTCCGACTCTTGGCTTATTCTCAAGTCAATACGTTTTCCCAGTTTGTTTGTTTTTTTTGTGGGGTAAAATTAGGCACCTCGGCTTATATTCGGGTCAGCTTATACTTGAGTATATAAGGTATTTTAAATTGTTATACTAATACTTTTATGTTAAGCCACTTTGTGTCCCCTAGGGGGGGAAGATAAAACGGGGTATAAATAATAATAATAATAATAATAATAATAATAATAATAAATATTTTAGTTGGGGATTTTGCTCATCTGCTTCTTAGCTCTGCCACACACAATGTGTTGCTAGATGTGTGTGTTTGTTAGTTACAGGCTTGCACAGGCTCGTGTACTATTAAATAAAAGATGACTAGACCTAAAACATGCACCACAATAAACTATTAAAACAGAATTTCATTGAAAGCTTAGTTTAAAACAGTAAGAAAATAGCCCTAACCAAAACACAGAATGCAGCTAGTTGTTGTCCCTGCAGACAGTTAGTTTCTGTTGGAAAAACTAACACTCTTGCATGCACATTGAAATGGTTCTGCAGTCTGTATGTTTCTGTGTTACCTCACTCTCTTGCTTTGTCAGGTATATGGCCCAATGTTCAATCTATAAAAACCTACCTTTTTACTCTCTCTATTTTTGGATTGTACTTTTGAGATACTACAACAAAGTTATCCTGTACCTGATCTTTCACTCAAGATTTCATGAGTAAACTGCTTTTATTACATCAAGCAGTTTGATGTGAAGTGTTTTGTTTTCTGGCAGTTCTGAAAGTGTATTCCTTTGCATACTAAATGAGGTGCTGTGATCAATCTATATAAATAAAAATGTAATGTTCGTTTGTGGGACTAACATAACTAAAAACCACTGGACAAATTGACACCAAATTTGGACTGCATACACCTAGCAACCCACACTCAATCCATCTTATGAGGAATCTCAGTGCCCGAGGAGGGCTGCTGCGAATAAGGTGAAAAACCAATGGAAATAACTCATTTTCAGAAGTTTTCCCGGGAATTGAGGTGGGAGGATCTTCCAAAATAGATCATCCTAATTTAGTTTATGATGCAACGTATGTCTCACGTCTTTTCTTTTTACAGCCAGTGACTTATACCACTAAATCAAATGAAATGCATATATCTCTCCAAGGGTTTCTTCCTCTTCCAGCTAGTGCTTCTGCCTGCAGAATATCAAACAGCAGTAGTTATATAATAGACTATTGCAAGTAATACATGTATAATTATATCCCACCAGAGCAAGCAAGCGGAACATGTAAAGAGTATCCTTTGAAGTATTTCAGGGTGATCTAGTGTATGCTCTCATATGTGTAATAGATTTTTTTTGTTCTCATCTTGGAAAAAAGGAGTGTACACTTGATGTTTCTGTTTGTTTACAAAACCAACTATAACAGTGGTCCAGTTAGATAATTTCAGATTCTGGGTTTTATTCTGGCAAAATGTGTGCTTTTCAATGGTAAAGTGTATTGCTTTCCTTTCTTCAAAATATGACTGAACTCCACTACATTTGGGAAGCCTCATGTTGCTTCTCGGATGTTGAGAACATTTGCTAAAAACAGCAATAAGCCAATGATTTCTATTGATCAGCACCAAGGCAGAGTGATTCAGGCTACAGAGAAAAGAGCTGTCTGTGGTGCTGAACAATCCTACCTAGATCCTATGTTCTGGGCAAACTGCACTCCCATTTCCCATCCCCACTGAAGCTTTTGGTGGCTGATTCCAGACGAGGATTCTTTCCCCTGACCCCTGCTTATAGAATCATAGAATCATAGAGTTGGAAGAGACCTCATGGGCCATCCAGTCCAATCCCTTGCCAAGAAGCAGGAAATTGCATTCAAAGCACCTCCGACAAATTGCCATCCAGCCTCTGTTTAAAAGCTTCCATAGAAGGAACCTCCATCACACTCCGGGACAGAGAGTTCCACTGCTGAATGGCTCTCACAGTCAGAAAGTTCTTCCTAATGTTCAGATGAAATCTCCTTTTTTGTAGTTTGAAGTCATTGTTCCACGTCCTAGTCTCTAGGGCAGCAGAAAACAATTTGCTCCCTGTGACTTCCTCTCACATATTTATACATGGCTATCATGTCTCCTGTCAGCCTTCTCTTCTTCAGGCTAAACATGCCCAGCTCTTTAAGCCACTCCTCATAGGGCTTGTTGCCCAGACCCTTGATCATTTTAGTTGCCCTCCTCTGGACACATTCCAGCTTGTCAATATCTCTCTTCAATTATGGTGCCCAGAATTGGACACAATATTCCAGATGTGGTCTAATCACACCATGCTTATTCTTCCAGATCCCCAACCCAGAATACAGTCATAACCAAACATTAAAACCTCTGCAGCTTTCATCCTGCCTCTTTTGGAGATTCAGCCCTGTAGTCTCAGGGAGAGGTAGAGTTGCTGCAGATTAAAGTGGTCTCTCATATATATGTAAGACAAAGGAAAACCTCAGAAATGTGTTGCTGAAGGTTTTCATGGCATGTTCCTGCAGCATTCTCTCCTAATATTTTGCTTGCATCTGTGGCTAATGGCATCTTCAGAGGTTCTGCTGGCAGTGAGGGAAGTGGAGTCTACATATATTTGTGGAACAATGTCCAGGGGGGAGAAAGAACCCTTGTCTGTTTAAGGAAATGTAAATGTTGCAATTAGCAAGTGTGAATTTTGTATAGAGATCCAAATTACACCTCTCAGGCAACAAGGTCAAGCTACCTCTATGCAGATACCCTCACTGATTGAATTTGCCACTCAGTGCTATTCAAGCTTACTAATTGTTACATTCACATTTGCTTTAAAGAGACCAGGGTTATTTCTCCCACCCAGAACATTATTCCACATCAGTAATGATCATCATCATCATCATCTTTATTTATACCCCACCACCATCTCTCTGAAGGGGACTCAGGGTGGCCAACATGAGGCCAAGCCCAAAAATACAATACAGCAAAAATAAAATACAGAATGCAAACAAGAGAAATTACATCAAAATAAAATACACACAATAACAAAATAAAATAAATGAAGCAAATTAATAAAATAAATAAATAATAATATATAATAATATAAATAAAAATGTAATGTTCGTTTGTGCTGGCATCAAAACTCAAAAACCATTGGGGGAATTGACACAAATTTGGACACAAGACACCTAACAGTCCAATTTATGTCCTCCGCTCAAAAAATCCCCCAAAGAAACAGCACAAACCCCAAAAATCCACACAAGGGAAGAGCAGCCATTCCAGCACTGAGAACCAAGCAAGTGCGCACGCAGGGCCATAGCGCGGCCAGGCCAGGCCTTGTGCAAAGCCCCCCGCCGCTTGCGTCAGCGGCGTTTCTCTCTCCCTCCCCCTAGCGACTTCTGGCGGGGTTCCGCCGGGCCTGGGCTTCTCCCTCCCTCCGTCCCCCTTTCTCTCCCCTTCCTCTTCCTTCCCTCCCTTCCCCCTTCCCCTCCCTCCTTCCCTCCATTCCTTTCCTTCTTCCTTCCTTCCCTCCCGTGTGGGAGGGAGAAGCCTCCCGGGAAGCCAGCGTTGCCTGGCCACGCCCACCCAGCGCTGCCTCCAATAGCCGCCAAGAGCGCACACCCCCCTCTTCGCCATCAGGGATCTTCTGCTGCGCTCTCTGCGGCCACGAGGCGCCTCCTGCTCCATTTCCCAGCCGAGAACAAGGGATGGGCACCACTCTGAAAAGGTTTGGCCCAGTTCTATCGTTGATGGGGTTCAGAATGCTCTGTGATTGTAGCTGAACTACAACTACCAAATGTCAAGATTCTATTTTCCCCATACTCCACCAGTGTTCACATTTGGGCATATGGAGTATTTGTGCCAAGTTTGGCCCAGATCCAACATTGTTTGAGTCCACAGTAATCTTTGGATGTAGGTGAACTACAACTCTAAAACCAAAGGACACTGGCCACCAAACCCTTCCAGTATTTTCTGTTGGTCATGGGAGAACTGTGTGCCCAGTTTGGTTCAATTCCATCGTTGGTGCGGTTCAGAATGTTCTTTGATGATAGGTAAACTATAAATCCCAGCAACTACAACTCCCAAATGACAAAATAATTTTTTTTTTAGTGAAGGACATACATTGGATTGTTTGGTGTCCAGTGGTTTTTGAGTTCTCTTAATCCCACAAACAAACATTACATTTTTATTTATATAGATTTATAATTTCTTATATTTATTTATTTATTTATTTATTTATTTGGTATGCTTGTATACCGCCAATATCTCAGCCTGTGCGGCGACTCATTGCGGTTTACAACATGTTAAAAATATACAATTCACTTAAGCATATAAAATTAAAATTAGGAATACATATAAAAAACATACACAGTATTGGGCCACCAATACAGATCGGGACATCTCATAGTTAAAATCATCATCCAATTCGTTATCTTGATTGCTAATCCATGGTCAGGTAAAACAACACATCAAAGATCAATTGAAGACTTGCTCAAATATCCAGGTTTTTAGTTTTTTCCTAAATGCCATTAGCGAGGTGGCTGATCTTAATTCAGTAGGGAGGGCATTCCAAAGCCGGGGGGCCACCACAGAAAAGGCCCTATCTCTCGTTCCCACGAGCCGCACCTGTGAAGCAGGTGGGATAGAGAGAAGGGCTTCTCCTGAAGATCTAAGGGTCCTGGTGGGCTGATAGGCCGAGATACGTTCGGATAGGTATATATACCTTTCCCTTCTCCCCCTGGAAGGGGACTCATGCTTACATATGCCAAAAACCATTTTCAAAACGACAGAAAATAGATTTTCTCCTCCCCTCACCACTTTCATTCTCCTTTATTAAATCTACAGGGTAGATGCACCCAAAGTCAACCCTTCCATACTGCCATATAAAATCCAGATTATCTACTTAGAACTGGATTATATAGCAGTGTAGACACATGCACACACGCGCACGCGCGCATGCACACACACACATATATGGATGGATGTTGGATCACTGGTTGGTGATACACACAAACACACACACACATATATCTATAATACTTCAGATATTACTATTATATATATTTCTATATAATACATATATATAATTATTTTATATACTACTATATAATATAATGTTGCTACTACATATTACTATATTAAATAGACTCATAGAATAGAGTTAGAAGGGACTCTACCATGGTATTGGGAGAACAGACAGGAAGGAAGGAGGGAAGGAAGGAAGGAAAGAGGTACCGAAAGAAGGAAAAAGAGAAAATAGGAAAGAAAAAGGAAAGAAAAGGCAGGAAAGAGATAAAGAAGGAAGGAAGGAAGGAGAAAAGGAAATAAAAAGTGAAAGAAGGAAGGAAACAGGGAGGGAAGAAAGGAGACAAGTAGAAAAGGGGAGGGAAGGAAGGAAAGAGAGAAGGAAGGATGAAACCAGAGCGAAAGAAGGAATGAAAGAAAGAAGTAGAGGAGGAAGAAAGGAGAGAAAGGGGAAGGGGAAGAAAAAGGGGGAAGGAATAGGTAGGTCATAATAGTTCAGATATCTACCTGTACTTTGAAAATTCTTACTATAGGCCACAGCAACGCATGGCAGGGCACAGCTAGTAAAATATAAAATCAAACAGAATGGGCAGGCCAAATGGATGAGGTAAAATGATAAAACCCTGAATGAGGTAGGAATAGAAACAAATGTAATTGAGGGGAGCCCCCAAAGAAAGATAAACAGTGGGGTAGGGTCAGTTTAGGAGTGGGGGCAAGTGCACCATGGGGACAACACTATAGATGGAAAACACAAAATTGAATAAATGGTCACTCTCCAATATGCACCTCACTTGCTTCACTGTCAACATAAACTCTGAGGATGCAGGTGAAACGTCAGAAGGCAGTACTGCTGGAACTCACAGCCCCCCAAACTCACAGCAACCCAACTTCAGAAATGTTTTCCGGGGGTGGGGGGATGTTGGCTCAAGCTTTGGACTGCAACGTGTTCTTGTGTCAGTGAAAATGATGGGAGAGCACATAATTCTTCTACAGACCTACTGTGTGCCTACTGCTGTGATTTCTTTTCTCTCCCTCCCTCTCTTCCCTCCTTTCTCTCTGTGGCAGAACAAAGAGTGTGCTCACTCAGGATGTCCTTGACCCTCAGTGGAGTGTTCCGCAGGGTTCCGTCCTGGGCCCAGTCCTGTTCAACATCTTTATTAATGACTTAGATGAAGGGTTAGAAGGCAGGATCATCAAGTTTGCAGACGACACCAAATTGGGAGGGATAGCCAATACTCCAGAGGACAGGAGCAGGATTCAAAACGATCTTGACAGATTAGAGAGATGGGCCAAAACTAACAAAATGAAGTTTAACAGTGAGAAATGCAAGATACTCCACTTTGGCAGGAAAAACGAAATGCAAAGATATAGAATGGGGGACAATGCCTGGCTCGAGAGCAGTACGTGTGAAAAAGATCTTGGAGTCCTCGTGGACAACAAGTTAAACATGAGCCAACAATGTGATGTGGCAGCTTAAGGAGCTTGGCATGTTTAGCCTGAAGAAGAGAAGGCTTAGAGGAGATGTGATAGCCATGTATAAATATGTGAGAGGAAGCCACAGGGAGGGGGGAGCAAGCTTGTTTTCTGCTTCCTTGGAGACTAGGATGTGGAACAATGGCTTCAAACTACAAGAGAAGAGATTCCATCTGAACATGAGGAAGAACTTCCTGACTGTGAGAACCGTTCAGCAGTGGAACTGTCTGCCCCGGAGTGTGGTGGAGGCTCCTTCTTTGGAAGCTTTTAAACAGGGGCTGGATGGCCATCTGGTAGGGGTGATTTGAATGCAATATTCCTGCTTCTTGGCAGGGGGTTGGACTGGATGGCCCATGAGGTCTCTTCCAACTCTTTGATTCTATGATTCTATGCTGTCATTCAGCTCAAGTCACAAGATGCTCTTTGCTCCAGTCTCGGCTGAACCTGATGTGTCAGAGCAACCAGTACCTATGTTGATTCGTACTAAAATTGAGTCATGCTGAAACATACTCAGACAGCTGCAGCTGCTTTAAAAAAAAAGGATGAGGGGATTGAAGCAAAACTCAGAATCCAGGGATGCAAAGCCACCCAGATTTCAGCCCAAGGGAGCAACAAAGCACCAGGGCAGTGTTTCTCAACCTTCCTAATGACTTAATACAGATCTTCATGTTGTGGTGACCCCCAACCATAAAATTATTTTTATTTATTTATTTATTATTTAAACTTATATGCTGCCACTCCCCTGGGGCTCGGAGTGGCTTACAAGAATAGCTAAAATCTAACAAAGTTTAAAAGCAATTTAAAACAATTTAAAAACAACAGTATCAAACATTAAAAGCCTGTCGGAACAGGTATGTCTTACATGCCCTGCGGAAAGCTGGTAAGTCCTGCAGGGCACGAACTTCAGGTGGCAGAGCATTCCAGACTGATGGCGCCACTGCTGTGAAGGTTCTGCGTCTGGTTGACGTTAGACGCAAGGTCTTGACACTGGGGCCTTCCAATAGATCTTGGTCCTCAAAACGGAGGGATCTCTGGGGTTGGTAGGGGGTGAGACGATCCCTCAGATACATTGGCCCCAGACCATGCAAGGCCTTAAAGGTGAGTACCATCACTTTGAAAGTGATCCGGTGCTCAATTGGTAACCAATGCAGCTGTAGTAAGATTGGTGTTATGTGGCATCTCATCGGAATTCCCGCAAGAAGCCGAGCAGCTGCGTTTTGTACCAGCTTGAGCTTCCGAATCACCGACATAGGGAGGCCAATGTAGAGGGCGTTACAGTAGTCCAGTCTTGAGATGACCGTGGCCTGGATCACCGTAGCTAGGTCGTCCCTGGACAGGTAGGGGGCCAGTCATCTAGCCTGCCACAGGTGAAAGAAGGCGGTTCTGCTCACGGCAGAGACCTGGGCCTCCATTGTCAGCAGAGGGTCCAAAAGGACTCCCAGACTCTTTACCAATGATGACGGGTGTAACGCCTCGCCATCCAGGGTGGGCAGATGGATGTCCCCACTGCCCGGTCCACCCAGCCATAGGATCTCCGTCTTTGCTGGATTCACCCTCAACCTGCTGGCACGCAGCCATCCAGTAATGGCCTCGAGGCACTGATGGAAACAATCGGGTACAGAGTCCGGTCGGCCTTCCATCTTCAGCACCAGCTGAGTGTCATCGGCATACTGATAACACTCAAGCCCAAAACCTCGAACCAGCTGAGCAAGTGGTCGCATATAGATTTTAAACAACAGAGGGGAGATAATGGCCCCCTGAGGAACCCCACAAGATAGAGGGGACCTCACAGAGACCAGGCCTCCCCTCTCCACTCGCTGTCCACGGTTGTGAAGAAAGGAGGACAGCCAGTTTAAAGCTGTCCCCCTGATTCCAGCAACAGCAAGGTGGTGGGTCAAGAGATTGTGGTCGACTGTTGTTGCTACTAAGAGGTTGCAATGTACTTTATCTAAGTTGTTGTAAGGATCAATGTTGTTTGTGCTATACCTTTAACTTACTGTAAGGTTCAAGGCTGTTTGTGCTACAGCTGTTTCAGTTAATTGAAGAGTTAATTGAGAGTATTATTTTCATGTGTATAAAGATAGCTACTGTGTGTTTAGTTTTTTGCCGTTGTGCCTTAATGCCATTGTGCGTGTTTGCCATTGTGCGTGTGCCGTTCTGTCGGGGACTATGATGCAGATGTCCTGTGAAGACACAGCCTTGAGAAGAAGACAAGGATTCCTGCTTATCTCAGCTGAGTGGTGATATCTCTCAGAAGATATTATATTATGTTATTTTTGTGGAAACAGTAATCTTGCTACTTTATTTTGTATGCTGCCAATACAACAATATTTTCTTTTCTACTTGAAGTCAACGTCTCATGTATTTTTCTTTTATGAGCCAATTCATCACACACTGTTTACTGGGCTAGAGTCTATCCGCATGCTTCTCATGCTAGCGCATGACATAGGTTATGGGCCCAGCATAGCGGCATAAGGACTCCAAAGCCCATAACTCTGAGACTTTGGGAGAGTTTTTTTTTGTGTGTGTGTGTGTTTTGTGCTTAAATAGAAAAGTAAGCAGCTATGGCTCATATGGCAAGCTTACCATTTGAGCGTTTAAATGCTGACAATTACATGGCTTGGAATGTGAAAATGAAGAGTTTTCTCATAAGAGAAGATTTGTGGGCTGTGGTTGAAACCCCACCCACAGAAGCTTCGAGTGAAGAGGTAAAAAAGCAAGACCGAATTGCCAGGGCGAGCATTTTTCTCGCTGTTGAGGATGGGCAATTAATTTACTTAAGGGACACTATATCTGCAGCAGACTGTTGGCAGAAGTTAAAGGAAGTTTATCAAACTGAAACTTCTGGCATAAAAATTATTTTGACCCGGCAGCTTTATAATTTGAAGCTAAAAAGGGGTGACAACATAACTGAGCATTTGCAAAAGCTCAGACACTTGTTGATGGAGTTGGAAAATAGACAAATGGTGTTTACCAAAACACATAAAGCTTTCATTTTGTTATCTTCTTTGGACTCTAGTTGGGACAATTTTGTGTTCAGTATGCAGAGTGTGCCTGAAGCACAATTAACCTTGGATTTGGTTTCTGCAAGGCTTCTTGAGGAAGAAAGAAGAAAGCAGTTTCTTAAAGAAACAAACACCATTTCAGAAAATGCAGCTTGTGAAGGGGTTGGATGCAGAAAGAACCCTGCTGTGTGTAACGTAAGGAAGTGCTACAGTTGTGGAGATGTGAACCATCTTGTCAAGGCCTGTCCCAAGAAGAAGAAGAAGAAGAAGAAAGAAGAAATGAAGAGGAACCCTGGGTGGCATGACAGAAATGCAAGGGGAAGAAATGCTGATGTAATGACTGTGTTATCAAAGGCTAAGTATGATGAGGCCACATGGTTACTTGACTCTGGGTGTGCAGAGCATTGTGTTAATAACTTAAAATTGTTAAAGGACACTAAAAAGCCAGATATTAATCATGTTACTTTAGCAGATGGATCATTAGCTGAGTGCAAGCTTGTAGGCTCAGCATTTGTTCCTAGTTTAGGAAGATATTTAGATAATGTTATGTTGGTTGAAAAACTTGATTTTTGTTTATTAAGTGCATCAAGTTTGTGTCTGCAAGGATATAACATCAAACTTAATAGTTCTGGGTGTACTGTATGGAAAGAAAATAAGTTATGTGCCAAAGGTAAATTAGTTAACAAAGTATATGTGATGAGTAACAAAGATAGTTCACCAAATGTTTCCTGTGTAAATAACAAACCTATACATAATGATTGTATTCATTACTTGCATAGAGTTTTTGGTCACGTGAACTTTAATTATCTACAAAAACTATCAAAAGTGACTGATTTAGAGGTAAAGCCATGTCAAAAGTATTTAGACTGTGCTGTGTGCTCTAAAGCAAAAGTAAAGGCACATCCAATACCTAAGAAAAGTTTAAACACAACTACCAGACCATTTGAATTAGTTCACGCTGATTTAGCAGGACCATTTCCTCTTTCACTTGGAAATGCAAAATTTATATTTGTGTTAGTGGATGATTTTTCACGATTCACTTATTGTATTATTTTGAAATCAAAGTTTCAAGCTTTCAGTAAATTCAAAGAGTGGGTAGCCATGGTTGAGAGAAGATTTCCTTTTAAGGTATCATGTTTAAGGACTGATCGTGGTGGAGAATTTATGGGGACACAATTTCAAGACTGGTTAAGAAAGAGAGGAATTAGACATCATAAAACAAACCCATATTCACCTGCTGAGAATGGTGTGGCAGAAAGAAAAATAGGCGTTTTGAAAACTATGAAAGATTGCATGTTAGTAGATGCAAAAATGTCTAATAGGTATTGGGCAGAAGCAATTTCCACTGCTACATATATCTTAAATAGAAGTTGGAGTTCATGTGTAAATAATACTCCATATTATTTGTTGCATAAGAAAAGGCCAGTTCTAAAACATCTTAGAATATTTGGAAGCTATGCTAACGTGCTGGTACCTAGACAAACTAGAACAAAAGGTCAGAAAAAATGGGAAAGACTACGTTTTCTCGGCTACCAGGAAGATACCAAGGGGTATCGTTTTATTAAAGACAATAGTAAAATTGTGATTTCAAGAAGTGCAAACTTTGAAAAGAATACAGGTTGGGAACATGTTCATCAGAATAGTGAAGTGTTTTTTCATTTAAAGGAACATATGCCATCAAAGATAGATTTAAAATCTGAGTCTGAAAAACACATTGAGGAACAAAGTGAGGATGTTATAAAAGAAGAGCCTGAATTAAGTTTACAGGAAGCTGATGCTGAGGAGCAAATTGTAATACCAAGAAGGTCACAAAGATCTAACAAAGGTGTACCTCCAGATAGGTTCGTGATTCAGGGGGTAATGACTTGTCAGCCTGAAATGGAACCTGAAACCTTTCAGAATTTAAATAATTGTAGTCCAGAAGAACAAAGAATTTGGAAAAAGGCAATGGACGATGAATTTGAATCTTTGCTAAATTTAGAAGTGTTTGATATTGTTGATGTTCCTATAGATAAGCCAGTTATTGGGTGCAGAAGGGTTTTTAGGAAGAAACTATTACCCGATGGAAGTTGTAAATATAAAGCTAGGCTAGTAGCTCAAGGATTTGCGCAAAAGCAATTCGTAAATTATGATAACACCTTTGCCCCTACAGCAAAAGCTGAATCAATGAGAATTATAATTGCTTTAGCTGAGCAAGAAGGATTTAAGTTAAAACATTTTGATTTTGAAACAGCGTATTTAAATGCCACAATTAATGAGGAGATATATATGAGGCAAGCGCCTGGATACGAAATTCAAGCAGGAAAGGTTTGTCGGCTTCGGAAAGCATTGTATGGATTGAAACAATCGGCCCGGAGGTAGAACCAGTGTATACATGAAGTATTGGTGAAATTAGGATTTAAACAAAGTGTGGCCGATGCATGTGTTTATACATTAGGTGAAGGCAAAGATAAGATAATTGTGTTAATTTATGTAGATGATATATGTATAGCCGCACAAACTGACTCTAAAATACAAACTGTATATACGTATTTGTCAAAACATTTTAGGCTAAAAGACTTGGGATGTTTGAAACATTATTTAGGCATTGTTTAGTAGTAAACAATGAAGGGGTGATATTTCTAAATCAAACAAGGAAGATTTTAGACCTTGTAACCAAAGCAGGTTTACAAGATGCTAATGCTGTTAAAACTCCTTTAACAGGAGATTTCTTAAGAATGGAAGACACAAGAGAACTAAAAAACACAAAGTTATATCATTTTTTTGTTGGAAGTCTTTTGCACATTGCAAATTGGTCTCGGCCAGATATTGCATATGCAGTGAGTTTACTTAGTAGGAAAGTATCAAAACCAACTATAAGTGACTGGCTAGCATTAAAAAGATTGATTAGATATTTAAAAGGAACTGCTAATTATTGTTTGTGTTTTTCTAAAGAGGCTGACAAAGAACTGGTAATGTATGCCGACAGTTCTTTTGCTGATGAAAAAGATAGAAAATCTATAAGTGGATACATAGTGCTACATGGAAAATCTCCTATCTGCTGGAGGTCCAGAAAGCAAACAACTGTTGCAGTTTCTACGGCTGAAGCAGAATATGCGGCGTTGTCTCAAGCTGCAAATGAGTTACTTTGGATTAAACAGTTATTTGATGATTTAGGTGTAGAATGTAAATTGCCTATTACTGTGTATGACGATTCTTAAACGTGTATAGCTATGTCAGAAAGCGAAAGTTTAAAAAATACAACAAAATACATAGCTGTGAAGTATCAAAATATAAGAACCTTAATCAAGGAAGGATTTATCAAAATGGTTTATTGTAGGTCTGAAGATAACTTGGCAGATATTTTTACAAAACCTTTAGCGGCAGCTAAGCATGGTGAAGCAACCAGAAAGTTAGGCCTAGTAGAATTAAAACAAAATTTGTAAATAATGTAACTTAGATAAAGTGAAGGGGCACGTTGCTACTAAGAGGTTGCAATGTACTTTATCTAAGTTGTTGTAAGGATCAATGTTGTTTGTGCTATACCTTTAACTTACTGTAAGGTTCAAGGCTGTTTGTGCTACAGCTGTAGGAACCGTCGTTAGAGATCGAATTATTTTGAACAATTTTGCCGGGCGTGAGCTAGCAGACGCTATCAAAGAAGCATAATATACTCGCTTTGCCTCAGTGATAGCATGCTCATAGGATTCCCTGAATGCCTCATAAGCTGATCTCGATGCTCCGTCATGGAGTTCTCGCCACACGCCCTCCAGCTGTCTCTTTTCCCACTTCATCAGTCGAAGTTCCTCGGTGAACTAAGGAGACCTATTTCGGCGGGGTCTGAGAGGGCGTCTAGGGGCGATCTCGTCGAGTGCATTGGATAGTCTGATGTTCCATGTGTCCACCTGCACATCGATCGAGTCGCTGGCAGGCTCCAGATCCCTCAGATTATTCCGGAACCTACTGGGTTCCATAAGTCTCCTTGGGCGAGCCCAAATCGGCTCGGCGCCCTTGCAGCGTGGGTAGGCATGCTCCAACCGGACTCTCAGGGCGCAGTGATCCGACCATGGAACCTCTATTGTGGAGGGTAACTTGAATTCCTGTGCTGAAAATCAAATCTAACGTGTGCCCCGCCCGCTGCGTGGGTCCAGTAGTACAGAGGGAGAGTCCTAGTGTCTCCATGGTAGACACTAGGTCCACAGCCACTAATGAACAAGAGTCTGCATCAGCGTGGATATTGAAATCCCCCAAGACGATAAGTCTGGGGAACCTCAGGGACCACTCTGACACAGTCTCAAGCAGCTGGGATAGGCTGTCCGCTGGTGCGCTGGGCGCACGGTACACCAGCAAATAGGCTATGCTCTCACAGGAATCCCACACCAGGCCAACACTTTCAATGCCAGAGATGCTCAGCACAGGAACTGCCCTAAGAGAAAAACTTTCTCGGGCGAGCATAGCCATCCCACTCCCCCGCCTCCCAGTCCGCATCTGGTGAGTGATTGCATAACCTGGAGATGTTATTTCCTGGAGTAGGATCTCATCCCCCTCTTGGATCCAAGTTTCTGTAATACACATTAGGTCAGCTCCCTGATCATTAAGAAAGTCCCTGATGGTAGCAGTTTTGTTCCTTATGGACCTAGCATTCACTAACACCAGAGTAGGAGGGGAGGAAACTGGTTGTCTGTCCCAGATGTACCTGAGGATAGGCCGCAGGTTAGAGGGGGGCCGAGTCTCCCGCCGACTCAACCTCCCTCCAGTATTCGGCCTGCGCCTACCGTCGTACCTCCCCCTTCCAGAGATCGTAGGAATCCCCATGCATAGACCTACTTCTCTTGGAGGCTCTGCAGCACAGATTAGGTGCCCAGTGTTTGACTGGCCATCTGAAAAGGAGATGGGGCATGGCCAATTAACAAGTGGTCATAAGTGGGGCCCTCAGAGTGGTGAGGAGCAGGTGTAAAGGCCAGAGCACCCGGCCAGCATTGTGGGTGGGGGGATAATCTCGAAGATGTCGGATCCAGATTCCCTTGAGAGTGCTGGAATGGGTTCTTAACTCCCGTAGACTGGGAAAACACTCTCTCTTTTATGCCCACAGTTCTTATATTTGAGTCCCAGGCTCTGGTTTCTTGGGGGTGTACTCTCTCCTCCATATTTACAGATCTGGAGCTACCTGGGGGAGCGTGGGCCAATTTGTGGGAGGGGGCAGTAGCTGTAGATCTTATCCGGTTGCCAAATCCCACTCCCCAGAAGATTCTAGTTTTAAATTTCTTTTGATGACAGCCACGTCTCTGGGACCTACATTTCAGAGGTCTGCCAGTTCCTATCGCTGTACATCTGTCCATGTCTGGGGCTTCCGGCCTTCCAGAGGCCACCATCAGTCTGTTCTGGCCTGCAGTCAATCCAGCACTCTGCAAAGCGCCAGAAACTCCCTCCGTCAGCAAAATAGTTTTCTCTGGCCTTTCATCAGAGATCCGGTGCATATCATGGTGGCGTTTCCATCTCTGATCAAGATAACCCGTGCGCCTGCGCCAGAACTTCTTGGGAGTTGGAGAGGAAGATAGAAGCTCACCAACAGTGGCCCCAAGATCAGTCGCCATCTTCGGAGCTTGCCTCTTTGATAGAGAGACGTCGCTGGGGACTTCCACAAAAGGGGGACACTAAGGGAGAGACAGGCACCCGTCTAAGGATCTCTGTCACATCCAATGCCTCCACTTCAGGCAGAGAGGGCCAATCCTTTTCCTGATTGGTGGTCCCCGGAGCTCCCTGCCCAGACCAAGGGCATGGGTAGGACAGTCCGAGATCAAGAAGGCAAAAACCATCGAACAAGCAGCCATGAGAAGCAGACTCCAGAATCGCCCCCTTTGGCATCGAGGATGCATCCTGGCTCATCTCGGGACTCTCAAATGGCTCTCCATTTATCAGGGAAGCTCTTTGCAGAGTTAAGGGAGACTCCTTGGGATAGTCCCGGTTTTGATCCCAAGCTAGGTCTCTGGCATTTCCAGGGTCAGGGTCCAAAGACTTGCAGGTGGTCCTCCCTTGTGTGTAATCTAGGGGCTGAGATAATGGATGATTCAGTTGGCAAAGCAGCCTCCCAAACTGATTAAGCTGATCAGCTAGGTGGTTGTATTCTGCAAACAGCAGGCTCACCAGTCTTGGGTCCAGTCTTGCACCCTCTTGGCTGGGTCCCTGATCGTCCAAACAATTTAAGCAGTCTGGCCCCTTCGGATTCGGAAATTATGTTCATTGCTACTTCATAAATGTGATGAATCATAATGTAAATGATATGCAGGATGTATTTTCATTCACTGGACCAAATACCCAATATGCCCACATTTGAATACTGGTGGAGTTGGGGGGGGGGGGGGGATGATTTTGTCAATTGGGATTTGTAGTTGCTGGGATTTATAGTTTATTATTATTTTGTATCAAAAGCATTGCATAAATTAGTAAAAAAACTGATAAAAATAGAAGGTGTGCAGGCAGCTAAATATCTTTTGACCAAAAACAGGCAACAGCAAAGGCATTCTCTGCAGCCTCCAACAATTTCTTCTCTGTACATGAGGCAGGGCACAATGGACAAGCATACAGATGAAGAGTTGTCTGATCTACTCCACAGTTATACAAGGTATGGGATTCTTTTAGGTTGTGCCATTTTGCCAGGTTTTTTTTTTTATCTGCCCACTCCACTTCTGAGTCCATTCTTGGTTTGCCCCTGGAGGAAGACCCTCATGGGGGGGGGGCATCCAGTTGGGATTTCCTGATTTAGCTGCCCAGAGGGATACCCTTGCTGTTGCTGGAGGGACGCCAAGAGGAGTGGAGGTTCTCATAAAGTTTTTCCATGATTTGAGTCAACTGGGAGGATGCTGACAGCCGTGCAGAGGGTGGCTTTCACTGTTCAACCTTATTTCTCTCACATTCAGCAGCAATTTCCCATTGCACCTTAGGGGAGCAATGCCAGGTAGCTTGTAGAGTTTATCAACGTGTAGATTTAAGACACTCTGTGATTATTTTGCATGTTTCATTCAATGCTATGTTCACATGGTGTGTTGATCTTTAGAGCATCGGATCCATCACTCACCTCCAGCACCATCAGCCACTAGCCTTCCTTTCGGCTTTGAGCTAGCTGCTTCATCACATCAGGGGCTACTTGAACTTATCTTAGGCTCCTCCACACCAGCATTTTGACCATCTTGCGACCTGGGAGTCCCATCTTCCATTGGCATACCGATATATTTCTGGTTATACTGGTCCATTTAGCAAGAATACTGGGGTGGTTTGCCATTGCATTCCCCAAGGATCATGCCTGGTCTGACCTCTCTGCCATGACCATCCCATTTTGGGTGGCCATTCACCCAAGAACATGGAGCCTCCTTGAAGACTGAATAAATACAGTTGGGCGTCCCCCAGGCAACATTTCTCATAAATGGCTAAACTTTCCAATCCAAAAGCATTGCTTTTAAACATTTAAAATTGGGATTTATAGTTCACCTACAATCTAAGAACATTCTGAACCCCACCAATGACAGAATTGGGCCAAATTCCCACACAGAACTCCCATGACCAACAGAAAATACTGGAAGGGTTTGGTGGGCATTGACCTTGACTTTGGGAGTTCACCTATATCCAAAGAGCACTGTGGACTCAAACAATGATGGATCTGGACCAAACTTGGCACAAGCACTCAATATGCCCAAATTTGAACACAGATGGAGTTTGGGGAAAATAGACCTTGACATTAGGGAGTTGTAGTCACTGGGATTCACAGTTCACCTACAATCAAAGAGCATTCTGAACCCCACGAATGACACAATTGGGCCAGACTTCCCACATGGAACCCCCATGCCTTGAAGACACGAGCCTCCCTCCAAACTCACATATTCTCCCTTGCCTGCACATGTGCACCACAATGCCATGCACCGAACACACTTGCTCTCCCCTCCCCACTTGGAGTCTCAGAAACAGTCCTCCCCTTGGCTGAGAGTGGAGGAGGGCTTTTGGTGGGAGGATTCATTGTCTGTTTTCAAAAAAGAAGAGAAATACAGGCAGAGAGATCTTCAGTTCCTAAGACCATGAGAAATATATGTTTACTGATGGTCTTTGGTGCCCCCACCCCCACCCCGCCGGGTCCCGACCCCCAGGTTAAGAAACGTTGCTCTAAGGGAACCTACATGGTGCCCGTACTCAAGACGGGTATTACCAACTACTACATCATTTTCTTTGTCAATGTAATCCCAACCCATTGCCCCTTTACATGTTTTGGACTATAGCTTTCGTCATCTCTTAACTATTGTCCTGACTTCAGCTCATGGGAGTCATTCTCCAAAAGATTGGGGGAGCACCATCCTGAAGAAAGCTGATTTTAGCTAAATTAATTAGAGAATCGTGCAAGAAGGAATTCTTAACACCTGTAATTAAGTGAAGCCAGGTAACTAATAATAATGACTAGAAATTTCCAGTTGTGTTTTCTATCTGCCTTTTTTTAAGAAGAAGTTTGAGGCAAGGGACGAAACCTGCAGTCAGTCTCTAGAGGAGTGCTTGCTTCCCAACCCTAATTTATTACTGAGACATCAAGTTTCGCGTTTTATTTGATGCTTAGAACATAGGTCTTTCACATATAAGGCAAACAAATAAATACACAAAAAACAGCTTTTATTTTATTTATTGTGTCAGAAGTAATTGATAATACAGTTATAATGTATTCAATAATAATAATAACAATCATCATCATCATCACTTTTATTTATACCCTGCCACCATCTCCCCAAAGAGAACAACAAAATAACATCACAATAAAATAAATAAATAAATAAAGTAAAATAAACAGTACAAAATAACATAATGTATATATATATCTATATCTTATCTATATCTATATCTATACATATAATAAAGGTGAAAGTTTGTATGCGGAGGGCAAAAGTGTGGCAGTGCGACGGGAGGAGTATGTGCCAGCGTTTTGATTGGCCAGCCTGAAAGTTCCAACATTCGGATTGGCTGCCGCAGTGGTGCTATTTGCATATGGTCTCTGATTGGCCAGCTTCAATAGGAGCCCCTGGTGGAGAAAAGAGTTCATGGCAGAAACGGGGACATGAGAAGGAAATTTGCATATGGTCTCTGATTGGCCAGCCTCAATTCCAAGATTCCGAGATGACAAAGAGAGGAAAGGAAGAGGGGGCTGAGTCAGACAATTACCAATACAGACTACACTTGGCACACAGAGCCTGCAAGACCAACTCGACATCCTACTGTAACCATGGATGATGGGACTTGCAGTACCATCACTCACATTCTGAGACCGCTGTTAACCTCATCCAATGACTGATCAGGACCAAACTTGGAACATAGACCTCTCATGACCCATTTTACGTCTGGTGTGGTTTGGCCGGGGATGGACCATGGATTATGGGACTTGCAGTACCTTTGCTCAATTCTTGAGACCACTGCAACCCTCATCCAATTACCGATAAAGACCAAACTTGGCATACTGAGTCTCCATGACACACTCTACATCCTGGTGCAGTTTGGAGGAGGATGCACCATGGACGATGGAACTTGCAATACCTGCACTCCCTTCCTAAGACCATTACAACTGCCAACAATGATGGATCAGGACCACAATTTACAGAGAGAGCCCACATGACCCACTCTACATCCTGGTGCGGATTGGAAGAATTTGACAATGGATGATGGGACTTGCAGTCACTTCACTCACTTCCTGAGACCACTGAGACCCTCGCCAATGACTGATCAAGACCAAACTTGGCACACAGAGTCCCCATGACCCACTCTACATCCTGGTGCACATTCGAGGAGGACAGACCATGGATGATGGGACTTCAAGTACCTCCACTCCCTTCCCAAGACTGCTGCAACCCTTACTAATGTCTGATCAAGACCAAACTTGGCACACAGAGCCACCTTGACCCACTCTACATCCCGATGCTGTTTGGAGGAGGATGGCCCATGGATGATGGGACTTCAAGTTCCTTCACTCACTTCCTGAAAACAATGCAGCCATTATCCAATGACCAATTAAGACCAAACTTGGCATACAGAACCGCCATTACCCACTTTCTCTAATAACCCGGGCAGCGCCGGGTCCCCAAGCTAGTATATAATAAAAGTCAAAACTTGTATGCGGCGGATGTGTGGCGGTGTATGTGCCGGCTTTCTGATTGGCCAGCCTGAAAGTTCCACGATTCTGATTGGCTGCTGCTGTGGTGCTATTTGCATATGGTCCCTGATTGGCCTGCTTCAACAGGAGCCCCTGGTGGAGAAAAGGGTTCATGACAGGAATGGGGACATGACAGAAGGAAATTTGCATTTGGTCTCTGATTGGTCAGCCTCAATTCCAAGATTCTGAATGGTTGCCGCTGTGGTGCTATTTGCATATGCTCCCTGATTGGCCTGCTTCAACAGGAGCCCCTGGTGGAGAAAAGGGTTCATGACAGAAACAGGGACATGACAGAAGGAAATTTGCATTTGGTCTCTGATTGGCCAACCTCAATTCCAAGGTTCTGAGATGACAAAGAGGAAAGGAAAAGGCCAGGGGAGGCTGGGTCAGAAAATTACCAATACAGAGCCCACAAGACCCACTCGACATCCTACTGCAGTTTGGAGGAGGATGAACCATGGATGATGGGACTTACAGTCCCATCACTCACATTCTGAGACTGCTGTTAACCTCATCCAATGACTGATCAGGACCAAACTTGGTACATAGACCTCTCATGACCTACTTTACGTCCTGGTGTGTTTTGGCCAGGGATGGACCATGGATTATGGGACTTGCAGTACCTTTGCTCAATTCCTGCAACCCTCATCCAATTACCGATAAAGACCAAACTTGGCACACTGAGTCTCCATGATGCACTCTACATCCTGGTGCGGTTTGGGGGAGGATGCACCATGGACGATGGGACTTGCAATACCTGCACTCCCTTCCTGAGACCATTACAACTGCCAACAGTGATGGATCAGGATCACAATTCGCACAGAGAGCCCACATGACCCACTCTACATCCTGGTGTGGTTTGGAAAAATTTGGAAATGGATGATGGGACTTGCAGTCACTTCACTCACTTCCTGAGACCACCAAGACCCTCACCAATGACCGATCAAGACCAAATTTGGCACACAGAGTTCCCATGCCGCACTCTACATCCTGGTGCACTTTCAAGGAGGACAGACCATGGATGATGGGACTTCAAGTACCTCCACTCCCTTCCCAAGACTGCTGCAACCCACATTTAATGTCCGATCAAGACCAAACTTGACACACAGAGCCCCCATGACCCACTCTACATCTTGATGCTGTTTGGAGGAAGGTTGACCATGGATTATGGGACTTGCAGTACCTTTACTCATTTACTGAAACCACTGCGACCCTAATCCAATGACTGATAAAGACCAAACTTAGCACACAGAACCCCCATGGATGATGGGACTTCAAGTACCTTCACTCACTTCCTGAAAACAATGCCACCGTCATCCAATGACCAATAAAGACCAAATTTGGCACACAGAACCGCCATTACCCACTTTCTCTCATAACTCGGGCAGCGCCGGGTCCCCAAGCTAGTATATAATAAAAGTCAAAACTTGTATGCGGAGGGCAAAAGTGTGGCGGTGTATGTGCTCGCTTTCTGTTGGCTGCCACTGTGGTCTCTGATTGGCCAGCCTGAAAGTTCAAAGATTCCGATTGGCTGGGCAGCATTGCTATTTGCATATGGTCACTGATTGGCCAGCTTCAAGAGGAGCCCCTGGTGGAGAAAAGAGTTCATGACAGAAACGGAGTCATGAGAAGGAAATTTGCATATGGTCTCTGATTGGACAGCCTCAAATCCAACATTCCGAGATGACAAAGAGAGGAAAGGAAAGGCCGGGGGCTGGTTCAGAACACTCCCAATACAGACCGAAATAGGCACACAGAGCCCCCATGACCCACTCTACATCCTACTGCAGTTTGGAGGAGTATGAACCATGGATGATGGGACTTGCAGTACCACCACTCACATTCTGAGACCGCTGTTAACCTTATCCAATGACTGATCAGGACCAAACTTCGCACATAGACCTCTCATGACCCACTTTATGTCATGGTGTGGTTTGGCCGGGGATGGACCGTGGATTATGGGACTTGCAGTACCACTGCTCAGTTCTTCAGTCATTGCAACCCTCATCCAATTACCAATAAATACCAAACTTGGCACACTGTGTCTCCATGACGCACTCTACATCCAGGTGCAGTTTGAAAGAGGATGCACCATGGACGATGGGACTTGCAATACCTGCACTCCCTTCCTAAGACCATTACAACTGCCAACGATGATGGATCAGGACCACAATTTACACAGAGACCCAGCATGACCCACTCTACATCCTGGTGCGGTTTGGAAGAATTTGACAATGGATGATGGGACTTGCAGTCACTTCACTCACTTCCTGAGACCACTGAGACCCTCGCCAATGACTCATCAAGACTAAACTTGGCACATGGAGCTTCAATGACCCACTCTACATCCTGGAGCTGTTTGGAGGACGACAGACCATGGATGGGACTTCAAGTACCTCCACTACCCAAGACTGCTGCAAAACTCATCTAATGACCAATCAAGACCAACGTTGGCACACAGAGCCCCCATGACCCACACTACATCCTGCTGCAGTATTGGAGAAGGGTGGACCATGGATGATGGAACTTCCAGTACCTTCACTCACATTGTGAGACCTCTGCAAACCTCATCCAATGACGGATCAAGACCAAACTTGGCACATAGACCTCTCATGACCCACTTTACGTCCTGGTGTTGTTTGGAAAACTTTGGAGATGGATGATGGGACTTGCAGTACCTTTGCTCACTTCCTGAGACCACTGAGACCCTCGCCAATGACTAATCAAGACTAAACTTGCCACATGGAGCTCCAATGACCCACTCTACATCCTGGTGCAGTTTGGAGGAGGACAGACCATGGATGATGGGACTTCAAGTACCTCCACTCCCTTCCAAAGATTGCTGCAACCCTCTTCTAATGACCAATCAAGACCACACTTGGCACACAGAGACCCCATGATCCACTCTACATCCTGCTGCAGTTTGAAAGAGGATGGACTTTGGATGATGGGACTTGCACTACCTTCACTCACTTACTGACACCACTGCCACCCTCATCTAATGACTGATAAAGACCAAACTTGGCACACAGAGCCCCCATGACCCACTCTATATCCTGCTGCTGTTTGTAGGAGGATGGGCCATGGATGATGGGACTTCAAGTACCTTCACTCACTTCCTGAAAATAATGCTGCCATTATCCAAAGACCAATAAAGACCAAACTTGGCATACAGAACCACCATTACCCACTTTCTCTAATAACCCGGGCAACGCCGGGTCCCCAAGCTAGTATATAATAAAGAAGAGTGTTTGTTTGTATGGGACAGAGGAAGTGTGGAGGGCGGAAGTGTATGTGGCAGCTTTCTGATTGGCTGCCGCTGTGGTGCTATTTGCATATGGTCTCTGATTGGCCAGCTTCAATAGGAGCCCCTGGTGGAGAAGAGGGTTCATGGCAGAAACGGGGCATGACAGAAGGAAATTTGCATATGGTCTCTGATTGGCCAGCCTCAAATGCAAGATTCCGAGATGAGAGAGGAAAGGAAAGGCCAGGGGCTGGGTCAGAACACTACCAATAGAGACCAAAATAGGCACACAGAGCCCCCATCACCCACTCTATATCCTACTGCAGTTTGGAGGAGTATGAACCATGGATGATGGGACTTGCAGTACCACCACTCACATTCTGAGACCGCTGTTAACCTTATCCAATGACTGATCAGGACCAAACTTCGCACATAGACCTCTCATGACCCATTTTACGTCCTGGTGTGGTTTGGCTGGGGATGGACCGTGGATTATGGGACTTGCAGTACCATTGCTCAGTTCTTCAGACCACTGCAACCATCATCCAATTACCAATAAATACCAAACTTGGCACACTGAGTCTCCATGACGCACTCTACATCCAGGTGCAGTTTGAAGGAGGATGTACCATGGACGATGGGACTTGCAATACCTGCACTCCCTTCCTAAGACCATTATAACTACCAACGATGATGGATCAGGACCACAATTTACACAGAGACCCAGCATGACCCACTCTACATCCTGGTGCGGTTTGAAGAATTTGACAATGGATGATGGGAATTGCAGTCACTTCACTCACTTCCTGAGACCACTGAGACCCTCGCCGATGAATAATCAAGACTAAACTTGGAGCTCCAATGACCCACTCTACATCCTGGAGCTGTTTGGAGGAGGACAGATCATGGATGATGGGACTTCAAGTACCTCCACTCCCCAAGACTTCTGCAAAACTCATCTAATGACCAATCAAGACCAAAGTTGGCACACAGAGCCCCCATGACCCACTCTACAGCCTGCTGCAGTTTTGGAGGAGGGTTGACCATGGATGATGGAACTTCCAGTACCTTCACTCACATTCTGAGACCTCTGCAAACCTCATCCAATGATGGATCAAGACCAAACTTGGCACATAGACCTCTCATGACCCACTTTACGTCCTGGTGTTGTTTGGAAAATGTTGGACATGGATGATGGGACTTGAAGTACCTTTGCTCACTTCCTGAGACCACTGAGACCCTCGCCAATGACTAATCAAGACTAAACTTGGCACACGGAGCTCCAATGACCCACTCTACATCCTGGTGCAGTTTGGAGGAGGACAGACCATGGATGATGGGACTTCAAGTACCTCCACTCCCTTCCGAAGATTGCTAAAACCCTCATCTAATGACCAATCAAGACCAAACTTGGCACACACAGCCCCCATGACCCACCCTATATCCCGGTGCTGTTTGAAGGATGGACGATGGATGATGGGACTTGCAGTACGTTCACTCACTTCCTGAAACCATAGTGACACTCATTCAAAAACCAATAAAGACCAAACTTGGAACATAGAGCCCCCATGGCCAACTCAACATTCTGGAGAGGTTTGGGGAGTACAGACTATGGATGATGGGACTTCAAGTACCTCCACTCACTTCCCAAGACCTCTGCAACACTCATCTAATGACCGATCAAGTCCAAACTTCGCACACAAAACCCCCATGACCAACTCTCCATCCTGGAGCAGTTTGGAGGGGGATGGACCACCGATAATGGGACTCACAGTAACTTCACTAACTTCCTGAGACCACTGCGAGTCATATAAATAAGTGATAAAGACCAACCTTGATACACAATTCCTTTCTCAAATAACCCGGGCAGCGCCGGGTCCCCAAGTTAGTATATAATAAAGAAGAGTGTTTGTATCGGACAGAGGAAGGGCGGAGGAAGGGCGGAAGTGTATGTGGCAGCGTTCTGATTGGCTGCCGTTGTGGTGCTATTTGCATATGGTCTCTGATTGGCCAGCTTCAATAGGAGCCCCTGGTGGAGAAGAGGGTTCATGGCAGAAACGGGGCATGACAGAAGGAAATTTGCATATGGTCTCTGATTAGCCAGCCTCAAATCCAACATTCCGAGATGACAAAGAGAGGAAAGGAAAGGCCGGGGGCTGGGTCAGAACACTCCCAATAAAGACCGAAATAGGCACACAGAGCCCCCATCACCCACTCGACATCCTACTGCAGTTTGGAGGAGTATGAACCATGGATGATGGGACTTGCAGTACCACCACTCACATTCTGAGACCGCTGTTAACCTCATCCAATGACTGATCAGGACCAAACTTCGCACAGAGACCTCTCATGACCCACTTTACGTCCTGGTGCGTCCTTTACGGCCCGGGATGGACCGTGGATTATGGGACTTGCAGTACCATTGCTCAATTCTTCAGACCACTGCAACCCTCATCCAATCTATATCTATGTATATAATAAAAGTCAAAACTTGTATGCGGAGGACAAAAGTGTGTCGGGAGGAGTATGTGCCAGCGTTTTTATTGGCTGCTGCAGTGGTGCTATTTGCATATGGTCTCTGATTGGCCAGCTTCAATAGGAACCCCTGGTGGAGAAAAGAGTTCATGGCAGAAACGGGGACATGAGAAGGAAATTTGCATATGGTCTCTGATTGGCCAGCCTCAATTCCAAGATTCCGAGATGACAAACAGAGGAAAGGAAAAGGCCAGAGGGGGCTGAGTCAGACAATTACCCAGACAGACCAGACTTGGCACACAGAACCCCCATGACCCACTCGACATCCTACTGCAGTTTGGAGGAGGATGAACCATGGATGATGGGACTTGCAGTACCATCACTCACATTCTGAGAGCGCTGTTAATCTCATCCAATGACTGATCAGGACCAAACTTGGCACATAGACCTCTCATGACCCAGTTTACGTCCCAGTGTGGTTTGGCAGGGGATGGACCATGGATTATGGGACTTGCAGTACCTTTGCTCAATTCTTGAAACCACTGCAACCCTCATGCAATTACTGATAAAGATCAAACTTGGCACACTGAGTCTCCATGGCGCACTTTACATCCTGGGGCAGTTTGGGGGAGGATGCACCATGGACGATGGGACTTGCAATACCTGCACTCCTTTCCTAAGACCATTACAACTGCCAACAATGATGAATCAGGACCACAATTTACACAGAGAGCCCGCATGACCCACTCTACATCCTGGTGCGGTTTGGAAGAATTTGACAATGGATGATGGGACTTGCAGTCACTTCACTCACTTCCTGAGACCACTGAGCCCCTCGCCAATGACTAATCAAGACCAAACTTGGCACACAGTCCCCATGACCCACTCTACATCCTGGTGTACTTTCGAGGAGGACAGACCATGGATGATGGGACTTCTAGTACCTCTACTCCCTTCCCAAGAATGCTGCAACCCTCATCTAATGTCCGATCAAGACCAAACTTGGCACACAGAGCCCCTATGACCCACTCTACATCCCGATGCTGTTTGGAGGAGGACGGATGATGGGACTTCCAGTACCTTCACTCACTTCCTGAAACCACAGCAACACTTATCCAAATACCAAGAAAGACCTAACTTGGCACAGAGAGCCCCCTTAGCTAACTCAACATTCTGGTGATGTTTGTGGGAGACTATGGATGATGAGGGAGAACAGACTATGGAGGATGGGACTTGCAGTACCTAAACTCACTTTCTGAGACCACTGTGACCCTCATCCAATGAATGATCAAGAACAAAACTTGGTGCACAGAACCCCCACGACCCACTCTCTATTCTGGTGCAATTTGGAGGAGGATGGACCACAGATGATTGGATTCGAAGTACTTTCACTAACTTCCTGAGACCACTGCGAGCCATATAAATAACTGATAAAGATCAACCTTGATACACAATTCCTTTCTCAAATAACCCGGGCAGCGCCGGGTCCCCAAGCTAGTATATAATAAAGAAGAGTGTTTGTATCGGACAGAGGAAGGGCGGAGGAAGGGCGGAAATGTATGTGGCAGCGTTCTGATTGGCTGCCGCTGTGGTGCTATTTGCATATGGTCTCTGATTGGCCAGCTTCAATAGGAGCCCCTGGTGGAGAAGAGGGTTCATGGCAGAAACGGGGCATGACAGAAGGAAATTTGCATATGGTCTCTGATTGGCCAGCCTCAAATCCAACATTCCGAGAGGACAAAGAGAGGAAAGGAAAGGCCGGGGGCTGGGTCAGAACACTCCCAATACAGACCGAAATAGGCACACAGAGCCCCCATCACCCACTCGACATCCTACTGCAGTTTGGAGGAGTATGAACCATGGATGATGGGACTTGCAGTACCACCACTCACATTCTGAGACCGCTGTTAACCTTATCCAATGACTGATCAGGACCAAACTTCGCACAGAGACCTCTCATGACCCACTTTACGTCCTGGTGTGGTTTGGCCGGGGATGGACCGTGGATTATGGGACTTGCAGTACCATTGCTCAATTCTTCAGACCACTGCAACCCTCATCCAATTACCAATAAATACCAAACTTGGCACACTGAGTCTCCATGACACATTCTACATCCAGGTGCAGTTTGAAGGAGGATGCACCATGTACGATGGGACTTGCAAAACCTGCACTCCCTTCCTAAGACCATTATAACTGCCAACAACGATGGATCAGGACCACAATTTACACAGAAAGCCCGCATAACTCACTCTACATCCTGGTGCGGTTTGGAAGAATTTGACAATGGATGATGGGACTTGCAGTCACTTCACTCACTTCCTGAGACCACTGAGACCCTCGCCAATGACTCATCAAGACTAAACTTGGCACATGGAGCTTCAATGACCCACTCTACATCCTGGAGCAGTTTGGAGGACGACAGACCATGGATGATGGGACTTCAAGTACCTCCACTACCCAAGACTGCTGCAAAACTCATCTAATGACCAATCAAGACCAAAGTTGGCACACAGAGCCCCCATGACCCACTCTACATCCTGCTGCAGTTTTGGAGAAGGGTGGACCATGGATGATGGAACTTCCAGTACCTTCACTCACATTCTGAGACCTCTGCAAACCTCATCCAATGACGGATATAGACCAAACTTGGCACATAGACCTCTCATGACCCACATTACATCCTGGTGTTGTTTGGAAAACTTTGGAGATGGATGATGGGACTTGCAGTACCTTTGCTCACTTCCTGAGACCACGGAGACCCTCACCAATGACTAATCAAGACTAAACTTGCCACATGGAGCTCCAATGACCCACTCTACATCCTGCTGCAGTTTGGAGGAGGACAGACCATGGATGATGGGACTTCAAGTACCTCCACTCCCTTTCAAAGATTGCTGCAACCCTCTTCTAATGACCAATCAAGAGCACACTTGGCACACAGAGCCCCCATGATCCACTCTACATCCTGCTGCAGTTTGAAAGGGGATGGACTTTGGATGATGGGACTTGCAGTAACTTCACTCACTTACTGACACCACTGCCACCCTCATCTAATGACTGATAAAGACCAAACTTGGCACACAGAGCCCCCATGACCCACTCTATATCCTGCTGCTGTTTGTAGGAGGATGGCCCATGGATAATGGGACTTCAAGTACCTTCACTCACTTCCTGAAAATAATGCTGCCATTATCCAAAGACCAATATAGACCAAACTTGGCATACAGAACCGCCATTACCCACTTTCTCTAATAACCCGGGCAACGCCGGGTCCCCAAGCTGGTATATAATAAAGGTGAAAGTTTGTATGCGGAGGACAAAAGTGTGGTGGTGTATGCGCTAGCTTTCTGATTGGCTGCCACTGTGGTCTCTGATTGGCCAGCCTCAAAGTTCCAAGATTCTGATTGGCTGGGCAGCTGTGCTATTTGCATATGGTCTCTGATTGGCCAGCTTTAAGAGGAGCCCTTGGTGGAGAAAAGAGTTCATGACAGAAACGGGGACATGAGAAGCAAATTTGCATATGGTCTCTGATTGGCCAGCCTCAATTCCAAGATTCCGAGATGACAAAGAGAGGAAAGGAAAAGGCTAGGGGCTGAGTCAGACAATTACCAATACAGACCAGACTTGCCACACAGAGCCTGCAAGACTGACTCGACATCCTACTGCAACCATGGATGATGGGACTTGCAGTACCATCACTCACATTCTGAGACGGCTGTTAACCTCATCCAATGACTGATCAGGATCAAACTTGGCACATAGACCTCTCATGACCCACCTTATGTCCTGGTGTGGTTTGGCCGGGGATGGACCATGGATTATGGGACTTGCAGTACCTTTGCTCAATTCCTGAGACCACTGCAACCCTCATCCAATTACCAATAAAGACCAAACTTGGCACACTGAGTCTCCATGATGCACTCTACATCCTGGTGCAGTTTGGAGGAGGATGCACCATGGACGATGGGACTTGCAATACCTGCACTCCCTTCCTAAGACAATTACAACTGCTAACAATGATGGATCAGGACCACAATTTACACAGAGAGTCCACATGACCCACCCTACATCCTGGTGCAGTTAGGAAAAATTTGTCAATGGATGATGGGACTTGCAGTCACTTCACTCACTTCCTGAGACCACTGACTGATCAAGACCAAATTTGGCACACAGAGTCCCCATGACCCACTCTACATCCTGGTGCACTTTCGAGGAGGACAGATCATGGATGATGGGACTTCAAGTACCTCCACTCCCCAAGACTGCAGCAACCCTCACCTAATGTCCGATCAAGTCCAAACTTGGCACACAGAGCCCCCATGACCCACTCTACATCCTGCTGCAGTTTTGGAGGAGGATGGACAATGGATGATGTGACTTCCAGTACCTTCACTCACATTCTGAGACCTCTGCAAACCTCATGCAATGACTGATCAAGACCAAACTTGGCACATAGACCTCTCATGACCCACTTTACGTCCTGGTGTCATTTGGAAAAAAAATGGAGATGGATCATGGGACTTGCAGTAACCTCACTCACTTTCTGAGACCACTGAGACCCTCGCCAATGACTAAAAAAGACCAAACTTGGCACACGGAGCCCCAATGGCCCACTCTACACCCTGGTGCAGGTTGGAGGACAGACCATGGATGATGGGACTTCAAGTACCTCCACTCCCTTCCCAAGATTGCTGCAACCCTCATCTAATGACTGATCAAGACCAAACTTGGCACACACAGCCCCCATGACCCACCCTACATCCCGGTGCTGTTTGAAGGATGGACGATGGATGATGGGACTTGCAGTACGTTCACTCACTTCCTGAAACCATAGCGACACTCATTCAAAAACCAATAAAGACCAAACTTGGAACATAGAGCCCCCATGGCCAAATCAACATTCTGGTGAGGTTTGGGGAGTACAGACTATGGATGATGGGACTTCAAGTACCTCCACTCAGTTCCCAAGACCTCTGCAACACTCATCTAATGACCGATCAAGACCAAACCTAGCACACAGAGCCCCCATGGCCCACTCTGCATCTTGCTGCAGTTTGAAGGAGGATGGACCACAGATAATGGGACTTGCAGTAACTTCACTAACTTTCTGAGACAACTGCGAGTCATATAAATAACTGATAAAGATCAACCTTGATACACAATTCCTTTCTCAAATTACCCGGGCAGCGCTGGGTCCCCAAGCTAGTATATAATAAAAAGCAACGTTTGTTTGTATGTGGCGGAAGTGTATGTGCCAGCTTTCTGATTGGCTGCCATTGTGGTGCTATTTGCATATGGTCTCTGATTGGCCAGCCTCAACAGGACCCCCCTGGTGGAGAAGAGGGTTAATCAGAAAACCAGGGGAATGACATAAGGAAAATTGCATATGGTCTCTGATTGGCCAGCCTGAAAGTTCCAAGATTCTGAATTGACAAGAGAGGAGGGAAAAGGGCGTCCGGCTGTGTTAGAAAATTACCAATACAGACCAAACTTGGTGCACAGAGCCCCCTTGACCCGCTCTACATCCTACTGCAGTTTGGAGGAGGATGACCCATGGGTGATGGGACTTGCAGTCCCATCACCCACATTCTAAGACCGCTGTTAACCTCATCCAATGACTGATCAGGACCAAACTTGGCACATAGACCTCTCATGACCCACTTTACGTCCTGGTGTGGTTTGGCCGGGGCTGGACCATGGATTATGGGACTAGCAGTACCTTTGCTCAATTCCCCAAGGGGCAGCTGGGCTTTCCACAGAAGTTGAGGAAGCAGGAACCCATTTTGTTTCCTTCTGCTTCAGGGTAAGCTTTGTTTAACCTCTTTGTTTGGGAGGAGGGGCTTCCTCAGTTTAAAAATTAACCTCTTTGTTTGAGAGGAGGGGCTTCCTGAGTTTAAAAATTAACCTCTTTGATTGAGAGGAGGGGCTTCCTGAGTTTAAAAATTAACCTCTTTGTTTGAGAGGAGGGGCTTCCTGAGTTTAAAAATTAACCTCTTTGTTTGAGAGGAGGGGCTTCCTGAGTTTAAAAATTAACCTCTTTGTTTGAGGAGGCGGGGCTTCCTGGTTATCCTATATAAACCAGTGTCGCGGAGCGAACTTGTACACTCAGTAACCTATACTTCACCCCTGCATACAGACAACATCAAACACACACCAAGAGGAGGTCATTAGCAACCTCCAGATGGAACAAACACGAAAACTTCCCGTCTCATGCACAAGCTGTGGCATGTTCAGCTTTTTCACACTACAATTACTCAATTACATCTGCCCCAAGTGTACACAGATCACTCGCATGGAACACAGGATACGACAACTCGAGGACCGTATTAACACCCTTAAGGACATTCAGGAACTTGAGCTGTTCTTAGATACCACACACCACACTGGCCTAGACACGCGGCCCATATTACACCAACATTACGGGGAGGCTCAACAGAACAGCACCTCAGATGTGGACAACCCTCAGGCTTGGAGAAATGTCACCCTTAGAAGGACACATAGGACGCGGAAGCCTCCTCAGAATACTTCCGCTCAGCTGCAGTTACACAATAGATTCCAAATTCTCACACAACTAGCACCTGAACAAGAAACACAACATATTGGGGAAGACCAGAATGGCTTAGATACTGATCAGTGGCTCATCCTTGATCAGTGTGCGGGGGATAGCCCTGACTGGGACAACACTTCACAACATTCACACTTGCACAATCCTGCAGGTGTACCATCCCCAACCATAGACCAGGTGCAACAGGAACACATACAGGAGAACCATAGGCTCTTGGACGAATCTCAATGGATTGTCCTTGACGAATGCACCGGGGATGTCGAGGAGGAGGACAACACTTTTCACCTACACAATTCACACCAACAGGATCACGTTTCTGGAGACCAACACACTACATTGCACAAAAGGGGCCCTGTCATTCCTGAAAGTAAACAGGTCTTGGTAGTAGGCGACTCCCTCCTTAGAGGAACGGAAGCTGTCATTTCCAGACCGGATGGGATGGCTCGAGAAATATGCTGCCTACCGGGGGCAAAAATACACCATATCACTCAGAGGCTCACCAGGCTCCTCAAGCCCTATCACCGTCCTCCCCTCATGTTGATTCATGTAGGAACCAATGATACTGCAAGGCATACGTTTCAAAAGATCACAAATGATTTTCGAGCTCTAGGAGCAAAGCTAAAAGAATGTAATGTACAGGTGGTCTTTTCATCCCTCCTCCCTGTTGTAAGACACGGACCCACAAGAGCCAGAAAAATAGTACAGGTCAATGACTGGCTTAGAAAATGGTGTCAGGAGGAACGCTTTGGCTTCCTCGACCATGGCCTGCTTTTCCAGGAGGATGACCTACTGGCAAGGGATGGGGTGCATCTCACACAAGTAGGAAAACACCTTTTTGCTCACAGACTCGCAAACCTCATTAGACGCACTTTAAACTAGGCCCACCGGGGGAGGGGGACAACAGCCTTGCGAACACTACTTTACCCATAATGTCTGGGAATCGCCAGAAGGCTAAACGGAGGGCTGCACAAACACAACAAGGACCAAGTACCAAAAACACAATAACCCCAATTAAACAGCTCAAGGGAAGATCCCAGGGGCTCACATGTCTTTACACTAATGCACAGAGCATGGGAAATAAACAAGACGAACTCCAACTTTTAGCACAACACCACAAATATGATATCATAGGGATCACTGAAACCTGGTGGGATGACTCCTATCGCTGGAATGTAGATATCGAGGGGTATAACCTCTTTCACAGAAACCGAACAAAGGGGAGAGGAGGCGGAGTAGCCTTATATGTCAAAAACTCTTATGCTACAGAAGAGATTCAAGACAGCAATCTGGGAAACCAGCTTGAAATCATCTGGATAAGAATCAAGGGAACTGGGACTCAAAAAGATGTCATTGTAGGCATCTACTACAGACCCCCAAGCCAGGAGGAAGAACTTGATGAAGTCTTCTGCCAACAGTTGACCAAACAGGCACAGAAAAGAGATGTAGTAGTCATGGGCGATTTCAACTATCCCGATATTTGCTGGAAAACAAACTCGGCCAAGAGTACAAGGTGCAACAAATTCCTCGCTTGCCTTGCAGACAATTTCATGGTCCAGAAGGTAGAAGAGGCAACAAGGGGATTGGCTACTCTTGATCTCATCCTAACAAATGCGGAGGACCTGATCGATGCGGTCGAAGTGGAAGGATCCTTAGGGGCAAGTGACCATGTGCTCCTGCAATTTGAGGTACAAAGGAAGGCCGAAACTAAGACAAGTCAAACCCGCATTTTGGACTTTAGGAGAGCTGATTTCCAAAAATGAAGGAAACGCTGAGCAGCATTCCTTGGACACAGATACTAAAAGACAAGGGAGTTACGGATGGATGGGAATGTCTCAAGAGTGAAATACTCAAGACACAATTGCAAACCGTGCCAACAAAGAGAAAAAATAGGACAAGTGCAAAGAAGCCAGAATGGATGTCCAAAGAACTTCTAACTGTGCTAAGACACAAAAGAGACATGCACAAGAAGTGGAAAAAGGGAGAAATCACCAAAGAAGAATTCAAACAAATAGCCAACACCTGTAGGGAAAAGGTCCGCAAGGCTAAAGCACAAAATGAGCTCAGGCTTGCCAGGGACATTAAAAACAATAAAAAGGGCTTCTATTCTTATGTCAGTAGAAAAAGGAAAAACAAGGAGGCGATAGGACCTCTTCGAGGAGAAGATGGGGCAATGCTGACAGGGGATAGGGAAAAGGCAGAACTACTTAATGCCTTCTTTGCCTCGGTCTTCTCACAAAAAGAGAGTCTTCAACCTCAGCAAGATGGAGTGGATGAGGGATTGGAGGACATCCAACCCCAAATTGGGAAAGAAGTCGTCCAGGAATACCTGGCCGCTCTTAATGAGTTCAAGTCCCCAGGGCCAGATCAACTACACCCCAGAGTATTGAAGGAACTAGCGGAAGTCATTTCGGAACCATTGACAACCATCTTTGAGAGTTCTTGGAGAACGGGAGAAGTTCCAGCAGATTGGAGGAGGGCCAATGTGGTCCCAATCTTCAAGAAGGGAAAAAAGGACGACCCAAACAACTACCGTCCGGTCAGCCTCACGTCGATACCGGGCAAGATTTTGGAAAAGATTGTTAAGGAAGCGGTCTGCAAACACTTAGAAACAAATGCAGTCATCGCTAATAGTCAACATGGATTTATCAAAAACAAGTCATGCCAGACTAATCTGATCTCTTTCTTCGATAGAGTTACAAGCTGGGTAGATGCGGGGAATGCCGTGGATGTAGCGTACCTGGATTTCAGTAAGGCCTTCGACAAGGTCCCCCATGACCTTCTGGCAAGGAAACTAGTCCAATGTGGGCTAGGCAAAACTACGGTGAGGTGGATCTATAATTGGTTAAGTGGACGAACACAGAGAGTGCTCACTAATGCTTCCTCCTCATCTTGGAAAGAAGTGACAAGTGGAGTGCCGCAGGGTTCCGTCCTGGGCCCGGTCCTGTTCAACATCTTTATTAATGACTTAGATGAAGGGCTAGAAGGCATGATCATCAAGTTTGCAGACGACACCAAATTGGGAGGGATAGCCAATAGTCCAGAGGACAGGAGCAGAATTCAAAACGATCTTGACAGATTAGAGAGATGGGCCAAAACTAACAAAATGAAGTTCAACAGTGACAAATGCAAGATACTCCACTTTGGCAGAAAAAATGAAATGCAAAGATACAGAATGGGGGAAGCCTGGCTCGAGAGCAGTACGTGTGAAAAAGATCTTGGAGTCCTCGTGGACAACAAGTTAAACATGAGCCAACAATGTGATGTGGCAGCAAAAAAAGCCAATGGGATTTTGGCCTGCATCAATAGGAGCATAGTGTCTAGATCTAAGGAAGTAATGCTACCCCTCTATTCTGCTTTAGTTAGACCACATCTGGAATATTGTGTCCAATTCTGGGCACCACAATTCAAGAGAGATATTGACAAGCTGGAATGTGTCCAGAGGAGGGCGACTAAAATGATCAAGGGTCTGGAGAACAAGCCCTATGAGGAGCGGCTTGGGGAACTGGGCATGTTTAGCCTGAAGAAGAGAAGGCTGAGAGGAGATATGATAGCCATGTATAAATATGTGAGAGGAAGCCACAGGGAGGAGGGAGCAAGCTTGTTTTCTGCTTCCTTGGAGACTAGGACGCGGAACAATGGCTTCAAACTACAAGAGAGGAGATTCCATCTGAACATTAGGAAGAACTTCCTGACTGTGAGAGCCGTTCAGCAGTGGAACTCTCTGCCCCGGAGTGTGGTGGAAGCTCCTTCTTTGGAAGCTTTTAAGCAGAGGCTGGATGGCCATCTGTCAGGGGTGATTTGAATGCAATATTCCTGCTTCTTGGCAGGGGGTTGGACTGGATGGCCCATGAGGTCTCTTCCAACTCTTTGATTCTATGATTCTATGATTCTATGATTCTTGAGACCATGGCAAAACTCATCCAATTACCGATAAAGACCAAACTTGGCACACTGAGTCTCCATGATGCACTCTACAACCTGTTGCAGTTTGGAGGAGGATGCACCATGGACGATGGGACTTGCAATACCTGCACTCCCTTCCTAAGACCATTACAACTGCCAACAAAAATGGATCAGGACCACAATTTACACAGTGAACCTGCATGACCCACTCTACATCCTGGTGTGGTTTGGAAGAATTTGACAATGGATGATGGGACTTGCAGTCACTTCACTCACTTCCTGAGACCACTGAGACCCTCGCCAATGACTGATCAAGACCAAACTTGGCACACAGAGTCCCCATGACCCACTCTTCATCCTGGTGCACTTTTGAGGACAGACCATGGATGATGGGATTTCAAATACCTCCACTCCCTTCCCAAGACGGCTGCAACCCTCATCTAATGTCTGATCAAGACCAAACTTGGCACACAGAGCCCCCATGACCCATTCTACATCCCGATGCTGTTTGGAGGAGGATGGATGATGAGACTTCCAGTACCTTCACTCACTTCCTGAAATCACAGCGACACTTATCCAAATACCAAGAAAGACCGAACTTGGCACAGAGAGCCCCCTTGGCCAACTCAATATTCTGGTGAGGTTTGGGGGAGAACAAACTATGGATGATGGGACTTGGAGCAACTGAACACTCTTTCTGAGACCACTGTGACCCTCATCCAATGATTGATCATGAACAAGACTTGGCACACAGAGCCCCCACGACCCACTCTCCATTCTGGTGCAATTTGGAGAAGGATGGACCACACATGATGGGACTCGCAGTACCTTCACTAACTTCCTGAGACCACTGCGAGCCATATAAATAACTGATAAAGACCAACCTTGATACATAATTCCTTTCTCAAATAACCCGGGCAGTGCTGGGTCCCCAGGCTAATCTATCTATCTATACCAGTGATGGACAACCTTTTGAGTGTGGTGTGTCAAAATTCGCCAAAAAACCGAGCATAATTCAGGTGGTGTGTCCAAGAAAAAAATTCCCACTTTCTCTCTTATCATGTTGTTCTACCTCTCTTTATGTAAATAATATCCTTTTGGAGTATTTATTAAAATAATTTTAAAAACCCAACAAAATATTATTTATTTTTAATTTAATTTAAATGTATTTCTAGCATTTAATATGCTGTTTAATGTATTTCTAATAATAATAATGCAATGATAATAAAGTAACATTGCAAAATAATATTTTGATATTTAATTTACCATTTCATTTAAGGAATATATATATATATATATATATATATATAGGCATATATTAAAATATTTAAAGTGCATTAAATTAAATGTCAAAATTCAATTTACCATTTCATTTAAGGCATTCTGAAATATTTGAGTAATATAGCAAAGTAATATTATTCATCATTTAATTTAATTTAAATATGTAACTCATTATTTAGGAAACAATGCAAAATAATATTCGTTTACTTGATAATTAAATAACCCAATATTACTTTGCAATATTACCTAAATATTAATAATAATTAAGTATTTTTTGCAATGTTTCCTAAATATTAAGGAGTTACACATTTAAATTAAATTAAATTAAATGATAAATAATACTTTGCTATATTACTCAAATATTACAGAATGCATTAAATGAAATGGTAAATTGAATTTTAATTTGACATTTAATTTAATGCATTTTTAATATTTGAATAATATAGCAAAGTAATATTATTTATCATTCAGTTTAAATATGAAACTCGATATTTAGGTAACATTGCAAAATAATATTTGTTTATTTAATAATTAAATAAACCAATATTATTTTGCAATGTTTCCTAAATATTAAGAAGTTACATATTTATATTAAACTAGCTGTCCCTGCCACGCGTTGCTGCGGCCCAGTCTGTATATATGTGTATTGTGTGTGTATATGTGTGTATATATTTGTGTATATGTGTATATATGTGGTTTTGTGCATGCGTTGTCATTGATTTTTTTTTAAAAAAAATTATTTATTTATTTACGAAGGGGACTCAGAGCGGCTTACAAGTCATAAGTACATACAACATACTACATAATCCATAACTAGCATAGTACTATAACATCATTCTTCTGGCCCCAGAGTGGCCGTTGGTGTTGGGGGAGGGGCGCTGATGTCACAGGGGACAAAATGGCAATGTCCTCCCGGCTCCCCTTCTTTCTTCTGGCTTTTTAAGTCTCTTCTGCTGTGTTTTTTTAATGTTTTTATGAGTGATGGTCACTTGTTGGCCTGAGAGGTGGCACAGTTTGGTGATACGGACAATTAAATAATGATAAAGTCTGCTTTAATAATAATAACAACAGCAATAATAGTATTAGTAATAATAGAATCCTAGGGTAGGAAGGGACCTCCAATCCTGCCCCATAATCAAAGCATTCCTTAGAGATGGACATTCACTCTCTGCTTAATAATAATAATAATAATAATAATAATAATAGAATTCTATGGTAGGAAGACACCTCCAAGGTCCATCCAATCCTGCCCCATAATCAAAGCACTCTTGAGAGATGGACATTCACTCTCTGCTTAATAATAATAATAATAACAACAAAAACAACAACAATAATAGTAGTAGTAGTAGTAGTAATAGTAATAGAATTCTAGGGTAGGAAAACACCTCCAAGGTCCATCCAATCCTGCCCCACAATCAAAGCACTCCTGGGAGATGGACACTCACTCTCTGCTTAATCTTTATAAATAAAAATGTAATGTTAGTTCGTACTACCATCAAAACTCAAAAACCACTGGGGGAATTCACACCAAATTTGCACACAAGACACCTAACAGTCCAATTTATGTCATCCATTCAAAAAAATTGATTTTGTCATGCGGAAATTGTTGTTGCTGGGATTTATAGTTTACCTACAATCAAATAGAATTCTGAACTCCACCAATGATGGAATTGGGCCAAACTTAGCACACTGGAATGGTTTGGTGGACATTGACATTGAGTTTGGGAATTATAGTTCACCCACATCCAGAGAGCACTGTGGACTCAAACAATGATGGATCTGGACCAAACTTGGCACAAATATTCCATATGCCCAAATATGAACACAGATGGAGTTTGGAGGAAATAGACCTTGACATTTGGGATTTGTACTTACTGGGATTTATAGTTCACTACAATTAAAGAGCATTCGGAAACCCACAAACGACAGAAATGGGGCAAACTTCCCACACAGAACCCCCATGACCAACAGAAAATACTTAAGGCCATCCAGTCCAACACTCTTCCCCAGGGCAAGAAAATGTAATCAGAGCCCTCCTGACAAAGAGCCATCTAGCCATAAATATAGATATATAGGTATGATTCTCTCTCACACACACAGATATAGTATCATAGATTTGAAAGAGACCCTTAAAGAAGGACAATGATATGTTGCATAAACCAGAGTAGGTACATCAACACTGACAAAGAAACAACAAGAAATACTGTTTACTCACAAGCATAAAGGAATTACATATTTTTAGAAACCAACACTTTCTCATTATTTTCCAGATCACCAGACTGGGCCACAGCAACATGTGGCAGGGGACAGCTAGTAATAATAATAATAATAACAACAACAACAACAACAACAACAACAACAATTTAATTCTAGGGTAGGAAGGGACCTCCAAGGGCCATTCAGTACAGTCTTTTCTGCTATAGAGGACAAACACAATCAAAGCACTCCTGATAGATGGCCATTCAGCCTCTGATTAAGGAGAAGAGGAGGAGGAGGAGACGACTTCTGGAATTTCCTTGGATTTATAGTTTACCTTCAATCAAACAGCAGTCAGGACTCAGCTGCAGGGGGGCTTTGTTCTACCTCCACACACGCTGCCTTTTTGCACCATTTTCAGTGCTGTGCGTGCAGCCTGCGGGGAAATTTGGGGGGGGGGGGGGGGAGCTCCCTGGCTCAAGAATCAGCAGCGCAGCCTCACATAACCAGGAAAAAAGGAACCGCGCGCGACTGAAGAGGTGGGTCCAGGAATGTTTGAAATGGGCGGGGCCTTCTTTCCAGGTGGCCAATGGGAACTGAGATACAGGGAAGAGGCATGGCCTTTCCCACCCAGGGCTTTTACTTGAATGAAGATTGGGCAGGGTTTCGGCCTGCTTTTGCGAGCGGGAGGGAAGAGGCCCCTTTCCACGCATGTGCGGAATTGATTCTATGGAGGCTAACTACAGCCTGGGTTTCTCTCTATCGAATAAGTACTTTCTTTCCTATTTATTTTTTAAAATGGCATAAAATAAATAAATAATATCCGGCGGGTGCATGTCAGTAGAAATGGCTACGCGTGTCAGTACTGACACGTGTGTCATAGGTTCGCCATCACGGCAGTAGGTGGTCTGTGGTTTGTTCTTCTCCACACTTGCATGTCATAGATTCCACTTTGTAGCCCAATCTCTTAAGGTTGGCTCTTCATCTCGTGGTGCCAGAGCGCAGTCTGTTCAGCACTTTCTAAGTCACCCAGTTTTCTGTGTGCCCAGGGGAGTCTCTCATTTGGATTTGAGCCTGCCACTTTTGGACTCTAGCTTGCTGAGGTGTTCCAGTGAGTGTCTCTGTAGATCTTAGAGAACTATTTCTTTATTTAGGTCATTGACGTGCTGGCTGATACCCAAACGGGATGGGCCGGAGACGTCACCGTCTTGGTCCTTTTACTATTGGTTGCTAGGATTTATAGTTTACCAACAATCAAAAAACATTCTGAACTCCACCAATGATGGAATTGAACCAAACATGGCACACAGAACTTGCATGACGCAACAGAAAATACAGAAAGGGTTTGATGCGCATTAACCTTGAGTTTTAAAGCTGTAGTTCACCTACATCCAGAAAGCACTGTCGACAATGATAGAATTCGACCAAACTTGACATGAATACTTAATATGAGAACACTAGTAGGGTTTGGGGGAAATAGACTTTGACACTTGGGAGTTGTAGTTGTGGGGATTTATAGTTCACCTACAATCATTCTGAGCATTCTGAGCCCCACCAACAATAGAATTGGACCAAACTTCCACACAGAACCCCTCTGCCTTGAAAGGACTTGCTGGCGCAAGCCTCCTTCCAACCTTGCATGATCTCCCTTGCCTGCACATGCACACCATGCTGCAATGTCCTGAGAGCATTTGCTCTCCCCTCCATGCTTGGAGTCTCAGAAACAGCCCTCCCCTTGTATGAGAGCCTGGCCAATCACAGCGGAGGAGGGCTTTTGGTGGGGGGATTTGCAGTTTGTTTCCAAAAAGGAAGAGAAGGACAGGTAGAGAGATCTTCAGCCTTCTCTGCCAAAGGGGTTCCTAAGACCATCAAAAATATATGTTTTCTGATGGGCTTAGGTGACCCCTCTGAAACTTCCTTGCGATCCCCCCAGGGGTCCAGACTCCCAGGTTGAGAAATGCTATTTTAGGTTATTAACACGCCACACTCTCAGAACAAGCAATTTGTTTTCCAAGGCCCAGCCAACTGCCTTTTTAGATTAAAATTCTGCAACTCTCCTGCCTCCCACTTGCACACACACCCTTCCAGCCCCATGATCTGTCAGAGTGGAGATGACAGTCAGGGAAACATAGTGTCTTGCCATTGCTTCCCTGGGGAGGAACATCAAGAGGTGATGGAGCGAGGAACAGCATCCCAGACTCAGTCGTTTCTGCTCAGCTCACACACCGACTGCTAATCTAGTCCCTCATTTGGCCTACTGTAGCTGCAGTCATTAAAACTGGTGTGTTGCACCAGCCCAGTCCAGCAACCTCATCCCACCTGGTTAGCAGTTTGAAAAAAACAGCTGTGCTGGCACGGCAGTGCTAGATTTGAATTTCTTTTTCTTGCACTGTTAGTTCGTATGAATTTATTTAGGTCATGCTTTTTGCAATCAGGTAGCTTCCTCAAGTTGCAGTCATAGGGTCAGCAACCTGGCAATCATCGTTAGTCTTTAGACCCGCCCTTTTCCTCAGGGTTTTGGAGGCAAAGGAGGACCTTTGTGCAGTCTCATTGTTTGAAGCCTAACAGCAAGGTGTGTGGGATTCTCTTTCCCACCTGCACAAAAGCTTCACTTTTCACATCTTTGCTGGGGGAGTAAAGGGATAGTTCCACAGCTTTTGCTGAGGGAATACAGCCTTTGCTAAGGCAACAGGACAGTTCCTACAGCCTTCGCGGAATAAAACTAAAGGACAACTTTTGGCTTTACAGAATCTATAGCAACCTTGTCTCGTAGGCTATTCATAACGCAGCTTGGAGCCGGGAGTAGGGGCCTCACGCCAGCAAGGTAAAGAAAGATTGCCCAGGGAGGGGTCAGAAGATTTCCCTAAGAAAGAAAGGAACAATGTATTGTCGAAGGCTTTCATGGCTGGAATCACTGGGTTGTTGTAGGTTTTTTCGGGCTATATGGCCATGGTCTAGAGGCACTCTCTCCTGATGTTTCACTGGCATCTATGGCAAGCATCCTCAGAGGTAGTGAGGTCTGTTGGAACTAGGCAAAAGGGTTTATATATCTGTGGAATGACCAGGGTGAGACAGAGGACTCTTCTCTGCTGGAGCTAGGTGTGAATGTTTCAACTGATCACCTTGATTAGCATACAATGGCCTGACTGTGCCTGGGGCAAACTTCTGTTGAGAGGTAATTAGATGCCCATGCCTGCTTCCTCTCTGTTGTTGTGCTGTTGCAATTTTAGAGTTTTTTTTTTAATACTGGTAGTCAGATTTTGTTCATTTTCATGTTTTCCTCCTTTCTGTTGAAATTGTCCACATGCTTGTGTATTTCAATGGCTTCTCTGTGTAGTCTGACATGGTGGTTGTGAGAGTGGTCCAGCATTTCTGTGTTCTCAAATAAAATGCTGTGTCCAGGCTGGTTCATCAGGTGCTCTGCTATGGCTGATTTCTCTGGTTGAAGATGTCTGCAGTGCCTTTCATGTTCCTTGATGTGTGTTTGGGCGCTGCGTTTGGACCACCAAACGCAGCGCCCAAACACACATCAAGGAACATGAAAGGCACTGCAGACTTGTCCACAGCTGCATGGTACACGGTAGACTCCTGCAGAAGTGAGAGGATCCCTCATGTCCTTTGCTGAACGTAACATTTGTTGGATTTTCTTTGTGGGTCTGTAGATAGTTTGTATGTTGTGTTTCCTCATCAGCTTCCATAAGGAATCCATAAGGAATCCACCCCACTCAGACCCATCGTGAGTGCCATTGGATCCCCCACGTACGTCTTAACAAAATTTCATGCTACACAGTTACAAAACCATATTGGGCTCACTACACACTACATCAAGGACTCAGCCCACTTCATAGAAAAAAATCAGCAATCTCAAGTTAAATACCAATGACAAACTGATCAGCTTCGATGTGGTGTCTCTATTTACCATAGTCCCGTTAGCAGACACCATTGCACTAATGAACCAGAGGTTCCCAGAAGACATCACAGCTCTGTTTCACCATTGCCTCACCACCAGCTACTTTCAGTGGGACAGTGAGTTCTATGAACAGAAAGATGGAGTCACTGTGGGGAGCCCTCTCAGCCTGGTCATAGCTAATTTCTGCATGGAACACTTTGAAAAACAAGCCCTGGAGACAGCAACAAAAAAGCCCACGATATGGTTCAGATATGTGGGTGACACTTTCACCATTTAGAGCCATGGAGAAGAAGGACTCAACAGGTTACTGGAACATCTTAACAGCACCCACCCGAACTTTTTCCAGTTCACCATGGAAAAAGAAAATGAAGGAGGACTGCCTTTTCCAGATGTCCTAGTCATCCGCAAACCAGATCAACAATTAGGTCACACAGTTTACAGAAAACCCACACACACAGATAGATATCTACATACTCCAACCTAAAAACTCCAATCTAAAAACTCCAACCATCACCCAATTAAAAAAAGAAGCACATTAAGCCTTGGCAGACCATGAAAAAAGAATCTGAAAAATGATTCCTCCTTCAAGATGAACTGAACCACCTCAACTGGGCTCTGCAGGCCAATGGATACTCCACCTCAGACATCAGAAGAGCTGCAAAACCAAGAACAAGCCACGAGAAGAAAGATGAAGATCCACCGGGAGGAAAAGTGTTCTTGCCATATATCAAGGGAAACACTGATCACATAGGGATGCTGATGAGGAAACACAATATACAAACTATCTGCAGACCCACCAAAAAAATCCAACAAATGCTACATTCAGCAAAGGACAAGAGGGATCCTCTCACTTCTGCAGGAGTCTACCATGTACAATGCAGGTGTGAACAAGTCTACATAGGGACCACCAAACGCAGCGCCCAAACACAAATCAAGGAACATGAAAGGCACTGCAGACATCTTCAACCAGAGAAATCAGCCATAGCAGAGCACCCGATGAACCAGCCTGGACACAGCATTTTATTTGAGACCACAGAAATGCTGGACCACTCTCACAACCACCATGTCAGACTACACAGAGAAGCCACTGAAATACACAAGCATGTGGACAATTTCAACAGAAAGGAGGAAAACATGAAAATGAACAAAATCTGACTACCAGTATTAAAAAAAACTCTAAAATTGCAACAGCACAACAACAGAGAGGAAACAGGCAGGGGCATCTAATTACCTCTCAACAGAAGTTTGCCCCAGGCACAGTCAGGCCATTGTATGCTAATCAAGGTGATCAGTTGAAACATTCACACCTAGCTCCAGCAGAGAAGAGTCCTCTGTCTCACCCTGGTCATTCCACAGATATATAAACCCTTTTGCCTAGTTCTAACAGACCTCACTACCTCTGAGGATGCTTGCCATAGATGCGGGCAAAACGTCAGGAGAGAATGCCTCTAGACCATGGCCATATAGTCTGAAAAAACCTAAAACAACCCAAGAAAGGAACAGTTTACCACCAGTTGCCTGCCCTTGATGACAGATTGAGGAAGCTACTGGTTTTCCAATATTATAAAGCATTTAATTCATTTGTTTGAAGATTTAAGCCCGAATAAAGAACTTTATTGAATTTATTTTGAGCCTCAATAGAACTTTTCTGTTGGGAAATCTAAGGGGCTCTTCAGCTGAGGCATCCCGGTGTCCTGTTGGGCATACAAAAGCCACGTCCTGTAAACAGACATTATTTCAGGCCCAACGTGCAACAGCACAACACCTGAATCAAGACAGTAAATAAGGGACACCACTCAGAAACAGGGGAACACCAGACAGCAAACAAACAAGTGTCAGGATCTAGTTTCCAGGCTCTCAGTTTTGGTGCTGAAAACTATGGTTCTGACGTAAGACTTTGATAAGAACTCTGCAGCTGTCGACCTTGGAAGACAACGGTTTATAGTACGGTGGGAACATTGCACGTTGTTTTCCACTCGGCGGGAATTGTACCTTCAAATGAGGGGGAGTATATATAAGGAGTGACCAGCGGCTGCTGGTCAGTCTCAGCTTTTCATATGTTCATGTATCCAGTAGTAAAGATTCTCTTTGATAACGGATCGAGGTCCTGTGTCTTAATTGGGAACGGCTGCTGTGAGCTGACATTTAAGCCGAGACTGCCGCACTATCTTGCATTCACGGTGAGGTGCTATTATGGACAGAGATGAAGTTTTGCAGGGGAAGGAGAATCCCATCCTTGGAGCAGAAGGGGGTGAGCAGAGATCCCCTTTTGAGGAGACAAGCGGAGCTCAAAAGAGTGACAGCTTTGGCATCGTCTACTGCTTACGCCCAACCCAATGGGGTAACCCAGAGGTGAGCGAAAGGACCGGTGGAGGTCGTGAGGGGAAGCAGCGACCTGGATTTCCCCTCCCCCAGAAGATGGAGTATCTGGAAGGGAAAGTGGCAGCTATGGAAACCACCCTCACCGTTATGTCAAGATTGATGGGACGCTTGGCCCCTCTGGTGGAGGAAACACAGCCCCGGATGGAGTTGCTGTGGAGCGCGAGTGAAAGGAGCGATCGGGAACCTGGAGCACGTCCCAAAACCCAGACAACCTGAAGGTGAGGGGCGGAGAGCGACAAGAAAGGGGAGAGGTCACGGGGAGCCACACTCACCCACCAAACTACACCTCTGGTGCCCGTGGATGGAGCTGGGTGTGGCACAGGGCTATGAGGATTGCCCCCCGAACGGCAAGGGCTCCAGGGAGGGCCACCACATGCGGACGCCTGAGAGGTACAACCACTAGTTCCCCAGCAGAGAAGGGAGGAGTTAAGAATAGAGTTCGGAGTGGAAGCTAAGGAACTAGATTTTGTCCTAACCATGGTGAAGGGTTACTTGGAACACAACACACCTACCTTCAGATCAGAAGCTAGCTGGGTGTGGGCTGTGAGTGCAATATTGAGGAGAGGAACAGTGAGCTGGTACGCCCAGCTCCTCGCAAGGCACTATCCATGCTTGGGGTCGACGAGAGGATTCCTAGCCGCCCTGGAAGCACGCTTCCGAGATCCACTCGAGCGAGTCAGGGTGAGAGACAAACTGAAAACCATATCCGAAGGCCAAAGAACAGTGTCAGAATATGCGAAGGAGTTTCAATGCCTGGCCAAAAAAATTCCTGAATGGTCAGCAGTGACAAAAATCGAAATTTTAAAGGAAGGACTGAGAAAAGAAATACTTTCTTGGCCTTTACACCGCGATGATCCAGAGACAATCCATGAGTGGATACAGCTGGCAGGACGCATCGAGACGATGCTGGCCCAGGTCAGGAGACATCGACGCCACAGCACGTCCGCCAGAGGGAGGAGGGCCAGAAGCCAGAGAAAGGAACAGCCGGGAGAGAGCCGAGGGGAGAAAACAAGGAGAGGCGGAGCGGATGCTTTGTGGCTGTCCAAACCACAAAGCAGCTGAATGTTGGCAGCGGAAGGGGGGAGGGCCCCCTCAGGCCAAAGCAAAGCCGGCTGCTGGGAAGCGAGCGGAGGAAGGCATCCCCCTCAGGGCCCCGATAGGAGGTTTGGTGAGTCATGACCCAGGAATGCTAGTGTTCCCTGTTAAGCTGGAAGGGGAGGACAAATGGGCTAGCTGTAGGGCATTCATAGATTGTGGATGTTCCAGAAACATAATCACCCCTGAGCTAGCAGACGAGGTAGGGTGCAAGAAAGTAGCCCTGCAATCCCCTATAGCTTTCTCCCAGTTAGATGGGTCGGTGGCATCAGGGACCCTGGCAAAATTTGGGGTGGAAAATGTGCAGTGCAAAATAGGCCACTGGGAAGGTGTGATAACATTCGTCATATTCCACATGGCTACGTATAACGTAATCCTAGGGATGCCATGGCTGAAGAAGGTAAACCCCCAGATCAATTGGAGAGAGGGAAGTCTGCATTTCCAAGAGGCCCCAAAAAAGGGATGCAGCCAAGGGGAGGAAAACAAAAGCGGGCTACGAGAATTGCCCGGGACCTTCCCCCAGAGTATCATGACTTTGCAAGTGTGTTTGATGAAAAGGAGGCAGACAAATTTCTCCCCAAGAGGGTAGAGGTGAGAATTGAGCTCAATAAAGATGCTAGTCTGCCAAAGGGTAAGCTATACCCAATGTCAGCTAAGGAGATGGATGAACTAAAGAAATATATAGACAAGAACTTAGCCTGGGGTTTTATAGAACCATCTGAATCCCCTTTGGGAGCTCCTGTGCTATTCCGGCACAAGAAGGATGGGTCACTGAGGCTGTGTGTGGATTATAGGGGGCTGAATGCTGTAAGCACTACCACCAGTTACCCATTACTACTGACCAAATACCTACTATCGCGATTATCGGAGAAGATATTTACGAAACTTGATCTGGTTGAAGTCTACCACAAAATATGGATAAAGCCAGAGGATAGGTGGAAGATGGCTTTCCCTCGTGATTTCGGATTATTTAATTTCTGTGTATGCCCCTTCGGTTTAAAAGGAGCGGGAGGGGCATTCATGCAGATGTTCAATGAGGTGCTGCATCCATTGCTGTATCACGGTGTTTACTGTTTTATTGATGATATAATTATATTTAGTAAGAATAAGTCTGACCATGTAAAGTTAGTGAGGGAGGTGCTTCAGAAGCTGAGAGAGGCAAAATTATATGCTAAACTCCCCAAATGTGAATTCAGTAAGGAGCAAATAGACTTCCTGGGGTACAGGATTTCACACAAGGGCATTGCAATGGACCCTGCAAAAGTGGAAGACAGCCAAGGTGCGGTCTCCGGGAGCAAAATTCATCTGGTCAACAGAATGCCAAGAGGCGTTTGAGAAACTAAAATGTAGGTTCATAGAAGAGCCAATTGGTCCACCCAGACACAACCAAGCAGTTCATAATTCTTTGCGATGCCTCGGACTGGGCATACGGGGCGGTGTTAATGCAAAGGGATTCAGAGGGCAAGTTGAAGCCATGTGGGTTTTTGTCAAGGAAGTTCAATGAGACTGAAAGGAATTGGCCTATTTGGGAAAAGGAAGCACTAGCTATATTGAAGGCCTTAGAAACTTGGGAGGCATCTATTGGAAGGGAGCAGTGTTCCTTTGAAGTGTGGACGACCATAAAAACTTGCAATATATCGCCTCACCTCGGAGGCTGTTGGTTAAGCAGATAAGGTGGGGGCAGTATTTCAGTAGGTTCAATTTCAAGCTAAGGTTCTTCAAAGGGAAGGAAAATGTTTTGGCAGATGTGTTGTCTCAAATGCCACAACATGAGGAGGGGAAGCAGGAACAAAGTGGGAGCTTCTTCTCAGAACAACAGTGGGGTCTGGCAGTGCAAACCTGGGCACAAACAGAGCGTAGCCAGATTCACGGGAATAGCAGCTGGAGGTGAAGGATGGGAGGAGGAGCTGAAACAAACATACCAGCAGGATGAGTGGCTAGAAATAAATAAAGGAAAAGTGGAGTGGAAAGACGGATTGGGATTTGTGAACAGGAAGTTGTATATCCCTGAAAGCTTGCGGGGAAAGATGATGATAAGGTGTCATGATAATAAAGGTGTGGGGCATTTGGGGGTCACAAAGACAATGAAACTGTTGGCACGGCAGTGTTGGTGGCCAGGGATGAGAGGGGACACAAAATCATACATATCTCTTATGCACCAGAAAAAAATTCCTACACAAAAGCCCTCAGGACTGCTGCAAAAGGTGACGGAACCCTCAAGACCATGGAGCTGTGTCGCTATGGACTTTGTGGGCGAACTTCCGGACAGTAGGGGGCAACGTTACATCTGGACAGTTCTGGACTTGTTTTCCAAGCAGGCACATTTCATTGCACTACTCAAACTCCCATCAGTAGAAAAATTAGCAGAACTGTTTATAAGACACATTTATCGCTTACATGGATGTCCAGATCAAGTCATTAGCAATAGGGGAGTTCAATTCACTGCAAGGTTTTGGGGGAGGTTCATGCAATTGTTTGGAGCAGAAAGGAATTTAAGTTCGGCTTTTCATCCCATGACTAATGGAGGGGTCGAACGCACACAGCAAACGTTAGGGTATTTTCTGAGGACATACTCAAACTACAGTCAAACTGATTGGGCCGAACTCCTCCCATATGCAGAGGTAGCATATAATGGGTCACCCCATTCATCAACCGGAAAACCCCCGTTCGAAATAATTTATGGTCAAGAAGTAGCCCTTTTGCTGAAGCTGCTAGATTGGAGGAAGAATTCCTAGGTAGTGAAGAATGGCCAGGCAAGGTTAGATCTGGATGGGACGAAGTAGTAAAATCATTACGGGAAGCCCAAAAGAAATACAAACTGTTCGCTGACCGAAAACGGAGGGAGGGGGAGAAACTGGAAGAGGGCGAGCTGGTTTGGCTGTGCACCAAGAACATTAAATTAGATTTCCCATCGGGGAAGATGTCCCCACGTTATATAGCTTCATTCAGGACCTCCAGTAAAATCAAAAAGGTCACATACAAATTACGGCTGCCTAAAGATTTGGGGAAAATACACCTGGTATTCCATTGTAGTTTGTTAAAGAAATATCAAAGACTGCTGGATAAAGAAGGATTGTAGATATGATTGATGTTTCCATTCCAGGAAGAAGAGGAGGAGGACGCCATGTCAGGATTCAGTTTCCAGGCCCTCAGTTTTGGCGCTAAAAACTAGGGTCCTGACGTAAGACTTTGATAAGAACTCTGCAGCTGTTGACCTTGGAAGACAACGGTTTATAGTACGGCGGGAACATTGCATGAGGTTTTCCACTCGGCGGGAATTGTACCTTCAAATGAGGGGGAGTGTATATAAGGAGTGACCAGCGGCTGCTGGTCAGTCTCGGCTTTTCATATGTTCATGTATCCAGTAGCAAAGATTCTCTTTGATAACGGATCGAGGTCCTGTGTCTTCATTGGGAACAGCTGCTGTGAGCTGACAACCAGTCAGGTGCCAGTTAACACTCCCAAACAAAGGATGCCTCCAGGCAACAAAGCCCAGGCTTACTTACTCAGGTGAGCCCTCATTGTTCAAGTATGATGGCCTTACCAGTGTAGTTTTTTGGCAGTGGATGAGTAGGTGGCTCATGTTCTCCCACAGTGAGGACATCGGTTTCCAGGTAGAAGGGGGTCTCGGTCAGGGTTGGCTTGATGCACCTTCCTCTTGGCATGTTTTTCCCTTTCACCCTCCATTCATGCCTCTTCGAATTCCACAGCACTGCTGGTCACAGCTGACCTCCACTTAGAACGCTCAAGGGCCAGGGCTTCCCGGCTTTCGGTGTCTATGCCACAGCTTTTAAGGTTGACTTTAAGCCCATCTTTAAATCTCTTTTCCTGTCCACCAACATCCCATTTTCCATTCATAATTAGGAGTATAGTAACTGCTTTGAGAGATGGTGATTGGGCATTCAGAGAATGTGGCCAGTTCAGTGGAGTTGATGGCATAGGAGCAGTGAAGATCATGTATACTGGTCCTCTGGAGGGGCAGAAGCCATTCTGGGAGAGTGTCTTCTGAGACAGGCAGAAGGCGGTTTGCAAGAATTCTTGTGCTAATTTTCTCAGTGGAGGTTAGCAGCGAGATACCTTGATAGTTTTCACAATCTGTTCTTTCCGCTTTTTTGAAAAGGGTGATAATGGTGACATTCTTGAAGTCTGCTGGGATTTTCTCAGTCACCCACACTTTTTCAATGAGCTGGTGGAGTTATGTCAGGTCAGATCCTCCCTCTTTACAGATTTCAGCAGGGATCCCATCAGGTTCGCCAACTTTTTTTTTTTTTGGCTGATAGCGTTGCTGACTTCCTGCAAACTAGGCAGTGCTGAAAGCTCATCCCGGGTTTGTTGTTCTGGGATTTGTGAGATAATCTCTTTGGCCACATTGGAACTGCGATTCAGGAGGTTTTGGAAGTTTTCTTTCCAATATAGTGCAATTGATTATTTTTTTTGTCCTTTAGAAGTTTGGTTCTGTCAGATGACTGTAGAGGGTGTATGCCATGGTTTCTTGGTCCATAGATGTCCTTTGTGGCTTTAAAAAATCCCTGAGTATCATGGGTATTTTCCAGGTGTTGGATTTCTTCAGCCTTTTTTTGTCCTCCAGATGTTCTTGAGTTCTCTTGTCCCCCTTTGGACCTCAGATTTTGCACTAACACAGATCTTTTTCTTAGCAGTGCAGGTAGTGTCTCTCTACCATGTTTGGAAGGCTTTCCATTTCTTATCAATTAATTGCTGGATCTTTTTGTCATTTTCGTCAAATCAGTCTTGATGTTTCTTAGTTAACCCATGCTCCCTCTATGCAGATAACCTCACTGGTAGAGTTTGCATTTGCAAGGTTACTCGATGCTAATCAAGCTTGCTAAGTGCAACATTCACATTGCTTTAAACAGATAAGGGTTCTTTATCCCACCATGGACATTATTCCATGGTGGGATGCCAGCCACAGATGCAGGCAAAACATCAGAAAAGAATACTGCTGGAACATGGCCGCACACCCCGAAAAGCTCACAGCAACCTGACCTCATGGGGGATTCTATACAAACCAATTATGATTGCATGACACCTCTTCTGATTTATTTTCTGCCCAAAATGAAATCATTCTTTCAAAACAAAAGACTCTGTTTTTAGTAGCGGTGTCAGGACAGGACTTTGGGGGCAGAAACCCAATTTTTGGAATGTACAACATTTGCATACCGATAGTTAGTGGTAGCTAGATTGCATTCCACTCTCTAGGAGTGTGGGCACAATATGTTTATGATAGCTTCATGTTTGTTTGTATGTTTGTTTACAGACACTCTTTTGCCACATGGTGTAGTCTTCCTTTGTTCTCTGGAGTTTCACCTGCTTTTGTGCAACCCGTCTGCCCTTCTGCCATGAAGCATGTGTGACAAGAGTTCTCTCTGAGTAACATAAGAGCTCTCTGTGTCTGCTCCATCTCTCCCGATACTGTGTAGTCCCCTCCCCCTCCACATTTCCTCAAATAGATGAATCTGTGTTGATTATGCACAAGTATTCATGCATAAAACTACTTTGATGTATCTTAGAAAGAAGACTAAGTTTGATTTTTTTCTCTGTAAGCTATTATGCGTGGGGTAGAATGGGCTGGTGAGCTGTTAAAAATTGTGCTGAATTCATGAGAAGCTCTGCTTGTGGGATCTACTACACTCTCTCATAATACCCAATAAAATTACATATGTCCATATGCATTACAACTGCATTGCGATTACTATCACAAAGGTGTTCCACCACTACCCACTGATTCCCACAAATGATCCACCCTTAAGTCCTCTTGATATCTGCCTAGAATAGGAATAGGAAGACCTCAGCCAGATACATAGAATCATAGAATCACAAAGTTGGAAGAGACCCCATGGGCCATCCAGTCCAATCCCCTTTTGTCAGGCAAGAAGAGCACAATCAAAGCACCCCTGACAGATGGCCATCCAGCCTCTGTACAAAAGCCTCCAAGGAAAAAGTTTCAATTACTGTTGACTTAAAACGCCTTAACTGTTTTTATGATGTTTAGCATTGAATTTTTTGCTGTTGTTAACCACTTTGAGTCACCTAAGAGCTGAGAAAAGCGGTATATAAATGAAGTTAATAAATAATAATAATAATAATAATAATAATAATAATAATAATCACACCCTGAGTCAGTGAGTCCCACTGTTGAACAGCTCTTACAGTCAGGAAGTTTGTTTATTATTGTTGATGCTTGTTTATTATTGTTATGTTGTTTTGTGTTGTTTTATGCTGTTTTAATTTGTTATTGTTTTGTTTTTAATTGTATTTTGCCTTGGGCTTGGCCCGATGTAAGCCACCCTGAGTCCTTTTGGGGAGATGGAGGTGGGGTCGAAAAATAAAGTTCTCCTCCTCCTCTTTCTTGAAGTTCTTCATAATGTTCAGGTGGAATCTCCTTTCCTGTAGGTTGAACTCATTGCTGCCAGTCCTAGTCTCCAGGGCAGCAGAAAATAAGCCTACTCCCTCTTCCTTGTGGCATCCTTTCAAATATTGAAACATGACTCTTATGCCTCCTCTTCAGCTTCTCTCCTGCAGGCTAAACAGACCCAACTCTTAAAGATGCTTCTCAGAGGGTTATTAATGATCACCAGACCTTTGATCCTTTTAGTCACCCACTTCCTCTAGACCTCTTCCAGCTTAGAGTCAATATCTCTTTTAAACTGTGGTACCCAAAATTGGACACAGTGTTATTCCAGGTAAAGAGGTCTAACCAAAGCAGAATAGAGAGGCACCCGGACTTCCCTCAATCTAGTTCAGAGCTACAGAAAAATTCCCATTTTATGTTCTAGGAGCCATGGAGTACAACCAATGTGTCCTCTCAGGATGGTTCTTTTGTTAGAAGAAGATATGATCTTCCTCTTTTCCTCCATTATACGTGAAAGCCAACATCTTGAAGCAAGCTCAGGCTGGATCTACACTGCTATATAATAGAGTATCTGACTCCAGATTATCTGCTTAAAACTGGATTATATGAGTCTGCACTTGAGTTCAAAGCAGATAAACTGGATTCAGAAATTGGCAGTTTAGATGGGGATTCAAGTGCCAACTAGAAACAGTGACGTATGTTTTGTCTAGTCAGGGATCATTGCACATTCTCAAGATCTTTCACACAAACGTTGCTCAAACTGAGACACTAAACCTGGGACAACAGTTATATAAAGCCAGCTATGCCCTTATCGGTTCACCAGATAATTTGAAGTGGTGAGGTATATAAAATGTTGTACATCTTCAGCCATTGCATGGACGATGTAGCAACAAAAAATCATAGTGTTGGAAGAGACCCGGTGGGCCATACAGTCCAACCCCATTCTGCCAAGAAGCAGGAAAATCGCATTCAAAGCACCCTTAACAGATGGCCATCCAACCTCCTGTTAAAAACCTCCAAAGAAGGAGCTTTCACCACACTCTGGGGCAGAGAGTTCCACTGCTGAACAGCTCTAACATGTTCAAATGGAATCTCCTTTTCTGTAGTTTGAAGCCATTGTTCCTTGTCCTAGTTTCCAGGTCAGCAGAAAGGAAGCCTGCTCCCTCCTCCCTGTGACTTCCTCAAACCTCTTGATCCATAGAATCATAGAATTATAGAGTTGGAAGAGACCTCATGGGCCATCCAGTCCAACCCCCTGCCAAGAAGCAGGAATATTGCATTCAAATCACCCCTGACAGATGGCCATCCAGCCTCTGCTTAAAAGCTTCCAAAGAAGGAGCCTCCACCACACTCCGGGGCAGAGAGTTCCACTGCTGAACGGCTCTCACAGTCAGGAAGTTCTTCCTAATGTTCAGATGGAATCTCCTCTCTTGTAGTTTGAAGCCATTGTTCCGCGTCCTAGTCTCCAAGGAAGCAGAAAACAAGCTTGCTCCCTCCTCCCTATGGCTTCCTCTCACATATTTATACATGGCTATCATATCTCCTCTCAGCCTTCTCTTCTTCAGGCTAAACATGCCCAGTTCCCCAAGCCGCTCCTCATAGGGCTTGTTCTCTAGACCCTTGATCATTTTAGTCGCCCTCCTCTGGACAGGTTCCAGCTTGTCAATCTCTCCCTTTAATTATGGTGCCCAGAATTGGACACACTATTCCAAGGCAGAATAGGGGGTAGCATGACTTCCCTGGATCTAGACACTATACTCCTATTGATGCAAGCCAAAATCACATTGGCTTTTTTTGCCGCCGCATCACATTGTTGGCTCATATTTAACTTGTTGTCCACGAGGACCCCAAGATCTTTTTCACAAGTACTGCTCTCAAGCCACGCGTCCCCACGCATCTGTATCTTTGCATTTCATTTTTTCTGCCTAAGTGGAGTATCTTGCATTTGTCACTGTTGAACTTCATTTTGTTAGTTTTGGCCCATTTCTCTAATCTGTCAAGATCGTTTTGAATTCTGCTCCTGTCTTTTGGAGTATTGGCTATCCCTCCCAATTTGGTGTTGTCTGCAAACTTGATGATCATACCTGCTAACCCTTCGTCTAAGTCATTAATAAAGATGTTGAACAGGACCAGAACCAGGACAGAACCCTGCGGCACTCCACTCGCCGCTTCTTTTTTTAAAAAAATCTTTATTAGAGTTTCCTTAAAAGTATACAGATAGATTAAAGGTTTCCAAAAGAAGAAAAATTAAAGAAGAAGAAAGATAAGAAAAAGAAAGAAAAAAGGAAAGGAAAACAAAAAACAAAACTAAAAACTAAAAAAAACCTAAAAGCTAAAAAAAAAACCCCGAACAGATGAAGGGTTTTGACCTCCTGGTGTTTTCTGGAAATCTTCTTATTTTTCTCCAATAATCCTTCGCTTTCTCACAGCTCCACCACATGTGGAAGAAAGAACCTTCTTTCCTCCTACACTTCCAACATGTTGTGCTCGTGTTATTATACTGTATATTTTACCTAGTATTTTTGGGGTCAAGTACCACCTCTGTGCTATTTTGACCCAATTTTCTCTTAATTCTGAGGCGTATGTGTATTTTAGTCTCTTTTTCCAAATTTCATCCCATTCAGTTTGTCTTATGTTTCTTCTTATGTTTTCATTCCATCTCTTCATATAATGTTTTTCTTTTTTGGTTTCTAAATGCCACTCCAAGAGGTTTTTTATATATCTTTGTTATTAGTTTCTTCTCTGAATCCATAATTCTATCCCAGAAACCTTTTCCTTGTGCGAATCCTATTTTTTAATCTAATTTATATTTTTCTTTAATTTGCCAGTATTGTAGCCATGTTATTTTCCTATCAATAGTATTTAATTCATGTTGGTCTTTTGGTACTAGTTCTCCTTGTTGGTTTTTCAAAATTTCTTTGTAGTTTGGCCAATCATTCTATCCCATACATCTCCTTTGGCCTGCCTCTAAGGGTGATATCCATAGAGGTGTTTTGGTATACATTTTTGTTTTATATTTCTCCCATACTTTTAAAATTGAGGATCTTGTGAAATGATTTCCGAATTTTTTTTCCTCCACTCACCACTTTTTTCCAGAATGAAGAGGAAGCATTGGTGAGCACCCTCTGGGTTCATCCTCTTCACCAATTACAGATCCACCTAACCGTAGTTTTGCCTAGCCCACATTGGACTAGTTTTCTTGCCAGAAGGTCGTGGGGGACCTTGTCGAATGCCATGGTCCTCATCATGTCTCTTCTTAGCCTTCTCTTCCACAGGCTAAACATGTGCAGCTCTTTAAGCTACTCCTCATAAGGTGTGTCAAATCCCATTGGCTTTTTTTTTTGCTGCCCCATGACATTGTTAGATCATGTTAATCTTTCACCCCACAAGGATCTTTTTCCCCACATCCTGCTCTTGTCCCCCATTCTGTTTCTTTGCATTTCATATTTCTGCCTAAGTGGAGTCTCTTGCATTTGTCCCTGTTGAACTTCATTGTGTTACTTTTGACCCATCATCTCTCTAATCTCTGAAGATTGTTTTGAATTCTGCTCTTGTCATCTGGAGTATTAGCTATCCCTTTCAATTTGGTGTCATCTGCAAACTTGATGACCGTGCCTTCTAGCCCTTCCTCTAATCAAGATGTTGAAAAGAATCAGAACCAGGACAGAACCCTGTGGCACTCTACTCAACAGATCAGTCCACTAATCTTATCACCTTATCACATTGAGAAATTTCCTAGTCGTAGGACTGTTCAGCCTTTTTTCAAGCATGGAGAGGCACGAAGCTCATCACATGTTCCAGGGTTGAAAAGAGGCAGAAGTGTCCTGAAAGGAGGGAACTCAACACAGGCCAGCAATTCTGTTCAGAGTTCCTACCTCTTATCGCAATTTTACTTCCATTTTTACAACTGAAAAACAGGTGGGATAGGAACCATTATTTATTTATTTATTTATTTACAGTATTTGTTCTGTCGCCGCTGGAGCTAAAATTAAATGCTTTTAAGAGAGGATGCAAGGCTTGCGTCCAGCGGGAAGCCTGGGGCCCGAGAAGAAGCCTTTAGAGGAACTTTCCCTATTAAGCAGGCTTTAGGAGACTGGGAGCTTAAATACAACAGTCTTTATTAATGAACAAGCAGGAATTGTAAAATTTCTAAATAGTCTATTGGCTTTTGCAGTCTTGTTTTCAGGAAACAGGCACTATCTTCAAGAAAACTTTAACAGAAAAATTCCCCTTTAAAGCTCCTCCCAAGCCGCTGTGAACTTAAACCTAACTGGTTTGAGTCTGCAACCGGCTGAACTGCGTCTCAGAACCGAAACAGACGTACCATCAGGCTTGAAATCACTTAGCTGAAGATGAAGAGCTGTTATTCCCTCCGGAGGTCCTCAGGGCTGTGAAGCTGTTCCCTGGAACCCTTTGGGAATCCGTAGAGGCCTTTACTCTGTTCTTCCCCAGGAACTCTTAAAAGACGAAGCTTTTGGACAGGAGGAATGTCTGTATGCATCCTCTGCTTTGGCTTCTCTTGCTGTAACTAACTGAAAAAATGGCCCTTTCCCTCCAAAAAGCAAAAAGGGGCGGGACCAGGGATCCTAACTATAATTGGCAGGTGGCTTACCCTATGGTTGCAGCCTATAACAGGAAGCCACCCTGCAGCAAAATCCCAAGCCTGGGATTGCAAACAAACATTAACTGCAAAGCAAACAAAATAGGAGCTCCTGGTACAACTGTACCAGCTCACTCCTGGCCTAGATTTCTCAATGATGAGAAATCTACACAATAACAATGACAAATCTGATTTGGCAATAAACAATTACCCCTTCTATAACAACACAACATCACAAATAGGTCTGTGCAACACAGAAACATTGCCATTTTGGCACACTTAGTTTTACCTTCCTTACCAATCCATCCGGACTTGGCAAGGTATCTGTAACTTTGGCCAAAGGCCACTTGAAGTGCGGTAAAGTTTTGTCTTTAAGTAACACAACATCCCCAATGTGGATGTTGGGTTTAGAGTCTTTCCACTTCCTGCGACTCTGGAGTTGAGCCAGGTACTCTGCCTTCCAGCATCTCCAAAACTGGTTGGCAAGAGTTTGAGTTTGTTTCCAGAGCGTTTTGTAAGACCCTTCCAGAAAGGGTACATAATTTCCTGCCATCCAGAAGTCTTTTGGGTCAGAATGGAAGCAGGAGTGAGAAGCTGTGGAATGTCAGAGTTTGTGGTGATGGACACCAATGGGCGGCTATTTACAATGGCTGTCACCTCCGCCATCAAAGTTATCAAAACGTCATGCGTCAAATTCTTATACTCTAAAAACATAGCATTTAAAATCTTTCTGCACAAACCAATCATACGTTCCCACACACTCCCCATGTGAGACGCATGGGGTACATTAAATAACCATGTAACCTTTTCTGTATTCAAATAGTCTGAAGTATCCATACACTCAATCACCTTGACGTGAATGGCTCGGATAACTATACAAGTGAAGATGACTGAACGGAAATGCCTAATCTCTCTCCTAATTGTCTGAGCTAATTGGATAGCTAGCACAACAGCACAGAGTCCTAACCTAAGGACAGTGGTGTGAGGTGGAGCAATCTTAGCCTTGGCCTTAGCAAAACCTAAAGTGCAAGAACTAGAGGCTTTGCGTCTGGCATAAGCCACAGCTGTGATAGCTTTCTCCGAAGCGTCGCAAAAGACATGGAGTTCAGTGTGCCAGCTCTGTAAAGGGCTCCTGGCCATGAATTGGCATGGGATGCTCAGCTGATGTAAATCTTTTTTTTTATAATAGTTTTAATTAAGGTTTTAAAAATAACATCGAAAGAGGGAGAATATTAAAAAAGATGATAGGAAAGTAGGAAAAAAGGAAAAAAGTAAGAAATACATCCCCCTACCCCCAAGTCCACCAAAAAAATACAAAAATATAAAAGCCACACAAAATAAAGAAAAAAAAGGGGGGGAAAAAGAAAAAAAGAAAAAAGTATAAAATAAAAATTGACTTCCATCTCTCCATCAGGTGTTGTGTCCTCAATGATATTTCCATTATATCCACTTCATAGTATTCCTCTTATTTATTTATTTCCTTTTCGTAATTTTCATATAGAGTCCAATCTGTCCTCTTTATCGGGTTCCCGGTATTCTTTTTCAAGAAAAAAGTTAATTCGTCCATTTCTCTTATTTCTCTTAATTTCCCTAACCACTCTTCAGTGGTAGGGATATCTTCCTGTTTCCAAAACTTCGCCAATAATATTCTCGCCGCTGTTGTAGCATAGGTAAATAGTCTATCTTCGTTCTCATCTAATTGTAATTCCAAATCTGTAAATCCCAATAGATAATATTCTGGTTTCTTCTTTAAAACTCTCTTCAAAATTTTTTGTAGCTCTTCATGTACTTTCGTCCAATACTTCTCTATTTCTTTACACGTCCACCACATATGATAAAAAGTACCTGTTTGATGGCAACCCTTCCAACATTTATCAGAAGTATTCTTGTTCATTAAAGATAATTTCTTAGGAGTGGTGTACCATCTGTGGAACATTTTTATCCAGTTTTCTTTTAAATCTGTTGCATATACATATTTCAGTTTTTTGTTCCACATCTGCTCCCACTCCCTAAATTGAATAGGTCTTCTTATGTTTTCGGCCCATTTTATCATACATGTTTTCACTTGCTCGCACTCCGTTAGCCAGGTTAATAGTGTATTATAAATAACTGAAATTACTTTCTTATTCGTCTTTAATATTTTGTCCCAAGTTGACTCTTCCCAGGCGAAGCCTATCTTATTGTCTTGCTTGATATATTCTTATATTTGCAAGTAGTGTAACCACGTCAAATTACCATTTATTTCTTTCATTTGCTGGAAGGATTTAATTTCCATAGTATTCCTCACTAGTATATCTCTATATGTTGGCCACGCTCTCCAACCCAGTAATCTTCTTTGATACGCCTCCATCGGTGAAACCCATAGAGGCGTTTTAGTATAAAAATGATTCTTGTATTTCATCCATACTCTTAATAATGATGCTCTTACAAAATGATTTCCAATTTTTTTTTCATTTTTTTTCTCGATCGTACCACGTGTAGGCATGCCAGCCTACACGTAGATCATGTCCTTCTAAGTTCAAGCCTTTTCCATTTTCTAATGTCATCCAATCTCTTATCCACAAAAGGACACTAGCCTCATGATATGTTTTAAGATCTGGGAATCCCAGTCCCCCTCGTGTTTTTTTATCAATTAAGTTCAAATATTTAATTCTCGGTCTTTTCCCATTCCACACAAATTTCAATAGTTCTTTCTTCCATTTTATAAATTCTGTTTGATTTTTGATTATGGGTATATTTTGAAATAAAAACAATAGTTTAGGTAAAACATTCATTTTTATGAGCGCAATTCTTCCTAGTAGAGATAGTTTCAATAAGCTCCATTTCTTTAAATCTTTCTGTATCTTGCTCCAAGTCAAATCATAATTATTCTTCAATAGTTGGCCATTCTTTGCTGTCAACCAAATCCCCAGGTACCTTAATTTTTTCACTATTTCCATTCCTGTAATCCTTGTAATTTCTTCTTGGTCTTCTTTCCCTATATTTTTAGTTAGTATTTTAGTTTTCCCTTTATTTATTTTGAGGCCTGCCACTTTCCCAAATTCTTGTATTTTTTCAATCCAGTTTTGTAAATTATTAATTGGGTCTTCCACTATTCCCAGTAAATCGTCCGCAAAAGCTCTTATTTTGTATTCATATTTCCCAATTTTTTCTCCTTTAACATTTGTATCTTCTCTTATTTTCATCATTAATGGTTCCAACGCCATTATAAAAATTAACGGGGATAACGGACATCCTTGTCTTGTTCCTTTTGTAATCTCAAATTCCTCTGATAATTGGCCGTTTATCCGAATTTTTGCCTTTTGTAGATCATAAATCGCATCAATTGCATTTATAAATTTAGCTCCCATATCCAATTCTTGAATCAATATCTTAAAGAAGTCCCAATTCAAATTATCAAACGCCTTCTCGGCATCGATTGATAAAATAGCCATTTCTTTCTGGTGGTTCGCCTCAAAATATTCAATCAAATCCAATACTGTGCGGATATTGTCTTTCATATATCTTCCGGGGAGGAACCCTGTTTGGTCCTCCCCTATCCAATCTTTCAAAAATTCCTTTAGTCTCACCGCCAGTATATTCGTAAATATTTTATAGTCCACATTTAATAGGGAAATCGGTCTATAATTCTTGATATCTTCCGGGGCTGAACCTTCTTTGTGTATCATTACTATCTCAGCTTGATTCCAGGTTTCTGGGATTCTTTGGTGGTTTAATGCTTCGTTTAAGACTTTCTTTAACATTGGTACCACAGTTTTTTTCATTGACTTGTAAAATCCTGCTGTAAATCCATCTGGTCCCGGAGCTTTATCTGCATCCATTTTATTAATTGCTCTTTCAATCTCTTCTTCCATAATTTCTTTATTCAATTTTTCTCTTATTTCCTCTGTAATTTTCTGCAATTTCAATTGGCCTATATATGCTGTAATATCATCCTTCTTTATTCCATCTTTCGTATATAATTTACTGTAGAATTTCATGAATTCTCCCATAATCTCCTTATCAGTTGTAACAGTTTTGTCTCCCGATATTATTTTTGTAATTTGTGTAGTTTGTTTCTTCTTTCTTACTTGTCTTGCTAACCATTTCCCTGATCTATTCGCATTTTCAAAAGTTTGTTGTTTTAAAAACTTCAGCTCTCTTGCTTGTCTTTCCGTTTCCAAGCGAGACTTCTCTTGATTAAGTCTCGCTAATTCTTTATTCAATTTTTTACACTGTGGTTTCTTTTTTAACTCTGTTTCTTTATTAGCAATCTTATTCATCAATTCTTTCATTTTTTTATTTCTGTCTTTATTCTTCCTGGACCCATGTTGAATAAAGCATCCTCTCAAAACCGCTTTGAGAGCGTCCCAAGTCACTTGTATTTTTGTCTCCTCAATGTCATTAATTTCTAAATACTCTTGAACGATTTTATTATAATGTAATTTGTCTTCTTCTGTTTTAATCAAATTTTCATTTAATCTCCATTTCCTTTGAAAACCTTTATGATTAATTAGTATTTCTAATGGACAGTGATCTGAAACGTCTCTAGGCAATATTTCCATCTCCACAATTTTAGTAGTTAATTTTTTTGTTATCCATGCCATATCAATCCTTGACCATGTTTGATGTCTATGTGAATAAAAAGTATAATCCTTTTTTTTCTCATTCTTTCTTCTCCACGTATCCTCCAGCTCAAATTCTTTTTGTAAATCAAAAAACTTTTGGGGTAAAACACTGTTTCCTCCTCCTTTTTGCAGTTTATTCTTGTCTTTTTATTTGTCCATCACACCATTGAAGTCTCCTATCAGTAAGAGTTCATCGAATTCTGTTTCTCTCAATTTTGATTGTAAAAATTGAATAAATTTAGTCTTTGGGCCATTTGGCACATATATATTACATACTAGTATTTTTAAATTTCCCAGTTGAATTTTTACCGCCACACATCTTCCTTCCAAATCCTTGAATGCCAATTCTGGTGTTAAATTTTCCTTTATATATGTTACCACACCCTTCTTCTTTTTTTCATCCGATGAATAAAATGTCTTTCCCAATTTTTTATTTTCTAAATGAGCCACATATTTGTGGCAAATATGCGTTTCTTGTAGCAGGATGATATCCCAATTTGCTTTCTGTAATTTATTCCACACTTTTTTGCATTTCGGGGGTGAGTTCAGACCGTTGATATTATTTGATAAACACTTAATTTGTCGATCCGCCATTTTATTCAACTGTGTCTGTATCCAATCCAATGTCGCCTAAATCCATAACCGATAACCTCTGTGCTGCTACTTCTGGGCCATATGCACCTTCTCCAAGATCGTGAAATGTTGTTGTTGTACTTCCTTGTCCACTACTCGTAAGTCCATAATCTTCCGGAGAATCAAACCTTGCTTTCTTTTTTTCTTTTCCATTTCCATTTCCAGGGGTGTAAATCTTGAGCCTGACCGATTTGCTGTTTGGTCTTGGGATCACGCTGTAACTTGCGTCTCAAAGACTGCAGTCTCGTCTCGGCTACCTGTCTGTTAGGAGGCAAGGTAGGCCAGTCTGTTTTGAAGGGCAAAGGGGCGATCCAGTTCCCTTCCTCGCTGAGAGTCACCTCGGAGTTCATGATGCTCAGGAACTCTTGTTCATCTCGGGAGAGTGCTGTGTTCTCGTCGTCCTGGGATACATCTTAGATGGATGGAAACTCAGATGAAACTCCTTGGCAGCAAACAGAAATGTGGCTGAGGCAACTCTGCATGAGGTTGACTCTGCCATCTGAGGGTGTTTGTCTGATCTGGACACAGAGAAGACGGAGGATGCATTTTGTCAACACATACAGGTCCCTGTATGGTCCATCCTAATGGAGTCTTCTGTGCCAAAGGTGCACCAGGAGGACCTCTCTTTTCAGCTCGGATGCTCATCAAGCTGGGGCAGTTGGATCCAATGAGCAGGACTATGTCGATATTCGGCTCAAAGGGTGGAATGAGGTCCTGTAGTCCTTTCAGGTGAGGATGCGCTTGCATCATCTCTCTGGTAGCAATCTGGTCCTTATTGCGTGGGATGGACGCACACTCAATAAGGTCAGGCAACTCAAAATGAATGTCCTTGCCACGTGGCGAAATGATAAATCCAGATGCAACGTGGCCCTGTCTTCGTTGTTTGCCCATACAAGTAGAAATACAATAGTCAATAGTCTTTGCCTGCCCCTTAAAGATTTTGAAGAAGTCAGGGGTGGCCAGGGAACCGTCGCTTTGGTTGTCAAGGGCCACATACATTTTCTTCTTCATCCAAGGCTTGCTGGCAGGAAAAACCTCTGCCAAACAAATGGGGTGGCAAATCCTAGTCTTCTTTGGGCTGCCGCACAGCTGTGTACAGGCCACAGAGGGTGCCTCAGTGCCCGATGAAGGTCCAGCTGAATCTTCTGGGGAGCGTTGACTGGTGGCCCCGCTCTTGACCTTGGAGGGCACGAAATCCTTGTCATGCATGGCTGAGCAATGTTTTTTGGATTGGCACACCTCGCACTTCACCTTTTCTTTGCATGACTTTGACTGGTGGGGAGTTGCACCGCAGCACCTGAAGCAGATCCTGGACTTCTTGAGGATCTCGACCTTGTCTGCGTGAGGCTTCTTAGCAAACTCCCTGCAGTCGGCCAAACTGTGGGGCTTTGCATGCAGTGGGCACAAAACATCCTCGGGCGTCATCTTGGTGTCAGCTGGAGATGAGTTGGTCTGCGTGGATTTGACAGCGATGCTTCTCTCGGTGCCACTGTCCTTTGCAGGTTTCCCGGGCTCTTTGATGGGCCTATCCGAACTTGGAGTCCCATAAAGAGTTGGAAATCCCATCTGTGGGTCGTTGAACTGCATGGCAGCATTTGTGACGAAATCTACAAGATGTGTGAACGGTGGGTAGACCTGATGGTTGGCCTGCTTGAATCTGAAGACTTCTTTGCCCCACTTTTCTTGTAAGGAGAATGGCAGCTTCTGGGTGATGGCAGTTTGGGACAGGTGTTGGTCCAGACAGGCAAACCCTGGAAGCTGTGGATTTTCCTTGGTGGCCTGAAGCTCAATCAATAAGTCTGACAAGTCCCAAAGCTGTTCAAAGTCTTTTGGTTTGAGCACTGGGAACTTATGAAGTCTGTCCATCAGCGAGGCTTCAATTTGGGTGCTGGTCCCGTAGCGCTGATCAAGCCTTGTCCATGCAGTGTCCAACGCTCTGTCTGGTTGATCGATGAGAGTGGAGAAAATCCTTCTCACCTGCTGAGCCGATACTGGGCCAAGCCAAGAGATCAAAAGAGTCAATTGTTCCTCAGAGGAGAGTCTTAAACTCTGGCTCATTGAAAAGTCTTTTTCCAAAGTAGGAAATCTTCTGGCTGGTCAGAGAATTTCTCCACACCTTTGTCCCTCAAATCTTTTCTCGGGTTCCTAAACAAAGACTCAAGCTGCAACTGAGGAGTCTGAAGGAATGGAAGGGGTGTTTGGTCAGGGGTAAAGGTGAAGTTCTTCTGAAATTTAGAAGGTCCATTCCAGGGGACACCTGCGGCCTCAGTGATGGGCGAAACCCTGATTTCTGGGCTGGGCTTTGGTGCCTGAGTTGATGGCTGTGGGCTCCTGGCCCTGAATTGCTCGACCAGCCTTGGTGATGTCGCTGTTCACATGCACCAGGTTGCCATCTTGGAAACCAACGCGGGCTGGCAGAAGAGGCGTGGTTGGAGGCGTTGGCAAAAGGTTGACATTTTCTTGAGACAGTTCTCCTTGCAGTGCCTTTGCCAAGATGTCGGCACGGACTCTTTTCTGCCCTGCCTCCTGCTGGATGCGCGACAACATTAACTTCGCCTCTATCTCGGCTTGTGACTGCTTTTGCTTCGCCTCTAACTCTAGTTGAGCCCGCTTGAAGTTCAGGCCTAAATCTGCAGCTGCGGCCTCAGCTTCTGCTTCGAGGATTTTTGCCTGCAGCTCCATCCGCTTGACTTCTTTGTTGTAAAGGGCCGCCATCGCTGAGGAGCTGCTCCTGCAATTACAAGAAGTAATTGCTGACAGAAGACCCTGACGCGGAGTCATGTCTGCTGCTGTGCTTCCTGCTGGTGTGGCTGTGCTTGCTGTAGGTAGACATGCTTGCCTGGCTGTTCTTTGCACTTGAAGCCTTTGGGGAACGCTTAAGTGGCTCAGAAGGCACACTGCTAGCGGGTGAAGCTAAACCTTCTTTGTCCCTTCTTGGGGAGGGATTAAAGTCAGCTGCATAAAACAAATGAGCATAGCTAGCCTCCCTATTCTTAACGCTGTTCAAAAACTGGATTGCCCTACAATCTGCATCCTGAGAGTTTATTTTGCTAAGAACTTGGGCAATGGCATCGACCAGGCCCCTCCATTTATTAACCAAAATCTTAAGATCTGCTTTGATGTTCTGGGATTTCTCTAAATCCTCTGAACACTCTAACTGGTTGTCAAGATTGACAATGGAAAGCCACACGCTTTCAACCCTGTCTTTAAGCTGTGATTCCTCTTGCAGGAGGGCATCTAAGGCTTTGTGAGATGGGTGTCTAGAACCCTGGGATCTTAAGTCATAAGGTCTGCTCTCAGATTTTGGTGAGCTTGAGATATGAGCCATGATAACAAATTGCCCAAACAGTATAGCAATACAGATAAAATAACAAGTGGAGCAATCAGTAAGTCAATGACCAACAATGAATGAGTAGTAAATAACAGTAAATAAAGCAATGCAATATATCAAAGCATTAACAAAGCAGTCAGTGTAATGATGCAGGTATAATAAGCAATATATCAATGCAATTATGCACATACAAATGGCTTATCACTTTGAAGCAATGCAATAATGACAGATAAAGCAAGCAATTCAATCAATGCAGTTGCAAACACACTCAAACCTTATCACTTTACTGGCAGAATAGACACAGCATATACAATAATTCAAGTGCACATTAAACTCTTGCTGTAAAACTGTAAAAAGCCAAAAGGGGGATGCAAAAGCCCTTCTGCAAACCAGAAAAGCAAAGCACCACAGCTGTTGCAAAGCTGAGCTCCAAAAGGGCAGGAAAAGCTTGTTCCTGTGGCAGAAGATTTGCAAAGTATCAAACTTGCAAAGCTGAACAGTGCTCGCTACAAGAGCGGGAAAACTCTTGCTTCTGGCTGGAAACTGTAGCTGGAACAAAATGTTGCAATTCCGTGCAGACCTACTGTGCAAAACTGGAGGAGGAATGTAATAAGTTGCAAACTGCTGAGTAGATCTTCAAAAAGGCAGGAACTTGTCACAAACTTTGCAGACTTTCAGGCTCCTCTGCAAGGAAAGTGGAGCTGAAGCAAAGAAGGAGGCTGCCAGCCCCTCCCTTCTGGTCTTCCAATATGGCCGAAAATGAAGAGACACAGATGGATGGATCCAGGCAATGAAGACTTGAAATGGCTTGTACAGGCTTCTTAAACACTGTTCTGTAGCTTTTAAAGTCTTTTCCTTTTACTCACGGGTGGCAGAAGCCACCAGCTACGTCTTTTAATGTTCTGTCGCCGCTGGAGCTAAAATTAAATGCTTTTAAGAGAGGATGCAAGGCTTGCGTCCAGCGGGAAGCCCGGGGGCCCGAGAAGAAGCCTTTAGAGGAACTTTCCCTATTAAGCAGGCTTTAGGAGACTGGGAGCTTAAATACAACAGTCTTTATTAATGAACAAGAAGTAATTGTAAAATTTCTAAATAGTCTATTGGCTTCTGCAGTCTTGTTTGCAGGAAACAGGCACTATCTTCAAGAAAACTTTAACAGAAAAATTCCCCTTTAAAGCTCCTCCCAAGCCGCTGTAAACTTAAACCTAACTGGTTTAAGTCTGCAACCGGCTGAACTGCGTCTCAGAACCGAAACAGACGTACCATCAGGCTTGAAATCACTTAGCTGAAGATGAAGAGCTGTTATTCCCTCCGGAGGTCCTCAGGGCTGTGAAGCTGTTCCCTGGAACCCTTTGGGAATCTGTAGAGGCCTTTACTCTGTTCTTCCCCAGGAACTCTTAAAAGACGAAGCTTTTGGACAGGAGGACTGTCTGTATGCATCCTCTGCCTTGGCTTCTCTTGCTGTAACTAACTGAAAAAATGGCCCTTTCCCTCCAAAAAGCAAAAAGGGGCAGGACCAGGGATCCTAACTATAATTGGCAGGTGGCTTACCCTATGGTTGCAGCCTATAACAGGAAGCCACCCTGCAGCAAAATCCCAAGCCTGGGATTGCAAACAAACATTAACTGCAAAGCAAACAAAATAGGAGCTCCTCGTACAGCTGTACCAGCACAGTATTTATATTCCGACCTTCTCACCCCACAGGGGACTCAGAGCAGATTACAATGTACATATACATGGAAAACATTCAATGACATAGACACACAACATATATAGACAGACACACAGAGGTGATTTAACATTCCAGCTTTTTTCATGAGGATATTCTGGCCACCAGGGGAGCTGTAACTTCACCGTCCATTTGTGACACTGATTAAGTACTTCCTCATTCTTTGCATGCTTGCTGGAATTTTTTATGGCGTCGTAAATTAGCCATCAAAGTGTCTCATCCTGTTTCGTTGCCCAACCGTCAGCAGTCTCTTGTATCCTCTGGGGTTTGATGCAGAACCATAAGATCCCATTAAAGAGGTGGTTTAAACTGGTGTCAGTCTAATGTAAAGAGCTCTGGGTAGGGCAAGGGATATCTCGGCTTTCGGATATTGTTGTTTCTCCTGATTAAAAACGTGATGAATGTAAGATGACTATTGCCAGCTCTTAGGTTTCCACATATGAGTGCGATGGGGAGACAGAATTCGAAATGGGAGTGCTGACAATATAGGAGGGGTGATTCTCTACACTAAAAAGAATGTCACCCATGCTTTCCCCTCTCAATGTGATGAGGTGGTAATCGATCAACTGGCTTGAGGTAGGATCGCTAGGCATTTCTTCTAGAGCTTGTGATAGGGTTGCTATAAATCAGAAATTATTTGAAGGCACACACTGCACATGCAGCCTTATGAAATGTCTACTAGTGAAGGAAACCACTAGAGTTGTTTTATATAAATCAACAAGTAGCTGCTTATACTATACAAATAGCTGTCACCCAGTGCTTAGGAGGTATGGCAGAAAAGTAATGAGACTGGCAAAGCTGCATATGCATTCGTGATGCTGCTACCTTCCATTTTGTGTGGCAGTTAGGTTAACCCTTTCCGTAAACACAATACAAGTTTGAACATATTACCGTTATTTTAGTCGCTCTGCATTAAAAAGCAAGTCATATAATTTATCAGTATTAAGATACTCCACTTAGGAAGAAAAAATGAAATGCAAAGATACAAAATGGGGGATGCATGGCTCGGGAGCAGTACATGTGAAAAAGATCTTGGGGTCCTCATGGAGAACAAGTTAAACATGAGCCAACAATGTGATGCGGCAGCAAAAAAAGCTAATGGGATTTTGGCCTGCATCAATATGAGTATAGTGTCTAGATCCAGGGAAGTCATGCTACCCCTCTATTCTGCCTTGGTCAGACCACATCTGGAATCACACTGTGACAAATGCTGGGCACCACAATTGAGAGAGATTGACAAGCTGGAATGTGTTCAGAGGAGGGTGACTCAAATGATCAAGGGTCTGGAGAACAAGCCTTCTGAGGAGCGGCTTAAAGAGCTGGGCATGTTTAGCCTGAAGAAGAGAAGGCTGAGAGGAGACATGATAGATATTTATAAATACATAAGAGGAAGTCATAAGAAGGAGGGAGCAAGCTTGTTTTTTTGCTGCCCCAAGGTCTAGGATGTGGAACAATGGCTTCAAACTACAAGAAAGGAGATTCCATCTGAACATTAGGAAGAACTTCCTGACTGTGAGAGCTGTTTAGCAGTGGAACTCTCTGCCCCAGAGTGTGGTGGAGGCTCCTTCTTTGAAAGCTTTTAAACAGAGGCTGGATGGCCATCTTTTGGGGGTGCTTGAATGCAATTTTCCTGCTTCTTGGCAGAATGAGGTTGGACTGGATGGCCCATGAGGTCTCTTCCAAATCTATGATTCTAAGTTTGAACATATTACCGTGATGTTTAGTCGCACTGCATTAAAAAGCAAATCACATAATTTATCAGTACCGATCACATGGTGTTGTTTCTTGCCTTTTCTCCCAAAATTATCCTTTTCAGATTTATCATATGAGCAAGTGCAGTTAAGGCTGATACCATTTCTCTCCATGGATTAAAACTGTTTAAAAACAGGTGGAAGGGGAATATATGTGGGATAATGTCCCCGGGTGGTGCAATGAGTTAAACTCTTGTGCCCGCAGGACTGAAGACTGACTGGTCAGAGGTTCGAATCCGCTGGGGAGAGCACAGATGAGCTCCCTCTGTCAGCTCCAGCGCTCCATGTGGGAACATGAGTGGAGCCTCCCATAAGGATGGCAAAACATCAAAACATCCCCTGGGCAACGTCCTTACAGAGGGCCAGTTCTCTCACACTAGAAGTGACTTGCTCAAGTCACTCCTGACGCGGAAAAAAAATATCCCTACAATATAAACTCACAATGTCATTTCTCAATTTTAACATGAGATGAATGAGCCAAGCATAGACTGACGTAGTAATGAAATATGTAGATTGATATATTCTCTCCCTGACTTCAGAAATGTTTTTTTCCCCATAGAGCAACGTCTTGGGAAGATTGTAGTCATACTCCAGGAACCCATTGGGGGCACCCTTAACTAACATTATACACATTTCTCATGCATTTGGGAAGAATATGTACATGTTATAATGTTTGAAGAAAGAGTTCATATACTTCTTGCAAGCCATGTGAGGCATGTGACAGAATACAAAAATCTTACAATATACGTTTTGTTATGGGTAGATTGCTTTTGTTATATGAAGTTAAGAAATATTCTCTCTTCCCTATCCTGTTTCCCCAAAAATAAGCCCTAGCACAGATATGGGTAAACCTAGGCCCAGGGACCAGATGCAGCCCTTGGGCTCTTTTCTCAGGTCCTCCTTTCTCTCTCCATCCTATCCTCTTTTCCCCCCTTTTTCCTTCCTCCTTCCCTCCCTCCTTCTCCCTTCCTGCTTCCTTCCATTCCACCTTTTTGTTCTTCCTTTCTTCCCTCTTTCTCTCCTTCTTTCTCCTTTCATCCTTCCCTTTCACCCTTTTATCCTTTCTTCCTTCCCTCCCTCTTTCTCCCTCCCTCCATTCTTCCACCCTTTCCACCCTTTCCTTCTCGTTCCTTCCCCTTCCTTCTTCCCCTTTGTCCTTTCACCCCTTTTGTCTTTCCTGCCTTCTCTCTTTCCTCCCTTTTACTCCCTCCCACCATTCCCTTCTACCTTTTCATCCTTCGTTCCTTCTCTTTCCTTTCTCCTTCCTTCCTTCCCTTCCTCTCTCCCTTCTTTCTTTTCCTTCCACCCTCCCTCCCTCCTTTCCATCCTTCATTCCCTTTCCTCCCTCCTGTCCCTCTTTCTTCCTCCCTCCTTTCTCTTCCATCCTTTCGTCCTTCCTTCCTTCTTTTTTCTTCCATCCTTATCTTTCCTTCTGTCTTTCCTCCCCCCCTCTTTCTCCCCCTTCTCACTCCCTTCCACCCTTTTGTTCTTTTTTCTCCCTTCCTTCCTTCTCTTTGCCTTTCCTTCCTTCTCTCTTTCCTCCCTCTCTCCATTACCGCCCTCTTTTTCCCTCCCTCCATTACCTTCTACCCTTTCCTGCTTCCTTCTCTTTATTTTCTCTTTCCCTTCCTTCCTTCCCTTTTTCCTTCCATCCCTTTTATCTTTCCTTAATTCTCCTTCCTCCCTCCCCTCTTTCTTCCTCCCTCCTTTCTCTTCCACCCTTTTGTCCTTCCTTCCTTCTCTTTTTCCTTCTATGCCTATCTTTTGGTCTCTTTCCTCCCTCACTCTTCCCCCCATCACTCCCTTCCACCCTTTTGTCCCCTCCTTCTCTCTTTCCTTCCTCCTTCCCTTCCTTCCTTCTCTTTTTCCTTCCATCCCTTTGGTCTTTCCTTCCTTTTCTCTTTCCTCCCCCCCCCCCATTCCATGCCAACTTTTCATCTTTCCTTCTTTCTCTCTTTCCTTCCTTCCTTCCACTCTTTTGACCTTCCTTCCCTTTTTTCTCCCTCCTTCCCTCTCTCCCTTTTTCTTCTTCCATCCTTCCCTTCCTCCTTTTCATCTTTCTTTCTTTCTTTCTTTCTTTCTTTCCTCCTTCCCTTCCTTCCATCACTGGGCAGCCAGTCCTCCTAGTAGGGAGTGCTAGCATGCAGCCTCCAAGTTAGAAAGTTTACCCATATCTGTCCTAGCATGATTTTTCAGGATTTCTATGGATGCTCAAAATATACAGTAAGCCCAACTTAAAAAAAATAAACCATAGCTACAGTTCATTAAAAAGTCAATATACGGCCCTGCCATATTTTGCAAGAAACAAGATAGATTGTGTGTGTGTGACAAGTCCTTGGGAAGAGATCATGAATGCTGATGGAGAATTTTAAATATCAACCTGCAATGTACCTTGGTTTATATCAATCTGGGAGAATTTTTGAAAGACTTTGGTTTTGATTTATTTAAGTATCAGCAGCAGTTATAACAAATTATTTCTTACTTGCCTTTCCTCACAATTTGAAGTTGAGTACAATATCATTAAATCTGGACAGTAAAGAGCAATATTCAAAAAGCAGGGGAATTCCAGATAAGAATCAGCCAGGGCCAGCTAACACTTCCAAACAAAGCATTCCCCTAGGAAGCAACCAGCCAGGCTTTCAAGCTGCAAGGCCATTCAATGTTCATCATGGTGGCCAATTGCAACATTCACACTTGCTTCAAACACACAAGAGTTCTTTCTCTTCACCATGGACATTATTCGACAGATATAAAAAGCCTATTTGCCTAGTTTCCAACAGATCTCACAACCTCTGAGGATGCCTGCCATATAGATGTGGGGAAAATGTCAGGAGAGAATGCTTCTGGAACATGGCTATTCAGCTCGGAAAATTCACAGTAACCCAGTGATGAAAGCCTTTGACAACACAATAATACAGCTATCAGTAAATACTAGTCAAGACAGAAGGCTATTACAATTATAGAATAATAGGGGCCACATGGGCCATCTAGTCCAACCACTTGCCATGCAGAAAAAGCACAAACATCCCCGACTGATGGCATCCAGCGTCTGTTTAAAAGCCTTCAAGGAAGGAGTTTCCACCGGCCAACTTGGGCCTTCCTCCCTTCAGGTGTGTTGGACTCCAACTCCCACCATTCCTAACAACCTCAGGGCCCTTCCTTTTCCCCCTCAGCCGCTTAAGCGGCTGAGGGGGAAAAGGAAAGGGCCTGAGGCTTTTCAGCTTTTCCAGTTGTTTCTTTTCAATCCTGCTGTCACCTGTTTTTTTAACACGATCATGAGGTCAGGAGTATTATGCTCCAAAACTCTGTCTGTCTGAATTCGGAAGTCCCAGAGTAGTTTGACGTGTTCATTCTCTGTAACATTTTCCGGCTTGTTATCCCACCAGTTTTTTGTTACAGGTATAAGGTATTTGTGGCACAAGTTACTTTTTTTCCGTGTCAGTAGCAACTTGAGAAATGGCAAGTCGATTCTGGTGTGAGAGTATTGGCCGTCTGTAAGGACGTTGTCCAGGGGTTACCTGGATGTTTTGATGTTTTACCATCCTTGTAGGAGGCTTCTATCATGTTCCCGCATGGGGAGCTGGAGCTGACAGAGGGAGCTCATCCACGCTCTCACAGGATCCAAACTTCCAACCTGTCAGTCTTCAGTCCTGTTGCCACAAAGGTTTAACCCATTGCTCTACCAGTGTCGTTGAGGGCATCAGAGGCCCCCACTTTCAAGTTTTTCTGACCCTCAGCGGAGAGTTCCGAAGTTCCTGGAAGCCATAATTTGGACAAACTGATGAAATATGCCTTAACAAACAGCTCAAACAGGGACTGCACACAGCCTCTATGGCTTTCTATCACTTTCCACCAAGTCCTAACTTTGTAACAATTCCCCTAATAAAGGTACTTGAAAATTGCAACTTTTTAACTCTCTAGCTTGATATTTTGTGTCACTTCTTGCCTGTACTATCAAAATGCATGAATTCAACCTTTTCCAGGCCACAGGAGACTGCGAGCCTGCCCAGAATGCCTCCCTGGCGTTCCGGGGACGCCAGATCCACATCGCTTCAAACCGCGGATACAGAATCTCTCCTTTCAGATCCCCATATTCACAAAATGGTGGATCGGCTCCATTTTAATGACTTATTTTTCTGTGCAAAATTCTAACCCTATCTGCCATCTTGCTTTTCTCATTTTGGGTCCCTACGCTGAGGAAATAACCTCTCAAGTTTTGAGAATATATTTTTATTAGAAACAGCTGATTGTCAAAAGTGCCAGTTGCATTTCTGCCGCTCCATTGTGCCTCGCTGCCCTTTGCCTTTGCCAAGCTCTGGACCCGGGGACTCGATGCGGTTCCCCCATGGGTCTTCGGGGAGGAGCCTGGCCATGGGGCCCTGGACCTTGGGAGAAGATTCTAGTTTCCCAAGGACTGACGATTGAATCGACTGCAGTGCTGCTGGGGTTCCCTCTGTCAGCCTTCACAAAGATCAGGGACTCTCTGCTGCATGTCTTGAACTCCAGAAAGTGCCATTTTTCCCAAGAACTTTCTTCTAAGACTCTGGACTCAAAGTTTCCTTATGAAATCAATCTTTTTATTAAATATATTTGGAATGTAGGGTAGGGGTGGGGTTTATTGCTATGTAATGCCTATGAATTGTATGAATGTATATCCTCCTATACATACAATTGAAATGGAGTAGCCTTCATAATTAATAAGAAATTCGCTAAAGCATGGCTTGGATACAACCCAAAAAATGACAGAATGATCTCAATTCGAGTGCAAGGAAAGCCTTTCAACATTACAGCGATCCATTCCAGATTCTTGGAAAGAATCCACAATTGTACTAATCCCAAAATCAGATAAAGACCTGGACCAAATTAAAAATTACAGACCCATCTCGCTTCTAAATTGTGACTATAAATTATTTACTATAATCTTGGCAAACAGATTCAAACAGACATTAGCAGAGATCATTCATAAGGATCAAGCGGGATTTCTACCTAATAGATACCTGAGCCAAAATGTCAGAACAATTCTGAATGTTTTGGAGGTAGCGAAGAGCAACCCCAATAAAGATTTAGCATTTTTTTTTTGGATGTGGAAAAAGCTTTCGACCAGGTCAGCTGGGTTTATTTGGAAAAGGTCTTGGATTTATATGGGGTGGGCCATTGCTTTAGAAAAGCAGTGGGGGCAATATATTCTAAGCAATCTGCTAAGATAAAAATAAATGGACAGCTGACAAAAGCCATAGATATACAGAAAGGGACTAGACAAGGCTGTCCACTTTCGCCATTACTATTCATTTTGAGATTGGGAATTTTGAGTATAAGAATTAGAGATGACAATGAAATTGAAGGGTTCAAAGTAAAAGGCCAGGAAATCAAAATCAGAACATATGCAGATGATATGGTTTGTATTTTATCTAATCCAACACAGAGCGTTCCAAAATTATTAGAGGTAATCAAATTGTATGAAGAGGTTTCGGGTTTTAAAATAAAGATAAAACTAAATTTATTACAAAAAATTTAGACACTAAAATTATTAGGAAATTAGAGGAAGCGGCTAACTGTAAAGTAGTCCCGAAGATAAAATATTTGGGAATAACTATCACAAGCAAGAACATCGACTTGTTTAAAAATAATTATGAAGACGTGGTCGGAGATCAAAGGAAATTTGAACAATTGGCAGAAGCTACCATTAACATGGCTGGGCAGGATTGCAATTATTAAGATGATGATACTCCCCAAAATGCTTTTCTTTTTTCAAAGCATACCTATTAGGCCTGGGTAACAACGGAAAAATTTGTTTCTAAAATCGATTCGTTTTTGGGGGGGTTTCTGTGTTTCGTTATTTAAAATAAATCCGAAATTTCCATTTTTTAAAGTTTGATATTTACGAAATTTCGTAAATATTTACGAATCGATTCGTAAAGATGGCGCCCGCGTTAGCGCATGCGCAAAGCATTTACGAAATTTCGTAATTTTTGACGGAAATAACGAATCGATTCGTTAAGATGGCGCCCGCGTTAACGCATGCGCAAAGCATTTACGAATTTTCGTTATTGTTGGTGTTTGAGCTGATTCATTAAGATGGCGTCCGCGGTAGCGCATGCGCAAAGCGTTTACGAAATTTCGTTATTTGTAAAACGTTAATAACGAATCGATTCGTTAAGATGGCGTCCGCGTTAGCGCATGCGCAAGGCGTTTACCACATTTCGTTATTCGTAAAACGTTAATAACGAATCGATTCGTTAAGATGGCGCCCGCGTTAGCGCAATGCTAAACAAGAAACCATGCAAACAAAAACATTTACAACATATACAGCTTCATAATGGACATTTAGATGGGACATGGAACTCATTTTCTGTTTTTTTTTCATATACATTACAAAATGAAAGATATTGCATGAGCTGAATTAGAAGGGAGTCAATTTTTTTTTGGATTTATGATTTTTACCTTTTTTTTTCTCCCTTACCCTCCCCCCTTCCCCCATATATTTTCTCTTGTCATCCACGGGTGTATCTTTAAGTATCTTTGGTACTTTAAAAAATGTAATAATTAAAAAACATATCTTAATAAAATAATCTAATAACCATAACTAGTTAAACATAAACAATAATAATAACAATAATAATAAAATAATCAAATAGAATATAAATCAAATAGAATAAAAAATTAAATAAAAAATTATAATAAAATACAGTTGCTAAACAAGAAGCAAGGTAAGAAATTGAAATTAAATTACTTAAGATTGTAATAAAATATAATACATAAAAATTGTAATTATCATATTTTAACATAACAATATACAAAATATAAATTATTTATTTATAATATATATTAAACAAGTTATAATGTTAAAAATTACAAATTAATTTTTAAAAATGCAGAAAGTAAATTAAATAAAAAGAAGAAAGTATCATAAATTGCACTTTGAAACAACTATGAATATTAAATTATGGGCAAATTATCTGGCTGGGCGGTTTTGTTCGATAATTTTGTAAATCTTTTTTTTATAACAGAACGATATCGATATTTTTTTCAAACCCGGAAGTGTTTTTTCTAAATTGAAGCAGCATCCGCCATCTTTTTTATGGACTTCCGCCCGTTCATAATTTCTGTAGCGGTTCTGCAAGTAAGGACAAATCCCCACTGGGTGGGTGGGTGGTTCGAAATCAACCACCCAATTCCCTTCCGGGCCTTCCCCAAGTCCTCTCGGGGGGGGGCATTGGTCAGTGACCCACCGGGAGTGTCACACAGCACAGTAACCTTTCACTGCATATCAGCCGTCCCCAAGTGAGGAAGCCTCTAAGTCCTCCCGGGGGGACCTTGACCAAGCCCCCCCCCCCCCGGGACTGCCTGCTTGCCTGCTTTGTGAAGGCCAATTCCCTTCCCGGCCTTCCCCAAGTCCTCCCCCAGTTATACAGCCTCAAAGACTTCACGGGGGGGGGGGAGCTTGACCCGGCATCCCCCCCCCCCGGGAATGGCTGGCTGCTGCTTGAGTGCTGAATGAAGGCCAATACCGTTCCCGGCCTTCTCATTACTTCCAAATCTTTAGGGAAGTAAAGACTCATGTAATCCAGTTCAAAGCAGATAATATGACTGTTACGGAAACAGAATGCTAATTTAATTTGATTTTCAATTAGTGCTGGAAAGGAAAGTGTTTGGATAGTTGGCAGGTTAAATGTTTTTTGATTAAAGATGGGAGACGGGGGGAAAAATAGGAAGTAGTGCGGAAACACTGTACCTGGTGTTCTCTGATAAATGCAATTCTGGCGAAGTTTATTATTTTTGGGGGAGGGGGGTGATTTCATTAATTCGATTTGCTATGAGGTAGTTTTGCTGAAGCTATCTGCATACCAGAAGGGCGGCCGGGAATGACTAAGGAAAGTGTGCATAAAAGGGTGTGGATTGAAGCAGATAGAAGTACTTTCCCCACATCATGAGGAAAGGCGAACTCAAGCTGGCTTTCGAAAGAGACTGCCCGCCCTTGATGGAGGCGGACAGAGATGCAGTGAAAGGTAAATGCGTACATGACAACCGGAATTTTAAAAAAAAGGAAAAAAAAAGGAGGCACAGGGAGATTGAAGCCAATAATACAGTGGCCATGCTCTAGGTATGTTGCAGCGTTGATCGGAGGAGAAAACCAACACTGCTTTGGATGTCAAAGGGAAGAGGAAGAAACCAGATGCCAGCTATGCATAGGAAATGTCTGAGAACATCACTGTGATAAAAATTGCTAGGGACCCCGGGAAAGATGGCTCCCCTCTAATGAAACCCCGAAGCAAATGGCCTCTCTCTTCCGGGCACCTCAGAGTCCTCTACCACCTGTCCCAGCCCCTGCCTCTCTGCGCTCCCCCGAATGAGTGTCTCTTGAATGAGTGTCTCAGGGTTCTGAAGCGTTTATGAAACTCTGTGAAAAAAGAACTGACCAACAGAAAGCAGCCTGGCGCACTTAACCCTCAGGAGTGGGGAAGTCAAGCTGGCCTTTGACAGGGAGTGCCAGCCCTCGATGTAGGGGGATGACCGATAGGCAGTGAAAGGTAAATGCACGCATGACAACCGGAAAGGAAAGGGTGTATGAAAGGGGAAGCATTCGCAAAAGTAGAGGAGTGCCTCTTTTCCGGGCTATCCAGAGGCAATGCCCTACAGGCGGAAATGGGCCCGGCAGGGAATGAATGGGGAAATTGTGTATGAAAGGGAGTTGGGGGGGGGGAAAGCGTACACAGGAGTAGAGTGGCGAGGTCAAGCTTGCTTTCGAAAGAGAAATTGTGTCAAAAACAGCCACAGGACACGCAAGAACTGTGCTAATGTGCAGTGTATTCCTTTCTTTCAATATTTTTTTTAAAAAAACCAAAGTACACATGGTGAACAATAAGGGCAATGTTCCCGCATTCAGCAGGCAGTAGTAATTTAAGGCAGCACAAAGCAAAGTACACATCAGGGCAATGTTCCCGCAGTCAGCAGGCGTGTAAATCATTACAGCAAACAGAAAGCAAACAAAAATTTATATTTAATAAGTGCTGGACCACAAAGGGACAGTGTTCCCGCAGTCAGCAGGCGTGTAACTCATTACAGGAAACAGAAAGCAAACAAAAATTCATTTTTAATAAGTGCTGGACCACAAAGGGACAAAGTTCACGCAGTTGGCTGGCGTGTAACTCATTAGAGCAAACAGAAAGCAAGCAAAAATTCATTTTTAATAAGTGCTGGACCACAAAGGGACAAAGTTCACGCAGTCAGCAGGCCTGTAACTCATTACAGCAAACAGAAAGCAAGCAAAAATTCATTTTTAATAAGTGCTGGACCACAAAGGGACAATGTTCCCGCAGTCAGCAGGCCTGTAACTTATTTGAGGAAAGAAAAAGCAAAGTAAAAATGATTTTCAATAACTGCTGGAACCCAAAGGGACAATTACAGACTAATTAGAGGTACTACTTTGTGGTACTAATTGGAGGTAAAAATGGGAGGTTACGGACAGTTAGGTTAAACTGACAATGCAGCAAATAATGAAGAATGCGGGTGAAATACTCCGTTCCTCACAGATTCATTCATCAAAAGAGATGGGACGTCCTCTGCCGATAGATTCAACCTTGCCGTATTCACCGGGTAATCAAACAGTAGCTCCCCAGAGGCAAAGGAGGTTAAGAAGGAAGTTTGTCATGGATGGTCATCAGACAGATTGTAGTTCCCAGAGCAGGGTTGTGGGGAAGTGTGTGAGAGTTACTGCAGTGTGAGCTCTTGGGATGACAATTTGCATTGCTACGCGGTGTAATGGGTTGTCGTGAGTAAGTAGGCAGGTAAAGTTTTTGGAATGAAAATGGCAGCAGGAAAATAACACTGTAAAGAGTGCAGAAGAAACGCTGCAGCTGCTCCCTGCAGAACCTCCCCCCCCCCCCATTTTTTAAAGTTTTGTTAAAGGTTTTTATTAAAAGTAATTTTTATGAGGTAGTTGTTTTATGAGGTAGTTGTTTTATGAGGTAGTAGTATATGAGATAGTTTTCTTATGAGATTTTTTTTCGTGAGATAGCTGCTTCCTTACTATTGTTCTCCCATTCCCTAAGTCTGTACGGTTAATGGTAGCAGTGGGTTACCAGGTGAAAGCAAGGGCAAGTATACCTCAAGGACAGAACTGCTTCCATCGCAAACAGAAGGAACACGAGCAACGAAGCATTCGAGTCCTTCGCACTAAAAACTAGAAACCTGAATGTCCCACCAACACTCAGCAGACAACCAGGTGGACAAGTGGAAAATTAAAAGACAGGTGGGAAAGGGCACCTCACATGTGGAAGACCTGAAGGTTTCAAACTCGCATTGTCAAGGATGCAGGAGAACACATTGAGCAGAGAGCAGTGGTTACTCCCGAGGGTAGTCTGGGATGAAGTACTGGCCTACACTCAGCAGCCAGGAAGACAGTTAGCACCCTCAGAAAAGGAAAGAGAAGAGTCACAGAACTGCCCTGCAAGAAATTGTGACTGAGAAAAACATATGACTATGTATGCCAGTCTTACAGCTAACCTGAATCTTTCTAAATCTGTTCCTCTAAGAACAATAGATGTCCTCCACAAAGCAGACAAACGGACACTCCCACATAATTAAAATCCTGGAGTGATACTATAGATAAAGGGTTATGTGGTTAAGATTACTCCAAACTACCCGTCCCATAACACGCTGAACCGTTTGTAATCGCAAAAAGCTTCCCAAATACACCTGGAAACTATATAGGGAAGAAAGTATGCAACGTAAAGAGTATCTTCAAAATAGTTTGCAGAACTAGCAGGAACAAGCAGGAAGCAACAGCACCCTTGGAGCAGAGGGTACTGTAACAGTTTATTCCATATGTAACTCTGTGAAAAAAGAACTGGCCAACAGAAAGCAGCCAGGCGGACATAACCCTCAGGAGTGGGGAAGTCAAGCTGGATTTTGAGAGAGAATGCCCGCCCTCGATGGAGGGGGATGGCAGAACAGCAGTGAACCAGAAAGGGGCCCCGGGAATGACAGAGGAAATGGTGCGTAAAAGGGGCATTTGGGGAAACACACAGTAATTATTTGGCCACCTCTCTCGAACTATCTCTCAAAATGTCATTCCAGCCTTGTATGAGGGATGCGAGCAACGTCTCAGAACCCTGGTGGATGAAAGGGAGTTGGGGGGGAGGGTTCCAGAGTAATTGCAGTGCTCGTATTTGGATAGATCCAACCGATCCAGACTCACCCAGTAATCAAGCAGTAGTTGCCTGGAGACAAAGGAGGTAAAGAGGATTTTTTGTCAAGGACGGGGGAAAAAAGAGGGTGACCGTTTAGGTCAGGGATGGGGACCAACTTACAGCTGGCATGAGAAAAAAATGGAGGGGTAGTGTCTCTCTGCAGTCATCTTTGACAGCATATCAGTCGCGCTCCAGTGAGACTGCCTGCAAGGGGCAGCCGGTAACGACTGGGGAAAGGGTGTATGATGGAGTTAAGGGAGGTAAAGAGGAGGGGAAAGGGTGTATGACAGGGAGTTAAGGGAGGTAATGAGGAATTTTTGACCCATTGCAGATGTCATCCTTCGATGCCATTCAAAGTCAAATTTCCATTTGAGTCCCGGGGTTCCGAAGCGTTTACTTTGAAAAAACTAGTGTGCTCAAAGCACTTTGTGTTGGGCGTGGGGGGAGCGTAGACAGGAGTACAGGACTGCCTCTTCTCCGGGCACTCCAGAGGCGATGCCCAACAGGCTGAAAGGGGACTGGCAGGGAATGACAGGGGAAAGGGTGTATGACAGGAAGTTATGGGAGGTAAAGAGTAATTTTTGACCCATTGCTGATGTCATCCTTCGATGCCATGCAAAGTCAAATTTCAATTTGAGTCCTGGGGTTCCGAAGCGTTTACTTTGAAAAAACTAGTGTGCTCAAAGCACTTTGTGTTGGGGGGGGGGGGGAAGCGTACACTGGAGTACAGGACTGCCTCTTCTCCGGGCACATCAGAGGCGATGCCCAACAGGCTGAAAGGGGACTGGCAGGGAATGACAGGGGAAAGGGTGTATGACAGGAAGTTATGGGAGGTAAAGAGTAATTTTTGACCCATTGCTGATGTCATCCTTCGATGCCATGCAAAGTCAAATTTCCACTTGAGTCCTGGGGTTCCGAAGCGTTTACTTTGAAAAAACTAGTGTGCTCAAAGCACTTTGTGTTGGGGGGGGGGGGGGGTGAGTGTACACTGGAGGACAGGACTGCCTCTTCCCCGGGCACCCCAGAGGCGATGCCCAACAGCTGCCTTTTTGCCTGCTGTGAGAAGGCCAAAACCTTCCTGGCCTTCTCCATGCCCTCCCGGGGGGGGGGGGGGGAATTGGACATTCTAAGCATCTTTCACTGCATCTTTCCAAGCATCTCTGCCGTCCCCCAGTGAGACAGACTGTAAGTCCTCCAGGGGTGGGGTCTTGACCCTGCCCCCCCGGGATTGACTGCCTTTTTGTCTGCTGAGAGAAGGCCGATACCCTTCCCGGCCTTCTCCCTCCCATGCCCTCCCGGGGGGACATTGGTCAGGGCCCCCCAGGAGTGTCATGGTGTGCACTTCCCTTTCACTGCATATTGGACATCCCCCAGTGAGACAGACTGTAAGTCCTCCCAGGGTGGGCTCTTGACCCTAACCCCCCCCCCCCGAGATTGACTGCCTTTTTGTCTGCTGAGAGAAGGCCGATACCCTTCCCGGCCTTCTCCCTCCCATGCCCTCCCGGGGGGACATTGGTCAGCCCCCCCCCCCGGAGTGTCATGGTGTGCACTTCCCTTTCACTGCATATCAGCCGTCCCCCAGTGAGGCTGTGAGACAGTGAGGCAGACTGTATTCACATGCTTACATTGTGTCCGAATGACCCCTCCTCTGCAGTGATGGTGCCTGGTTTCTTCCTCTTCTCTTTATCAACCAATGCTGTGTTGACACCCCAAAGAATCTATGGCTGTACAGGAGGTAAGGGTATGAATATGCCCATGACGTAATCGGGCAGGGCGTTTTCGTTCGTTATTTACATATGTAGTTATTTATTTTTGATAATGATAACAGAAAGATATCGATTTTTTTCAAACCCGGAGGTGTATTTTCTGAATTGAAGCAGCATCCACCACCTTTGAAACGACTTCCGCCAGTTTGGGAAGTGAAGTTATTGATGGTAGGATGCTTGGGGCGCTAGGACCAATACGGGGTTAGTAAGAGCGGCCATCGCCCTTTAAAAGCAGCTGCGGGCTCCGCGTGGCAACATTGTAGCTGGGGAAGCAAGGATGGACGGAGCGCGAGTGCTGGGGAGTCTGGCTTTGGAGTGCATGGGGCTGGGGACAGGGAGCTTGTAGCTGTATGCCTCCCAGTCCCTGGCTGTGGATGTGGCTTGTGCCACCTTTTTTTTTGGGAGGGGCAGCATTGGGTTTAATTGATATTTTATTATTGTTGTTTTTATTTGTAATACTTATAAACAATTTCAAATTACTTTTAAATCATTACAATGATATAATTTTTTTTCCGAAACTGGTGGAAGTCGTTTCAAAGATGGCGGATGCTGTTCCTCTTTTTTGGTGCCAGGGGGATTTCTTCCTGGCAATAAGTGTGTTTTGGAAATCCAGTGTTCTTTGCTTTTCTGATAACTCAAAGTAGATACAACCAGTGACTGTGGCCTCTGTGGCCCATTTTTGTCCAGCCCTTTTTGAAAATCCACTGTTCTTTGCAGTGGCAGAGCAAGATCGAACTTGGCGCACAGAGTCAACATAACCCACTCTACATTCATAGGACGAGTGGAGAAGGATTAACCATGCACAATGGGATTTGACTTGCAGTACCTTCACGAACTGATAACCGATAAAGAACACCTTTGAAACATAATGCCTTTCTCAAGTATTCCTGCTTGCGCCATGTCCCCAATGTAGTTGTTAGTAATAAATATCAATTTGTAACACCACGAACGAGGAAGTCAAGGAAGCCTTTAAGTTAATTTAAGCAGCACTCCTTATATCGGGTAACACAAAAAAACTTGATTTTCTTCACCAAGGGTCTTATGATTCTTATTCATTAGAGAAACGTGATGGTTGTACCATAAAGGTACAGCCTCCGCCGATAGATCATACCGATCCACACTCACCCAGTAATCAAGCAGTATTTGCCAGGAGACAAAGGAGGTAAAGAGGGGAGTTTGTTATGGGTGGAGATATAGCAGACAGATTGTATATCCAGGAGCAGGGAGGGAACAACACAGGAGACGCAACAACTGTGCAAATGTGCAGTGTATTCTTTTTTTCATATTTTTTAATTTTTATTAAGAATAAAAGAAATGTTTATCAGGAAAACAGCCACAGGGCAAATGTGCATAATTTTTTTTAATATTTCTTTTTTAATTATTTTAAAGAATAAAAGAAATATTTAGCAGCAGGAAGTTTAAAAAAAGAAAATAATCAAAATGGTTGCCCTGCAGTATGGCAAAAACAGCCACATGACACGCGACAACTGTGCAAATGTGCAGTGTATTCTTTTTTTTCTCATATTTTTTTAATTTTTATTAAGAATAAAAGAAATGTTTATCAGGAAAACAGCCACAGGGCAAATGTGCAGTTTTTTAAAAAATATTTATTTATTTATTTTTTAAAGAATAAAAGAAATATTTAGCAGCAGGAAGTTTAAAAAAAGAAAATAATCAAAATGCTTGCCCTGCAGTGTGGCAAAAACAGCCACATGACACACGACAACTGTGCAAATGTGCAGTGTATTCTTTTTTTCTCATATTTTTTTAATTTTTATTAAGTACACATGGAGATCAACGAGGGCAATGTTGAACAAATTGGCGGAAACCTTCCCGTTCCACCATACGGAAGGGCTGGTGGTCCAGGGCCATCATCTCTCCCAGGCAACGTGTTATTTCCTTCACTGATGGCGGCTTAATCCAGATATCACCCTTGTAACTTGCACGCCCCAAGCATCGATGGTTTTCTGCATGGGGCCTGTTGGTGTGTTTGGAGTGCTCTGTGTACTGCTGCATGTACTGGCGACTTCAACTGCGTCCAACTTCACATTTGGGTGGTGTCTCTTCATGTGCATCCTTAGCCCTGTTGTGACAAGATGCCTCATATCTTTTCCTCTGCTGACGCTAACACCGCAATGCCTGCAAACTGCCAAAGTGGCCCTCTGATGATGGACGTCGAAATGATCCCATAGGAGGGATCTCGGCCTACCCCTACAACGCACTTCAGATGTACTCATGCTCATGTTTGGACTGTCGGTGTTTGTGGAAGGGAGTGTAGTTGTTTGTCGATTCTGTTGCTCGCCCTCCAGCAGCATGCAGTCCTCTGGATCACTATTTCCTGTGGTGGAAGCTGATTGCATATTGTCTTCCTCCCATTCCTCTGACACATCCGCCTCCTCTCCCTCCTCTTCATTACAAGTAGTATCAGAGGTACTTGGAAGGACATCAGGAGCTGAATGTTGAGTCTTTCGAAATGATGAAGAAGGTTGTGCCATCTTACAGCTGGTGGAAGCATCTGTGGGTGTTTCAATAACCATCTCGTTGGTTGAAGGTTCCCTTCTTGTCAATGTGCTCATCTTAGGTCCCCTGTCTTTCTTCGTTATTCGCGATTGCATTTTGCCCTTGCGACTCGAAAAGCCGGGAAGGGAACGTTTCATCACACTGGTTGGAACTGCACAAGTTCTGAGGACTGTATTTAAGCCCTTTGTGGTGGGCAAAGGGACGCACTGCAAGGACTAGGAACAACACAAAATAGGAGCACTGCAAGCACTTTGTGGACCCTAAATGGGCACACAGGCGGTTGGAGCCACTAGGCAAAAAAGGAGCACAGTATTTTAACACTTTGGTGGAACAACAAAAAATAGGAGCACTGCAAGCACTTTGTGTACCCTAAATGGGCGCACAGGCGGTTGGAGCCACAAGGCAAATAAGGAGCACAGTATTTAACACTTTGGTGGAACAACACAAAATAAGAGCACTGAAAGCACTTTGTGGACCCTAAATGGGCGCACAGGCGGTTGGAGCCACAAGGCAAATAAGGAGCACAGTATTTTAACACTTTGATGGAACAACACAAAATAGGAGCACTGAAAGCACTTTGTGGACCCTAAATGGGCGCACAGGCGGTTGGAGCCACAAGGCAAATAAGGAGCACAGTATTTTAACACTTTGGTGGAACAACAAAAAATAGGAGCACTGCAAGCACTTTGCCCAACAGGCTGAAAGGGGACCGGCAGGGAATGACTCAGGGGGAAAGATGGGCAGAGATGCTGTGAAAGCAAAATGCACAAATGACAACCCCAGGGGCGGTAGGGAACGACAGTTCCTTTGTTATGAATGCCCTACGCAGGCGCCCTCTTTTCCGGGCACTTCAGAGGCGATGCCCAACAGGCTGAAAGGGGACCGGCAGGAAACAACTGGGGAAAGGGTGTATGAAAGGGAGTTGGGGGGGAAGCGTACACAGGAGTAGAGGAGTGCCTCTTTTCCAGGCACTCCAGAGGCGATGCCCAACAGGCTGAAAGGGGACCGGCAGGAAACGACTGTGGAAAGGGTGTATGAAAGGGGGTTGGGGGGCCTACACACAGCAGCCAAGAAGACATTTCAAACCAGAGAATTTGTACATTTTCCGAAACGTGCACTGTCTTATAGCACTTTGTGTTGGCAAAAGGAGCGCACTGGAACTACACAAATAATGAGCGAGCACTGTATTATAGCACTTTGTGTTGGCCAAAGGAGCGCACTGGTTGGAACTACACAAATGATATGCTTTTTTAAGAAAATGAAATGCTTTCCTTTTTTTAGAATATTTTTTGAATTTTTTGAAGAATAAAAGAAAGATATTTTTCAGAAATATTTGGAAATGGAAAATTAACAAAATGCTCGCCCTGTTGTGAAGCGTACACAGGAGTAGAGGAGTGCCTCTTTTCCGGGCACCCCAGAGGTGAAGCCCAACAGGCTGAAAGGGGACTGGCCGGGAACGGCTGGGGAAAGGGTGTATGTATGAAAGGGATTTGGGGGGGGGGAAGCGTACACACACAGTAGAGGAGTGCCTCTTTTCCGGGCACTCCAGAGGCGATGCCCAACAGGCTGAAAGGGGACTGGCCAGGAACGACTGGGGAAAGGGTGTATGAAAGGGAGTTGGGAGGGGAAGCGTACACAGGAGTAGAGGAGTGCCTCTTTTCCGGGCACCCAAGAGGCGATGCCCAACAGGCTGAAAGGGGACCGGCAGGAAACGACTGGGGAAAGGGTGTATGAAAGGGAGTTGGGGGGGAAGCGTACACAGGAGTAGAGGAGTGCCTCTTTTCCGGGCACTACAGAGGCGATGCCCAACAGGCTGAAAGGGGACCGGCAGGAAACGACTGTGGAAAGGGTGTATGAAAGGGAGTTGGGGGGGGGAAGCGTAAACAGGAGTAGAGGAGTGCCTCTTTTCCGGGCACTCCAGAGGCGATGCCCAACAGGCTGAAAGGGGACCGGCAGGAAACGACTGGGGAAAGTTTGTAGGAAAGGGAGTTGGGGGGGAGGGTACTAGAGTAATTGCAGTGCTTGTATTTGGGATGGCAATTTGCATTGCATTGCATTGCATTGCATTGCATTGCAACCCGTAATGAAGTACTAGCCTACACACAGCAGCCAAGAAGACATTTCAAACCAGAGAATTTGTACATTTTCCGAAACGGCAAGAGAAGACTCACAGAACTGCCCTGCAAGAAATCGTGCTTGAGAAGAAGAATCGACGACTAATTGCAGAAAGCTTCCCAAATCCACCTAGAACGAAACTCTTGCAGGCTAAGGGAAAGCACATTGGTTCCACCACGGAGGAGTGCATTAATAAAGCAGTAAAGCAGACACACGACCACCACAACACAGCAGACATACTGAGAACCCTCAAGGAGAGGAAACCTACAGTAAGCTCCAGAGGTTAGAGAGTATGCAACTGAAGCAGACTCTTGAAAACCTTGGAAGGCTCAGAACAAGCAAGAAGCATTGAGCATAGGATACTGTATTCCAGTTCAAACTCTGCGAAAAAAGAACTTGCCTACACAAAGCAGCCAGGCAGACACAACCCTCTGGGTACCATACTACTAAAGCATTAGGAAAACTAGTTTCTTAGGAGTACTCCTTTTTTTATAAACAAAAAGAAATTAGGAGGCCACCCAGGAATTTTACACATAAGGTGATGTGAGGCAATCAGAGTAATTCCGGATGACAGCGCACATAACACAGAACTTTGTAATGCATCGGAAGATGGGAAAGACGATTACAGATTTCAGAACTAATGATCACGTAGTGGTCCAGGAGGGAAGAGAAACGGAGATTGTAACACTTGCACCAGACATACAAAAAAGTAACAAAACAATTACAAAACTTGGAGTCATTAATTTGATTCTTCATTGATCCTCAAACTATTACAAAATGGCTCTATATTCAATTGTAAAATAATTTAAATACAAATCATTGACGAAATACAAAATTACCGAACGAAACTGGCCAAGCCTAAGTCTTTCGAGGAAACAGAAAGCAAAGTAAAATTGATTTTCAATAAGTGCTGGACCCCAAAGGGCCAATGTCCCTGTAGACAGCAGGTGTGTGTGTGTGGGCAGGGGCTGTGGGAAGGGGCTCCGGGAATGCCTGCCTGCTTGCCTGCAGTGAAAGCTAAATGGATCTTGGGATCGAGCTGGCGGTCCGCCACGAGGCGAGCTACCGCCTGTCCCAGCCCCTGCCTCTCGGTGCTCCCCCCATGCTCTTAAATGAGTGTCCCTGTGGTCTGAAGCATTTACTTTGAAAAAACTTGCCTAAAAGTCGCCATTAAAATCATCAATAAAAAGAAGTGCTTCCACGAAAATGTAGAGGACCGAAGCGTTTACTTTGAAAAAATTAGTGTGTTCAAAGCTGGCCGCTTGCATTAATCAAGAACAAAAGTCGGAGGTTTGAAGACGATCAGATACCGGAGGAAAGGTGTATGGGGAAAGGGTGTATGATAGGGAGGATGCTGCTTAGGGAAGAGGAGGAGACGACGACGACGATGCCAGTCCCAGCCCCTGCCTCTCGGCGCTCCCCCGTGCTCTTAAATGAGTGTCCCTGTGGTCCGAAGCATTTACTTTGAAAAAACTTGCCTAAAAGTCGCCATTAAAATCATCAATAAAAAGAAGTGCTTCCACGAAAATGTAGAGGACCGAAGCGTTTACTTTGAAAAAATTAGTGTGGTCAAAGCTGGCCGCTTGCATTAATCAAGAACGAAAGTCGGAGGTTTGAAGACGGTCAGATACCGTCGTTGTTCCGACCACAAACGATGCCGACTAGCCATCCACCACAGGAGGCCATGGGCAAGTCAATATGGGCCTCACTGGTTGGAACTACACAAATGAAATGCTTGCCCTGTAGCGGGGCAAAAACAGCCACAGGGCAAATGTACAGCAGTGTTATCTTTTTTAAAAAATATTTTTTAATTTTTTTTAAGAATAAAAGAAGTATTTAGCAGGAAAATTTTTTAAAAAGAAAATCATCAAAATGCTTGCCGACAACAACTGTGCAAATGTGCAGTCTATTCCTTTTTTTTCAGTATTTTTTTTTAAAGAATAAAAGAAGTATGTGCAAATGTGCAGTGTTTTATTTTTTTTGGAAATATTTTTTAATTTTTTTTTTAGAATGGGGATGATCTACAAGGGCAATGTTCCCGCATACAGCAGGCAATAGTTATTTTAGCGTACACTGGAGTAGAGGAGTGCCTCTTTTCCGGGCACTCCAGAGGCGAAGCCCAACAGGCTGAAAGGGGACTGGCCAGGGACAACTGGGGAAAGGGTGTATGTATGAAAGGGAGTTGGGGGGGGGGGGAAGCGTACACACAGGAGTAGAGGAGTGCCTCTTTTCCGGGCACTTCAGAGGTGAAGCCCAACAGGCTGAAAGGGGACTGGCCGGAAACGACTTGGGAAAGGGTGTATGTATGAAAGGGAGTTGGGGGGGAAGCATACACACAGGAGTAGAGGAGTGCCTCTTTTCTGGGCACCCCAGAGGCGAAGCCCAACAGGCTGAAAGGGGACTGGCCGGGAACGACTGGGGAAAGGGTGTATGTATGAAAGGGAGTTGGGGGGGGGAAGCGTACACACAGGAGTAGAAGAGTGCCTCTTCTCCGGGCGACACAAAGCAAGGTACACATGGTGATCAATAAGGGCAATGTTCCCGCATTCAGCAGGCAGTAGTAATTTAAGGCAACACAAAGCAAAGTAGTACACATCAGGACAATGTTCCCGCATTCAGCAGGGAGTAGTAATTTAAGGCAACACAAAGCAAAGTACACATCAGGACAATGTTCCCGCATTCAGCAGGGAGTAGTAATTTTAGGCAACACAAAGCAAAGTAGTACACATCAGGACAATGTTCCCGCATTCAGCAGGGAGTAGTAATTTAAGGCAACACAAAGCAAAGTACACATCAGGACAATGTTCCCGCATTCAGCAGGGAGTAGTAATTTTAGGCAACACAAAGCAAAGTACACATGGTGATCAATGAGGGCAATGTTCCCGCATTCAGCAGGGAGTAGTAATTTAAGGCAACACAAAGCAAAGTACACATCAGGATAATGTTCCCGCATTCAGCAGGGAGTAGTAATTTTAGGCAACACAAAGCAAAGTACACATGATGATCAATGAGGGCAATGTTCCCGCATTCAGCAGGGAGTAGTAATTTTAGGTGACACAAAGCAAAGTACACATGGTGATCAATGAGGGCAATGTTCCCGCATTCAGCAGGTTGTAGTAATTTAAGGCAACACAAAGCAAAGTAGTACACATCAGGACAATGTTCCCGCATTCAGCAGGGAGTAGTAATTTTAGGCAACACAAAGCAAGGTACACATGGTGATCAATAAGGGCAATGTTCCCGCATTCTGCAGGCAGTAGTAATATTAGGCGACACAAAGCAAGGTTCACATGGTGATCAATAAGGGCAATGTTCCCGCATTCAGCAGGTTGTAGTAATTTAAGGTAACACAAAGCAAAGTAGTACACATCAGGACAATGGTCCCGCATTCAGCAGGCAATATACCGATCTATGGGACAGAGCAAGGGTTAGGGTTAGGGTAAGGGTAAGGGTATTGAAAGTAATTCAATTCGGGTTTTTAGAAAACAGGAGGCTACTAAGGTGATCTACGGCACGGAGCAAGGGTTGCTGTCGAAATCAATCTCCGGGTAGCCCAAAAGTGGCAAGTTGGCCTTTAAGAAGACCAGCTTTTCCACCGCAAGGGGGTCGAGCGAGGTACGTTGGAGGGTGACGACATCTCCTGCCAGGCTGAAGACCCTCTCACTCTGCACGCTAGTTGGTGGGCAGCTGAGAAACTTGCGTGCTACGGTTGAAAGGTCAGGCCATGTATTGCTTCGGGAGGACCAGTACGCCAATGGATCACTGTGTGCAATCTCCTGAGGCTCCTCAAAGTAACGATTGACAGAGAACTCTGCTGAGTCAATCTTTGCCGCCTGGGCCGACAAAGATGTTCCTTGCCCTGCCATCAAAACGATACTGTCGGTTATGAAATGCTCCGCTCTCCTCTTTTTCAGCTGCACTGCTCTTCCTTCATCCCTGGTAGGTGGCAAGGTGGGACTAATGTTATCGGTGCTGCCGTAACCGCTGGTGTTTCGGGGAGTAACGGCAGCAGGAATTTCCTCTGAGCATTCCCCCACCCTCCGAGAGTATTCTACTCTCACGAGTGAGAGAAGTTCGGCCTTCCACTTTGGCAGTTCTTTGGGGCAGACAGAGTCCTTGATGCAAGGGTCGCAGAGTGCTGCCAAAACATGAGTCTTACTCTCCGTCAACGGTAGAAGACGTTTACGGAGGGCGAAATTCAACTTTCTGACCATCTCCTTTGCCTGTGGAGTCAGGGGCACAGCCATAGACTGCAATGTACTTTGTCCACCCAGCGACTCCAAATGGCTCTTCAAACGCAAGATGACTGGGACCACATGGCTGAGTAGTGCTTTCTGTCCTGAAAGTTTTTCGGTGGCCAGTTTGAATGGTTCTAGGATCTCAATCAGCTGAGTGATGGTCATCCACTCCTGGTTGTTGGGGACCAGCTTGTTTATCGGAGCCGCAATTGACAGCGAGACAGCGTGGACTGCCCTCTGTTGCTCCACCATGCGCTCCAACATGATGTAGGTGGAGTTCCAGCGGGTGGGGACATCCTGCAGTAACCGGTGTTGTGGGAGGCACTCCAGGATTTGCCTGTCACGCAGCAGTTTTGCAGACTTAGAGCTACGTGGAAGAAGCCCGCGATTCTGCGGCAGCGCTCAATGAGTTGAGTGGCGGCAGTGGCGCTGTTCTCATCGGGCCCCTTGAAGCCATCTTTTACGCAGTTATGCAGCAAGTGGGCCATGCATGTTACGTTTGAGAAGCCAGCACTTTCGACCGCCCGGATCATGTTCCTTCCTGCGTCTGTGACCATGAATCCCGAGTTAGTACCACTGGAATGAGTATGCCGCATCCAGTCTCTCATCATCTCTCGCAAGTACTCAGAAATGGTGTTGGCCCTGTGATCCGTATCGATCACCTCAAGGGACAGGAGTGCCCAACGATGACCCGAGTCTAGGCAACCCTCCGTCTCCCACCAGTGAGCGGTCAGGGACAAATAGGAATGCCCTCCTCCCGTGCTCGTCCAGATGTCTGAGGTGAAATGTACATGGACGGGTTGTGATTTGTTCAACAGGGTTCTGAGACGTTGCTTGCATCCCTCGAACAAAGCGGGAATGACTGTTCGAGAGAAAGTTCTGCGACTTGGAATATTGTACCATGGTGCCAGGAGGTGAACAAATCGGCGGAAACCTTCCCGTTCCACCATACGGAAGGGCTGGTGGTCCAGAGCCATCATCTCTCCCAGGCGACGTGTTATTTCCTTCACTGATGGCGGCTTAAATCCAGATCTCACCCTTGTAACTTGCACGCCCCAAGCATCGATGGTTTTCTGCATGGGGCCTGTTGGTGTGTTTGGAGTGCTCTGTGTACTGCTGCATGTGCTGGCGACTTCAACTGCGTCCAACTTCACGTTTGGGTGGTGTCTCTTAATGTGCATCCTTAGCCCTGTTGTGGCAAGATGCCTCATATCTTTTCCTCTGCTGACGCTCATACCGCAATGTCTGCAAACTGCCAAAGTGGCCCTCTGATTATGGACGTCGTAATGATCCCATAGGAGCGATCTCAGCCTACCCCTACAACACACTTCAGATGTACTCATGCTCGTGTTTGGACTGTCGGTGTTTGTGGAAGGGATTGTTGGTTGTTTCTGTGGCTCGCCCTCCAGCAGCATGCAGTCCTCTTGATCACTAATTCCTGTGGTGGAAGCAGATTCCATATTGTCTTCCTCCCATTCCTCTGACACGTCCGCCTCCTCGCCCTCCTCTTCATAACAAGTAGTATCAGGGGTAGTTGGAAGGACATCAGGATCTGAACGTAGAGTCTTTCGAACTGATGAATAAGGAGGAGGTCCTGCCATCTCACAGCTGGTTGAAGCATCTGTGGGTGTTTCAATAACCATCTCGTCGGTTGAATGTTCCCTTCTTGTCAATGTGTCCATCTTCAGTCCCCTGCCTTTCTTAGGTATTTGCGATAGCACTTGGCCCTTGCGACTAGAAAAGCCAGGAAGGAAGCGTTTCATCACAATGGTTGGAACTACACAAATAATGAGCGAGCACTTTATTATAGCACTTTGTGTTGGCCAAAGGAGCGCACTGGTTGGAACTACACAAATGAGCGAGCACTGTATTATAGCACTTTATATGTTGGCAAAAGGAGCGCACTGGTTGGAACTACATAAATAATGAGCGAGCACTGTATTATAGAACTTTGTGTTGGCAAAAGGAGCGCACTGGAACTACACAAATGACAAACGCACACACAGGCACACAAGTTTCTTTTCTTTTTTAAGAATATTTTTTGAATTTTTTGAAAATTAAAAGAAAGATATTTTTCAGAAATATTTAAAAATGGAAAATTAACGAAATGCTCACCCTGTTGTGGAGCAAACAGCCACAGGACAGGGAAAAAAGCACGCACACAGGCACACAAGGGTCTTTTCTTTTTTTAGAATATTTTTTGAATTTTTTGAAGAATAAAAGAAAGATATTTTACAGAAATATTTAAAAATAGAAAATTAACAAAATGCTCGCCCTGCTGTGGAGCAAACAGCCACAGGACAGGGAAAAAAGCATGCACACAGGCACACAAGGGTATTTTCTTTTTTTAGAATATTTTTTGAATTTTTTGAAGAATAAAAGAAAAATATTTAAAAATGGAAAATTAACAAAAAGCTTGCCCTGCCCTGTTGTAGGGCGAAAACACGGCAAAGCCTCCCCGCTGCTCCCAGCCCAGCTCTCACAACCGCCCTCGCTCTCCCAACAACAATGAATCAATGAGAATGAATGAATGCAAGCCAAACAATGAATGAATGCAAGAAGCCAAGCAATGAATGAATACAAGAAGCCAAGCAATGAATGAATGCAAGAAGCCAAGCCAAGCATCCCTCCCGCACCACCCGTCTCCTCACCTTCGCAATGAGTAATGCGGCCACGCGGAGCCGCTTTTAAAGGGCAGCCCGCCCAATCACAATGAGCCACGGTGCTTGGGAGCGCCGGATTGGCTCCCAGGGCACCCAGCATCCTCCATCCCTAAAATGTCATTTCCGAAATGGGCGGAAGCTCATAAAAAAGATGGAGGATGCCGTTTCGATATTGAAAAACACTTCTGGGTTTGAAAATATGTTTTGTATTCATTTTGTAATTGTTAAAAATAACGAATATTTAATGAATTACAAAATTAACGAACGAAACCACCCAGGCCTAATACCTATTATTAAAGGGACTAAAAATTTCAATTTGTGGAAGAGGGATATCATGAATTTCATTTGGGCAGGGAAAAAAGCCAGGATTGCTTACAAAAATTTAATTGATACCAAAGAGAGGGGGGGGGGGGGACTAAATTTACCAGATTTAAAAACCTACTATGAGGCCACCTGCATGAGCTGGCTCAGAGATTGGATACAATTCTGGAACATAAATCTACAAAATTTAGAAGGACATGGAATCAGATATGGATGGCATGCATACCTCTGGTATGAAGGAGAAAGATTAAATAAGGCATTCAATAAACATGTAATTAGAGGAAGCTTAATAGATGTTTGGAAAAGATACAAATTAGGGATGGAACCCAAAACACCCCTGTGGCTGAGGCCAATAGAAGCCATTGGGAGACCCAGCTGCAAGGATGATGTCAGAACATATGGGGAACTACTTATCAGGTCCAATGGCCAATGGGCACTGAGGGGAAAAGACGAATTGGGTATTAAAGATTGGTTCCAATATCATCAATTATATGAAAGATTCAAAAAAGACGAGAAGAGGGGATTTGCTTCAAAAAAATCAGATCTGGAAACTATATTAGATAAAGGGGGAAAAGGCTTAATAGCCAGATTATACAAATATATTCTACACTATAATTTGGAAGATAATCGTGTTAAAACCCCCATGATCTCATGGGCAAAATATTTAGGGAGAAGCATAGATTTGGACATCTGGGAAAACCTGTGGAACAATGGATTTAAATTTTCAGTGGCAGCTTCAATTAGAGATAATGTATATAAAATGTTCTACAGATGCTACATAACTCCAGCCCTCCTAGCCAAAATGGACAATTCACAAACAGGATCCTGTTGGAGGTGCAAAAGAAAGAAAGGAACTTTCTTTCACGTATGGTGGTCGTGCGAACTGGTGCAGATCTATTGGAAAAGAATAATAAAGGAAACAAATAAAATGATTTACAACAAAGTAAAAAAGAACCCAGGGATGTGCCTATTAGGAATATTCAGAGACAGTTTAGAACAACCAGAGAGAGAAATCTGTTTGTACAGCTTTGCAGCTGCACGCATTACAATTGCCAAAAATTGGAAAGGGGAGAAAACATTAAGCATCAAAGATTGGAAGGATAAATTGTGGGATTATGCACAGATTTACTAGATTTAGTAAATAGAGTTCCAGAAAACTATGGACAGGAGTCCGCGACATTGTTCAGGAGGCGGCAAAAAAGTACGTCCCAAAGAAAAAGAAAACCAAGAAGGCAAAATGGTTGTCTGCTGAGACACTGGAAGTAGCCCAAGAAAGGAGGAAAGCAAAAGGAAACAGTGATAAGGGGAGATATGCCCAGTTAAATGCGCAATTCTAGAGGTTAGCCAGAAGAGATAACTATTTTTAAATAAGCAATGCATGGAAGTGGAAGAAGTCAACAGAATAGGAAGGACAAGAGACCTCTTCCAGAAAATTAGAAACATTGGAGGTAAATTTCAGGCAAAAATTGGTATGATAAGAAACAAAGATGGCAGGGACCTAATAGAAGCTGAAGAGATCAAGAGAAGGTGGCAAGACTATACAGAAGATCTGTATAGGAAGGATAATAATATCGAGGATAGTTTTGACGGTGTGGTGAATGAATTAGAACCAGACATCCTGAGGAGTGAGGTTGAATGGGCCTTAAGAAACATTGCTAACAACAAGGCAGCAGGAGACGACGGGATCACAGCCGAACTGTTCAAAATCTTGAAAGATGATGCTGTCAAGGTGATGCATGCCATATGCCAGCAAATATGGAAAACACAAGAATGGCCATCAGACTGGAAAAAATCAACTTATATTCCCATACCAAAAAAGAGAAATGTGAAAGACTGCTCCAACTTCCATACAGTGGCCCTTATTTCTCATGCCAGTAAGGTAATGCTCAAGATCCTGCAAGGAAGACTCCAGCAATACATGGAGCGAGAGTTGCCAGATGTTCAAGCTGGGTTTAGAAAAGGCAGAGGAACAAGAGACCAGATTGCCAATATCCTCTAGATAATGGAGAAAGGCAGTGAGTTTTTTTTTAAAAAAATCTACTTCTGCTTCATTGACTATTCTAAAGCCTTTGACTGTGTGGATCATAATAAATTGTGGCAAGTTCTTGGTGGGATGGGCATCCCAAGCCACCTTGTCTCTCTCCTGAGGAATCTGTACAAGGACCAAGTAGCAACAGTAAGAAAAAAAGCGCAAAAGCCGGGTTGCAGCTAAACATTAAAAAAACCAAGATTATGGCAACAAGAACGATTGACAACTGGAAAATAGAGGGAGAAAATGTGGAGGCCGTGACAGACTTTGTATTTCTAGGTGCAAAGATCAGATGCAGGCTGTGGCCAGGAAAACAGAAGACGCTTACTTCTTGGGAGGAGAGCAATGTCCAGTCTCGATAAAATAGTAAAGAGTAGAGACATCAGACTGGCAACAAAGATCCGCCTAGTCAAAGCCATGGTATTCCCTGTAGTAACCTATGGATGTGAGAGCTGGACCTTAGGGAAGGCTGAGCGAAGGAAGATAGATGCTTTTGAGTTGTGGTGTTGGAGGAAAGTTCTGAGAGTGCCTTGGACTGCGAGAAGATCCAACCAGTCCATCCTCCAGGAAATAAAGCCTGACTGCTCACTAGAGGGAAGGATACTAGAGACAAAGCTGAAGTACTTTGGTCACCTCATGAGACAGCAAAGCCTAGAGAAGACAATTATGGTGGGGAAAGTAGTAGGTAAAAGGAAGAGGGGCTGACCAAGGGCAAGATGGATGGATGGCATCCTTGAAGTGACTGGACTGACCTTGAAGGAGCTGGGGGTGGTGACGGCTGACAGGGAGCTCTGGCATGGGCTGGTCCATGAGGTCATGAAGAGTTGGAGACAACTGAACGAATGAACAATAACATATCCTTCTATGAATTATCCTTTGCTCCTTTGCTTTGCCCAACTCTTGGCCCCTTACCCAATCTTGGAGCGGCAACCAGGAAGCTACCAGTTTTCCGAAGAGGGTCGTTTGCCCTCACAAAGACAAACATTACACAAACTCTTGCATGGACAATAGCAAAGGAAATTCCTATTTATTTTCAGAGTTAGGCTGATAGATAGGTATCTCCTAGGACTGGGCAATTCGTTTCGTTAATTCGTAATTCGTTAAAAAATTCGTTAATTTTTGAATTACAAAATGATTACAAAACTTATTTTTAAACCTGGAAGTGTTTTTAAATATCGAAACGGCAGGCGCCAAAAAATTTTGTATTTCCGTCCATTTCGGAAATACGTAAGATGGCCGCCTGGCTTGCTGGGAGCTCTCCTCTCTCTCGGCGCCGGCTGAGCAAGCGAGCGAGAAGGCAAGCGAGAGGGCGAGCGAGAGGGCGAGGGCGAGCGGCGAGGGCGAGCGGCGAGCGAGAGGGCGAGTGAGAGGGCGAGCGGCGAGCGAGAGGGCGAGCGAGAGGGCGAGCGGCGAGTGAGAGGGTGAGCGAGAGGGCGAGCGGCGAGTGAGCGGCGAGCGAGAGGGCCCGCCAGAGTGAGTGCCTGCCTTCCCTCAATAATAATTTCTCCTCCCTATTCTACTAAATTAATAATTAAATTTAAAAAATATTTTAAAAATATTGAAAAAAAAAGGGCGCCATCTTTACAAAATGTTTTGTAAATATTTACGAAATTTCGTAAATACCGAACTTTTTTTGGGGAAAATTTTGTAATTATTTTAAATATCGAAACAAAAAAACACCCCAATTACAAATCGATTTTAGAAACAAATTTTTGCGTTGTTACCCAGGCCTAGTATCTCCTCCGGTCAGATTTTATTGATAGAAACAATAAGGGCAAGACTGCCCACAGGGGGTCTTCTACCCAGCTCCATTTGCCTCACTCAAAACACATCACAAACACACACTTTATCAGATCAGGGACAGGAAAACCCCACTTAATTCAATCACCTTCCCATTACCAAGACCATAAGCCAATCCCCCAGCTGGCCGATTTTCCAGACGCAGGGACACATAGGTTTCAGGAATGTCATAATCCTTTCATCCCCCATTGTCTATGATCGTCCCGCCTCCTCTTCCCTGATTCAACAATTCCCCGAAGCGGGGAAAGCTCCCTGATAGGCTCCCTCTAAGCGGGGAAGCCTCGTGATTGGCCCAGGCCGGGGGCGGGCCGCCAAGCCTCCTCCCAGCTGCTCAGCAATCAGCCAATCACCGTCAAACCAGGCGGGGAAGGGAGAGCGGGAATTTTGAAATCTCTGTACATGCTGTTGCTATAAAAATTCTCCCAAACTTTGTATTGGCATGCTTGTATGTGAGCTATCACTACAATTGCATCTGCTTCAGCTGAATCTCTCCAATAAAAGCCTCGGTCGCTGCTTCTTCCACTTTGGTGAGATAATTATTTTTTATTATTTTAATATCACTGGAATTAGTCTTCTCTGTCCTCGCCAAAGTAGCGGACCCTCCTTGGTGCGGTCCTAGGGGTCTCTCTTACTGGGGAGACCCTCCTAAACTCCGTGTTGACTTCACCAGGGGCTCCTACAAGTTCCAATGAATCATCTGAGCAATGGTGTTGTGCCTCTGCTTGTAGTCTGTGCGATCTTCTTGCAGCAGCTGAAGATGTGATCTATTGTTTCATCTGCTTCCTTGTAGAGTATACATTTGGGAATCTGTCGTCGACTTTTCAATTCTGGCTTTGATGGCATTGGTTCTAATGGGCTGCCAGAATCAGGCCCCCCATCTCCTTTTTCAAAGTTCCATTTGTGAGCCACAGCCATTTTTTATTATTATTAATATCCATGTTTGTTTTTGTTTTTGTTGTTGTTGTTGTTGTTATACGGTCCATCCATTGGGACATCACTATGAAACCAGAAAAAGTAATTGGCAAAATGGCCGGGGAGAAGAAAAGAAGACTATTGCTGTAAAGTAAAAAAAAAAAGTCAAAAAGTATTCTAAACATTTTGTTAATGAAAATAAATAAATGACATTAATCATTTAAATTGTTATGTTTATTCATATCATGATCTGGTCACCATGCTCAATATATCCCATATGCATGGGTTTGCTAGGGTAATCCTCTCTCACTCAGACTCACCCCCCCCCTGTAGAAATAAGCCACCTTACACGTTAGCAATTTTGGTTGCTTGCACATGTGAAATGCAGCCTTCAGTATCCGTTTCAGGGCACAAGGCGATGCTGTTCCTCTTATTTTTCGGCGGCTGATAAAACACTACTTCTGCAAGGAAAGCCAAGGCAGCCAGCAAGTCCCCCCAAGTCCTCCTTCGAGACAAGCCTTTTCTTTGTCACTAAACCAGGTTGAATTCCAGCTCCCATCAGCCACGGACCAGTTTGTAATCCAAAACTATACTCTGGATTTTTGTATATCCATATTCCTAAATATTTTAGCTTCTTTGATCCTAATTTTAATCCTGATATTTTCCTAATCTCCAATTGTTCTCTGACTTTTTGATGTTAACAAATAATCCAAATATAGTCTTAAACTCTTCCAATTCTTTTTATCATATCTTTTATCATGATTAATGATTGATTTGTAATAAATATTGCATCATCGGCAAAGAGATTCAGCTTTATATCTTCCTTTTTTCCTCCCTCTTTTTCTATTTTATATCCTGTCCACTTGGTGCTATTCCTAATATTTTTGGCTAGTATTTCTCACTATTACAAATAAAGTGGGGGATAATGGACATCCTTGTTTTGTACCATTTAAAATGGGTATCTCTCCTGTCCTGTCGTTAACCCTTACTCTTGCCTTGCAGTTACTATACAGTTGCTGCAATGTTTTACAAATGTTTCCCCCCATATTCAACTGTTGACATATATTTAATAGAAATTTATGATTGACCTTATCAAAGGCTTTGTAAACGTCCAATTTAAGAATTCCAATTTTTCCTTATTCAAATTTGCATGATTCATTGCGATTACCACATTTTTTATTGGATCCCCAATTTTTCTTCCCTTCACAAATCCTGGATGAAAATTTAATTAAGAGAGAGGAAGATAGAGAAGTTTATAACAAATTAATCCAAGATTATTTAAACTTCAATGATACGGAAGAAACAAAATTACAAAATATATGGGATGCATTGAAAGCAGTACTTAGGGGACATCTGATCCAACATGGAGCAAGGAAGACTAGAGAGAGGAATAAAACTATGAGAGACGTTATGACAAATCCATATTGATCTTCTTTAATTATTTTTGGCATTATTGTTTCCAATCTTTTTGCTAAAATTTTTGTAAATATTTTGTAATCCTGATTACATAGACTAATAGGCCTGTATGACCCTGGTTGTGTTAAATCTCTTCCATTTTTTTTTTTGGTATAGTAATATTTTCTGATACCTTGCAGGTTTGTGGGACTTTTTGCTTAGTGTATATTTCATTAAACAACTCTGTTAAAGGTGGTGCCAATTCTTCAATATATGCTTTATAATATTCCACTGGGAATCCATCTGGCCCTGATGACTTAGCTCTCTTTAACACTTTAATTACCCTTAATATTTCCTCTTGTGTTATTGGTTGATTTAATAACTCTCTGTCTTCCTCTGCAATTTTTTCTCAAATGTTTAAGTTCCCCTGCACTACCCTCTCCTCCTTATATAAATCTTTATAATATTTTGCCATTATCTCCCTAATTTTACTTTTCTCCTCTTGTTCTCTCCCTTTTTCATCTTTCAATTTCTTTACCCAGGTTTTTTCCTTTTTTTTCAAATAGTAAGCCATCGTCTTCATTGATTTTATATTCCAACTTTGGGAATAACTTTTAACATATAGATACTTATTCATCATATTCATTTCCTCAAAATGAATATGATGAATAAGTATCTATATGTTAAAAGTTAATTGTTTTCTCTTCTCTTTTAATTCTATCCAGATCTTTCTATCCCTAGTTCTTTTATGTCTGTCCTGCAAGACTTCTATTTCTTTTAGTCTCTTATCTTGTTTATTCCTCCATCTCCTTCTGAGATTTGCCTCTAAACTTATACAGTGACCCCTTATCACAGCCTTGCTTGCATCCCAAATTATATCTTTAGTTACTTGTCCATTATCATTGGTCTCAAAATACTTGCTTATTTCTTTCCTTATCATTTCATGTTCTTGCTCTCTACTGTTTAAAATTGTATTATATCTCCAGGTTCTTTCTTTTCTCTCTATTTCTAATTTTACTTTTACTCTTTTTTTGAATAATATTTTTATTAGTTTTGTCATATAAAATAAACATTTAGGACATAGATCTGAGAAGATGAACATAGAACATAGGACATATGACATACATACATATAACATATATACATAAAGAGCAGTTTATACCTAACAGAGCAGACATTAACTAATATAACCTGTAGAAGATATCCCCAACATTCCCTCTTTCCGTCCCCCCTCCCCCTCCCCCACCCCCTCCCTACCCCAGTATTAAAACCGACTTCCCCTCATTTTCATTCATTCTTGTATCATTTCTTATTACATTACTTCTATTACATCATTTTCCTCCTCCCTTCGTTAAACAGTACTATTTTCCTATCCCTGTGTTTCCTTTTCCATATAATTCTTAAACAAGCTCCAATTAGTAATCGCCAATCCTTTTCCATTGTTCTGTCTTAGCCAGAAGGTCAACTCGTCCATTTCTTGGATGTCCAGGACTTTGTCCCGCCATTGCGTTATAGAAGGTGTCGAGTCCTGTTTCCACAGTCTGGCGAATGTCATCCTGGCTGCAGCTGCAAAGAAAGTAAACAGCTTTTCTGAATTATTATCAGGGAAAACAGAATCTTCATACATTCCTAATAAATACGCTTCTGGACACATTGGGAAATTTATCTTAAGGATTTTCCTGCATTCATTATGTATACTCTTCCAGAACTCTCTCGCCTTAGGGCATTGCCACCATAGATGATAGAAGGACCCTTCGGACACTTTACATTTCCAACACCTGTTGTCAGCATTTCCATACATTTTTGCTATCTTTTGTGGGGTTAAGTACCAGCGGTGTAGCATTTTCAGCCAGTTCTCTTTTAAATCTGAGGCGTATGTATATTTGAGTCTTTTCTTCCAGATGATCTCCCACTCCCTTAAATGTATGGTTCTCCCTATGTTTTTTGCCCAGAGGACCATCGAGTTTTTAATTGTCTCCGTTTCGGTGGCCCACCCCAGCAAGTTCTGATAGAGGGCTGCTATTACTTTTCTTTCCCTCTTATGGAGCTTGTCCCACAGATCTGTTTCCTCCCCGAAACCTATTTTCTTATCCTCTTTATAGCACTCCTTAATCTGGGCATACTGCAGCCATGAGACGTTCTTAAAATATTGGGCTATCTCCTTTTGGGTTCTTAGTTCCCAGGAGCCATTCTTTTTAAGGAGGATATTTTTATAGGAGGGCCAGGAAACCCAGCCCCGGAGTCTGCGATGTTTTGCTTCAAGGGGTGAGACCCACAGCGGGGTTTTCTGAAAAAAATACTTTTTATGTCTCTCCCACACCTTTATTAGGGCAGACCTTATGAAGTGGTTGCCAAAGTTTCCTTCTTTCTTGGCCCCTTCATACCATAGGTATTCATGCCAACCCTTTCGGAGGTCGAACCCCTCAATGGTTAAGATCTTAATATTCGAAAGTTTGGTCCAGTCACGGATCCAAGTTAATGCACAAGCATCATAGTATGCTTGTAGATCCGGAAGGCCAAATCCTCCTTTGTGTGTTGGCATTATCATAATCGTATGTTTTATCCTGGGTCTTTTGTTTTTCCAAATAAACTTTGTGAGCTCTTTATTCCATTCTCTAAAAATTTTGAGATTTCTAACGTATAAAAGTTTAGGGAAAACATTCATTTTTATAGTTGCTACTCTACCTAGTAATGATAGATTTAGTTTCTTCCATGTCTCTATCTCTTTTTGATTTTTTTCCATTTTTCTATGTAGTTTTAGATTTCTCCGAGTGACCCAGATTCCTAAATACTTGATCTTGTTTACTATTTTAATTCCTGATAGATCTTCTAGTGTCTTTTGATTTATTTTCGAGATGTTTTTGGTTAATAACATAGTTTTCCTCCTATTTAGATTGAACCCCGCAACCTCTCCATATTTTTCGATTTTTTCGAGCCAGAGTTGTATTTTTTCCCTTGGATTTTCTACCACGCATATGATGTCATCTGCGAAGACTCTTAGTTTTAACTCTTGCTTGTCTATTTTTAAGCCCTTCAGTGCTTCATCCCCCCTTATTTCTTTAAGTAAGACTTCTAGTGCAAAAATAAAGATTAGGGGGGATAAAGGGCATCCCTGTCTTGTGCCTTTTTCGATTGGGAAGTCCTCTGAAGCGATTCCATTTATGACTAATTTTGCTTTCTGGTCTCTATATATGGCCTCTATAGCATTTCTAAATTGAAACCCAAAGTCCATTTCCTGGAATAGTGATTTAAAAAAATCCCAGCAGATGTTATCAAACGCCTTTTCGGCGTCAATGGCCAGAAGTGTTACTTCTTTTTGATGGTGGGTTTCATAGTACTCAATTGTGTCGAGGATAGATCGTACATTATCCTTGATGTTTCTATTGGGCAGAAAGCCATTTTGGTCTTCCCCTATCCATACTGTAAGGAAGGTCTTAAATCTGTTGGCCATAATGCAAAGATTTTATAATCGTTGTTTAGTAAGGAGATGGGGCGGTAGTTTCTGATGTCCTCTTTATCTGAGCCCTCTTTGTGAATTAGAGTAATTTCCGCGGATCTCCATGACTCTGGGATATCCCCATCCTGTAGTGCTTTATTCATAACTTCTTTGAGAGTATTCCCAATTTCTTCCTGCAGCGTCTTGTAAAAACTAGCAGAAAAGCCATCGGGGCCAGGGGCTTTGTTGTTGTGAAGATCTCTGATCGCTTGCTTAATTTCCTCTATTGATATTTCTCGATTTAGTTCTCCTCTTTGTTCATCTGTTATTTTTCCTAATTTTTGCTTACTTAGGTATTTTACTATCTCTTCTATATCTACTTCTTTCTTGCTGTATAGTTCTCGGAAATAGTTTTGGAATTCTTTTATTATTTCATTATCTTTTGTCAGTAGTCTGTCTCCTAATTTTATTCTGGTTATTCGTTGTTGTTGGGTTTTCTTTCTTATTTTCCAGGCCAGTAGTCTTCCAATTTTGTTGGCATTTTCGAATTCTCTTTGGCAGATAAACTTTATTTGCTTTGCCATTCTTTCTAATTTGATCCTATGTTTTTCTTTTTTTAATATTTCCAGTTTTTCGTTTAATGCTGGATTTTCTGGGTTGTCTTTCAGATCTTTTTCTATCCTCTCAACCTTTTTCTCCACCAGATCTCTTTGGCTATTTTTAAGTCTGTTTCTGATTGAGGCATGTTGGATTAGATGACCCCTTAATACTGCTTTGTAGGCATCCCATACAGTTTGAATCTTGGTTTCCTCTCTGATGTTTAGTTGAAAGTAGTCCCGTGTTTTCTCTTTGTATTTTTTTATATCCCCTTCTGTTTTGAGCAGATTATCATCCAGTCTCCATTTTCTTCTTCCCTGACTGTGATTTATTGTCATGACAATCGGGTTATGATCTGAATGATCTCGCGGTAGTATTTTAATTTCTGTTACTTTTGACGTAATTGTTCTCGTGGTCCATATCATGTCGATTCTAGTCCAAACACGATGTTTATTGGAGTAGTGTGTGTAATCCTTAACCCCTATGTTGTGGGACCTCCAGGTATCGTCTAAATCATATTCCTCCAAACAAGTCAAGAAATTTGTTGGTAATGTATTAGTCTTTTTTATTTTCCTCTTTTTCTGAGTTTTGGTTCTATCTAGTTTTGGGTTTATTATTCCATTAAAGTCTCCCAATACGATCATGTGGGAGTAGTTTTCAGCCAGGGTTTTTTCCTTCAGAGTCTTTACAAATTTACCTTTAGGGCCGTTGGGGGCGTATATATTACATATAAGAATATTTTCTGTTCCTACGGTTATTTTGACTGCTAGAATTCTGCCCTCCAAGTCCTTAAAAATGAGATCCGATGGGATATTCTCGTCGATGTAGAGTGCTACCCCCCTTTTTTTTCTGGGGCTGAGGAGTGGTATAGTTTACCTAATTTTTTATGGACTAGATGTACTGAGTGACGTTGGGATATATGCGTTTCTTGTAGGGCGATTATGTTATATTTACCTCGCTTTAGGTGATTAAAAAACGCTTTTCTTTTATTTGGGGAGTTTAACCCATTAACATTGTTGGAGAAAAAATTTACCTGCTGTGTAATGTCGCCCATTTTATTCCTTTGCTTCGTCATGGTCCATTTCGTCAAACTCCTCTTCGTCATCCTGATCCTCGTTGTTTGGTCTCGAGTCTGGGGTCGTTGTTCCGGTGTCGGGGGACTTGCTTCTTTTCCTTTTAGGTTTTTTCCTTTTTTCCTCTGGTCTTTGGGGGGTTCTAATTTTAAACTCTTTTTCTAGCCTTTTGAAGAAATCTTTGGCTTTATCCTCAGAGGTAAGCCAGTATCTTTCCCCTTTATAGGTGGTCATGATTCCCTCCTGTTTTTCCCAGCGGAACCTGATGTTTAACCTTTTAAGCTCGTCTGTTAGGAAGAAATACTTCTTCCTTTTATTTAGAGTATCTGGTGGGAATTCTTTTAGTATTAATACTTTAGACTCCATATGGTACATTGGTTTCGAGTGGCTTACTCTCAGTACCTCATCCCTAGTCTTTTTCCTGACAAAATTTACCACTGTGTCTCTTGGGGTCTTATTTCTTTTCGCATAGTTGGTATTTATCCTATGCACCCTGTCTAGTCCATTGTCGATTTCTTGTGTTGGTAATTCTAGTAGTTTGGCCAATAGGCTGATCATAGTTTCCCTAATATTTTCTTTTTCTGTTTCCACTACATTTCTGAAGCGAAGTTGATATTCTGTATCATTTTGCGCTTTCTCTACTTTTAAATTTTGTTTTTCTATCCTTTCCATTCTTTTTTCCAGTTTCAGTTGGGCTTTTTCTACTTTCATATTACTGGATTTAGCTTCCTTAATCTCTTGTAGTGCTTTTGTTAAATCTCCTTTCATTTGTTCCATATCCTCCTTAAGCTCATTTTTAATTTGTGAGACCTCTAGTTGGATGGCTTTTTGCTGGGCTTCTTGTTTCTCTGCCCTATCTTGAAAATCTGCTTGTAGTTTGTCTTGTTTTTTCGACAGTCCTTGTATTTCATTTTGTATTCCCATTAGTAATTCTTTTAGCCCTGGTTCTTCAGGTGTTGGGGGGGCCTACCGTTATTGGCGGGCCTGCCATTGAGTGTCTTCTAGCTGTACCTTTCGTGTCTTTTATCTCTTTTAAGCCCAGTTTAATTTTAGTATTTGCCATCTCTATTTGTCAGGTGTGTATGGGCGTGGGCTCAGTATATTACTTAATATTATTTCGTATTTTTAGTTTGCTATGATTGAGGGCGCTTTTAGTAATTGCAATCTTTTTATAGCTAACCCTTATTTCCTCCCCTCACCTTTTTGAAATTTTTCTTCTAAGTTCCCTATTTCCTTTTGATGTTTCCCTCTTCCTTTCTTCCTCGTATCTTCTTTTCTATATTTTGTTATTTCTTTCCTTTGGTCTTCTAATCCTCTTTCTTAGTCCTCTTACTCTGTTGTTTTAACTAGGGTCATGGAGTGTGTCCCCCCCCCCCTAGAATTTTACTAACCTACTTACTCTTATCCTTAAGGTGATCTCCTTCCTTCACGTTTCCTCTTTAATTAGTTTTAACCTCTCCTTTATAGTCCTTCTGTATCTCTCTCTACCTGCCTTTTTTCTCGTTTCCTCCTTTACTTTTGGTTGTCACGTTGTTTCCTCACTGCGGGTCCCTCTGTCCTCTGGCTCTGTTGTCTCCTCCGTCTTTCCGTCTCTCCTTCCGTCTCTCCGCCGTATTTCCAGTGTTCCCCGGGTACGCTGTCGCCTCGGCCTCCCAAGGCCGTGACCAATCGCCCGGGTTGCAGCCGGCCGCAGTGTCTCCGCTACTTTATACCACAACCGGTGTGTTTAGGCCCCTGTTCCATTGCTGGGCCTCCTCCGCGGCTGCTCAGGGTCTCTCCGCTGCTGCTTCCGCAGGCCTCTCTGCTGCCGGGTCACGTCTCCGAGTTCTACGCATCCCTCCGACGTCGAGTCGCGCCTCTGCTACTGCCCCCGCCAAACTCTCCGCGGCGGCTCAAGGTCCTTCCGCTGTCGCTTCCCCGGATCCCTCAGCAGCCGGGTCACGCCTTCGCTACTGCCTCCGTGGAGTCCAGGGTCTTCCGTGTGGCTTTCCGCCTCTCTTCGCATCTCTGCCACAGCTTCCTCCTCCCTCGGCCGCCTCCAACAACAGTTGGGCCCAGAACAAGACGAGGACGGCGCCCAGTGAGGGGTCTACTGACTCCCCCTTGATCAGGTTTCAGTTTACTATTTATTCTTAAGTTCTTAAGTACTTAGTTTTTATTCTTGAGTTGCTGTGGGTTGATGTTATCTTGGCGTTGCATTCAAGTTTTGCTAATTTCACTGGAGTTTCAGCCTTTATTATTCTGCCTCTGTTTTTGAGGGTTCTCTCTGAGATTCCAAGCCTCCGGTTCAAACTGATTCAAACCGTGGACTTCCGGTGGACGCTCATGGAGGCAGGCTGGGTTTGTTGAGCTCTCTCGCCAAGCCAACCGATTTTCTAGGTTAAGGGGGGGGGTTAGGACCCCCCTCTCTGTCCTGGAGTGAGGGGACTGAGAGTCGCCAGGCTGCTTGACTCCCCCTAGGGCACCAGACTAAGTTTGGGGTCTCGAAGGGTTGTAGTCGCAGTATGCGAGCCTAGTATCGGGAAGTGGAGGATACTCTGCACTAACTGCCTTCGCAACCATCCAAATATGCAAAAGTATGAAGAAATGAGGACGCTGAGGAAGCGTGAGTAAGAAGAAAGGACTCTTTTCACTCATTTATTATACTCCTTCCTAAAAATAAGAAAATACTAAAGAACGCTAAAGTATAAAAGACTGAACTTTATAATATAAGGAATTTTGTGGGAACACACAATATTGTCTCCAAAATAAGCTACAAGCTCTTAGATATAAGCTACAAGCTACAAGCTGCAAGCCACAAGCTACAAGTTACAAGTTATAAGCTACAAGCCAAGCCCTTGAGCTATCAACGCAATGTTGCTCGAGCTCCTAACCCAAAAGAAGCAAGCAAGAAAGTAAGAAAGTAAGGAGTAAAACAAGGAGCAAAGTAAGGAGTTAAGAAAAGAGAGAGAGAGAGAGTAGAGAGAGTAGAGAGAGTAAGGAGTAAAGAAGAGACGAAGAAATGAAGAGTAGAGGAGAGGAAAGGAGGAGAAGTTATAAGGGGAGAGAGGGGTCATGAACAATAGGGAACAGTAGGAAAAAGCCTCTCACGGCGAGAAGGAAGAAACAGAGATTTTACTTTTACTCTTAATGGTGCATGATCTGACAACTATATTGGAAGTGTTTTTGCCTCTAGAATCAATGATTGGTTTGTATTTTTCCCCAAAATATAATCTATTTTACTACCGTATATTACGGCATATAAGACGACTGGGCGTATAAGACGACCCCCAACTTTTCCAGTTAAAATATAGAGTTTGGGATATGCTTGCCGTATAAGACCACCCCTCTTCAATGCACACCAAATTAAAAAAATTAAAAATCAGATTTGAATTCAATATGGTAATTTTAATTCAAATGCTTATGACATGCAGGTTCCTATGAGAGGGACACTGTACCTTACATTGGACATTATAGTTGCTCTTCCTCCCTTGAATTTCATTTACACTCTGGGTCCTTTACATCATGTTGGCAAGTATGAAAGCAGGCTTTAAATGGTTCAGATAACATTTATGTTGGCAAAGAAGCTTGCATGCAAATAGAAATCAGGCTTTGTACTATGAGTACTGAGGTGAAGGCAAAGCATTTGTAGAATTTTTATTTATATGCAGTCTTTATCAATCAGGACCTCCTATCAGAAGAGAGGGGCAGATTGGACCCTAATCCTTCAGAAATGTAGCATTTGGCATGGCACATGTTTACTGGGTCACATCTTGACATGTCTTCATCCTTAAATCACTGTGACAGCTTGAATTGTTTTAGAGTTTGTCAAGAACATAGCCAGGTTATTAGAAGGGGGAAAGAGATCAGAAAAGAGGAAGGGGGCCCTGGGTAAATAAGAGCTTTCAAGTTTGACTTCTGTAAGAACTCTTCAATGACGTTGCCAATATTTCTAAAGTAATTTGTCTTATATTTTCATTCGGGTTTTCCTGTAAGTTCCTAAGTCTGAGTTGATTCTCGAGCTCCTTCAATTCTAAAAATTCTTGATTTTTTTCCAATTTTTGTCTTTGTCTATCCCAGGTGCTCACTTTTTCTTGCAGAGTCTTCTGAATTTTTTCTTTCTCCTTTGTCTTTATCTTTAAGTCTTTTATTTCTTCTTTCATTGTAGATAGGTCTTTGTCCACCCTACCTATTTCTTCTTTAAATTCTTTCTTTAGTTCATTTTTTTAATTCAATTTTTAACTCATCAAATTTATTTTGCAACTCCTTATGGTATGTCTCTTGTTTTGTATTCAGATCTTTTATTCCTTTTTCAAATGATGCCTGTAAATTGGACTGTGATGCAGCCAGATTTTGGATTTCTTTTACCACATCCTTAAGGCTCAGCTCTTGTGAGTCTTGGGAGTTTCTTCTTTGAAGCAAAGACTGATCAATTTTTAATTCTTGCTTTACTTTAGAGGTTGGATCTTGTTTGGTTTTTGGTGTTGCCATTTCTTAATTTATTTATGCAAGGCTGTTTTCTGTAGCACTATTTGATTAGATGTTATCAATTCAGTGGTGGAGCAATTAATTAATAATTTATATTTGTCTGTAAATTCCTTATTAGTACTGCACACTCAAAAAAAGAATTCAAAAAGCTTATTAATTCATTCAATTGCAGCTAGTTAATTCATTAGATAGTTAATTGAATAATTAATCATCAATTCATCAAGGCTCTTCAAATTGTTCCCTGTTTGTTTTAATTTTAGAATTATTTTCCCCTTCTTCTCTATTATCTTCTATTTATCTTCTAGTCCTCAATGTTATTCTTCTGTTGTTTCCCACTGTTACCTTCTCATGTCCCTCGATGTCCCGTCTATGGCCTCCTGTCACCGTCTTCTTCTTCTGTTTCTCTGTCCAGCTGGTCTCCCGTCGTCCTCCTCTGCTTCTCTGCTTCTCCGCTTCTCGCTCCGCTAATATCCTGCAGTCTTCTCTGATGTCTTCCGTCTCCGTTGGTCTCTCCCTCCTTCCCTTTCTAATATGTCTTTGTATTTATTTTATTTTATTTTATTTATTCTCTGATTTCTCTTTCTCCTCCACTTCCGCCCTTCTCAAGATGGCGGAATTCCCATTTCCGCCCTTCTAATATGGTGCTTGCCTCACTTCTGCCCTTCTTTTATTTACTTCGGAGTGTTCTTCCGCCCTGGCAGCGTCTCTTCTATTCTCCCTCTCCGTGGCTCCTCCTTCCTGCCGTCACTTCCTCATTCCTTCTCCCTGCATCTCCGGCAGTCTTTGTTTACAAGAAGCATGGGATAGTCAAAACATCATGGCGCCAAGGTCAGTGTTGTTGTTTCCAAATTTCTTTCTCTGGGCAGCTGTGAGGTAGCTTCAGATCTATCTTTCTCGGGGGAGAGGTTTGCAGTAAGTTTGAAATATTAAACTCTTTATATTAAGGGAAGGAGGGGAAATTCCACATGCACATGCACCGATGTCCCCTTTCTTTTTACGATGCAACCGGCAATCTCTAATTCAGTTTATTTTAATTCCGGGTGTTCAATTTACTACTGTTCAGATTATTAAAGTTATGTTCCAATTCTTGGGGTTAAAAGCCCCTTGTATTTTCTTATTTTGTTGTTTTCTTATTCCCGTCTTTATTTCGTCCGTAGCAGAGTCAGTTCTTTCAAAGTTCTTATTACTTGCCCCTCTTGCTGGGGGAGATTTATTCTTGTGTTTTAATTTCTTCGTTGAAATGGGGGAAGACAGCAGTCCCTGCAGGGTTTGCCCCTGCTTCCCACGGAGCGATCCGCTACCGGCGGCTCAGTCCCGGACCCTTTCTGCCCCCACCCTTGAGGGGATAGGGACTTCTAGGGTCGTCGGGTGGTCCCACCGGTTTCGCGTCCCCTCAGCACTCGATCCGGCTGAGGAGGGGAGCTACAGGCTCAACCCGATTGCTCAAACGTGGTTCCTCTACGAGGAGTTTCAGAGAGGTGCTCCTGCCGCCATGCCGCCCCACCGGAAGTGCTACAAGCCAACAGTAAGATCCCCCTTCAATTTAAGGGGGAAAAAGTGGTGGTGTTAAAAGAATTCCCACAGACAACGTTAATGAAGCGAAGACAGTATTTTTTTCTTACAGAGGAATTAAAGAAAAGAAACATCAGATTTAGGTGGGAAAAAAACGGAAGGGATAATGATGACCTTCAAAGAACAGAAATATTGGCTGACATCCGTAGACAAAGCAAAAGACTTTTATGAGAGATTGGTTAAAGATCAAAACTCAGAAAAAACTGAGAACAAATCCCCGAATCAAGAGCGCAAATTAGGTGCTGGAGCAATGTCGAAAAAAACAGTACCTACAACCCCGAGAAAAGGCAAAAAGAATAAAAGAGCATACGTTTCAAAAGATCACAAATGATTTTCGAGTTCTAGGAGCAAAGCTAAAAGAATGTAATGTACAGGTGGTCTTTTGATCCCTCCTCCCTGTTGTAAGACACGGACCCACAAGAGCCAGAAAAATAGTACAGGTCAATGACTGGCTTAGAAAATGGTGTCAGGAGGAACGCTTTGGCTTCCTCGACCATGGCCTGCTTTTCCAGGAGGATGGCCTACTGGCAAGGGATGGGGTGCATCTCACACAAGTAGGAAAACACCTTTTTGCTCACAGACTCGCAAACCTCATTAGACGCACTTTAAACTAGGTCCACCGGGGGAGGGGGACAACAGCCTTGCGAACACTACTTTACCCATAATGTCTGGGAATCGCCAGAAGGCTAAACGGAGGGCTGCACAAACACAACAAGGACCAAGTACCAAAAGCACAATAATCCCAATTAAACAGCTCAAGGGAAGATCTCAGGGGCTCACATGTCTTTACACTAATGCACAGAGCATGGGAAATAAACAAGACGAACTCCAACTTTTAGCACAACACCACAAATATGATATCATAGGGATCACTGAAACCTGGTGGGATGACTCCTATCGCTGGAATGTAGATATCGAGGGGTATAACCTCTTTCACAGAAACCGAACAAAGGGGAGAGGAGGCGGAGTAGCCTTATATGTCAAAAACTCTTATGCTACAGAAGAGATTCAAGACAGCAATGTGGGAAACCAGCTTGAAATCATCTGGATAAGAATCAAGGGAACTGGGACTCAAAAAGATGTCGTTGTAGGCGTCTACTACAGACCCCCAAGCCAGGAGGAAGAACTTGATGAAGTCTTCTGCCAACAGTTGACCAAACAGGCACAGAGAAGAGATGTAGTAGTCATGGGCGATTTCAACTATCCCGATATTTGCTGGAAAACAAACTCGGCCAAGAGTACAAGGTCCAACAAATTCCTCGCTTGCCTTGCAGACAATTTCATGGTTCAGAAGGTAGAAGAGGCAACAAGGGGATTGGCTACTCTTGATCTCATCCTAACAAATGCGGAGGACCTGATCGATGCAGTCGAAGTGGTAGGATCCTTAGGGGCAAGTGACCATGTGCTCCTGCAATTTGAGGTACAAAGGAAGGCCGAAACTAAGACAAGTCAAACCCGCATTTTGGACTTTTGGAGAGCTGATTTCCAAAAAATGAAGGAAACGCTGAGCAGCATTCCGTGGACACAGATACTAAAAGACAAGGGAGTTACGGATGGATGGGAATTTCTCAAGAGTGAAATACTCAAGTCACAATTGCAAACCGTGCCAACAAAGAGAAAAAATAGGACAAGTGCAAAGAAGCCAGAATGGATGTCCAAAGAACTTCTCTAACTGTGCTAAGACACAAAAGAGACATGCACAAGAAGTGGAAAAAGGGAGAAATCACCAAAGAAGAATTCAAACAAATAGCCAACACCTGTAGGGAAAAGGTCTCTAAGGCTAAAGCAAAAAACGAGCTCAGACTTGCCAGGGACATTAAAAACAATAAAAAGGGCTTCTATTCTTATGTCAATAGAAAAAGGAAAAACAAGGAGGCGATAGGACCTCTTCGAGGAGAAGATGGGGCAATGCTGACAGGGGATGGGGAAAAGGCAAAACTACTTAATGCCTTCTTTGCCTCGGTCTTCTCACAAAAAGAGAGTCTTCAACCTCAGCAAGATGGAGTGGATGAGGGATTGGAGGACATCCAACCCCAAATTGGGAAAGAAGTTGTCCAGGAATACCTGGCCGCTCTTAACGAGTTCAAGTCCCCAGGGCCAGATCAACTACACCCCAGAGTATTGAAGGAACTAGCGGAAGTCATTTCAGAACCTTTGGCAACCATCTTTGAGAGTTCTTGGAGAACGGGAGAAGTTCCAGCAGATTGGAGGAGGGCCAATGTGGTCCCAATCTTCAAGAAGGGAAAAAAAGATGACCCAAACAACTACCGTCCGGTCAGCCTCACGTCGATACCGGGCAAGATTCTGGAAAAGATTGTTAAGGAAGCGGTCTGCAAACACTTAGAAACAAATGCAGTCATCGCTAATAGTCAACATGGATTTATCAAAAACAAGTCATGCCAGACTAATCTGATCTCTTTCTTCGATAGAGCTACAAACTGGGTAGATGCGGGGAATGCCGTGGATGTAGCGTACCTGGATTTCAGTAAGGCCTTCGACAAGGTCCCCCATGACCTTCTGGCAAGGAAACTAGTCCAATGTGGGCTAGGCAAAACTACGGTGAGGTGGATCTATAATTGGTTAAGTGGACGAACACAGAGAGTGCTCACTAATGCTTCCTCTTCATCTTGGAAAGAAGTGACAAGTGGAGTGCCGCAGGGTTCCGTCCTGGGCCCGGTCCTGTTCAACATCTTTATTAATGACAGATGAAGGGCTAGAAGGCATGATCATCAAGTTTGCAGACGACACCAAATTGGGAGGGATAGCCAATAGTCCAGAGGACAGGAGCAGAATTCAAAACGATCTTGACAGATTAGAGAGATGGGCCAAAACTAACAAAATGAAGTTCAACAGTGACAAATGTAAGATACTCCACTTTGGCAGAAAAAATGAAATGCAAAGATACAGAATGGGTGACGCCTGGCTCGAGAGCAGTACGTGTGAAAAAGATCTTGGAGTCCTCGTGGACAAGTTAAACATGAGCCAACAATGTGAAGTGGCGACAAAAAAAGCCAATGGGATTTTGGCCTGCATCAATAGGAGCATAGTGTCTAGATCTAAGGAAGTAATGCTACCCCTCTATTCTGCTTTGGTTAGACCACATCTGGAATATTGTGTCCAATTCTGGGCACCACAATTCAAGAGAGATATTGACAAGCTGGAATGTGTCCAGAGGAGGGCGACTAAAATGATCAAGGGTCTGGAGAACAAGCCCTATGAGGAGCGGCTTAGGGAACTGGGCATGTTTAGCCTGAAGAAGAGAAGGCTGAGAGGAGATATGATAGCCACGTATAAATATGTGAGAGGAAGCCACAGGGAGGAGGGAGCAAGCTTGTTTTCTGCTTCCTTGGAGACTAGGACACGGAACAATGGCTTCAAACTACAAGCGAGGAGATTCCATCTGAACATGAGGAAGAACTTCCTGACTGTGAGAGCCGTTCAGCAGTGGAACTCTCTGCCCCGGAGTGTGGTGGAGGCTCCTCCTTTGGAAGCTTTTAAGCAGAGGCTGGGTGGCCATTTGTCAGGCATGATTTGAATGCAATATTCCTGCTTCTTGGCAGGGGGTTGGACTGGATGGCCCATGAGGTCTCTTCCAACTCTTTGATTCTATGATTCTAAGGTTCAACTCCCTGGATTATGACACTTTAGTAATGGATAACGAAGACGAGGAAACCTCGAACCCAGAAGAAGAAAGAGACGACATCGGTTTGGATCAAGAAAAAGCTAATAATGATAATTGAACGACAAATAAAATTTCTGTCTTTAAATGTGAATGGTCTCAACTCTCCTAATAAAAGAAAAGCGCTGTTTAATAAATTGAAGAGGGAAAAATATGTCATTATGGCGTTACAGGAAACCCACATCATGCACAAACATGTAGCCCATTTAACAAACGAGAAGCTGGGTAAATTATACTACTCCTCTTTTGAAAAAAAGAAAAGAGGAGTAGCACTATATATTAAAGAAGATTTACAATCGGAATTAGCCTTTAAAGATCAGGAGGGAAGATTCGTGGCAGTCAAAATCACATGTGGAAACCAAAGAATATTAATTTGTAATATATATATACCCCAAATGGCCCCAAAGTTAAATTTGTGGAAAATCTTAAAGGGAACTTGGACAAAATAGAATTTGACGATCTCATAGTCCTGGGAGACTTCAACGGGGTACTTGATAGCCAACTAGATAAAACAAAAATTAGGAAAAAAGGCCCAAAGGGGACAACGGCTACATTACCAAAAATATTTCTAGAGTTTAAGGAGGAACAGGATTTGGAAGATGTTTGGAGATGTAAAAATCCTACAAAAAAAGATTACACATTTTATTCCCATAGGCACCAAACATGGTCTAGAATAGACATGTGCTGGGCAACTAAAAACATTATTATGAAAATCTGGGACATAAACATACTGACAAGAGATATTTCAGATCATGCTCCCATAGAAATCATCCTTAATCAAAGGAAACCAAAAGCGAAATGGAGATTAAATGAGAATTTAATAAAAAAGGAAGAGGATATAACAAGATATAAAACTCTGATTGATAAATACATAGACCAACAATATCCCAGAAACGCATCATAATGTGGTATAGGATGCCTCTAAAGCCGTACTAAGAGGCCATCTGATCCAACATAATGCCAGAAATAATAGACATAGACAGAAAGACCTAAAAGATATTACTAATAAACTAAGATTAAAAGAAAATGAACTGAAGAATAAACCAGGAAACAAAGCAATACTTAAAGAAATTGAATTGTTACGTCAGGAAAAATCTAACAGAGGAATAGAGGACCAAGCTAAACAGCTAAAGTTTTTAAAACAATACCACTTTGAAAATGCAAACAAATCTGGTAAATGGCTAGCCAAACTAGTTCGAAAAAAGAGACAAGCCCAACGAATTACAAAAATTAAGAAAGCAAACGAGGAGGTAACAACTGACAAAGAAATTTTGGAGGAATATAAGAACATTATGAAAGGCTCTACGCAAATGACGGAATCCTAAAACAGGATATAGTCGAATATGTAAGTAAATTTAAAATCTCTAAAATTACAGATGCCCAAAGAGAAGACCTGAACAAAGAAATTACCGAGGAGGAAATTGAGGCAGCTATAAGAAAAATGGATGCAAATAAAGCGCCAGGCCCAGACGGTTTCACTGCTGGGTATTATAAAGTATTTAAGAAGGAGCTTATGCCAATGCTAAAGACAGTAATGAATGGGGTTCTCCAGAACCAGGGAATCCCACCAACATGGAATCTAGCAGAAATAATAGTAATTCATAAAGAACAGTCAGACCAATTGGATGTACGGAATTATAGACCAATTTCACTCCTGAATGTGGATTACAAAATCTTTACAAATATTCTGGCCCAAAGACTAAAGAATTTCTTAAATAATTGGATAGGGGAAGAGCAGGTTGGCTTCTCACCTAAAAGAAATACGAAAGACAATATGAGAATAGTGGTGGACATGATTGAATTCTATGAAGGCCAACCCCCAAAAGGAAGTGGCCTTCCTAGCGGTAGACGCGGAGAAGGCGTTCGATAATTTGAACTGGGACTTTTTCAAAATTCTTATGAAAGAAATGGATCTGGGTTTTCAATTTATCACAGCCATAGAAGAAATTTATAAGAACCAAAGGGCCAGAATCCAAATAAACGGACAAATATCAGAAGAATTTAAAATAGAGAAAGGTTCCAGACAAGGCTGTCCTTTATCCCCCCTGATTTTTATAAATTTTGATGAAGAAGATAAAAGAGGAGGAAAAAATTAAAGGGGTTAAAATTGGCAAACAAGAATATGAGGCCAGAGCCTATGCGGATGACATGATTGGAATAATAGAAAATCCACGGGAGAATATCAAGAATTGGCTGAGTACCATCAAAGAATTTGGGAGATTGGCTGGATTTAAAATAAATAAAAATAAAACTGTAATTTTAACAAAGAATATGGCAAAGGACAAACAAGAAGAACTAAGGAGAATCTCAGGCCTCCAAATAGTAAATAAGATCAAGTACTTAGGCATCTGGATTACTGCTAAAAACGGTCAGCTTCTATCTAATAACTATGAAAACCTCTGGAATGAAATTAAAAAAGATCTTGAGAAGTGGAAACATTTAAACCTTTCTTTGATGGGAAGAATTGCACTGATTAAGATGTCAGTCCTTCCGAAATTGCTCTACTTATTTCAAAATATACCCATAATTAGGAACATTAAGAAATTCAATGAGTGGACAAAGGATCTCTTAAAATTTATTTAGAAAGGGAAAAAATCAAGAATAAAATATCAAGTGTTGACGGACAAGAAAAATAGAGGAGAATTTGGGTTACCTAATTTCAGGCTGTACCATGAAGCAAGTGCCCTGATCTGGATGAAAGATTGGATAAAACTGAAGAATGAAAACCTCCTGACACTGAAGGGCCACGATCTCCGGGTCGGATGGCATGCTTACGTATGGTACGGAAAAGAGAAGAAGGAAAGAAACTTTGGTAATCACTTTGTCTGTTCCTCTTTACTCAGAATTTGGGACAGATACAAAAATCATTTTCACTCAAAAATTCCTCTTTGGACTTCATCAATGGAAGCCAAACAGAGAAGGCTATTAGGCTGGACTAACTGGCCAACTTATAAAGAACTCTTGATACAAGGAACAACGGAGTTAAAATCACATGAAGAAATAAAACAAGGTTATCCAAGAATTTCCTGGCTAAACTACCTACAAATAAAAGAACAATACAATTTAGACAAAAAAACAGGATTCCAAACTAAGGAAGAGTTTTGGGATAAAATCCTTAAAAAGGAAACAAAATGTATAACAAAAATATACGATAAACTGTTAGAATGGTCCACGGAGACTGAATTAATAAAAAACTGTATGTTAAAGTGGGCTGAGAATTTTAAAAAAATCAATACCTTTAGCGGATTGGGAAATAATGTGGAACAAAAAACTTAAGTACACTTATGCTACTGATCTTAAAGAAAATTGGATGAAAATGTTTCATAGATGGTACATGACCCCAGTGAAATTAAGCTATATGTACAAAGAAGCATCAAAAATTGCTGGAAATGTAACGAACATGACGGAAGTTTCTTCCATCTATGGTGGAGCTGTGAAAAAACTCAGAAATATTGGAAAGGTATTCATGAAGAAATGCAAATAATCTTTAAGAAAAAATTCCCGAGAAAGGCGGAATATTACCTATTGGGAATCACAGATGGTGACATAAGTTTGGACATGCAACGAATTAGGAGAGAGGAGGGACGATTTATTATTTATTACTCTTAATGGTGCCACCAATGTGTGATGTGAGGTATTATTAGGAGATATGGCACACTGGATGCAGAATTAATGGAGATGAGGCAGTCTTCAAACAAAAGAGAACAAGTTTATTTTGAACAAAGCGTATGGTTGCAGGCTGTTGATAAACTTGGAAATACTTTGAGAACTTTACATGTAACTTGGTTGCAATACAGTTCACACTTCTGGATGTTACAACTTGTAATTGACTTTTACTGTGGTGAAGCACTTTCTTAAACAATGTTTCCTGAGGTGAATAGCCTTCCTGTTTGATCCTTCCGTGATCAAACCCCAGATCTCTAGTTCATTTCTAACTAGTGATCTATACAAGCTTCTATTAGTCCTCTCTAACTAATGAAACTAATTAGGTTTCCTCTTCAGCCTTCCTAAACTGAAGAAACCTCTGACTATTCACAAACACTGCTTCTCTACTTCCCACTCTCTCTCTCTCAACTGCTAACTCCGACTCCAAAACCCTAACTCCTCACTCCTCGGAACCTAAAACCTAACTGAACATTAACTGTCGTTTTTCAAACTCTCCCCTCTAAGCTCCTCCCACTTCTCTACAGCATCGTCTCCATGGTAACGCACTCCTCTCAGTTAGGCCGCTCCAGCATTAGTGCAGCCAATCTAAACACAAATACAGTTAAAATCATACAAATTATATTCAACTTCTGTACAGGACACAAATGAAGACATTCTATTTATCTATTTTACTACGGCCTCCAGAATCACTTTTGCCCTATGGAAGCAGAAAGAAATCCCGGTGAAATTCCAGTGGATAAAAAAGATAAATGAGATTAAAGACATGGACAAATTAACATTTTTATTAAAAAGGAACACTGGCAATCCAATAAAACAGACAAACTGGTCAATAATTGAGGATTACATTGAAAACAGAATTAACGATCTCTAACTAAACATAATGGGTAATGGAAACATATAAATTTTGATCACATGAAAAAGACTGACAAAAAGGCATCAACACGGACAGAAGCAGAAGAAAGTCCATTTTTTTTAAAAAAATCTCTCTTATTCTTATTTTTTATTTTTATTTTTGCCATTTTTCGTCATTGTACGTATTTTTTCTTTTTCTTTTTTCTTTTTTTCTCTTTTCTCTTTTTTTTTGATGTGTAGTAAAAATTTTCCTACTTTTCTATCCTCTTCAAATTATTCCCCCTCTTTCATTGTAGTTTATGATTCTTAAATAAAAAATATTTGCAAAAAAAAAGTTTGACTTCTGTAAAAAATGAAATGCAAAGATACAGGATGGGGACGTCTGGCTCGAGAGCAGTACATGTAAAAATGATCTTGGGGTCCTTGTGGACAACAAGTGAAACGAGCCAACAATGTGATACAGTGGCAATAAAAAAAGCCAATGGGATGTTGGCCTGCATCAATAGGAGTCTAGTGTCTAGATCAAGGGAAGTCCTGCTCCCCATGCTCTATTCTGCCTTGGTTAGACCACTTGGTCCATTTCTGGGCACCATAGTTGAAGAGAGATATTGACAAGCTGGAATGTGTCCAGAGGAGAGTGACTAAAATGATCAAGGGTCTGGAGAACAAGCCCTATGAGGAGCGGCTTAAAGAGCTGGGCATGTTTGGCTTGAAGAAGAGAAGCCTGAGAGGAGACATGATGACGTCCACGTATAAATATGTGAGACGAAGTCACAGGGAGGAAGGAGCAAGCTTGTTTTTTGCTGCCCTGGAGACTAGGACACAATGGAACCATGGCTTCAAACTACAAGAAAGGAGATTCCATCTGAACATTAGGAAGAACTTCCTGACTGTGAGAGACATTCAGCAGTGGAACTCTCTGCCTCAGAGAGTGGTAGAGGCTCCTTCTTTGGAAGCTTTTAAACAGAGGCTGGATAGCCATCTGTCGGGGGTGCTTTGAATGCAATTTTCCTGCTTCTTGGCAGAATGGGGTTGGACTGGATGGCCCATGAGGTCTCTTCCAACTCTATGATTCTATGATTCAAAGCAGGGACATCTCTGGCCCAGCCTCTGTTTGGATATCAGCCAGCAAGGAAATGCCTTAAATCAAGAAATAGTTTACTAAGATCTACAGAGATACTCACAGGGATACCTCAGCAAACAAGAGTCAATAAGTGGCAGACTAAAACGCAGAGCCTCGATCCATGGCTGATACCAGATGAGAACCCCCCCCCCCCCCAGGGCTCAAGGAAGACTGGGCATCTTGGAAGGCGCTGAACAGACTGCGCTCTGGCACCACGAGATGCAGAGCCAACCTCAAGAAATGGGGCCACAAAGTGGAATCTACGGCATGCAAGTGCAGAGAAGAGTAAACCACTGACCACCTGCTGCAATGCACCCTGAGCCCTGCCACATGCACAATGGAAGACCTTCTTGCAGCAACACCAGAGGCACTCCAAGGGGCCAGATAGTGACAGGGCCTTTTCCGTGGTGGCCCCCCAACTCTGGAACACCCTCCCCAAAGACCTTAGACAGGCCCCTTCATTGGCTATCTTCAGAAAGAACCTAAAATCCTGGCTTTTCCGATGCGCCTTCCCAGATTAGGAAATCTCCACTACCAAGTCCCATAAGCACTTTACCAGAACCAATGATTGTTGCACATCACACATCGCACTTGCCCTAGAAGCCCTTTATACACCCCCTGTCACATCAGCACTTTTAATTCTTGTACCCACCTTGTGGCCTGGCCCAGTTTTATTGTGTTTTAGTGTATTGTGCCTGTTGTTTACTTTGCTTATTTTGTTTTTAATTGTTTGATTTGCTTGATTGTATCGTTATGTTGTGTTGTGTAAGCCGCATCAAATCCTTTGGGAGATGCTAGCGGGGTACAAATAAAGAATAATAATAATAATAATAATAATAATAATAATAATAATAATAGTGGTCAAAGGACATTTAATCGATTACCAAGCTTGCAAACTTTATGTTTTTTTTTTGTTTGTTAAAAAATGCAATGCAACTGTCTGGTCTGCCCCTGACACGATAAATAAATAAATAAATAAATAGGAAACCCAGGAACAAAAATTGTGTTACATGGGGTAATCTTACAACACCCTGCATCCAAATTACATTTGCCCTTTTTTACAGATCAGACCAAATAGATACTCCTATGTCTTCTTCATCATGCACTGCTCTGCCCAAATGACATTTAATCAACTACCAAGCTTGCAAAATTTGTGTTTTGTGTTTGTTTGTTTTGTTAAAAATGTAATACAACTGTTTGGTCTCCTCCTGACACAATAAATAAAAAATAAATACCGTGGCCAGTAGGCCTGGGTAACCACGGAAAATTTTGTTTCTAAACTCGCTTCATTTCCAGGGGGTGCTTGCGTTTCTAAATTCTAAATACTTCCGAAATTTGAGATTTCAAAGTTTCGATATTTACGAAATTTCGTAATTAATTCCGAATCGATTCGTTAAAATGGCAGACGCGTTTGTGCATGCGCTAAATTACTTCCAAAATTTCGTTATTAATTACAAATCGATTCGTTAAAATGGCGGACACATTTGCGCATGCGCAAAATTGCTTCCAAAATTTTGTTATTAATTACGAATCGATTCGTTAAAATGGCGGCGCGATTGCGCAATGCACTACAAACAAAATCATTGTAAACAATTTCTCAAATAATCAAATAGAATAAGAAATTAAATAAAAAAGTAATAAAATAAAGTAGCAAAATAAGTAGTAAGTTAAGAAATTGAAATTAGTTAACTTTGTAATAAAATATAATATATAAAATAATAATAATATTTTAAAATAATATAAAAATTATAAATAATTAATACACACACATATATATAATGTAATTTATAAAAATTTAGAAAGTAAATATAAGAAAAAATAAATAAAAAATAACAAAAATTGCACTTTGAAACAAACTATGAAGTTATTAAATTATGGCCAAATTATCTGGCAAGTGTACATATTAAATACAGTATAATTTCTCTAGCAGTAGTGCAAGTTAAGTAAGGACCAATTCCCACTGGGAGGGGTGGGTGGGTGGGTGGGTGAAATCAAATTCACTAAGTAAGTATATAATTTAAAATCCACAGAAATTAATTTATAAATGAAAAAAACATTACATTAAAAAATAAACAAATCAACATAAATAAGAAATTAAAAAAATAAAAATTAAAGAAATTAACAAATATACATAAATTAATTTATAAACTTTAAAATATTATATCCAAACAATAATAGTAGTATCATAAAATGTAGTAAAATACATACATTACAGAAATAGAAAATAAAATAAAATAAATAATACATAAATAAAATATAATATACAACATAACTTGAAACAAATAATAATTGTACTGTACTTATAATCAAATTATCAAAATACTTCCAAATTTGTAGGAAAGTGAAGACTCATGTAATCCAGTTCAAAGCAGATAATCTGACTGTGACGGCCAGTACCCATTCTGCCCACCTCCAAGACCTCCCGGGGGCCATCATGCATTAACCCCCGGACGGACTGACTGACATACAGACAGACAGACAGACTGGCTGCCTGCCTGCACTGAAGGCAAACGCGCCCCATTCCGGCCACACCCAAGCTCTCCCGGGGGTCATCATGCATTAACCCCCGGACGGACTGACAGACAGACAGACATCATGCATTAACCCCCGGACGGACTGACAGACAGACAGACATCATGCATTAACCCCCGGACGGACTGACAGACAGACAGACAGAATGGCTGCCTGCACTGAAGGCAAACGCGCCTTATTCTGGCCACCTTCCAGACCTCCTGGGGGCCATCATGCATTAACTCTCGGACGGACTGACAGATAGATAGACAGACAGACAGACAGAGACAGAAAGGCTGGCTGGCTGGCTGGAGTGAAGGCAAACGTGGCCCATCTCCAAGTCCTCCCGGGGGTCATTGGGCATTGACCCCTCGGGAGTGTCTGTCTGCAATCATCTTTCACAGCATATCAACCGTCCTCCAGTGAGACAGCCTCTAAGCTCCCCCGGGGGGGCATTGAAACGGACCCCCCCCCCCGGGACTGCCTGCTTGATTGCTCGGTGAAGGCCAATACCTTTCCCGGCCTTCTCCAAGACCTCCCGGGGAGGCATTGGGAATGGACCCCCTGGGAGTCTCTGTCTGCAATCATCTTTCACAGCATATCAGCCGTCCTCCAGTGAGACAGCCTCTAAGCTCCCCCGGGGGGGAGGCATTGTTCCTGCCCCCCCCCCCCGGGACTGCCTGCTTGATTCCTCAGTGAAGGCCAATACCTTTCCCGGCCTTCTCCAAGTCCTCCTGGAGGGCCCTAAGTCAATTAACCCCCCGGGAGTGTCTGTATGCAATCTACTTTCACAGCATATCAGCTGTCCCCCAGTGAGACAGCCTATAAGCACTCCCGGGGGGGGGGGCGTGACCCTGCCCCCCCCCCCCCCGAGACTGCCTGCTTGATTGCTGGGTGAAGGCCAATACATTTCCCGGCCTTCTCAAAGTCCTCCTGGGGGGCAGTAAGTCAATTAACCCCCCGGAAGTGTGTGTTTGCAATCTACTTTCACAGCATATCAGCCATCCCCCAGTGAGCCTCTAAGCCCTCCCAGGGGGGGGGGCTTGACCCTGCCCCCCCCCCCCGGGAATGTCTGCTTGCCTGCTCTGTGAAAGGTATGCCAATTCCCTTTTTCTGGCCACCTCCATGCCCTCCCGCGGGGCCGTAAGTCAATTAACCTGCGGGAGTGTCTGTATGCAATCTACTTTCACAGCACATCAGCCGTCCCCCAGTGAGACAGCCTCTAAGCCCTCGGGGGAGGCGTTGACCCTGGGCCCCCCGGGACTGCCTCTGTGAAGGCCAATTCTAGTTTCACAGCATATCAGCCGTCCCCCCAGTGAGACAGCCTATAAGCCCTCCCGGGGGGGGGGGGGGGGCTTGGCCCTCACCCCCCCCCCCCTGGACTGCCTGCTTGATTGCTGGGTGAAGGCCAATACCTTTCCCGGCCTTCTCCAAGTCCTCCCAGGGGGCGGTAAGTCAATTAACCCCCCGGAGTGTCTGTATGCAATCTACTTTCACAGCATATCAGCCGTCCCCCAGTGAGACAGCTTATAAGCCCTCCCGGGGGGGGGGGGAGGGGTTGACCCTCAGCCACCCCGGGAATGCCTGCTTGATTGCTGGGTGAAGGCCAATACCTTTCCCGGCCTTCTCCAAGTCCTCCCAGGGGGCGGTAAGTCAATTAACCCCCGGGAATGTCTGTATGCAATCTACTTTCACAACATATCAGCTGTCCCCCAGTGACACAGCCTATAAGCCCTCCCGGGGGGTGACTTGACCAAGCCCCCCCCCCCCGGGACTGCTTGCTTGATTGCTGGGTGAAGGCCAATACCTTTCCCGGCCTTCTCAAAGTTATCCTGGGGGGCGATAAGTCAATTAACCCCCTGGGGTGTCTGTTTGCAATCTACTTTCACAGCATATCAGCCATCCCCCAGTGAGCCTCTAAGCCCTCCCGGGGGTGGCCTTGACCCTGCCCCCCTCGGAATGTCTGCTTGCCTGCTCTGTGAAAGGTAGGCCAATTCCCTTTTTCTGGCTACCTCCATGCCCTCCCGAGGGGGGGGGGTGTAAGTCAATTAACCCCCCGGGAGTGTTTGTATGCAATCTACTTTAACAGCATATCAGCCATCCCCCAGTGAGACAGCCTCTAAGCCCTCCCGGGGGGGGGGGGGGTATTGACCCTGCCCCCCCTGGGAATGCCTGCTTGCCTGCTCTGTGAAGGCCAATTCCCTTTCTGGCCACCTCCATGCCCTCCCGGAGGGCGGTAAGTCAATTAACCCCCCGGAGTGTCTGTATGCAATCTACTTTCACAGCATATCAACCGTCCCCCAGTGAGACAGCCTATAAGCCCTCCCGGAGGGGGGGGGGCTTGACCCTGCCCCCCCCCCCGGGACTGCCTGCTTGATTGCTGGGTGAAGGCCAATACCTTTCCCGGCCTTCTCAAAGTCCTCCCAGGGGGCGGTAAGTCAATTAACCACCCGGGAGTGTCTGTATGCAATCTACTTTAACAGCATATCAGCTGTCCCCCAGTGAGACAGCCTATAAGTACTCCAGGGGGGGAACTTGACCCTGCCCCCCCCCCCCGGGAATGTCTGCTTGCCTGCTCTCTGAAAGGTAGGCCAATTCCATTTTTCTGGCCACCTCCATGCCCTCCCGGGGGGCCGTAAGTCAATTAACCGCCCAGTAGTGTCTGTATGCAATGTACTTTCACAGAATATCAGCTGTCCCCCAGTGAGACAGCCTCTAAGACCTCCCGGGGGGGGGGTATTGACCCTGCCCCCCCTGGGAATGCCTGCTTGCCTGCTCTGTGAAGGCCAATTCCCTTTCTGGCCACCTCCATGCCCTCCCGGGGGGCGGTAAGCCAATTAATCCCCCGGAGTGTCTGTATGCAATCTACTTTCACAGCATATCAGCCGTCCCCCAGTGAGACAGCCTATAAGCCCTCCCGGGGGGGCTTAACCCTCCCCCCCCCCCCGGGACTGACTGCTTGATTGCTGGGTGAAGGCCAATATCTTTCCCGGCCTTCTCCAAGTCCTCCTAGGGGGCGATAAGTCAATTAACCCCCCGGGATTGTCTTTATGCAATCTACTTTCACAGCATATCAGCCGTCCCCCAGTGAGATAGCTTCTAAGCCCTCCCAGGGGCGAGGGCCTTGACCCTGGCCTCCCTGGGAATGTCTGCTTTCCTGCTCTGTGAAGGGTAGGCCAATTCCCTTTGCTGGCCACCTCCATGCCCTCCCGGGGGGGGGGGGGCGCAAGTCAATTAACCCCCCAGGAGTGTCTGTATGCAATCTACTTTCACAGCATATCAGCCGTCCCCCGGTGAGATAGCCTATAAGCACTCCCAGGGGGGCCCTTGACCCTGGCCCCCGGGCCTGCCTGCCTGCCTGCTTTGTGAAGGCCAATTCCCTTTCTGGCCACCTCCATGCCCTCCCAGGGGGCGGTAAGTCCATTAACCCCCCAGAAGTGTCTGTCTGCAATCATCTTTCACTGCATAGCAGCCATCCTCCAGTGACAGTCTCTAAGCCCTCCCGGGGGGCGGGCATTGATCCTGCCCCCCCGGGACTGCCTGCCTGCCTACTGTTTGAAGGCCAATTCCCTTTCTGGCCACCTCCATGCCCTCCCGGGGGCGGTAAGTCCATTAACCCCCCGGGAGTGTCTGTCTGCAATCATCTTTCACGGCATATCAGCCGTCCTCCACTGACAGTCTCTAAGCCCTCCCGTGGCATTGATCCTGGGCCCCCCCGGGACTGCCTGCCTGCCTGCTGTGTGAAGGCCAATTCCCTTTCTGGCCACTTCCATGCCCTCCCGGGGGGCCGTAAGTCCATTAACCCCCCTGGAGTGTCTGTCTGCAATCACCTTTCACTGCATATCAGCCATCCTACAGTGAGACAGTCTCTAAGCCCTTCCAGGGGGGCATTGATCCTGCACACCGGTTGTGTACAACCATCACTCTTTCCATTCCCCCAGGAATGACCACTTGCCATTTATGTTGCCACATGCTTTCTTTGTCTCTGACTGACTGCTCCTCTGCATCGATGGTGTCTGTTTTCTTCCTCTTCAACAACCAATGACCAACGCATATACCACCTCTCCCGGTCACTGCAGAGACGTTGCCTGCCAGGCTGAAAAGTGAACTTCTGACTCTACCCAATGATACAGGGGACAAGGATTACAAACCTCCAAACCAACGAACACCTACTGGTTCACGGGGGGTTGGAGGGGGATGGCAGAGATGCTGTGAAAGCTAAATGCATACATGACAACCGCCAGGGTCCCAGGGAATAACTGCTTGCCTGCTGTGAAAGCTAAATGCATACATGACAACCGGAAGGGCGGCAGGGAATGACTAAGGAAAGGGTGCAGAAATGGGAGTTAATGGACGCAAACAGTAGTACTTCGGCCACATGATGAGGAAAGGGGAAGTCAAGCTGGCCTTTGAGCGAGAATGCCCGCCCTTGATGGGGGTTGGAGGGGGACAGCAGAGATGCAGTGAAAGAGAAATGCACATATGACGTTCCTAAATTGCAGTAAATAATCCTTTCCTCACATATTCATTCGAGAAATGTGACGGTACGTCCTCCGTGGGGTACTCTTAAAGATTCAAAGTCATGCAGCAATCAAGCAGTAGCTCCACATATACAAAGGAGGTAAAGAGGAAACAGTGCCCGGGATGGTAAAAAAAGTACGGTGACAGTAAAGGTCGGGGATGGGGACGTAAAGCTGGCATGAGAAAAAATGTCAGGGGTCAATGGCACTCCATCAAACTGCAGTGGAACGTTCCTAAATTGTGGTAATTTCTGGGTGGGATGAGCATAATAAGCCGCCTTGTCTCTCTCCCGGGGAGCCTAAACAATTTTTACAATGAAGGGAACATGGCCCAAGTAAGAACAAAGCAAGCAGGTTAAGTACTCCGTTCCTCACAGATTCATTCTAGAAACGTGACGGAAAGTCTTCTGCTGATAGATCCAACCGATCCATACTCACCCAGTAATCAAGCAGTAGTTCCCCGGAGACAAAGGAGATAAAGAGGGAAGTTTGTTATGGATGGATAATAGCAGACAGACTGGAGTTCCAGGAGCAGGGAGGGGGGGAAGGGACATTTTTCATAGAGGGGAACACAGCCCAAGTAAGAACAAAGCAAGCAGGTTAAGTACTCCATTCCTCACAGATTCATTCTAGAAACGTGACAACATCTTCCGCTGATAGATCCAACCGATCCAGACTCACTCAGTAATCAAGCAGTAGTTCCCCGGAGACAAAGGAGATAAAGAGAGAAGTTTGTTATGGATGGATAATAGCAGACAGATTGGAGTTCCAGGAGCAGGGGGGGGGGGGGGGGGAGGGACAATTTTTTCATAGAGGGGAACACGGCCCAAGTAAGAACAAAGCAAGCAGGTTAAGTACTCCGTTCCTCACAGATTCATTGTAGAAACATGACGGAACGTCTTCCGCTGATAGATCCAACCGATCCATACTCACCCAGTAATCAAGCAGTAGTTCCCCGGAGACAAAGGAGATAAAGAGGGAAGTTTGTTATGGATGGATAATAGCAGACAGATTGGAGTTCCAGGAGCAGGGAGGGGGGGGGAAAGGTGCCAGAGTAATTGCAGTGTTTGTTCTTGGGATGGAGATTTGCATTGCAACACAGCGGAAAGGGTTGAGGTGAGTAGGTAGGCAGATAAGTGTATTGATTAAAGATGAGAGCAGGAGAATAACACAATAAAGAGTGCGGAAATACTGTAGCAGCTGTTCTCTGATAAATGCAATTCCGCCCCAGTTTTTAATAGGGTTTTTTAGGGTTTTTTTCATCTTTTAAAAAAAAATTTAAATGAGGTAGTTTCTGTACGTTGATGAAAAGGTATTTCATGCTCTATCATTGAGCACTTAGTTGCATGAAGGCAAAGAGCCGTTGTGGGGATGACAAAAGTATTGAGAGGTGCACCATCCCACATGAAGAATCATACTATTGCTCCGTTTCAAAAAGGAAATGAGTTGGTCTTGAGGAATTTTGCGGAAACAGTATGGGATCGTTCCCCCAGTGCGACTATCTCAAAGCCCTCGGGGGTGGCATCGAGCCTTAACCATCCCACTGCACCCCGTGAGTTTCTGCCGGAATTCTTACCTGCACTTAAGGACAACGCACCTTTCTGGCCATCTCAATGCCCTAGAAGGGGTGCATACACTCTTTAGATCCCCCCGAAGGAAGGACAAGAAGGAAAACTGGAAAAATAAAAGCAGGGGCACAGAGAGATGGACACCAAGGATACAGTGGTCTTGCTCTACAGATGCTGTGGGGATCCATATGAGGAGAAAGCCGAAACTGCTTTGGATGTCAAAGGGAAGAGGAAGAAACCTGATGCCAGCGATGCAGAGAAAATGTCATTTAAAGACAATGGTTATGTCGGTCCATATCCCAGGGAACACCAAGGAATGGATACATGACAACCGCAAGGGCCCCCAGGAATGACGGCTCCCCTGTTATAAAAGCCCAACGCATACGCCACCTCTTCCGGGCACCGCAGAGACGTCGCCTGCCAGGCTGAAAAGTGAACTTCTGACTCTACCCAAAGATACAGGGAACAAGGATTACAAACCTCTGAACCAACGAACACCTACTGGTTCACGGGGGGTTGGAGGGGGGCGGCAGAGATGCAGTGAAAGAGAAATGCACACATGATGTTCCTAAATTGCGGTAAATAATCTGTTCCTCACATATTCATTCGAGAAATGTGATGGTACGTCCTCCGCGGGGTACTCTTAAAGATTCAAAGTCACGCAGCAATCAAGCAGTAGCTCCATGTATATAAAGGAGGTAAAGAGGAAACAGTGCCCAGGATGGAAAAAAATATGGTGAGAGTAAAGGTCGGGGATGGGGACGTAAAGCTGGCATGAGAAAAAATGTCAGGGGTCAATGGCACTCCATCAAACTGCAGTGGAACGTTCCTAAATTGCGGTAAATTCTGGGTGGGATGAGCATACCAAGCCGCCTTGTCTCTCTCCTGGGGAGCCTTAACAATTTTTTCATAGGGGGAACACGGCCCAAGTAAGAACAAAGCAAGCAGGTTAAGTACTCCGTTCCTCACAGATTCATTCTAGAAACGTGACGGAACGTCTTCCGCTGATAGATCCAACCGATCCATACTCACCCAGTAATCAAACAGTAGTTCCCCGGAGACAAAGGAGATAAATAGGGAAGTTTGTTATGGATGGATAATAGCGGACAGATTAGAGTTCCGGGAGCAGGGAGGGGGGGAGGGTGCCAGCATAATAGCAGTGTTTGTTCTTGGGATGGAGATTTGCATTGCAACATGGTGGAAAGGGTTGGTGTGAGTAGGTAGGCAGGTAAAGTGTATTGATTAAAGATGAGAACAGGAGAATAACACAGTAAAGAGTGCGAAAATACTGTAGCAGCTGTTCTCTGATAAATCCAATTCCGCCTCAGTTTTTAATAGGTTTTCCTTAAGGTTTTTTTTTTCACCTTTTTTAAAAATTTTTTTTAATGAGGTAGTTTTTGCAAGTTGTTGAGAAGGTATTTCAGGCTCTTTGTATGAAGGCAAAGAGCCGTTGTGGGGATGAGAAAAGTATCGAGAGGTGCACCATCCCTCATGAGGAATCATACTATTGTTCTGTTTCCAAAAGGAAATGAGTTGGTCTTGAGGAAGTTTGTGGAAACAGTATGGGATCGTTCCCCCAGTGCGACTATCTCAAAGCCCTCGGGGGTGGCATCAAGCCTTAACCCCCACCCACCCTGTGAGTTTCTGCCGGAATTCTTTCCTGCACTTAAGGACAGCGTACCTTTCTGGCCACCTCAATGCCCTAGAAGGGGTGCATATACCCTTTACGCCCCCCGAAGGAAGGACAAGAAGGAAAACTGGAAAAATAAAAGCAGGGGCACAGAGAGATGGACACCAAGGATACAGTGGTCTTGCTCTACAGATGCTGTGGGGATCCATATGAGGAGAAAGCTGAAACTGCTTTGGATGTCAAAGGGAAGAGGAAGAAACCTGATGCCAGCGATGCAGAGAAAATGTCATTTAAAGACAAAGGTTACGTCGATCCATATCCCAGGGAACACCAAGGAATGGAATGTGGCTGGGAGGTTCCAAGGAAGTGGATTTCAACTAAAAGGGTGCACATCAGGCGTTGTTGGAAGTGAAGCGCGGGACAAGCTGTATCCTCCCTTCTCTACTCCCATTCCCTAAGTCTGTACAGTCGCTACCCACGTTGACGGTAGCAGTGGACCACATGAAAGCAAGGGAAAGTTAGAAATACCTCAAGGACAGAACTGTTTCCAGCGCAAAGTGAAGAAAGGGACACGAGCAATGAGGCATACAAGAAGATCTTCACAACAAAAACCTGAGACCAGAATGGCCCACCAACACACAGCAGACAACCAGATAGCCCCGTGACTCAACAGAAAGGTAAAAGATAGCTGGGAAAGGGCAGCTCACATGTGGAAGAACAAAAGGGTTCAAAGTCACCTTAATAAGGAAGCAGTTGCATGCCTAGAGCAGAGAGTTGTGGTTATTCCCGAGGATAGTTTGGGATGAAGTACTGGCCTACACTCAGCAGCCAGTCAGATAGTTCCAACCAGACAATTTGTACATCTGTAGAAGACGTCTCACTGAAGATGTCATCCTTCGATGCCACTCAGGAGCACATTACTCACCAGACAAGCTCAGTGATACGTCTGCAAGGAGCAGCAAAACTGCATTTGGGATATTCACACCACAAACAACAGGGAGAGGGAGGAAAAAGTACCATTAGCTAGAAGAGAATGGTAAGGCACCCAACAAGGTCAGCTTTTTTGTAGTGGTGTTTGAGTAACGCGACGCCACAATGTGTGGTAAAAGGGGGCACCCATCCCTCCGAAACGGAAAGAGAAGACTCACAGAATTGCCCTGTAAAAAATCGTGAATGAGAAGAACAATTGACTATGTATGTCAGTATTACAGCAAATCTAAATCTCTCTAAATCTCTTCCTCTATGAACGATAGCTGTCCTCCTCTGAGCAGACAAACTGACACTCCCACATTACTAAAATACTGGATTGATACCATGGAAATAGGATAGGGAGGTTTAGATGATTCCAACCTACCCGCCCCAACACCCGCGCAACCCCTGTAATTGCAAAAAGCTACCCAAATACGCCTAGAACGAAACTCCTGCTGGCCAAGGGAAAGTAAATTGGATCCACCATGGAGGAATGCATGAATACATAAAGCAGTAAAACAGACACACCACTGATTCCCCCTTGTGTGTTGGGAAGGACAGGGTTATAAAACTTTAAGCAGAAATCAATTTATGGGAAAATGATATGAACCAACGTTGTGATTATGAATATCAGATAATAACATTAAATAAGCCAATGGATTAAAGACAGGAGAACATTAGGCGGATGAAACCGTTCCAGGGAAAGCATAAAGTAACAGGAGGAACAGGGAAAATAAGCTAGCCTTTTGGGAAATGTATGCTGCAGACCTTTAATCGGCCACCACAACACAGCAGACATAGAGAACCCTGAAGGAGAGGAAACCTACGGTAAGCTCCAGAGGGAAGAGGGTACACAACCGAAGCACACTCTTGAAAAACTTGGCAGACTCAGAACAAGCAAGAAGCAATAGCACCCATTGAGCAGAGAGTACTGTTTATTCCAGAAGAAACTCTGTGAAAAAAGAACTGGCCTACACAAAGCAGCCAGGCAGACATAACCCTCAGGATATACCATATTACTAACACGTTAGGAACACAAATTTCACATGAATACTCCTTATTTGTAAAATGAAGAAATTAGGAGGCCACCCAGGGGTTGCACGCACAGGTTGATCTGAGGCAAGCAGAGTAATACCAGATCACAGCACGCATAACACAGAACTTATGAATGTACCAAAAGATGGGGAAGAGGATTTAAGATTCCCGAACCAACAATCATCTACTGGTTCAGAGGGGTTTCTGCAAATGCATATGTCACTTCTCCCAAGAACTATGGAGACGTTGCCTGCAAAGCTTAATACTGAACTTCTGAATGTACCCAAAGATGGGTTAGAGGATTAAAAATTCCTGAACCAACAAACACATACTGTTTCTCAGGGCTTGCTGGAGGAATACTATGGGTTCGTTCCTCTGGTGAGACTGTCTCTAAGCCATCCCGGGTGGTATCAAGCCTTAACCACCCCTGAGTTTATGTCTGAATACGCCACCTCTCCCGGGCACTGCAGAGACGTTGCCTGAAAGGCTGAAAAGTGAACTTTTGACTCTACTCAAAGAAACAGGGAACAAGGAGTGGAAAACTCTGAACCAACGAACACCTACTAGTTCAGGGGGGGGGGTTGGAGGGGGGCGGCAGAGATGCCGTGAAAGATAAATGCATACATGACAACCGCAAGGGGCCCCGGGAATGAAAGCTCCCCTGTTATGAAAGCCCAACGCTTACACCACCTCTCCCGGACACCGCAGATACGTTGCCTGCTAGGCTGAAAAGGGAACTTCTGACTCTACCCAAAGATACATGGAAAAAGGATTAGAAACTTCTGAACCAATGAACACCTACTGGTTCACAGGGGGCTCGAGGGGGACGGCACAGGTGCAGTGAAAGAGAAATGCACACATGACAACCGCAAGGAGTCCTGGGAATGATGGCTCCCCTGTTATGAAAGCCCAACGCATGCGCCCTCTCTTCCGGGCACCACAGAGACATTGCCTGCCAGGCTGAAAAGGGAACTTCTGACTCTACCCAAAGATAGGGAGGAAGGATTAAAAACCTCCGAACCAACGAACACCTAGTGGTTGACGGGGGGGTTGGAGGGGGACGGCAGAGATGCTGTGAAAGCTAAATGCACACATGACAACCGCAAGGGGCCCTGGGAATGACGGCTCCCCTGTTATAAAAGCCCAACGCATGCACCCTCTCTTCCGGGCACCACAGAGACATTGCCTGCCTGGCTGAAAAGGGAACTTCTGACTCTACCCAAAGATAGGGAACAAGGAATAGAAACCTCCAAACCAACGAACACCTACTGGTTCATGGGGAGTTGGAGGGGGACGGCAGAGATACTGTGAAAGCTAAATGCATTCATGACAACCGCAAGGGGCCCTGGGAATGCCTGCCTGCATGCTGTGAAAGCTAAATGCATACATGACAATGGGATGGGCGGCCGGTAACGACCAAGGAAAGGGTGCATAAAAGGACGTTCACGGGGGGTTGGAGGGGGACGACAGAGATGCAGTGAAAGAGAAATGCACACATGACATCCAGGAGGGGCCCTGGTTTTTGCAGAAGGCCAATTAGCCTGCAGTCAGCAGGTGTAAGTACTTTGAGGTAACAGAAAGCAAAGCACACTGATTTTTGCAGAAGGGCTTGACCCCAAAGGGCCAATTAGCCCGCAGTCAGCAGGTGTAACTACTTTGAGATTAAAAGAAAGCAAAGTCTTTGAACGTTTCTGATTGTAACTAACAGAACTCAAAGGGGAAACCTAATCAACATACGGTGTACTTTAACCGCAGTAGGAGTGAGGGGTACAGGCCAAAATACCAACTAAAAGGGAATGTAAGGCAAGTCAAGGCTAATTTAAGGGGGGGGGAGGAGGAAAATTGCGTCTAACTTTACATTTGTGTGGTGTCTCTTCATGTGCATCCTTAGCCCTGTTGTGGCAAGATGCCTCACATCCTTTCCTCTGCTGATGATCAAACCGCAATGCCTAGAAACTGCCATACATGACAACCGGAAGGGTGGCCGGGAATGACTGCTTGCCTGCTGTGAAAGCTAAATGCATACATGACAACCGCAGGGGCGGCCGGGAACGACTAAGGAAAGGGTGCATAAAAGGGCGTTGATGGAAGCAAGCAGTAGTACTTTGGCCACATCATGAGTAAAGGGGAAGTCAAGCTGGCCCTTGAGAACGCCCGCCTTCGATGGAGGGGGACGGCAGAGATGCTGTGAAAGCTAAATGCACACATGACAACCGCAAGCGGCCCCGGGAATGATGGCTTTCCTGTTATGAAAGCCCAATGCATACGCCCTCTCTTCCGGGCACCACAGAGACGTTGCCTGCCAGGCTGAAAAGTGAAATTCTGACTCTACCCAAAGATAGGGAAAAAGGAATAGAAACCTCTGAGCCAACTAACACCTACTGGTTTACGGCGGGTTGGAGGGGGACGGCAGAGATGCTGTGAAAGCTAAATGCACACATGACAACCGCAAGGGGCCCTGGGAATGACGGCTCCCCTGTTATGAAAGCCCAACGCATGCTGCCCCTTTTCCGGGCACTACAGAGACGTTGCCTGCCAGGCTGTAAAGGGAACTTCTGACTCTACCCAAAGATAGGAAGCAAGGATTAAAAACCTCCGAACCAACGAACACCTACTGGTTCATGGGGGGTTGGAGGGGGATGGAAGAGATGCTGTGAAAGCTAAATGGATTCATGACAACCGCAAGGGGCCCTGGGAATGCCTTCCTGCTGTGAAAGCTAAATGCTAAAACAGCAGCTTTCCTGCTGTGAAAGCTAAATGCTAAATGCTGTGAAAGCTAAATGCTAAAAATGCTGTGAAAGCTAAATGCATACATGACAATGGGAAGGGCAGCCGGTAACGACTATGGAAAGGATGCATAAAAGGGCGTTGAGGGAAGCAGACAGTAATATTTTGGCCACATCATGAGGAAAAGGGAAGTCAAGCTGTTCTTTGAGCGAGAATGCCCGCCCTCGATGGAGGGGGACGGCAGAGATGCTGTGAAAGCTAAATGCATACATGACAACCGGAAGGGCGGCCGGGAATGACTGCTTGCCTGCTGCGAAAGGTAAATGCATACATGACAACCGCAAGGGGCCAAAGGAATGACGGCTCCCCTGTTATGAAAGCCCAACCGTAAGATGACAGGGAGCACCTGGCTGAGTAGAGCTTTCTGGCCTGAAAAGGTCTCGGTGGCTATTTTAAATGGTTGAAGGAACTCGACCAGCTGAGCGATGGTCATCCACTCCTGGTTGTTGGGGACCAGCTTGTTTATCGGAGCCGCGATTGACAGTGAGACGGCGTGGACTGCCCTCTGTTGCTCCATCATGTGCTCCAACATCTTGTAGGTGGAGTTCCAGTGGGTGGAGACATCCTGCAGTAACCTGTGTTGTGGGAGGCACTCCAGGGTCTGTCTGTCACGGAGCATTTTTGCGGACTTTGTGCTACGGTGGAAGAAGCCCGCAATTCTGCGGCAGTGGTCAATGATTTGAGTGACGGCGGTGGTGCTGTTCTCTTCGGACCCCTTGAAGCCATCTTTTACACAATTATGCAGCAAGTGCGCCATGCATGTGACGTTTGTGAAGCCTGCACTTTCAACCGCCCGGATCATGTTCCTTCCTGTGTCTGTGACCATGAATCCCGAGTTACCGCTGGAATGAGTATGCCGCATCCAATCTCTCATCATGTCTTGCAAGTACTCAGAGATGGTGTCGGCTCTGTGATCCGTATCTATAGCCTCCAGGGACAGGAGGGCCCATCGATGACCCGAGGCGAGGCAACCTTCCGTCTCCCATCAGTGAGCGATGAGGGACAGATAGGAATGCCCTCCTCCCGTGCTGGACCAAATGTCCGAGGTAAAATGTACATTGACGGGTCACGTTTTGTTCAGCAGGGTTCTGAGGCGTTGCTTGCATCCCTCGTACAAAGCTGGAATCACAGTTTGAGATAAAGTTTTGCGAGTCGGGATGTGGTACCATGGTGCCAGGAGGTGAACAAATCGGCGAAAACCTTCCCGTTCCACCATACGGAAGGGCTGGTGGTCTAGAGCCATCATCTCTCCCAGGCGACATGTTATTTCCTTCACTTATGGCGGCTTCAATCCAGATCTCACCCTTGTAACTGGCAGGCCCCAAGCATCGATGGTTTTCTGCATGGGGTCTGTTGGTGAAGTTGGAGTGCTCTGTGTACTGCTGCATGTGCTGCCGCCTTCCACTGCGTCTAACTTTACATTTGGGTGGTGTCTCTTCATGTGCATCCTTAGCCCTGTTGTGCCAAGATGCCTCACATATTTTCCTCTGCTGACGCTCACACCGCAATGCCTACAAACTGCCAAAGTGGCCTTTCGAGCATGGACGTTGTAATGATCCCAGAGGAACGATCTCGGCCTACCCACACACACTACAGGTATAATACTTGTGTTTGGAGTGACGGTGCATGTGGAAGGGAGTGGGATTGTTGGTAGTTCCTCTACCTCGCCCTCCAGCAGCATGCAGTCCTCCTCTGGATCACTAAGTCCTGAGGTGGAAGCAGTATCCATGTTGTCTTCCTCCCATCCCTCAGACACATCCTCCTCCTCACCCTCCTCTTCATAACCAGTGGTAGTTTCATCAGAGGTACTTTGTACGACATCTGGAGCGCAACGTTGAGACTTTCGAATTGATGAAGAAGATTCTGCCATCTCACAGCTTGATAAAGCATTTGTGTCTGTTTCAGTAGCCATGTCGTTGGTTGAATGTTCCCTCCTTCTCGATGTGTTCATCATCATTCCTGCCTTTCTTATATTTTCATGATACACACACTGGGATCTTGTGTCCCGAAGAGCTTGGAAGGAAACTTTTCATAACACAAGTCAAAGGCAAAGGCTGCTAGGAGTGGGTGAGGTTTCCTCGAAGTATTAGAACATTTCTGATTGTAACTAACTGCACTTAAAGGGGAAACCTAATCAACATAGGATGTACTTTAACGGTACTAGGAGTGAGGGGTGCAGGCTAAAATACCAACTAAGAGGGAACCGTAAGGCAAGGCAAGGAAAATTTGACAACAAAAAAGAGAGGAAAATTGTATCGACCCCAAGGGCCAATTTGCCCGCAGTCAGCAGGTGTAACTTCTTTGAGGTAACAAAAAAGCAAAGTAGACGGTTTTCTGCAGAAGAGCTTGATCCCTTGGGCCAATGGGCCCGCAATAACTGGTTGTAACATCTTTGGGGTAACAGAAAAGCAAAATAGATGGTTTTTGGCAGAAGAGCTTGACCTCTTGGGCCAATGAGCCCGCAGTACCTGGTTGTAACCGCTTTGAGAGAAAAGCAAAGTGCATTGTTTTTGGCAGAGGAGCTTGACCCCTTGGGCCAATGAGCCCACAGTAACAGGTTGTAACTGCTTTGAGGTAACAGAAAAGCAAAGTGCACTGTTTTTGGCAGGGGAACTTGACCTCTTGGGCCAATGAGCCCGCAATAACTGGTTGTAACTTCTTTGAGGTAACAGAAAAGCAAAGTGCACTGTTTTTGGCAGAGGAGCTTGACCCCTTGGGCCAATGAGCCCACAGTAACAGGTTGTAACTACTTTAAGGTAACAGAAAAGCAAAGTGCACTGTTTTTGGCAGAGGAACTTGACCTCTTGGGCCAATGAGCCCGCAGTAACTGGTTGTAACTTCTTTGAGGTAACAGAAAAGCAAAGTGCACTGTTTTTGGCAGAGGAGCTTGACCCTTGTGCCAATGAGCCCGCAGTAACTTGTTGTAACTTCTTTGAGGTAGCAGAAAAGCAAAGTGCATTGTTTTTGGCAGAGGAGCTTGACCTCTTGGGCCAATGAGCCCGCAGTAACTGGTTGTAACTTCTTTGAGGTAACAGAAAAGCAAAGTGCACTGTTTTTGGCAGAGGAGCTTGACCCTTGTGCCAATGAGCCCGCAGTAACTTGTTGTAACTTCTTTGAGGTAGCAGAAAAGCAAAGTGCACTGTTTTTGGCAGAGGAGCTTGACCCCTTGGGCCAATGAGCCCGCAGTAACTGGTTGTAACTACTTTGAAGTAACAGAAAAGCAAAGTAGACGGTTTTTTGCAGGAGAGCTTGACCCCTTGGGCAAATGAGCCTGCAGTAACTGGTTGTAACTTCTTTGAGGTAACAGAAAAGCAAAGAGCACTGTTATTGGCAGAAGAGCTTGACTCCTTGGGCCAATGAGCCCGCAGTAACTGATTGTAACTGCTTTGAGGTAACAGAAAAGCAAAATAGACGGTTTTTGGCAGAAGAGCTTGACCCCGTGGGCCAATGAGCCCGCAGTAACTGGTTGTAACTACTTTGAAGTAACAGAAAAGCAAAGTAGACGGTTTTTTGCAGGAGAGCTTGACCCCTTGGGCAAATGAGCCTGCAGTAACTGATTGTAACTGCTTTGAGGTAACAGAAAAGCAAAATAGACGGTTTTTGGCAGAAGAGCTTGACCCCGTGGGCCAATGAGCCCGCAGTAACTGGTTGTAACTACTTTGAAGTAACAGAAAAGCAAAGTAGACGGTTTTTTGCAGAAGAGCTAGACCCCTTGGGCAAATGAGCCTGCAGTAACTGGTTGTAACTACTTTGAGGTTGCAGAAAAGCAAAGTGCACTGTTTTTGGCAGAGGAGCTTGACCCTTGGGCCAATGACCCCGCAGTAACTTATTGTAACTTCTTTGAGGTAGCAGAAAAGCAAAGTGCACTGTTTTTGGTAGAAGAGCTTGACCCCATGGGCGAATGAGCCTGCAGTAACTGATTGTAACTTCTTTGAGGTAACACAAAAGCAAAGTGCACTGTTTTTGGCAGAAGAGCTTGACTCCTTGGGCCAATGAGCCCGCAGTAACTGATTGTAACTGCTTTGAGGTAACAGAAAAGCAAAATAGACTGTTTTTGGCAGAAGAGCTTGACCCCGTGGGCCAATGAGCCCGCAGTAACTGGTTGTAACTACTTTGAAGTAACAGAAAAGCAAAGTAGACGGTTTTTTGCAGGAGAGCTTGACCCCTTGGGCAAATGAGCCTGCAGTAACTGATTGTAACTGCTTTGAGGTAACAGAAAAGCAAAATAGACGGTTTTTGGCAGAAGAGCTTGACCCCGTGGGCCAATGAGCCCGCAGTAACTGGTTGTAATTACTTTGAGGTAACAGAAAAGCAAAGTAGACTGTTTTTTGCAGAAGAACTTGACCCCTTGGGCAAATGAGCCTGCAGTAACTGGTTGTAACTACTTTGAGGTTGCAGAAAAGCAAAGTGCACTGTTTTTGGCAGAAGAGCTTGACCCCATGGGCCAATGAGCCCGCAGTAACTGGTTGTAACTACTTTGAAGTAACAGAAAAGCAAAGTAGACGGTTTTTTGCAGGAGAGCTTGACCCCTTGGGCAAATGAGCCTGCAGTAACTGGCTGCAACTGCTTTGAGGTAACAGAAAAGCAAAGTGCACTGTTTTTGGCAGAGGAGCTTGACCCTTGGGCCAATGAGCCCACAGTAACTTGTTGTAACTTCTTTGAGGTAACAGAAAAGCAAAGTGCACTGTTTTTGGCAGAGGAGCTTGACCCCTTGGGCCGATGAGCCCGCAGTAACTGGTTGTAACTACTTTGAAGTAACAGAAAAGCAAAGTAGACGGTTTTTTGCAGGAGAGCTTGACCCCTTGGGCAAATGAGGCCGCAGTAACTGGTTGTAACTTCTTTGAGGTAACAGAAAAGCAAAGTGCACTGTTTTTGGCAGAAGAGCTTGACCCCTTGTGCCAATGAGCCCGCAGTAACTGATTGTAACTGCTTTGAGGTAACAGAAAAGCAAAATAGACGGTTTTTGGCAGAAGAGCTTGACCCCTTGGGCCAATGAGCCCGCAGTAACTGGTTGTAACTACTTTGAGGTAACAGAAAAGCAAAGCGCACTGTTTTTGGCAGAAGAGCTTGACCCCTTGGACCAATGAGTCCACAGTAACTGGTTGTGACTACTTTGAGGTTGCAGAAAAGCAAAGTGCACTGTTTTTGGCAGAGGAGCTTGAGCCTTGGGCCAATGAGCCCGCAGTAACTTGTTGTAACTTCTTTGAGGTAGCAGAGAAGCAAAGTGCACTGTTTTTGGCAGAGGAGCTTGATCCCTTGGGCCAATGAGCCTGCAGTAACTGGTTGTAACTTCTTTGAGGTAACAGAAAAGCAAAGTAGACGGTTTTTTGCAGAAGAGATTGACCCCTTGGGCCAATGAACCCCCAGTAACTGGTTGTAACTACTTTGAGGTAACAGAAAAGCAAAGCGCACTGTTTTTGGCAGAAGAGCTTGACCCCTTGGGCCAATGAGCCCGCAGTAACTGGTTGTAATTACTTTGAGGTAACAGAAAAGCAAAGTGCACTGTTTTTGGCAGAGGAGCTTGACCCCTTGGGCAAAGGAGCCCGCAGTAACTGGTTGTAATTACTTTGAGGTAACAGAAAAGCAAAGTAGACGGTTTTTTGCAGAAGAGCTTCACCCCTTGGGCCAATGAGCCCGCAGTAACTGGTTGTAACTACTTTGAGGTAACAGAAATAAAAATGAAAAGTTTTTTTCCTGAAGGTATTGACAACTAAGGCCAATGAGCCCACAGTCACTGGTTGTAACTACTTTGAGGTAAAAGAAAAGCAAAGCACACTGGTGCTTGAAGAAGGAATTCACCTTCTTGTATTCAAGTACAGTGTTGATGATTGTCAGGGAGAAATCCCCTTGGCACAAAAAAGAAAGAATAATAACAATAATAATAAAACTTTTTATTAATAATAAAAGAAAAATAATTCTTTATAAATAATAAATATTAGTAATAAAAGAAAATATTACTAATTAAAGAAAAACAAATTAAATTAAAATTGCTTCCCCTTCCCACATACACACACACACACAGCCAGGCCTGGCACAAGCCACAGCCACAGCAAGGGACTGGGAGGCAGTCTACAAGCTCTCTGCCCCCAGCCCCCAGCACTCCAAAGCCAGACCAAGAAGAATACTGATACTCGCAGTCCCAAGAAAGGCCTCCTTCCACCCTCGCTTCCCCGGCTGCAATGCGGCCACGCGGAGAGCGCAGCCGCTTTTAAAGGCAATGGTCGCCCTGATTAACCCGTGTCTACTCCTGATTGGCTCCCAGCGCTCCCAGCATCCTACCATCTTTGACATCACTTCCGAAACTGGCGGAAGTCGTTTCAAAGATGGCGGATGCCGCTTCGATATTGGCAAAATACTTCCTGGTTGTAGAAAAGCCTCAAAATCATTTTTAATTTAAAAAAATAATGAAAAAATAACAAAATACAAAATTAACGAACGAAACCGCCCAAGCCTAGTGGCCAGCATGGAGTTGGCTTCGCCTCCGCCCTCCAACCCAGCTGCCGCAGAAGCCAAAGCCAGAGCAGCGGGGGCGGGGATGGGAGAGCTCACCTCTGGCTGCTGAGGCCCCGCCCCCTCCCACCCCCGCCCCTCTCCCGGCCCCGGCTCCGCTCTTGTTTCGACTCCTGCCACGTTAGCAGGCCGGCTGGGGATGTTTGCGTGCTGTGCTGTCCCTGGTCTGCTGCTAGCTCCGCCTCTGGTTTCAAGGCCGATGAGGGAGCCAAAACTGGAGCAAGGAGGCAGTGGGAAAAGAGAACCCCGCCCCTCGTGGCTCTGCCCCATGCTCCGGTTTTGGCTCCCTTGGCAACCTTGAGACCAGAGGCGGAGCTAGCAGCAGCCCAGGGATAGCACAGCATGCAAACATCCCCAGCCGGCCTGGTAACATGGCAGGAGTTGAAGCCGGAGCGGGGGTGGGGATGGGGGTGGGAGGAGCGGGGCGGGGCCCACAGTGGGGGCGGGGCCTCAGCAGCCAGAGGCAAGCTTCCCGCCCCGCTGCTCTGGCTTTGGCTCCTGTGGCAGCTGGGATGGAAGGCGGTGGTGCAGCCAACTCCATGCCGGTGCGGGTGAAGACAGCCTAGTAGGCTACCACACTGCCGGCTTGGTAGCAAAGCCTGCCGCTCCTCCTCCTCACCCCACCCTCCCTCCCTCCACCCTCCTCTTCCTCAGGCTCCACCATGCAGGGATGCCAAGGGTGAGGGAAAAATGATCCAGACTTTATACCGGGGTACAAGACAACTCCCCACTTTTGAGATGATTTTCCTGGCTTAGAAAGTCGTCTTGTACCCTGGAATATACGGTATATGTATCATGTCTTCCTGAATAATAAGTCCATCTATTGTTCTCTGATTCCCCTTCTAATAGGTCCTGCATGTTGTATTCTCTTATATTTAATTTCCTATTATTATTTTGCCTTGTTGACACTAATTCCAAATTGTAATCTCCTGCACAAAACAATTCCCCTTCTTCAAACTTATCCACTTTTCTAAATACTTGTTTTATGTACCTTTTTTATTTTTGTTTGGGGCATATATACAGACCAAGGTCATTCCAATTTTCCCTATGTTTCCTTTTATCATTACCCACCTCCCCTCTGAATCCCTTTTTACTTTTTTCACCTGGAAATCTAATGTGTTTTTAATTAAAATAGCCACACCACGTGATCTATTTGAACCTCGAGATTCATAAATTTGACCCCAAATCCTGTCATTAAATAGTGGAGTACTTTCCCACAATCTTTTATGTGATTCTTGTAAAAATAGAACATCCACCTTGTTATCTTTCACCATTTTTATCAGTCTTGCTTTTTGTTTTGGAGCAGATAAACCATTGCAGTTATGTGAAAAAATTACAAACTGAGCTGTAACAAGATATTGTTTGCAATTACCCTCCTGTAGTTCCTTTTACCTGTTTGCTTGTCTCCCCCTCCCCCAAACCCCTCAGAGTCCAGTCTTCTTCCTCTTCCCCTCAGAGGAAGACCTAAAGAGAATTCCATCTGTTCTCTTCCATCCCAGACTCCCCTGGTGGCTGTGTTGCCCTTCTCCAGCTTCCCCCTCCTTCAAATTCTTAAACCCCATTTATCACAGTTCTATTATTTTTAGGGTGCTTCTTTCTTATGTCCCCATAGTGGATCTTGTTTCCATTATTCTGTGATGTATTTTTGAATGATGACCTGAAAGAGAATTCCATCTGTTCTCTTCCATCCCAGACTCCCCTGGTGGCTGTGTTGCCCTTCTCCAGCTTCCCCCTCCTGCAAATTCTTAAACCCCATTTATCACAGTTCTATTATTTTTAGGGTGCTTCTTTCTTATGTCCCCATAGTGGATCTTGTTTCCATTCTTCTGTGATGTATTTTTGAATGATGCGCGCCGCAGATCCAAGTAAGGTGGCCTTTTGCAGTTGGCAGATCATGATTTTGCTGATGTTTATTGTTTCAAATGCCGGCTGAGATCTTTTGGCATGGCACTCAGTGCACCAATGACCACTGGGACCACCTGTACTGGTTTATGCCAGAGCCTTTGCAATTCGATTTTGAGGTCTTGATAATGGCTGAACTTTTCCTGTTGTTTTTCCTCAATGCGACTGTCACCTGGTATGGCGATATCAATAATCCAGACTTTTTTCTTTTCCACAATCATGATGTCTGATGTATTGTTTTCCAAAGCTTTCTCATTCTGGATTTTGCATTTTTGCATGTTCATTTTCCATGGCCTTTGTGGGTTTATGATCCCACCAATTCTTTACTGCTGGCAGGTGGTACTTGTGACATAAGTTCCAGTGAATCATCTGGGCCATAGAGTTGTGCCTCTGTCTGTAGTCGGTCTGTGAGATTTTCTTCCAACAACTTAGGATATGGTCCATGGTTTCATCAGTTTCCTTGCACAATCTGCCTTTTGGGTCATAGAGAATAGCAAGCAAATGAGGCCAAATATATGGGCACTTGTTCAGGATATTCTATATTGTGTCAAACTTTATCAGACCATTCTGAATGGATGAGGACTATCATTGTATGGGACCAGAATTCTGGCTTAGTAATTGTTGGAGGACTGAATGTTTGAAGAGGGCCAGTAAGATTCATTTCAGGATCCTGTAAAATTTACTTGAGAGCCTTAGGCCAGTTAAGGATCTCAGGCTCACCATTCTTGTGGACTTGACGTGTTCCTTGGATGCAAATCAGATTTTTTTTTTAAGTAGAGATGAAAAGCAACTACTATTTTTCCAGAATGAATCTTAATTCTTAACTGCTTATTAAGAATCAGGGTATTTATTCTTTCTTGATATATCAACAAACTGTTGACATTTCCTTCAATATAACTTGTGACATTGGATACTTTAGTATTATAGTTATTATTACATTTATTATTTTATCTATTATCTTCTATATAAATAAAAATGTAATGTTCATTTGTGATACCATCAGAACTCAAAAACCACTGAGGGAATTGACACCAAATTTGGACACAAGACACCTAACAACCCAATGTATGTCCTCCACTCAAAAAAAATTGATTTTGTCATTTGGGAATTGTCGTTGCTGGGATTTATAGTTTACTTACAATCAAAGAGCATTCTGAACTCCACTAATGATGGAATTGGGCCAAACTTAGCACACAGGGCTCCCATGACCAACAGAAAAAACTGGGTTTGGTGGACATTGACCTTGAGTTTGGGAATTGTAGTTCACCCACATCCAGAGAGCACTGTGGATTCAAACAATGATGGATCTGGACCAAACTTGGCACGAATATTCCATATGCCCAAATATGAACACAGGTAGAGTTTAAGGGAAATAGACCTTGACATTTGAGATTTGTAGTTACTGGGATTTATAGTTCACTACAATTAAAGAGCATTCTGAAACCCACAAACGACAGAAATGGGGCAAACTTCACACACAGAACCCCCATGACCAACAGAAAATAGTTAAGGCCATCCAGTCCAACTCTCTTCACCAGGGCAAGAAAATGTAATCAGAGCCCTCCTGACAAAGAGCTATTCAGCCATAAATATAGATAGGTAGATAAATATAGATAGATATAGCATCATAGATTTGAAAGAGTCCCTTAAAGAAGAACTATGATACGTTGCATATTCCAGAGTAGGCAAACCAGACACTCTCCACATCAACACTGACAAAGAAACAACAAGAAATACTGTTTACTCACAAGCATAAAGGAATTACATATATTAGAAACCAACACTTTTTCATTACTTTATTTTCCAGATCTCCAGACTGGGTCACAGCAACGCATGGCAAGGGACAGCTAGTTAAAAATAAAAATAGATACCAATCAAATTACATTAACTGAGGCATCATTAGGTTAAATGTTTTTGAATATTTACATAAAAGTGTAATTTAAGATGATTGCCCAATTCTGATGAAACCCTTATTCTAACCTTCTTCATTGTAAATGTGCTTATGTATCCTTCCAATAATAATAGAGCTAAATAATAAATGTAATAATAATAATAGAGTAAAATAGTACATGTAATAATAAAAGAATAAAATAATACATGTAAGAATAACAATACATAGAACAAAATAATAAAGGTAATAATAATAAAGTAAAATAATAAATGCAATAATAATAGAATAAAATAACACATGTAATAAAAATAAATGTAATAGTAACAGTAATAATAGAATAAAATAATAATTGTAATAATAATAAATAGAATAAAATAATAAATGTATAGGGCCTTCTCGGTGGTGGCTCCTCGGCTGTGGAACGCCCTTCCTACGGACATTAGACTAGCACCATCTCTAATGGTATTCTGCAAAAAGGTGAAGACCTGGATGTTTGTGCAGGCGTTTGAGTAATTTAGTGCAATCTGGTAATGGAACATAGGAATGGAACAATGGACAACGAACCTGGACTACGCTTGGATGATGAGAAGATTGGGTACGGTTGTTTTTTGTAATAATTGTGCATTGTAATTGCTTATTGGTAATTTATGGATAATGTGTTAAGTCAATTGTTATATGTTGTATGGAACCACTGCTGTTTCTACTGTTTTTAGTTTGTGAACCGCTGTGAGTCGCCTTCAGGCTTGAGATACAGCGGTATATAAGCAAAGTAAATAAATAAATAAATAAATAATATAATATAATAGAGTAAAATAATATATAACCTTGACTTGAATAAAAGCCTAGGGGGGCTTTTTCAGCCTTTACAAAGTGCTGAAAAACTCAGGATATAGAATAAGTAAGTTTTGGTAATGTGAGGCCCGATCTTCCCAGAATTAGACATTTCTGTTTGCAGTTAATCTAAAAAAAGCGTCGAGTTGGTGAGTAATACCTTAAAAACCATTTATCATAGTGACTTTACAGAGTATTTCAGAAGTACTCTCCAAACTTCTGCATTCTTTGAAACTCTTCAAATTAGGTACAGGACATAAAGTGCGTGGAGAGGGGAAATAGCAGTCTTTAGGTTGTGGGGTTCTAAGGAATTCAAGAGCTTTGACAGTATTATGTGACCTCAAGCTAACATACAAGGGTTATCCAGAAAGTAAGGTTTCAAGATTTTTTTAATACCAAGAATTAATATATTTTAATAGACTTACCTGGATTGTAGCATAGGGATTACATTATTTCTCCACATAATCACCATTCAGTTCAATACATTTTGTCATCTGTGGGATGAGTTTTTGATGCCTGTGCCATAGAAGTTTCCCTCCGCATTTTTCAGCCAGTACGTCACTTTGGTTTTCACCTTGTCGTCGTTGGAAAATGTTTTCCACCCAGGTGTTCCTTCAATTTAGTGAATAGGTAATAGTCACTGGGTACAAGATCAGGCCTGTGAGAGGGGTAGCTTCAAACATCCCAACCAAAGGAAGTCAACCACTCTTTTGTTGCATGAACGGTGTGCAGACTTATGTGCAATGTGATGGAGACAGACTCCCGCCATCAGCATCCCACCACGTTTGTTTTGGATGGCTCTGTGAAGTTTCTTCATGGTCTCACAATATATTCCATACCTATTTTATCACATGCTGTCTGGATATTACCTCCTCTCCATAAACTGAAATGATTTGGCGATGAATTGCAGTGGTGTTCATGCTCTTCATGTTGAGGTAACGTATTACAGCGCAAACTTCACACTTGGAGGGAAACGGAATGAGGACACTCATGTCTAACTTTCACCACAACACCAATTGATGAGCTACTAACGACCGGCACTGCCCATTCACTTCTATTGGTTTCCTGCTTCACGGTAGTGAGACCAGCTTCCCCTGAGAAAGTTCCCCACAAGAGCTACGTGCCTTGTAACCTTACTTTCCGGATAACCCTCGTAACTTGATTTCACTAGTTAGTTGGCATTAGATTCCTCTTTTGAAATCTTGTGAGACTTCTACATTTATCAGGTTGCAGAACTTGATCTTTCCGTTCTCATTTTTATACAATTCTGATGCCATATATCGTATCTGAATCCTTACATTTGCAAAACAGAATAAGAGTGATTAGCACTTGACAATGCTTGGGGCAAAATTTGCTCTTTTGAAGGTTGCTACCTGGGTTCTTTCTATCCAGGTCATGTAAAAGGGTGAAGTCTAAAATAGCACTATTCATTGCAAAAAGGATTTCTAACTCACTTCTTCAGAAAGTATAGGTGATAGTGTTGTCATATCCTCTTATTTTCTCAAATAAGCTTCCGGACAAAAACGAATAAGGAATAAACACTGTGGAAATGAGAAAATACTGCATGGGTATAATGAATCCTCAAAGCATAGGCCAGCATTTCTCAACCTGGGGGTCGGGACCCAGGGAGGGGGGTCATGAGGAGCATGTCAGAGGGGTTGCTAAAGACCATCAGAAAACACAGTATTTTCTGTTGGTCATGGGGGTTCGGTGTGGGAAGTTTGGCCCAATTCTATTGTTGGTGGTGTTCAGAATGCTCTTTGATTGTAGGTGAACTACAAATCTGAAATGTCTAGGTCTATTTTCCCCAAACTCCACAAGTGTTCACATTTGGGCATATTTAGTATTTATGCCAAGTTTGATCCAGATCCACCATTGTTTGAGTCTACAGTGCCGAAAAGGCCCTGTCTCTCGTCCCCACCAACCGCGTTTGTGAGAGTGATGGGATTGAGAGCAGGGCCTCTCCTGACGATCTTAAGCTTCATGATGGTTCATAGAAAGAGATACGTTCGGACAAGTAATCTGGGCCAGAACAGTTCAGGGCTTTAAAGGTTAAAACCAGCACTTTGAATTGTGCCCAGAAACCAATCGGCAGCCAGTGGAGCTGGCGCAACAAAGGAGTAGTACACTCCCTGTACATCAATCCCACCCCCCAACCCCACCCCCCAACCCCACCAGTATTCAAATTTTGACGCATTGGGCATTTGTGTCAAATTTGGTGAATGATAGTACAACTTGCATATCAGATATTTACATTAGATTAATAACAGTAGCAAAATTACAGTTATGAAGTAGCAACTAAAGTAATGTTATGGTTGAGGGTCACCACAACATGAGGAACTGTGTTAAGGAGTCATGTAAATAGGAAGGTTGAGAAAAACTGCACTGGAATAAATGTCACATTTGTCACATCCCACACAAATGAATACATTTGATAGAAATGCTGATAGAAAGTTATAGGCATCTCCTCTTTGTAAATAAATGCGTGGTTTTCCTTTCTAAATCATACATACCTGATTTTCAAGGTTGCAGTGTATTTCAGACAAATATTAACTTAAGACTCATGTAAATTGTCTCAACATCTGCTTATAAAAGCCCACAGTTAATCCTCTTCTCAATGTGATAGGATTTCCAGTTGCAAAAGATGCTTAGTTAACAATGGCATATTCTCATTTGGCTACGTTAATGTTATGGAATCTATATAAATAAAAATGTAATGTTCGTTTGTGAGATTAACATAACTCAAAAACCATTAGACAAATTTCCGTCAAATTTGGCCGCAAGATACCTACTAACCCAACTTATTTACTTACTTACTTACTTACTTACTTACTTACTTAGGCGATCCCTCATTGGCTGAGTAGGATAGTCTTCCAGGATCAGTGTTTTGGTGGGTCCGTAGGTGACTGTGGAGCCCTATTCTTGATCTGCATCTTCTCCCGCAGTGAGGGCATTGGTTTCCAGGTGGAAGGCGGTCCCAGTCAGGATTGGCTTGATGCGCCTTCCTCTTGGCACATTTCTCTCTTTCGCCCTCCATTCATGCCTCTTCAAATTCTGCAGCACTGCAGGTCACAGTTGACCTCCAGCTGGAGCGCTCAAGGGCCAGGGCTTCCCAGTTCTCAGTGTCTATGCCAGCGTTTTTAAGGTTGGCTTTGAGCCCATCTTTAAATCTCTTTTCCTGCCCATCAACATTCCGTTTTCCATTGTACTAACCCAAGGAGCGACCATCACTAAAAAAAAAAAAAAAAAGTTTTGCTGGGATTTATAGTACACCTACAATCAAAGAGCATTCTGAACTCCACCAATGATGGCACACAGGACTCCCATGACTAACAGAAAACACTAGAAGGGTTTGGCGGGCATTGACTTTGAGTTTGGGAGTTGTAGTTCACCTACATCCAGAGCGCCCTGTGGACTCAAACAATGATGGATCTATTGCACGAATATTCCGTATCCCCAAATATGAGCACAGATAGAGTTTGGGGGAAATAGACCTTGACATTTGGGAGTTGTAGTTACTGGGATTTATAGTTCACCTACAATCAAAGAGCATTCTGAACCCTGCCAATGACAGAATTGGGGCAAACTTCCCACACAGAACCCCTATGACCAACAGAAAATACTTAAGGCCATCCAGTCCAACTCCCATCACCAGGGCAGGAAAACGTAATCAAAGCCCTCCTGACAAAGAGCCATCCAGCCATAGATATAGATAGATATGGTTCACACAGAGAGAGATATAGTATCATAGATTTGAAAGGGACCCCTAAAGAAGGACAATTGTATGTTGCATGTTCCAGAGTAGGCAAACCAGACACTCTCCACATCAACACTGACAAAGAAACAGCAAGAAATACTGTTTACCCACAAGCATAAAGACATTACATATATTAGAAACCCAACACCTTCGCATTATTTTCCATATCACTAGACTGGGCCACAGCAACCCATGGTAGGGGACGGCTAGTTAATAATATGCAGAATGCCATTTAAAAAATTCTACTAGCCCAAACATTTCAGTTATCTTTGCTTAAAAACTTAGGTGTAACTACTATCCTAAATGCATGGAAGAGCTCACATCAGCCTCTTGCCATTTAGTGAATGTTCCAAAAAGGAAAGAAATTCATGTCATTCCAAGTTTATTCCATTCTTCTCCCTCCCCACTTTAAACTAAGGAAAAGGGGTGAGAAAGATCCCAGGAATAGCTGTACAAGAGAATTAATGCGTTGTTGAAAGTTTTCATGGCCAGAATCACTGGGTTGCTGTAAGTTTTTCAGGCTGTATGGCCATGTTCCAGAAGCATTCTCTCCTGACATTTCGCCTCCATCTATGGCAGGCATCTTCAGAGGGGTCTATTGGAAACTAGGCAAGTGGGGTTTATATTAGGCTTGGGCGATCAGTTCATTAATTTCGTTAATAGTTATTAATTCGTATTTAAATTAGCTTATGATTCAATATTGAGCCATGCAGGAATAGTGTGAGGAGTAATTAAGAATCGAAACAATTTTTCCAATTTTCGTAATTATTTCGTAATTATTTCGTAATTATTTCGTATGTCTGGTGCAAGTTTTACAATCTCGCATTTACCCCACTTCCGGTCCCTTTGCTCTGCTGCTTCCCTCCTCTTTCCTCATGCTTCTTCTTGCCTCACTCTGGGCTGCACTGGGCTACCTTCCTTCCTTCCTTCCAGCTGGCAAATCCCACATTCCCCCCTCCCTCCTCTTTCTCCTGGCATCCTTCTTGCCCAAAATTTCTCATTACTTTATTTTTCACACCCTCACTCTATGCCACAGGAATGCATTGCCAGGTACAGCTAGTATATAATAATATAATATAATATAATATAATATAATATAATATAATATACAATTATAATTATATTATATATTATATATTATATATTATATTATATATTATATATTATATTATATTATTATAATACTATTATATTATAGTATTGTATATTATAATATAATATAATATATAATATAATATAATAATATAATAATATTATAATATAATATACAACAATATAATATAATAATATTATAATAATATAATATAGTTGTTGTTTGTTTTATTACACCAACAATCAACAATAGAGGGAGAGGGAAGCTTCAGAAGTTTCCCCTGTTCCATTTGGAGGTTTTGTTAGCATATTGCGCATTCGCGTCCGCCATTAACGAATCAATTCGTAATTTTACGAAACTTCGTATATTTCGAAATTTTTAAAAGGAAAATTTCGTAATTCTTTAAAAAAACGAAACGAAACACAAGGCCCCCTAAAAACAAAACAAGTTTAGAACCAAATTTTTCTGTGGTTACCCAAGCCTAGCACCCCCCTCCACTAAGGCCTGATGCAAACTGCATACAAAAATTGAGTCCTGAGTCTGAACATGCTCAGTACAATCACATGTCTGTAACTCCTCCAACTACAAAGAGGTAAGTCAAACTGGCAAAGCAACATATACATAGAATACAGGTTACGAAATATATACATTAACAAATCAGTAGTGAAAGGCTTCAAAGATTGCTATTTCCAATAATACAGGCAATCCCCAAGTTACAAACATTTGACTTACAAAGAAGTTATAGTTAAGGGGGCTGAGTCAAGAGAAGTGAAAGAAATCTACTGCTAGGAAGGGAAAAAACATTCCTGAAAGATTTATTATCAAGGATTTATTATCTTGGCTAATTAAATCAGCCAGGGAGGGGTTGGTGGACTGGTTTGTGTTGATCATTAATGCATTGTTGGAGCAGGGAATTTTTCCATCTCGGCTAAAACAGGCTGTGGTTCGACCACTTCTAAAAAAGCCTTCCCTTGACTCCACGGTGCTGAACAACCACAGATCTATCTCCAACCTCCCTTTTCTAGGCAAGATGCTGGAGCGGGTGGTCGCCTCTCAGCTCCAGGGATTTCTGGATGACATCAATTACCTGGATCAGTCACAGTCTGGCTTCAGACCTGGCCACGGCACAGAGATGGCTTTGGTCTCCTTGGTGGATGACCTCCGCAGAGAACTGGACAGGGGGAGTGTGACCCTGATAGTTCTCTTGGACATCTCAGCGGCTTTCGATACCATCGATCATCGTATCCTTCTGGGACGACTCTCCAGGATGGGCCTTGGGGCATGGTTTTATCGTGGCTCCGCTCCTTCCTGGAGGGTCGTTCCCAGTTGCTGAAGCTGGGAGACACCTGCTGGGACCCCTGGCCTTTGACCTGTGGGGTCCCGCAAGGTTCCATTCTGTCTCCCATGCTTTTCAACATCTACATGAAACTGCTGGGTGAGGTCAGCATTAAGGAATGGGATCACCGGGATTCAGAGACAGTTAACAATAATGGTAAACATGTGCTTATTAATGAGACCATAGCTGCTGGAGACGGAGGGAACATCCCCGGGGGGGGGTGGGACCGCGGGTGGGGGAGCCGCCATAGAGGTGGTGACTGGTAGAGGGAGATACGGGAAAGGGAGAATAAAACTTCCAATCCGGCCCAAAATTTATAGTAATAAATTGGCTAACCCTAAAGATGCTAGAAATCAAAGACAAAAGCAAATCCGGCCCAAAATTTTTAATAGGATATTGGCAATTCCAAAAATAGACACTACTATTCGGCCCGAAAGTAACAAAAATAGATTGGCAATTTCAAAACCTACTCCCGACAAAATACAGCTGAGGTGCCAAGACGGTGGCCCCTCCAAGCTAAAGGTGGTGCTGTTTAATGCCAGGTCGGTAAACGGTAAAACTGCCATCATTCAAGACCTAATCCTAGAAGAACAAGCCGACCTGGCTTGTATAACGGAAACCTGGTTGGACGAGGGGGGAGGGGTTAATCTCTCCCAACTCTGTCCACCAGGCTATTCCGTGCAGCACCAACCAAGGCTTGGAGGGCGGGGAGGCGGAGTCGCAGTGGTCTATAAGGACTTTATTCCACTGATCAGGTGTCCCATCCCACAATCATCTTCCTTTGAATGTGCCGGCTTTAGGATAGGTGACCGGGACAGGATAGGGATTCTAGTAGTGTACCGACCACCCCGCTGCACTACAGTCTCTCTACCTGAGCTAGCGGGAGTGGTCTCGGACATGGTGCTGAACTCCCAACGGCTTTTGGTCCTGGGAGACTTCAACATCCATGCCGAGGCCTCTCTCTCCGGAGCGGCTCAGGACTTTATGGCCTCCATGGCAACCATGGGCCTGTCCCAGTTAATATCTGGTCCCACCCATAGTGCCGGACACACCTTGGATTTGGTCTTTACCCAAGGATGGGATGAGGGTGACGGAATGGAGGAGCCGACCATCGCCCCTTTGCCATGGACCGATCACCACCTGATCAGTTTTAGACTAACTGTGCCTTCTAACCTTCGCAGGGGTGGTGGACCCATTAGAATGGTCCGCCCCAGGAGACTGATGGATCCAAATGGTTTCCTGATGGCTCTTGGGGATTTTTCCACCTTCTTGGCTAGCGATACTGTCGATGCTCTGGTCTCTGGCTGGAATAGGGAGTTGACCAGGGCAATTGACACTATCGCTCCGGAACGCCCCCTCTCGAGTAACCGAGCTAAACCAGCTTCTTGGTTTACTGAGGAGCTGGCAGCAATGAAGCGAAAGAAGAGGAGGCTAGAGTGCGTGTGGCGCCAGAATCCCACCAATCTAGCTCAAACACACTTGAATGCCTTTTTAAGGTCCTACGGTGTGGCAATAGAGGCAGCTCAGAAAACATTCATCACAGCCAATATTGCATCAGCGAAGAATCGTCCAGCTGAGCTTTTCCGAGTTGTCAGGGGCCTGTTAAACCCGCCGAAAAGCGAGGCCCCGGATAACTCGGTGGCTCGCTGTGAAGCATTTGCTCGATCCTTCGCGGATAAAATTGAGCGGATTCGGTCTGGCTTCGACGTCATGTTAACGGCAGTCTCTGGGGATGTAGCGAGAGCATCTGCTTGTCCAGTTTTGTTGGATTCATTTCAATTGGTTCAGCTTGAGGATGTGGACAGGATCCTTGGAGAGGTGCGACCCACCACATGCATCCTAGACCCCTGTCCTTCCTGGCTGATCAAGGAAGCCAGAGGGGGTTTGGCAGGGTGGGTGAAGGTGATGGTTAACACCTCCTTACAAAAAGGAGAGTTTCCAGCGAGCTTAAAGCAAGCTATTATAAAACCGCTGTTGAAGAAACCATCACTGGATCCCACTCAATTTGACAACTATCGGCCAGTTTCCAATCTCCCCTACTTGGGCAAAGTCATGGAACGTGTGGTGGCAACACAACTCCAGGGGTTTCTGGTAGACACTGATTATCTTGATCCGGCACAGTCTGGCTTTAGGCCGGGACATGGAACTGAGACAGCTTTGGTCGCCTTGGTAGATGATCTGCGCAGGGAACTAGACAGGGGGAGTGTGTCCCTGTTGGTTCTGCTGGACCTCTCAGCGGCCTTCGATACCGTCGATCACGGTATCCTTCTGGGCCGCCTCATGGACATGGGGCTCGGAGGCACTGCTTTGCGGTGGCTCCGATCCTTCCTTGAGGGACGGACCCAGAAGGTGTTATTGGGTGACACCTGTTCGGCCCCACAACCGTTGTTGTGTGGAGTCCCACAGGGTTCAATCTTGTCCCCGATGTTATTTAACATCTACATGAAGCCGTTGGGAGAGATCATTCGGAGTTTCGGACTAAGATGCTATCTCTATGCAGATGACGTCCAAATCTGTCACTCCTTCTCACCTGTCACCAAGGAGGCTGTCCAGACCTTGAACCGGTGTTTAGCCGCTGTATCGGACTGGATGAGAGCTAACAAATTGAAATTGAATCCAGACAAGACAGAGGTCCTACTGGTCAGTCGGAAGGCCGAACAGGGTATAGGGTTACAGCCTGTGTTAGACGGGGTTACACTCCCCCTGAAGACGCAGGTTCGCAGCTTGGGAGTGATCCTGGACTCACCGCTGAGCTTGGAACCCCAGGTCTCAGCGGTGGCCGGGAGAGCTTTCGCACAATTAAAACTTGTGCGCCAGCTGCGCCCGTACCTTGGGAAGTCGGATCTGGCCACGGTGGTCCACGCTCTTGTCACATCCCGGCTGGATTACTGCAACGCACTCTACGTGGGGTTGCCTTTAAAGACTGCCCGGAAACTACAACTAGTCCAGCGAGAAGCAGCCAGGTTGCTCACCGGAGCGACGTACAGGGAGCACACCACCCCCCTGTTGCGTCAGCTCCACTGGCTGCCAATCCAATTCCGAGCAGAATTTAAAGTGCTGGTCTTGACCTATAAAACCCTATACGGCTCCGGCCCAGTGTATTTGTCCGAACGGATCTCCCTCTACATCCCACCTCGAAGTTTAAGATCTTCTGGGGATGCCCTGCTCTCGACCCCGCCAGTCTCTCAAGCGAGGCTGGCGGGGACGAGAAGCAGGGCCTTCTCAGTGGCAGCCCCCCGCCTATGGAACTCACTCCCCGGGGAAATTAGATCGGCGACCTCCCTCCTAGCATTTAGGAAAAGACTAAAGACCTGGATGTGGGACCAAGCTTTTGGTCACTCTGACAATTAACTCAAGGACCTGGAAATGGACAAAGACAAACGGAGCAGAACTGACTTACGGACTCTGATATATGGACCCTGACATGAGATTGTTTTTAGGTTTTAAGATTTTACTATGTATTGATGTTTTAATTTAAGTGTTGAATTGTTATTCTTGTATTACTTGTTGTGTGTTCGGGCATCTAATTGTGCCCTCCCCTGTAAGCCGCCCTGAGTCCCCCCCGGGGTGAGAAGGGCGGGGTATAAGTGAATGAAATAAATAAATAAATAAATACCTAAGGACATCAGGCAGGCCCCATCGCTAGCAATCTTTAGGAGGAGCTTGAAAACGTGGTTGTTCCAGTGTGCCTTTCCAGAATAAGGAAACTCCTAGCATTATGTCCCAATGCACTTTATCAGAAATCCAGGATATCTGCATGCCCATCCCCCTCCAAACACCTCACCTTGTCATGCCCAGCACTTTTAATTTTAATTATTACATTTGGCCCAGCCATTGTTTTTAATTGCATCATTGTAATGTTATTGCTTTATTTTTTGAGGTATTATGTTGTTGTTGCTGCTGCTGTTTTTATTGTTGTACTTGGGCTCAGCCTCTTGTAAGCCGCACCAAATCCTTCAGGAGATGGCAGCAGGGTACAAATTAAGATTATTATTATTATATTATCATAAGGGGGAAAGTGTCTCCACTGAAGCTTTATCTCCAACCCTTGTTTAAACAACAAGCCACATTTTTCAAAATCCAATTATCACAGGGACACAAAGTGAGGTGAAATCTTCTGAACAGGGGCAGAGATAGCAAAGGAAACTCTACAAGGGTGTTAACCCTTCCGTATGCTATACAAAGCTTATATATATATATATATATATATATATATATATAAGGGCTAGGCAACTACAGAAAAATTTGTTTCTAAACTCGATTCGTTTTTTGGGGTTTTTTGGGTTTCGATATTTAAAAGAATTCCGAAATTTTTCTTTAAAAAAGTTCTATATTTATGAAATTTCGTAAATTATGAAACAATTACGAAATGATTTCGAAACGAATACGAATCGATTCGTTAATGGCGGACGCGACCACGCAATACGCTAAAAAACCTCCATATGGGACAGGGGAGACTTTTGAAGCTTCCCTCTCCCTCTGTTGTTGACTGTTGGTGTGATATTTATATTTTTTTCACTGATTAAACAAACAACAGCTATAAAACTTGCCCCAGACATGCGGAAATAATAACGAAACGATTTCGAAACGATTTTGAAATGAATACGAAACGAATACGAAGCAATTACGAAACGAATTGAAAAATTCGTTTTGTTTTTTAGATGCTCCTGAATGGTTCAAAATCGCTTCATTATAAAAAAAAACGAATTTTTAACGAATTACGAAATTACGAAACGAAACCGCCCAGACCTAATACACACACACACACACACACACACACATACATACACACACACATATACATATCATACACACACACACATATACATACATACATACATACATACATACACGAGGGTTATCCGGAAAGGTTACAAGATTTTTTAAAAATACAAAGACTGAATATATTTTAATAAAATTTACCTGTATTGTAGCATATCTATTACATTATTTTTCCTCATAATCAACATTGACTTCAATAGATTTTGTCACCTGTGGGACGAGTTTTTGATGCCTGCATCATAGAAATTTCCCTCAACCTTTTTCAGCCAGTTTGTCACTTTGATTTTCACCTTGTTGTTGTCGGAAAAGTGTTTTCCACCCAGGTGTTCCTTCAGTTTAGTGAACAGATGATAGTCACTGGGTGCAAGAACGGGGCTGTGAGAGCGATGGCTTAAAGCATCCCAGCCAAAGAAAGTAATCAACTCTTGTGTTGTGTGAACAGTGTGTGGATGCGCATTGTCATGAAGGATTCAGGCTTCAACAGCATCCCACTATCTTTGTTTTGGATGGCTCTGCGAAGTTCCTTCATGGTCTCAAATATATTCTGTACTCATTTTGTCACATGCTGTCTTGACATTACGCCCTCTACATAAACTGAAATGATTTCGTGATGAATTGCAGTGGTATTCATGCCCCTAGCATTTAGGTAGCGTATTACAGCACAAACTTAGCACTTGAAGGGAAACAGAATGAAGATGTCCATCTCTAACTTTCATTACAATGCCAGTCAATGAGCTACTGACAACTGGCACTGCTTGTTCGTTTCTGTTGGCTTTCTGCTACATGGCAGTGATACCAATTTCCCCACGAGAAAATTCCCCACGAGAGCTACATGCCTTGCAACCCTACTTTCCGGATAACCCTTGTGTGTGTGTATGTATGTATAATGTATATATAGTAAAGGTAAAGGTTTACCCCTGACATTAAGTTCAGTCGTGTCCAACTCTGGAATGTGGTGCTCATCTCCATTTGTAAGCCGAAGAGCCGGCGTTGTTCGTAGACACCTCCACAGTCCTGTGGCCAGCATGACTGCATGGAGCACTGTATAATGTGTGTGTGTGTATAGGGATGGAGTAATACTTGGAAAATGTACCTGTTTGGACTGTTCCTACAGCCTGCCTGTGAAAACCAAACATTTATTGATCATAAATCAGCATTCAAAGGCTTGCTAAACAGCTGGTCTTTTCTTTCTTTTTTGGGAGTTTGCTGCATTTGCTGCAGGGTCCTTCCACACATCCACATAATCCAAAACATTAAGCCAGATCACCCCCAATATCTGCTTGAACTGGGTTATCTGTGTCCACAATACCATATAATCAAGTTCAGTGGGGATTGTATGCAGAAGTGTGGAAGATGCTGGGCCATAGAACCGAGAATATCAAGGCAGAAAGTCCCACAATATCTGCTTTGAACTGGGATATATGGCAGTGTCCACTCAAAGCAGATATTGTGAGATTTTCTGCCTTGATATTCTGGGATAGAGGGCTATATGGAAGGGCCCTCAATCCACATTGCCATATATTCCACTTCGAAGCCGAGAATGTGGGATTTCATTCAGCTACTAGCCAATATTCGTGCCAAGTTTGGTCCAGATCCATCATTGTTTGAGTCCACGGTGCTCTCTGGGTGTTGGTGAACTACAAGTCCCAAACTCAAGAACAATGCCCACCAAACCCTTTCAGTATCTTCTGTTGGTCATGGGAGCCCTGTGTGCCACGTTTGGTTCAATTCCATCATTGGTGCTGAACTATAAATCCCAGCAACTGCAACTCCCAAAAGACAAAATCTTTTTTTTTTTTGAGTGAAGGACATACATTGGGTTGTTAAGGTCTATGTATGCTATCCAAATTTGGTGTCAATTTACCCAGTGGTTTACTTACTTATTTATTCGATCCCTCATAGTCTGATGATGGTCCTCCAAGGTCAGTGTCCTGGCAGTGGGTCCTTAAGTGACTGTGAAGCCCTATTCTTGATCTACATCTTCTCAAAGTGCAAGGGCATTGGTTTCCAGGTGGAAGGCGGTCCTGGTTGGGGTTGGCTGGACGCGCCTTCCTCTTGGCACTTTTCTCTCTTTCGCCCTCCATTCGTGCCTATTAATTCTGCAGCACTGCTGGTCACAGCTGACCTCCAGCTGGAGCAAGGGCCAGGGCTTCCCAGTTCTCAGTGTCTATGCCAAAGTTTTTAAGGTTGGCTTTGAGCCCATCTTTTTTAAAAATAAAATGTTATTGATTTTGCATTATAAAATAGACATTGAACATATATAAAAAAAGAAGACCTGTAAACAACACCAGACAGACAAAATGTTGACATTGGTACATACAAACCAGCCAAATAGTGACCCTGTAGCCCACTACCACCCCACATAAAGCTCCCACCTCTGTCCCTATGTCTAAAACCGACTTCCCCTCTTCTTCATTCACTTTCTAAATATTTCTACTTTCAATACTTCTATTACATTTCTTCTCTCCTCATTACCAGAGATAATAATAATTTCATCTCAATACATTTCATTTTCTATATAACTCTTAAGCATACTTCAATCAGTCATAACAGTTCCTTTTCCATTGTTCTGTCTAAGCCAGAAGGTCAATTCATCCATTTCTTGAATGTCCAATAGTTTTTCCAGCCATTGTGCTCTTGATGGCGTTGAGTCTTGTTTCCATGTCCTAGCAAAGGTCATCCTAGCAGCTGTTACAAAAAAGGTAAACAACTTTTCCATGTTATTATCAGAAATGAGAGTTACATCATACATTCCTAGCAGGAATGCTTCTGGGCACATGGGGATGTTCAGTTTTAAAATTTTTCTACAGTCCTTATGAATCATCTTCCAATACTCCCTAGCCTTTGGGCATAGCCACCATAGATGATAGAAAGAGCCCTCTTTAGATTTACACTTCCAGCATCTGTTATCTACTAGGCCTGGGTAACAACGGAAAAATTTGTTTCTAAAATAGATTCGTTTTTGGGGTTTTTTGCGTTTCGATATTTAAAAGAATTCCGAAATTTTCCTTAAATTTTTTTTGGTATTTACGAAATTTTGTAAATGGTAAAAAAATTACAAAACAATAATGAAACAATAACGAATCGATTCGTTAATGGCGGCCGTGATCGCGCAATACGCTAAAAAAACTTCTGAAGCTTCCCTCTCCCTCTGTTGTTGACTGTTGGTGTGATATTATAATTTTTTTTCACTAATTAAACAAAAAACAACTATAAAACTTGCCCCAGACATGCGGAAATAATAACGAAATGACCTCAAACCAAAAACGAAACGAATACATAACGAAATATGAAGCATTTACGAAATGAATTGAAAAATTCGTTTCGTTTTTAAGTTGCTCCAGAATGGTTCGTTATCGCTTCGTTAACAAAAAAGTAACGAATTTTTAACGAATTACGAATTAATGAAACGAAACCGCCCAGCCCTATTATCTACATTTCTATACATTTTTGCAATTTTTTATGGTGTTAAATACCAACGATGTATCATTTTAAGCAAGTTCTCTCTTAGATCTGAGGCATATGTGTATTTGAGTCATTTCGTCCAAATTGTTTCCCATTCCCTTAATTGAATGGTTCTGCCTATATTTTTCACCCACTGGACCATTGAGTTTTTAATCACCTCGTTTCTGTGGCCCAACCCAGTAGATTTTGATATAAGACCATTATATTATTTTCCTTTCACTCTTTTGAATCCTTTCCCACAGATCATTTTCCTCCCCAAAGCCAAGCTTTTTATCCTCTTTGTAGCTTTCCTTGATCTGGGCATATTGGAACCATGAGACATTACTAAAGTCTTTCGATATGTTGCTCTGAGTTCTTAATTCCCTTGAGCCATTCTTTTTAAGGAGAATGTCTTTATAGGATGGCCATTGAACCCAGCCCAGTAGTCCGCGTTGTTTTGCCTCCAATGGCGAAATCCACAATGGTGTTTTATGGAAAAAATGTCTCTTGTGCCTTTCCCAAACTTTTATGAGAGCTGACCTCACAAAGTGGTTCCCAACATTCCCTTCCTTTTTGGCTCCTTTGTACCAGAGGTACGTGTGCCAGCCCTTTCGGAGGTCAAAACCCTCGATAGTTAGAATCTTGATGTTAGTTACTTTGGTCCAATCACGGATCCATGTTAGGGCACACACGTCGTAGTATGATTGCCAATCTGGTAGGCCAAATCCTCCTTTGTTTGCTGGCATTGTCATTATTGTATATTTTATTCTGGGTCTTTTGTTTCTCCAAATAAACTTGGAAACCTCTGTGTTCCACTCTTTGAAAATTCTGGTGTTTCTAATGATAGGCAGGTTCTGAAGAGGTACAGCATTTTGGATAGGTCATTCATTTTAATGGTCGCTACTCTACCTAGTAATGACAGGTTTAGTTTTTTCCATGCCTCCATTTCCTCCTTGATTTCTTTCCACTTTTCTGTGTAGTTGTTTTTTAAAAGGTGTAGATTTCTTGGAGTGACCCAGATTCCTAAGTACTTGATCTTGCTTACCCTCTTAATTCCTGTTAAATCTTCTAGTTTCTTCTGGTTGGGTTTCGAGATATTTTTGGGTAACAGCATCGTTTTCTTCCTATTTAGTTTGAATCCCGCCACCTCTCCATACTTTTCGATTTTATCCAACCATTTTAGTATATTTTCCTTAGGGTTTTCTACTACACAAATGATATCATCGCCGAAAGTTCTTAGTTTGAGTTTTTGTTTGTCTACTTTCAGGCCTCTCAATGCTTTATCCTCCCTTATTTCTTTCAATAGAATCTCTAGGGCAAAGATGAATATTAATGGGGATAGGGGACATCCCTGTCTTGTGCCCTTTTCAATAGGGAATTCCTCTGAGGTGACTCCGTTGATTACTAATTTTGCTCTCTGGTCCTTATATATAGCTCCTATTGCGTTTCTAAATTGAAAACCGAAGTCCATCTCTTGGAGAAGAAATTTAAAGAAGTCCCAGTTGATGTTATCGAACGCTTTTTCAGCATCGACGGAGAGTAGTGCTACTTCCTTCTGGTGGTGGGATTCATAATATTCTATTGTGGCCAGGATAGTTCTCACATTGTCTTTTATATTTCTGTTTAGGCAAAAAGCCGTTTTGGTCATCCCCTATTCATTTTGTTAGAAAATTTTTAAATCTATTTGCAATGATGTTAGAGAAGATTTTATAGTCATTATTTAACAAGGATATCGGACGATAGTTTCTGATATTCTCTTTATCTGTACCCTCTTTGTGGATTAGTACAATCTCTGCCAATCTCCATGACTCTGGGATTTCTCCTTCCTGTAGTGTTTTGTTTATGACTTCTCTCAGGGTGTTTACGATTTCATCCTGCATAGTTTTGTAGAAGCATGCAGAGTAGCCATCAGGGCCTGGAGCATTGTTGTTTTGGAGGCCCTTAATTGCTTTTTTGATTTTGTCTAATGATATCTCTTTATTTAGGTCGTGTCTTTGTTCTTCTGCTATTTTCTCTAGATTTTGCTTGCCTAGGTATTTTACTATTTCTTCTTTGTTTACTTCATTTTTCCTGTACAGTTCTTGGAAGAAGTTTTGGAATTCTTTTATTATTTCATTGTCCTTTATCAACGTTTTATCTTTTGTTTTAATTTTTGTTATTCGTTGTGATTGGTTCTTTTTCCTAATTTTCCATGCCAATAGTTTCTCTATTTTATTAGCGTTCTTGAATTCTCTTTGGCGTATGAACTTTAGCTGTTTTGCCATATTTTCTAATTTCAGCCTATGCTTTTCTTTTTTTTAATATTTCCAGCTTCTCTTTTACAGTTTGGTTTTCTGGGTTGTCTTTCAGTTCTTTCTGTTTTCCCTATCCTTTTTTTCAATCTGGTCTTTTTGATAGTTTTTTATTCAATTTCTAATTGAATTTTGTTGTATTAAGTGCCCCTTAATACAGCTTTATATGCGTCCCATACCATTTGGATCTTAGTTTCCTCTTTGGTATTTAGTTCAAAATAGTCCCTTGTTTTATCCTTATTTCTCTTAATGCCCTCTTCCAGTTTTAATAAGTTGTCGTTTAGCCACCATTTTCTAGTACCCTGTTTGTGGTTTATTATCATAATTATCGGGCTATGATCTGAATGGTCCCTTGGGAATATTTTTATTTCTTTTATCTTTGCCGTGATTGATCTTGTGGTCCAGATCATATCTATTCTGGACCAAACACAGTGTTTATTTGAATAATATGTTTAGTTCTTTACTTCCTCATTATGGGTCCTACAGGTATCGTCTAAGTCATATTCCTCCATACATGAGAGGAAGCTTTTTGGGAGGATAATGGTGCTTGCTGTTTTATTTTTTTTCTGGGGTTTGGTCTTGTCTAGTTTGTAGTTTATAATTCCATTAAAGTCCCTGAGTATTACGATATGGCCATAGCTTTCTGATGTGATTTTTTTCCCCTCAGTGCTTTTATGAATTTGCTTTTGGGCCCATTAGGAGCATAGATATTACAGATGAGGATGTTTTCTGTTCCTAGTGTTATTCTGACAGCCAACATTCTGCCCTCTAGATCTTTAAATATAAGCTCTGAGGGAATATTATCATCTACGTATAGTGCTACCCCTTTTTTCTTTTCGAGAGCTGAGGAATAATACATTTTTCCTAGTTTTTTATGAACTAAGTGCGATGTATGACGCTGTGATATGTGAGTCTCCTGTAAGGCGATTACATTATACCTGCCTTGTTTTAAATGATTGAAAATCGCTTTTCTTTTACTAGGGGAATTTAGTCCATTTACGTTATTAGAAAGAAAAATTTACCTGTGGTGTGTAGTCATCCATTTCTTTCATTTGTTTCATCTTGTTCCGTGTCATCACCATCCTCTTCTTCGTCTCTTTCCTTGTTAGAAGCTTTTAGGTCTGGGGTCATTTCAGAGGATTCTGGCGAATTGCTTCTTTTTCTCTTAGTTTTTCCCCCTCTTTTCAGCTGGTCTTTGCGGGGTTCTTATTTTATACTCTTTTTCTAACTTCCTATAGAAGACTTTGGCTTTATCCTCTGAGGTGAGCCAGTATCTCTCATCTTTATAGGTAGTCATAATTCCCTCCTACTTTTCCCAGCGGAACCTGATATTTAGTCTTTTTAGCTCATCCGTTAAAAAGAAATATTTCCGTTTCTTACTCAATGTATTGCGTGGAAATTCTTTTAGTATTGTCACTTTGGATTCTTTAAAGTGTATTGGCTTCAGGTGGCTTAGTTTTAGTACCTCACCTCTTGTCTTTTTCCTGACAAAATTTACCACTATATCCCTTGGGGCCTTATTTCTTTTTGCATAGTTTGTTTGGATCCTATACACCCTGTCTATCCCATTGCCAATTTCCTGTGTCGGTAGTTCTAGTATTTTGATCAGGAGGTTAACCATAATCTCCCTGATATTTTCTTTTTCCGTCTCTACTACATTTCTAAAATGTAGTAGAATTCAGTATCATTTTGTTCCAATTTCTCTTGTAATTTTCTCTTGTATTTAAGGTTTAGAGGAGGGAGCAGTCAGGAGTTAGGTTCAGAGGAGTGAGGAGTGAGGAGTTGGGAGAGAAGGAAAGGAAAGGTGGTGGAGTGACTTGTGAAGCAAAACTTTCAGGCTTTGAAAAGCTGGGTTTGGCTATTGGAAGTTTCTCAGGCTAGTGTAGCCGAATGGTGAAACATAGCTGGTATTCTTTTAGCCTAAGGAGAGTCTAAAGACTAGTTTACTTATTATTTGATCTAGAGAGGATCAACTAATGGAAACATTCCTGTATGGAAACTTTGTCTGAAACAAGTGCTCTACGCCAGAAAGATACTGTGTTCTAGAAAGAATGAACTGTTAAAGTTACAAGTATTATTCCAAGTGCAACAAGGAAAAGTTACGTCTTGCAACAACACGCAGTGTACTTAATAAAATTGTTAACTTTTATTTGAAGATTGCCTCAGCTCCGTCTATTCTGTGTACAAAGTGCCATTTCTCACAATATTACAACTTACCTCACGTGGTGGCAGAAACATAGGGAAAAGTAACCAAATAAATCTACATTCTTCTCTCCAGTCACGCTACAGTATATACAGTGTAATTTCTACTAAGTTATTACTTTCTTAATAAAAGAGGAGGTGCAATTGAACAGCCTCCCTTCTAACTTGATGGTAAATTTGGTTCCTAATCGGCAACCTCCATTGCACATCGGCTAAGTCTTTTTAAAATTGGGAACTGGGGTAAAACCTCCTGAATACTGGTTCCTTTCAAATTGGTGGCAACAATAAATCATCCCTCAGCTCCCCTGCTTCTTTTCAAATTGGTGGCAGACAACGGGATATGATTAACAACTGATTAAGTGCCTTAAGACTACTTTGAGAATAATTTGTGAGGTAAAGGTTTTGGAAATATGGCTACCAGATGACAGAAAAAGCTTGTTGAGGAAACAGAGGGAGACCAAGAAGGAAGTTCGGGCTCTGAAGCAGAAACAGAGCCAGTGCCTATGTCAGAAATGGCTTTTAAGTACAAACTAAGAGATGAAACGATTGGAAATAGAGGCAAAACAAAGGGAAAGAGAGTTTGAGGAAAGACAAAAAGAGAGAGAACAGGAGATATAATTGAGGAGAATGGAAATTGAACTGCAAAAGCAAAAATTAGCTTTGTCTCAAACACCCAGTAATATCCAAGAAGGGAGCTCAGGAGTCGATACCCCAGATATGATAAGGAGATTTCCTAAATTTACTAAGGATGACAATATAGAGAAGTTTCTAATCTCGTTTGAGAGATGTTGTAAAGATTTTGGAGTTGCTGAGAAAAAATGGATGACGTACTTAAGGCCTCAGATAAGTGGAAAGCTCTTAGAAATATATGGAGAAATGCCTGAGGAGTCCTATGGGGATTATGATTTATTTAAGAGACAGGTTCAACAGAAATTTCAATTAACACCTGAATTTTACAGATTCAAGTTCAGGACTCTGAAAAGAGATAAGAACCAAAGTTTCACTAGGGTGGCCTCTAGATTGTCTCAACTGTTCGATAGTTGGCTAAGAACGTCTGAGGTGGAAAATTACCAACAACTGAGAGAACTTTTAAAATTGGAACAATTTTTGCAATTGATACCTTCCGATTTTCGCTGGCTGGTACAGGATCAAAAGCCATCCACTGTAGTAGAGGCAGCGGTTATGGTAGATCAATTAATTACCCTAAAAGAAGGATTCAAAAGGGAAGATCTGCCAAATGATAAAAGGACAAACAGGCAGCCATTTTACCAACATCAAACATGCCCACAGCAGGGAAAAAGTCCTGCAATAGAAAACCCCTCCTGGAGGAGGCAGAGTGTAACAAGTCAAACTGCTCCTGAGGTGAGATGTTTTCAGTGTGGAAAGTGGGATCATATAAGGTATCAATGTCCCCTTTTTAGAAAATAAAATGATTTACTTTATTTTGTTAATAAAGTAAAAGAAACAAAGAAAACAGAACCAAATACTGTGTCAAAGGAGAGTTTGGAAACGGTGCCTCAAGAGAAACAATGTTTGTTCATTTTGTCAAACACCCCAACTGAGGATTACTTAGAATCCATTTCCATTGACAACAAAGACATGAGAGGGTGGTGGGACACAGGATCCGATGTGTGTATTACACATCCAGATATAATACCTCAGAAATTTCAGCATCCTACCTCTGAAATAAGATGAAAAGGCTTGGGACCTGCAATACCAACAGTAGTAGTGTCTTTGCCAATAGAATATGGAGGTTGGAAGGGTATGTGGGATCTTGCAGTCAGTCCAGACATACCATACAGATGTTTAATTGGAAATGATCTGGCTAAAAAGATTGGAAACTGGAGAATGATGTGTGAAGAGGAAGAATATAACAGCAAAAGCCCTGATCAAAAAGCCACGTGTTTCACCGTACAACAGGATGGGGATGAGAATCCAGAATCCAGCACTATGGTTGCTGAGCTTATTAAGAAGACAGGAGGAGTCAGAGAAATTCAACAGGAACAAAGAGGTAGAAAGGTTTTCTAAAACCTTTGTTTGCTTTGGCTCAAAACCCCACAGTATCAGAAAAAGGGCAGCCCTCCAAGTTTGTGTTAAAGAATGGTGTCTTATAGATCTCTATAGGTATAGAGAAACCAGAAACATGAAGTCAACAGAAGGATCAATGACATGTAATCAATTGTAGTGCCTCAAAGTTTTAGAGAACAGCTGTTGAGGGTGGCACACAAGAACCCTCACGGTGGACATCTGGGCGTGAGGAAAACCACAAAGAGAATCACTAAAAACTTTTATTGGCCTGGCATGTTCCAGAAGATCAAAGAGTTTTGCCAGTCTTGTGATATCTGCCAAAGATTGAGTACTGGAAGGGATAAAATTTAAGCTCCTATGATCCCTATGCCGGTAATTGCAGAACCATTTTACAGAGTGGGCATTGACATAGTTGGTCCTCTTTATAAGCCAAGCAGATGTGGTTACAGATACATTCTAACCATGATTGACTACGCCACAAGATATCCAAAGGCTGTAGCTCTAACTAACATTGAGACAACAACGATTGCAAACACACTGTTATCCATTTGGGGAAGAACTGGTTATCCTAGAGAATTGGTTTCTGATTTGGGAACTCAATTTACTTCCAGACTTATGTCAAAATTGCTTGAGTTATGTGGAATCAGACACCTGACCTCAACATCTTATCACCCACAGACAAATGGACTAGTTGAAAATCTGAACAAGACTTTAGTCAAAATGATAAAGTCTTACAGTCAAAAGAAGCCATATGACTGGGATGTCAAACTACAATGTTATTCGCCTACAGGACCGTCCCTCATGACAGTACTAGCTACAGTCCGTTTGAATTGCTATATGGAAGGAAAGTTCATGGTCCATTAGACCTGATAAAGGAATACTGGGAGGAAAATCCAGCAACAGATCCAGTTCCAGTGTCAGAGTACCTAAAGGATCTTCAATCAACAATGCAACTGGCTAGGGACATTGCACAAGAACATTTGCTTACAGCTCAGCAAAGACAAAAAGACTATTATGATTCTACTGCTAAGCCAAAGATCTTCAACATCGGAGGTGAAGTTTTGTTTTTATCTCCCAACAAAACCAACAAACTGCAATTAGATTGGTCGGGACCCTGGAAGATCACCAGGAAGCACAACCAAATAAACTATTATATTTATGATAAACATTCAAATGTGGAAAGAAGAGTTCATGTAAACATGTTAAAGCCTTATGTCGGAAGGTCTGCTAATGTTTATTTTGTTGTTTCAGAAGAAGAATCCGGTCCCTTTTCTTTTTGGGAGGGTGATCGTGAACAATACAAAAATTTGGATCGGGTAGAAATAAACAGTGAATTGTTCCAACCACAGCAAAGAGAGGTTGTGGAAGTTTTGAGTAAATATAAAGATATATTTTCAGATTTACCAGGAAAGGTCCAGGGAGTCCAGCATCAATAAACACCGGTGATGCAGCTTCTGTAGTATCTCCACCCTACAGGGTCACGGGGAGACTCAATGAATGTATTGAAAGGGAGATCAAAGAAATGTTGGACCTAGGTATCATTGTTCCATCGATTAGCTCTTGGGCTTCACCCATAGTATTAGTACAGAAGCCAGACAAGACAATTAGATTTTGTGTAGATTATAGGCAATTAAACAAGGTAACCCAAACAGATACTTATCCTATGCCACGTTTGGATGATTTGCTGGAAAGGATGGGGAAGGCCAATTTTATTAGTAGTATAGATCAAACCAAAGGATTTTTGCAAGTGCCCATGGCACCACAGGATCAACATAAACCACCTTCCGGACCCAAAATCGGCTTTTTGAATATTCCGTACTTCTATTTGGGTTAAAGAACAATCCAGCCACAGTTCTGAGATTAGTAGACAGAGTTTCAAGTGGGCTGGGGTCTTTCTGCGTGGCCTATATCGATGATATAGGGATTTTCAGTGATTCATGGGAAACTCACCTTGAACATTTGGATCTGGTATTAAGTAGGTTGAGGGAAGTAGAGTTAACTATTAAAGCTTCCAAGTGCAAGTTAGGATACAATACTACCAAGTATTTAGGACATTTAGTGGGAGGAGGTTGTATTCGACCTGACCCTACTAAAGTGGCAGTTATTCACCAGTTGCCAGTGCCCAAAACAAAAAAAAAAAACAGGTTAGGGCATTCCTTGGATTGGCTGGATACTATCGTAAATTCATTCCATCTTTTAGTGATTTGGCAGCCCCTCTTTCGGATCTTACCAAAAAGAAGAACCCAAATCAGGTAATTTGGACTCCAAATTGTCAAATTGCCATGGATCAATTGAAGAAAGCCATTACTTCGGATTCGGTCCTAATTGCGCCAGATTTTGATAAACCTTTTATTCTAACCTGTGATGCATCGGATACTGGGTTAGGAGCTGTCCTAAGCCAGTTAGATGTAGAGGGTGAGGACAGACCTATTTTGTTTTTGAGTAAAAAAATGGCATTCCAATGAATATAACATGTCAACGATTGAAAAAGAATGCTATGCCATCATCTGGTCAGTAAAAAAATTAAAGCCATATTTGTGGGGGAGAAAGTTTACCTTACAAACGGACCATGCTCCATTAAGATGGCTAGATAATGTAAAAGGTACAAATAACAAATTATTGAGATGGAGTTTATGTTTACAGGATTTTACATTTGAAATTAAACATGTTTCAGATAAACGAAACATAGTCGCAGACACCTTATCTAGAATTTCGTATGGTTAAAGGTTTGTATATATGCATTATAATGTATTTAACCATATTGTGATTGCCTTTCAGAAATATTGTGTATTTAGATATTGTTGGATAATTTGTGGAATTATTTTTGCCCATTCCGGGACTGAGAATGGCCCAAAAATATTTTTTCTGGGGGGGAAGGTGTACAGGAGTTGATTATAAATTGTATGATTTTTTTGTGTTTAGATTGGCTGCAGTAATGCTGGAGCGGCCTAAGTCAGAGGAGTCCTCCATGTGCGTTGCCATTGAGACTGATGCAGGAGAGAGGGAAGTGGGAGGAGCTTAGAGAGGAGAGTTTGAAAAAACGACAGTTAAAAATCAGTTAGGGTTTAGGTTTAGAGGAGTGAGCAGTCAGGAGTTCGGTTCAGAGGAGTGAGGAGTTAGGAGTTGGGAGAGAAGGAAAGGAAAGGTGGTGGAGTGACTTGTGAAGCAAAACTTTGAGGCTTTGAAAAGCTGGGTTTGGCTATTGGAAGTTTCTCAGGCTAGTGTAGCCGAATGGTGAAACATAGCTGGTATTCTTTTAGACTAAGGAGAATGAACAACAAAAGGAGAGGCTAAAGAATAGTTTACTTATTATTTGATCTTTTGTTGTTGTTCATTCATTCAGTTGTCTCCGACTCTTTGTGACCTCATGGACCAGCCCATGCCAGAGCTCCCTGTCGGCTGTCACCACCCCCAGCTCCTTCAAGGTCAGTCCAGTCACTTCCAGGATGCCATCCATCCATCTTGCCCTTGGTTGGCCCCTCTTCCTTTTGCCTTCCATTTTCCCCAGCATAATTGTCTTCTCTAGGCTTTCCTGTCTCCTCATGATGTGGTCAAAGTACTTCAACTTTGTCTCTAGTATCCTTCCCTCCAGTGAGCAGCTGGGCTTTATTTTCTGGAGGATGGACTGGTTGGATCTTCTCGCAGTCCAAGGCACTCTCAGAACTTTCCTCTAACACCAGAGTTCAAAAGCACCGATCTTCCTTCACTCAGCCTTCCCTAAGGTCCAGCTTTCACATCCGTAGGTGACTACAGGGAATACCATGGCTTTGACTAGGCGGATCTTTGTTGCCAGTCTGATGTCCCTACTCTTTACTATTTTATCGAGACTGGACATTGCTCTCCGAAGAAGGAAGCGTCTTCTGATTTCCTGGCCACAGTCTGCATCTGCAGTTATCCTTGCGCCTAGAAATACAAAGTCTGTCACGGCCTCCACATTTTCTCCCTCTATTTTCCAGTTGTCAATCATTCTTGTTCTTGGTTTTTTTATGTTTAAGTGCAACCCAGCTTTTGCGCTTTCTTCTTTCACCTTGATTAGAAGGCTCCTCAGCTCCTCCTCGCTTTCGGCCATCAGAGTGGTGTCATCTGCATATCTGAGGTTGTTAATGTTTCTTCCAGCAATTTTTACCCCAGCCTTGCATTCATCAAGCCCCGCACATCGCATGATGTATTCTGCATACAAGTTAAAAAGGTTGGGTGAGAGTATGCAGCCTTGCCGTATGCCTTTCCCAATCTTGAACCAGTCTGTTGTTCCGTGGTCAGTTCTTACTGTTGCTACTCGGTCCTTGATCTAGGGAGGATCAACTAAGGGAAACATCCCTGTATGGAAACTTTGTCTGAAACAAGTGCTCAACGTCAGAAAGATACTGTGTTACTAGAAAGAATGAACTGTTAAAGTTACAAGTATTATTCCAAGTGCAACAAGGAAAAGTTACGTCTTGCAACAACACGCTGTGTACTTAATAAAATTGTTAACTTTTATTTGAAGATTGCCTCAGCTCCATCTATTCTGTGTACAAAGTGCCATTTCTCACAATATTACAACTTACCTCACGTGGTGGCAGAAACGTAGGGAAAAGTAACCAAATAAATCTACATTTTTCTCTCCAGGCACGCTACAATATATACAGTGTAGTTACTACTAAGTTATTACTTTCTTAATAAAAGAGGAGGTGCAATTGAACAGCCTCCCTTCTAACTTGATGGTAAATTTGGTTCCTAATCGGCAACCTCCATTGCAAATTGGCTAAGTTTTTTTAAAATTGGGAACTGGGATAAAATCTCCTGAATACTGGTTCCTTTCAAATTGGTGGCAACAATAAATCATCCCTCAGCTCCCCCGCTTCTTTTCACTCCTCCTTGCCCCTCTTCTGCCCTTTGTATACTTTTCTCTTATTGTTGCTATCTTACTTTCACTCCCAGCTTTTGTTTCTTTCTTTCACCTTTTTCATCAGGCCTCTTGCCCCTTTCACTCCGTCTGATCCCGCTTTTCTCAGATTCTTTCATCTTCTCACCCCGTCTGCTTCTCTTCCTTGACCCACCTGCCTCTCCTCCTCGACCCGTCTGCTTCTCTTCCTCGACCCGTCTGCTTCTCTTCCTCGCTTTGTCTGCTTCTTGTCCTCGAAGGATTGGTGTCCCTCTCTTTTCTTTCATCAGTATTTGTCAGTGTTACACCTCTATTCTTTTATGATCTAATATTTCTGTATTGTTGTTTTGTTTTGTTGCCCTCTTGCCTATTTTTCTACAGTCCTTTTCCTCTCTTTTTTGTTGGTCTTCCCTTTACTTTTAAATTACCTCTCTTTCTCTTGATTTGTGTCACCTCTCTTCTGGTCCCCCTGTGCGCCTCTCTTTGATGTCCTCTCCTCTCCTTCCTCCTTCCTACCACTCCACCGCGGCCCCCGCATGGGGCCTCAGAGTCTCAAAGTCACCGTCATCAATCCTTTAGCTGGCAGCAGCCGGTGCAGCTAGGGTCCCTCCCACCGAGGCCACGGCCCAACCGGCTCCCATCGCCGAGGTCGCACTTCCGCCAAGGTCGCACTGCCACAGGGTCATGCCGCCGCCAAGTTGCGCTGCTGCTGTCGCTCCTCCAGAGACCCCAGGCCCAAGCCACAACAAGAACCCAAGAAGACGGGCTCCTCAGGATCAGGCCTCCGCTGAGCTGCGATGCCTCTCTCCTCTGCTCCTTTGCCGATTTACCAAGTCGTGCTGCCGCCGCCGCTCCTCCAGAGACCCTCAGGCCCGAGCCATGACAAGGGCCTGAAAAGGCGGGCTCCGCAGACCAGGCCTCTGCCGAGCCACGATGCCTCCCTCCTCTCCTCTGCTCATATGCCGATCCGCAAGTCTGTTCCTCTCGTTTAACTCAGCTTTTGTCAGTCCTTATATTCCGTATAGTATACTCCAGGCAGGGCCGTAGCCAGAAAAAAATTTCGGGAAGGGTTGAAATTTGGGTGGGGTTGAAAATTTCGTGGGGGGGGGGTGTTGAAACCTGCCTCCTAGCTCATGCTGAAGCAAAGAGCATAGCAGGGGGCAGAGCAGCCTCCAATAGCCTGCAGCTCCGCCCTTGTCAACCACCTCCACCAAGTCTGGCCTCCTTAATGAGAGCATTCAACGTCTCCCCCCCCCCCCAACTTGGTTGCTTCACTACTGTTCTGTCGTGCACTGGGCCTGTAAATAATTGTCTTTAGAACAGGATGTGCAACCTTTGCCCACTGGGAAGCCAGGGGGCCTAAAGAGAGGTTCTCAGAGGTTTCCACCACAAACAGTCTTTAGATGGCTTGAGAAGTACAACAAAGTATTTTATTAATGAACAATCAAACAGAAACTTCTCTTGTCTTCAGTAAAGTTAAGCAAATGATTCCAAGCTTTTAGGCAACTGGTGAATTCCTAATCTTGCCCACGAAGGACAGGCAACTGTCTTCAATAACTTCTTCTTTAAAGGAAAATCCCCCTTTTTAACTTCTCCCAGGCTGACTGTAATCTAACCCTTACTGTCGTGGGCTCTGCTACAGGGTCGAACTGCGTCTCGAATGCCAAGTGGACCTACCAGCAAGGCAACAGATGTTCTCCAGCTGGAGTTTTTTGGTCTTTAGGGCTGTTTTCCTGGAAATTCTTTGGAGACTCTTAAGACTTTTCTCCCCCGGAAGATCTTAAGGGTTGAAGCTTTTGTACAGGGGAAGCTTGCACACATCCTATACATAAGCTTACCTTGCTGAGACTAACTAAAATGGCTCCCTTCCCTTCCCAATTGCCCTGAGCAAGGGGCGGGACCAAAACCTAACAATTCATGGACAGGTGACTTGCCCTATGACTGCAACCAAAAGAAGCCACCTATCTGCAGAGTCCCTGAAACCTAGGACTGCAAGCAAACATTTAATACAAAGCAAATAAAGTTGGAGCTCCTGGTACAGCTGTACCAGAACAACTACAACTATTGCTGCAAGTAATGACAGTGTGAATAAATTGTCAATATTTGTTTGAGATAGTGTTTGCAGTTCTGGAGGGACTCTTGATTTTTTTGCATCTCATAGACTTAGCATGGGGATTTGGTTAACCAGTTAAAATTTATGAGTAAACCAGGTTTTTTTTTAAAAAAATCTGAAACATTTCAGGGGGGGGGGGTTGAATCCCTAACCCCCCCCCCCCTCGCTACGGGCCTGACTCCAGGCTTTTCCCTCTTGCTCCTCTTACTTCTCTTACTCCACACTCTTCCCTCCCTGTTCTCTTCCCAAATCTCTTTTACTCTTTTACTCTTGTACTCTTCTTTGGACCTTTGCTTCCCTCCTCATTTTTTAATTACTACATGGTAACTTCATCGGCTTTCCTTCCGTTGGTCTCATCTACTATATTTCCATTATGCATTAATATCTTCTGTTGAGACCTATGTTAGTTTTATGCTAGTTTTATCAAGAGCTTTCGATGGACTGTCACCTTGTCATGGTGAGGGGGCTTGCGCGTTCCGATGAACCTGTAGGCACAACAACTGGAGTCGTGCACTCCCAGGAGTGGCCACGGGGGAGGTCCCAGACCAAGCACAGTTCGAAGACCCAAAGACCTCAACGGCGGAGCAGGCGGAGGATAACACGGTACATGTTACAACGGCTGCGAAGGTGGAAGAAGGCTGCAACAGACTGAGAAGCCACGGTCATTGTGTTAAACTACATCACCAGTGGAACCTCACTCTGTGAAGTCTGTGTGTTGATCAGTTGTGCACTGACCTCCACACATTAAAAAAACCCACGGACAGGCGTCTTCCAAAGAAAATAAAAACAAACCAACCAAAGTCCCATGGCGATCAGCAAGTGGCGACGGGGGCAGGACTGTGAAATCTGGAAGCCCCTAGTCACAGACTGGCACATAGGCGGTGGGTATGGACTCAGTCATTCTACCTCAAGGTCCGAGGCAGTTGAGTAGTCCAGCAGCTGTATCCGCGACTGAGCAGCCCTATTGAGGACCCACTCTGCTCACCCCACATGGGGAGGGGGCTAGAAAAGGTGCCCTAAACATAGTCTGCCTCACTTATCCCTGACTGGACTGCCGCGTCCAATGGGGTCACCACCCTGCAGCCAAAAAAGGAAAATGAACTTCGGTACGTGGAACGTACGGACTCTGATGGACAACAGTGGCAGTGAACGCCCCGAACGCAGAACTGCCATCATTGCAAGGGAGCTGGGGCGCTTCAACATTGAAATATCAGCCCTTCAGGAGACCCGGAGAGCAGGAGAGGGGTAGCTGAAGGAAGAAAAAAGGAGGCTACATCTTCTTCTGGAAGGGACTGCCCGAAAAAGACCAAAGAATGCATGGAGTTGGCTTCGCCATCAGAAATGATCTGATGAAACATCTGTCCGAAGCACCCACTTGTAGCGGAAAACGTAGTTTCCCAAGGTTCTTACCAGTTTGCTATGAATCCGAAGCAGGAGTCCAAACACTTTTAGCAAGCAAGCACAAGCCTTTATTCTCTATTGCGCAATAGGAGACAGACAGAGAAGTCATGTACATAACATGGCAGTCCAAGTTCTGTCTGCCCCAGACCCTGGGTCCAGGGGCTTTTATAAGGGCTGTTTACGAAGAAGAAGTTCCCCTTTTCTCCTATCGACAGTTTTAGGTTGGGCAACCCATTTCTCCTGCGTAAACAGTTCGGGGAATTGGGCCACCACAAACGTTCCAAATTTAGCAAGACCCTTCGTCTCTGTCAACATCCCCCCATATACATTAAATATAGCAAAACCTATTGCATACATTTCTTAACAGTAACTAGCTAACCACATCGGCTGACCACAAACGGTCTCTTGGAACAAGCTGACACTATTGCAATACCTGCTTCCAGAGGGCAGAGAGGCAAAGTTTGCTCTTTAGATTAAGAAGTTGGAAATATGCATTTTCTGATACATATTAAGATAGACAGTATTCAAAATGGAGTCACTTTAGTTCATGGCTCCCATCACACTGGCATCAACGAACGACTCTCAACCCTCCGAATCAATCTTGCCAAAAACCAACGGGCAACCATCATAAGTGCCTATGCACCAACACTAGATGCTGATGAAGACATCAAGGAGAAATTCTACTGTCAGCTGGACACCGTCCTATCGGGGATACCTAAGGAGGACAAAATCATCCTCCTGGGGGACTTTAATGCAAGAGTCCCGAGAGACTTCGACCTGTGGCCAGGGACCATAGGAAAAGATGGGGTTGGAAACAGCAACTCAAATGGCATCCTGCTTCTCACCAAATGCGCGGAGCACAACCTTGTCATCACCAACACGCTCTTCCGCCAGAAAAACAAGTTCAAGACATCATGGAAGCACCCCCGGTCAAAGCATTGGCACCTCTTAGACTACGTAATCACACGCGCCAGAGACCGCCGTGATGTGCTCCTCACAAGAGCCATGACAGGTGCTGACGACTGCTGGACTGACCACAGACTAATTCGATCCTCGATAGCTATCAAGATCACTCCCAAGCGCAGACTCCAAGGAAGGAAGACAAGGCGCAAAATGAACACCCAAGCCCTTCAGGAGCCCTCCAGACGAGCCCATCTCCAAACAGCACTCAAGGACCATCTACCCACAGTACACCCCGAAAATGTTGAGGAACATTGGAACAAACTGAAGACCTCCATCATCCAAGCCTGCGAAGAAACTATTGGATACCAAGCCAAGAGACATCAAGACTGGTTTGATGAAAATGACATCGAGATCCAACAGCTAATTGACAAGAAAAGGAAAGCCTTCCAAGCATGGCAGAGAGACATCAACTGTGCTGCTAAGAAAAAGATCTATGCCAGTGCAAAAGCTGAGGTCCAAAGAAGGACAAGAGAACTCAAAAACATCTGGTGGACAAAGAAGGCCGAAGAAATCCAACACCTGGCAGATACCCATAATGCTCAGGGATTTTTCAAAGCCACAAAGGTCATCTACGGACCAAGAAACCATGGCATACAGCCTCTACGCTCATCAGATGGAACCAAACTCCTGAAGGACCAAAACTCAATTGCACTACGTTGGAAAGAACACTACCAAAGCCTCCTGAACTGCAGCTCCAATGTGGCCGAAGAGGTCCTCTCACAAATCCCACAACAACAAACCAGGGATGAGCTTGCAGCACTGCCTAGTTTGGAAGAAGTCAGCAATGCCATCAGCCAACAGAAGAATAACAAAGCCAGTGGACCAGATGGGATCCCTGCTGAAATCTTTAAAGAGGGAGGACCTGAGCTGACACACCAACTCCACCAGCTCATAGAAAAAGTGTGGGTGACCGAGAAAATCCCAGCAGATTTCAAGGACGCCACCATCATCACCCTCTTCAAAAAAGGGGAAAGAACAGACTGCGGAAACTATCAAGGTATCTCCCTTCTAATCTCCGCTGGGAAAATCCTCGCAAGAATCCTTGCAAACCACCTTCTGCCCCTCTCAGAAGACACCCTCCCAGAATCCCAGAACAGCTTCCGCCCCTCCAGAGGAACTGTGGACATGATCTTCACTGCACGACAGCTCCAAGAAAAATGCAGGGAACAAAACCAACCTCTGTACATGACATTCATCGACCTTGCAAAGGCATTCGACACAGTGAATCGCAGCGCTCTCTGGACCATCCTCCACAAAATCGGGTGCCCTAACAAATTTGTGAACATCCTGCGGCTCCTCCATGATGACATGATGGCAACAGTCTTGGATAGCAATGGCTCCCAAAGTGAACCATTTAAAGTGGAATCCGGTGTCAAACAGGGATGTGTTATTCCCCCAACTCTATTCTCCATTTTCATTGTTATGATACTTCACCTTGTTGATGGGAAGCTTCCCACCGGAGTGGAAATAATCTATCGGACAGATGGCAAGCTATTCAACCTCAGCAGACTGAAAGCCAAAACCAAGGTTACAACAACAGCTGTTATAGAACTCCAGTATGCTGATGACAATGTCGTCTGTGCGCATTCAGAAGAAGATCTACAAGCCACTCTAAACACCTTCGCAGAAGCATATGAGAAGCTCGGCCTGTCACTGAACACTGAGAAAACCAAGGTGCTGTTCCAGCAGTCACCAGCCAACCCCTCTCCAATGCCAGTAATACAGCTTAATGGTGTAACATTAGAAAATGTGGACCATTTCCCTTACCTTGGCAGCCACCTCTCCACCAAAGTCAACATCGACGCCGAAATACAACACCGCCTGAGCTCTGCAAGTGCAGCATTTTCCAGAATGAAGCAGAGAGTGTTTGAGGACTGGGACATCCGTAGGGAGACCAAGGTGCTTGTCTATAAAGCTATTGTCCTACCAACACTGCTATATGCCTGTGAGACGTGGACTGTCTACAGACGTCACATGCAGCTCCTGGAACGTTTCCATCAGCGCTGCCTCCGGAAAATCCTGCAAATCTCCTGGGAAGACAAGCGGACAAACGTCAGTGTGCTGGAAGAAGCAAAGACCACCAGCATTAAAACGATGGTCCTCCAACATCAACTCCGCTGGGCCGGCCACGTTGTCCGGATGCCTGACCACCGTCTCCCAAAGCAGTTGCTCTACTCCGAACTTAAGAACGGAAAACGGAATGTTGGTGGACAGGAAAAGAGATTTAAAGATGGGCTCAAAGCCAACCTTAAAAACTCTGGCATAGACACTGAGAACTGGGAAGCCCTGGCCCTTGAGCGCTCCAGCTGGAGGACAGCTGTGACCAGCAGTGCTGCAGAATTTGAGGAGGCACGAGTGGAGGGTGAAAGAGAGAAACGTGCCAGGAGGAAGGCGCATCAAGCCAACCCCGACCGGGACCGCCTTCCACCTGGAAACCAATGCCCTCACTGCGGAAGAAGATGCAGAGCAAGAATAGGGCTCCACAGCCACATACGGACCCACAAGGAAATCCATAATGGAAGACCATCTTACTCGTCCAACGAGGGATCGCCTAAGTAAGTAAGTGTTTTGTTTTGTCTCTCCTTCACTTCTTTTCCTTCTCTCTCTCTCTCTCTTCTCTCTTTCCTTATTTCTTCCTATTGCTTATTCCTTATTTTGTTTCTTACACTTGGTGCTTTAATCTTCTCTCTGAGGAGAGTATTAGTGAATGAATGAGTTCTTTCTTCATTTACTCACGCATCCCAAGAAGCGTTTCTCTTTTTCTTTACTTCTGTTGTATGATGAAATGGACGCGGTGGCAGTATCCTCTGCTTCCCAATGCTAGGCTCGCTTGCCGCGACCACAACTCTATGAAAAAGCCAACTTCCTCCCCAAAAGAGGCTAGTTGGGGTCTGGAGAGGGGGGTCAAGCAGCTTGGCGACACTCCATCCCTTCACTCCAGGACAAGAGGGGGGGCTCCAACCCCCACAAAACCTAGGAAATTGGATGGTTTGGCGAGAGACTCAGCCAAATTCAGCCTGCCTCCATGAGCGTCCACTGGAAGTCCATCTTTAAATCTCTTTTCCTGTCCACCAACATTCCGTTTTCCGTTCTTGAGTTCGGAGTAGAGCAATATTTTGGGAGACTATGGTCGGGCATTCGGACAACGTGGCTGGTCTACCGGAGTTGATGGCGGAGGACCATTGCTTCAATGCTAGTGGTCTTTGCTTCTTCCAGCACACTGACATTTGTCCGCCTGTCTTCCTGAGCCCGAGCGCGGCGGGGAGCCCCGCCTTCACATTGGTGTGAGCTGCAGCAGAGAGTTCCGCAGTTCCTGGACCAAGCTTTTGGGACCAACAGATGAAATGCGCCCCAGCAGCTAGCTCAAAAGCCAGGAATGCTTGCAGTTTCACCCAGCCTTCCCCTTCCCTTTACTTTGTATCCTTCCCCTAATAAAAGTACTTGAAACTTGCAACTTTCTATCTTTCCGCATGCTACTTTTGTATCCTTTCTTGACTCAAACCAAATAACAATGCAATAGACCTTTTTTGGGCTCCGGCGAGCCGTGAGCCCACGGGAGGCGCCTTCGGGCACCCCCCGGACCCCGAATCTGCGTTTGCCTAGATCGCGGATACAGAAACCGCCATTTCAGACCCCCTTATCCACGAAAACACCTAAGATGGCGGATCGCCACCGTTCCAATTTTATATTTTTCTACAACTAATTCTAAGACTAACTGCTATTTCCCTTTCCTCGTTTTGGGCTCCTTCACCCGGGGAAAAATTAGTTTTGTTTTAAGTATTTTATCTTGCAGAGAAACAGCTGATTGTCAAACTGGCCAGGCTTTCCGTTTCTTCTCGGCGGCGCTCGTTCCCGCCTGGATCCAACAGCCAGGGACCCACTGCGGCCACCCGCAGGAGTCCCGGGAAGGCGGCCAGGCATGGGCCCCGGCCCCTGATCAGGGAATGTAGTTTCCCAAAGGACATTGCCCTCACTTATTGACTTTCTGCCCTATTGTCTTGGACTGTTTTCCCCGCCATACTTTTGGACACAAACCTCAGACCGGGCTTGCCTGGAGGGACAAGCAGCCTCAGCCTACGCGCGCCTTCACCAAGAAGACCACGATTCCAACAAAAATGAAATGCATTTATTATTTTTAATAAACTTTGCTGGGATGGGGATGGGAATTCGTTTTTTAGATGTATGGAGTATATGAAGTATATAAGATGTATGTAGTGGGATATCATATGAAATGTACCCTGATTCCCCTTCCCGCCTTTCCCTCTGAACTTCGCCCCAAAAAGGAATGTGACCCAAGATTACTGCTGAGAGGAAAACCTTTGTCCTCTCGAAACTGATCATATCTACATCTGCATGAGCCGCCGGTTTGGCCCTTCCTCAACTGGCTTTCAGAGCAGACAGCCTAGGGCGGGAAGGGTCAACAAACTTAGGAAGAAAGATTGATTAACTCAATTTATGGTGTTTGTTGACCCCCCTTGTATACAGGGACCCCTTTGTTTACAAGGTTCCGAGGTCCGAACGCCATCAATAGCTCCTTCTTTCACCTTTTCATACTTCCTCCCAAATCCAATCATGGGCCGGGGGAAACCCATCGTTCCCCTTGTCTGCCACTCCGCCGATAAGAACAAAGGCTCAGTAACAGCTGGCGGATGTCCCCTGGGCATCCCATTTCCCCTGAGCTGTCAAACCTCGTCCCGCCTCCTGGCTGCTGATTGGACCATCTTCGGAGGCGCTAGGAAGGCGCCGATTGGCCCCCTAGTGGCGGCAACGCTCGCTGATTGGTCGAGAGGCGGGACGTACAGCCAAGCCTCCTCCCAGCTGTTCCGGGGCCAGCCAATCAGGGCGAAGCCGGCCGGCAGAGGGCGGGCGGGATTTTCAAACTGTTTTTCCTTTGTTCTGACTGTATAAAAATGCCGGAAAATCTTTATGCTGTATGCTTGTATGTGAATTATCACTGCAATCGCATCCTTTTCAGCTGACGAGAGAGAGGGCCTTCTCGGTGGTGGCCCCCCGGTTGTGGAACACTCTCCCTGTTGACATCAGACAGGCGCCCTCCCTTATGTCTTTCCGTAAGAGCCTAAAAACATGGCTATTTGAGAAGGCATTTAACTAAGTGCTACAATAATTTGGTAAGGACGACTGGAACGGAATATGGATTATGAGATTGGTTACGATTCTACTTGAGACGGAGCGGATTTTTTAGTGTAACTATATAACTGTTGTATTATGGATATGTTGTTTTTTGTTATTGCCTTTTGTAAATTGCCTTTTATATGTTGTACACCGCCGTGAGTTGCCCTAAAGGGCTGAGAATGGCGGTCAACAAATGCAGCTAATAAATAAATAATAAATAATCGCAGAAATAAACGCTTCGGTCACTGAACCTCTTTAGCCTCTGGTGAGATTAATTTTTAATATTTTCGCGCTTTGGATTGGCTTTTGCTGGCTGCTCACCGAGGTCAAAAGACCCCTTTAGCGGTCTTCAGGGATCTCCCCCGCTGGGACAGCCCCACAAAAGAGCTCGATATCATTCCCAAGAGATTTGCAAGATTTTTTCGGAGGCAGCGCTGATGGAATCATTCCAGGAGTTGCATGTGACATGGACTGTAGACTGTCCATGTCTTGCAGGCGTATAGCAGGGTTGGGAGAACAATAGCTTTATAAACAAGCGCCTTGGTATCCCTACGGATGCCCCGGTCCTCAAACTGTTTCATTCAGAAAAAAGCTGCACTTGCAGAGCTCAGGCGGTGTTGTACTTCAGTGTCAATATTGACTGTTGTGTAGAGGTGGCTGCCAAGGGAGCAGAAATTGTCAACATTTTCTAATGTTACACCATTAAGCTATATTTCTGGCATTGGAGAGGGAATGGCTGGTGACTGCTGGAAGAGCACTTTGGTTTCCTCGATGTTTAATGACAGGCCGAGCTGCTCAAATGCTTCTGTGATGGTGATTTGAGTGGCTTGTAGATCTTCTGAATGCGCACAGACGACGTTGTCATCAGCATACTGAAGTTCTATAATAGATATTGTTGTAACCTTGGTTTTGGCTTTCAGTCTGCTGAGATTAAATAGCTTGCCCTCTGTCCGATAGATAAATAGCTTGTCATCTGTCCAGTGGTTTATGAGTGATGTTAATCCCACAAACATTGGATTGCATTGGATTGTTATTGGTGGCCCAATAATATCGTGTATTGTGTATGTGTTTTTATACTTTTTAAACGGAATATTGTTGATTGTTGTAGTGTTGTAAACCGCGTTGAGTCGCCAATTTAGGCTGAGAAACAGCGGTATACAAGCGCAGTAATAAATAAATAAATAAATAAACGAACATGACATTTTTATTCATATAGATGTGGGCGGGGCCTGAGTGACACGTGAAGGCGCCCTCTATTGGCCAGACTTTCCACAACTTCCAACCCCCCCCCCCCTCCCCGACGCTGCGTTTGATTGGGTGCCCGAGAGCCGAGCCGCCGATTGGCTGGACAGTATGCCTGCTCTCCCTCCCGCCTCTTGCCGGTGACGTCAGGGCGTGCCAGGTCCATTCCGTCGCAAGCGCAGTGACGGGGGGGGGGGGGGAAGGAGGGCTTTGGATTGCGCGCGGTGCATGCCGGGACGCAGCAGCAGAGCGCGCTCTGTGCGGCCGGACAGGAGGAGCCAAGATGGATGCGGGCTTCTTCCGCGTAAGTGTTGAGGGTTAGGCCGGAGTGGGTGCGCGTTTTAGGCAGCGTCGGAGCTCCGGTTGACCGGGGACTTTTCCTGCCTTCGCCTGAGGTGGCTACCTCGCTGCTGGCCGCCGCCTTCTTCCCGCGCGCGGCCTTGGCCTGTGAGGAGACGAGACAGGCGGAGAAAATGGCGGCCGCGCAGGAAGGCAAGGGTAACGCGCCTGGCAGATCAGGCCCATGTGACGGGAGTGCAAAACGGGCACCTTTTCCCCACCATGCCCTTTTGGCGCGCTGCATTGGATCTATAGCAGGCCTAGGCCCGCTTATCCCTCCCCCCCTTTCTACTGGCGGTTAGGAATTGTGGGAGTTGAAGTCCAAAACGCTTGGAGGGAAGGAAATCTAGACATCTCTAGGCCTGAACAAACTTGATACGTTTTTGAGTGATAGTTTATAGAGCAGGCGTGGGCGAGCTTGGGCCATCCAGGTGTTTTATAATAATAATAATAATAATAATAATAATAATAAAATATAATAAAACTTTATTTATATACCGATCTATGTCCTGGAGGGGGACTCAGGGCGGTTTCCAAGTAACATCCCGAAAACACACAGAGTAAACAGCATGATATAAAATTAACAAAACAAGAAGCATAAAATTATCACAATAACACACATATATTAAAAATAATCCTGCGTGTTCAGAGCAATTAAAAAGCTGGTCTGAGGCTAGTGTAAGCTCAAAATATGAGGCGACCGGGAATTAAGTACAGTGTTTTATTTATTTATCATGTCAGGGGCAAACCAGACAGTTGCATTGCACTTTTTAACAAACAGACAAACAAAACACAAAATTTGCAAGCATGGTAGTTGATTAAATGCCCTTTGACCAGTAGCTGGCCACTTGGAGTGCCTCTGGTGTTGCTGCAAGAAGGTCCTCCATTGTGCGTGTGGCAGGGCTCAGGTTGCATTGTAGCAGGTGGTCTGTAGTTTGCTCTTCTCCACATGTGTCGTGGATTCCACTTTGTAGCCCCATTTCTGAAGGTTGGCTCTGCATCTCGTGGTGCCAGAGCGCAGTCTGTTCAGCGCCTTCCAAGTCGCCCAGTCCTCTGTGTGCCCAGGAGGGAGACTCTCATTTGGTATCAGCCATTGATTGAGGTTCTGGGTTTGAGCCTGCCACTTTTGGACTCTCGCTTGCTGAGATGTTCCAGTGAATGTCTCTGTAGATCTTAGAAAACTATTTCTAGATTTAAATCGTTGACATTCCGGCTGATATCCAAACAGGGAATGAGCTGGAGATGACACTGCCTTGGTCCTTTCACTATTGGTTACTACTTCCCGGCGGATGTCAGGTGGTGCGATACCGGCTAAGCAGTGTAATTTCTCCAGTGGTGTAGGGCGCCGACACCCCGTGATGATGCGTCATGTCTCATTAAGAGCCACATCTACTGTTTTAGCGTGGTGAGATGTGTTCCTCACTGGGCATGCATACTCAGCAGCAGAGTAGCATAGCACAAGGGCAGATTATTATTTATTTATTATTTTATTAACTGTATTTCTATACCGCTTTTCTCACCCCTGGGGGACTCAAAGTGGTTTACAACATAATCAATGGCAAATTCAATACCTCATACACACACACATAAAAGATCACGTATCTAAATCAATAACATATAACTGTAGATAAAAACCATTAAAACTATAAAAAAGTCAAATATAGACATAAGCATAAAACATATTATTGCTGCAGCTAACAATGTAGACCCCTTCTCTTCTCCTCCCCTCTCTCTCCATAGTGTTTCAACCCTTCTTTTTATACCCTCCCTGCTTCCCCCCCCCCTCCATCCCAACAGACACAGTTATTTAGGTACAGATTGAATACAAAATTGGGAAGTAAATGTGATATAAGGTCCTTGGGACGGGTGGAGGGAGAGTCTTATCTTATGATGGTAGTAGGCTATTGATCAGTTTTGTAAAAGTCCAAACGAACATAGACTATAAGTTGTGGTGTCATAAGTCAGGTGTGAGCTATCACTTGCCAGTAGACTGAGGATGGGGAAGGGCAACGAAGTGCAGCTGCCACTGAGGAGAGTGTGTAGGCTGCACCTTCCACTCTGGAGGAGCTGAAGTTTCCTGGCCTCCTTTTCAATTTCTCCTTGCTGGCTGTTGGAGGGAGGGGCAGCGAGGTGTAGCTGCTGCGTAGGAGAGTTGGTGTGTAGGCTGCAGCTTCCATTCTGGAGGAGTTGAAGTCTCCTGGCCTCTTTTTCAATTCCTTCTTGCTGGCTGTTGGAGGGAGAGGCAGAGAAGTGTATCTGCTGCCCAGGAGGGTTGGTGTGTAGGCTGCACCTTCCACTCTGGAGGAGCTTTAGTCTGCTGGCTTCTTTTTCAATTCCTCCTTGCTGGCTGTTGGAGGGAGGGGCAGCGAGGTGCAGCAGCTGCCGAGGAGGGTTGGTGTGTAGGTTGCACCTTCCACTTAGATGTCTTGACTGTGTCTGGTTGTGATCCCCAGATTGTGCCAGTCAGCTTTCGTATGATAATATTTCTAGCGCTCACTTTTTGCTTGATATTCAGGCAGTGCAGAGTACAGTGCTATAACAGGTTAACAACAATAGTAGGTACGGGTCTGTAGCTGTTCATTTCCAGGGCCTATTAGAGGGATGACTGGGGTAACAGATAGGAAGTATAAGGCCATATTCAATAATGTTTGGTGCTGAGCTAGAACTGGTCATTCTCAAAGGCTTGTTGAAACCACCAGGTCTTCAAGCTCTTACAAAAAGATAGGGCCTGTCTTATTTCCTTTGGAAGGGCGTTCCAGAGACGGGGCCAGCACCGGGAAGGCCCTCTCTCTCGTCCCCAGCAACTGTACTTGTGACAGAGGTGGGAGCGAAAGGAGGGCCTCCCTAGAAGATCTTAGAGTTTGTGCCAGGTAATAGAAGGAGATCTGTCTGGTAATAGAAGGAGATCTGGACAGATGGCAAGCTATTCAACCTTAGCAGACTGAAAGCCAAAACCAAGGTTACAACAACAGCTGTTATAGAACTCCAGTATGCTGATGACAATGTCGTCTGTGCGCATTCAGAAGAAGATCTACAAGCCACTCTAAACACCTTCGCAGAAGCATATGAGAAGCTCGGCCTGTCACTGAACATTGAGAAAACCAAGGTGCTGTTCCAGCAGTCACCAGCCCATCCCTCTCCAATGCCAGTAATACAGCTTAATGGCGTAACATTAGAAAATGTGGACCATTTCCGCTACCTTGGCAGCCACCTCTCCACCAAAGTCAACATCGACGCCGAAATACAACACCGCCTGAGCTCTGCAAGTGCAGCATTTTCCAGAATGAAGCAGACAGTGTTTGAGGACCGGGACATCCGTAGGGAGACCAAGGTGCTTGTCTATAAAGCTATTGTCCTCCCAACCCTGCTCTATGCCTGTGAGACGTGGACTGTCTACAGACGTCACATGCAGCTCCTGGAACGTTTCCATCAGCGCTGCCTCCGGAAAATCCTGCAAATCTCCTGGGAAGACAAGCGGACAAACGTCAGTGTGCTGGAAGAAGCAAAGACCACCAGCATTGAAGCGATGGTCCTCCAACATCAACTCCGCTGGGCCGGCCACGTTGTCCGGATGCCTGACCACCGTCTCCCAAAGCAGTTGCTCTACTCCGAACTTAAGAACGGAAAACGGAATGTTGGTGGGCAGGAAAAGAGATTTAAAGATGGGCTCAAAGCCAACCTTAAAAACTCTGGCATAGACACTGAGAACTGGGAAGCCCTGGCCCTTGAGCGCTCCAGCTGGAGGACAGCTGTGACCAGCAGTGCTGCAGAATTTGAGGAGGCATGAGTGGAGGGTGAAAGAGAGAAATGTGCCAGGAGGAAAGCGCGTCAAGCCAACCCCGACCGGGACCGCCTTCCACCTGGAACCCAATGCCCTCACTGCGGAAGAAGATGCAGAGCAAGAATAGGGCTCCACAGCCACATACGGACCCACAAGGAAATCCATAATGTAAGACCATCTTACTCGTCCAACGAGGGATCGCCTAAGTAAAGTAAGTAAGTAAGTAAGTAAAGGAGATGCAATTACGGAGAACCATTTAGGACTCTAACTCCCACAATTCCTGGCCTCAGGCCCCTGAAGTGGATGAGGGGGAAAAGGAAAGGGTCTGAGGTTTGAAGTTGAAGTCCAAAACTCCTGGCGGGTCGAAGTTCGCCCATGCCTGTTACAGAGGCAAACTTCTGATAGTAGGCAACGTGTTTATGGATGTGGCAGGCATGATATGAAAACCCAAATGTTTTGTTCCACATAGTCACATCACCATATATGGGTATATTAATTGGGGTGCTTTGAATGCAATTTTCCTGATTCTTGGCAGGGGGTTGGACTGGATGGCCCATGAGATCTCTTCCAACTTTATGATTCTAAACCAGGAGTAATTTCTGGGACTCTGCTTGAGTAATTTTGCTCACCCCACCCCCATTCATTTTGGTGGTATTAGGATAATGTATGTTCTTCTTTTATATTTTGTATTCTTTTGTATTTTTTATCCCTGACCTTGCCATAATAGTATTAATGCTGGCTGCCACTTAGTACTAATGTTGACTTACAGATATTATCAGCTGGCCATCAGTTTGACCTTGATCAAGTGCTACACAACACTGTGCTCGATTTGTGTCAGTTTGACTTTTTCAGTACATCATGAAGTCTTCTGATAGCAAGAATAAGAATGAATGACAATTGCAGGAATATATCTGCAAGCACTTTTAAATTGGGCACTGCTTGCTTGGCAGTTGTGAAGCAGTCACGCCACCTTTCCTCCTTTCTCATAAGCAGTAAGGTGCAGTTTCTCTTACTGCTTATTTGCTTGTTCATGTATTTTGATATCATGCAACAGCTTAAAAAGCCAATGAGATTTTGGCCTGCATCAACAGGAGTATAGTGTCGAGATCCAGGCAAGTTAAGCTACCCCTCTGTTCTATCTTGGTCAGACTACACCTGGAATCACACCATGTCCTGGGCTGGGTACCACAATTGAAGGGAGATGTTGACTCCAAGCTGGAATGTGTCCAGAGGAGGGTGGCTCAAATGATCAAGGGTCTGGAGAACAAGCCCTCTGAGGAGCATGTTTAGCCTTCAGAAGAGAAGGCTGAGAGGAAACATGATGAGGGCCATGTATAAAAGATGTGAGTAGAAGTCATAGGGAGGAGGGAGCAAGATTGTTTTGTGCTGCCCTGGATACTAGGACGCAATGGAACAATAGCTTCAAACACCAGGAAAGCAGATTCTACCTGAACATTAGGATTTATTTTCTAACTATGAGAGCTGTTCAGCAGTGGAACTCGCTATCCTGGAGTGTGGTGGAGGCTCCTTCTTTGGAGGCTTTTAAACAGAGGCTGGATGGTTATCTGCCGGAGTGCTTTGGATGCAATTTTCCTGCTTCTTGGCAGAATGGGGTTGGATTGGATGGCCCACGAGGTCTCTTCCAACTCTATGATTCTATTATTTTCAGAACCAAAAGGATTTGTTTTCTTTTGTTTTGTTCTAAAGGAAACAAAATATAAAACAGTTTTGACAGGTTTTGTATTTCCAGCTGAATCTTAACCAGTGGTGGGCATGCATATTTAGTATTGTGACTATGTGTAAATTTTATTCCTTTGGTTATGTGTAATTTAAACAGTAGTTTATGGATGGTAAGTATGGAGGATTATATTTTGTTGGAGATGGTGGCTTGGCATTAGCTGATTTGCCATAGCAACGGGCGGAGCCAACTGCCTCTTCACGGGGCAGCTGTTTTGAAAAAGTCAGTCAGTAAGCCGGTGAGCTACTGGGAAGACTGAGTCTCTGGGTGGAGATTCAGGGAATTAATTGGTGACCAAAGGGGTTACAGAAAAGGACCCGGTAGTGATAAAACTACAGGGGGTTATTGATTCTGAGTTAAGAATCAAGGTTTGGCTGGGAGCCAATTCTGTTAATAAGCCTTTTAGCTTATTTGTTTTATTAGGACAGTTGTCCAGAAGAGTTACATCTGCTTATAGAAACCTCTTGAAGTCTGTGCCTGAGATTACTCATGAAACCTTACTAATGTAACCAATCAAGATTTGTGCCTCTTGTGAAGAAACAGTTAAACATGTTATACTCCTGTTAAAATAAACTTGTTACTGTTTTCCTCAAGTCTTGCCTGATACAGTTTCTCTTAAGACAAACAGCCTGCATAAGAAGTAAAGTCAAGCCAGGGACAGTAAACGCTACGCTATTAAATGTATAAAGCCTTCTGAAATTAATAGTCCCTTTATAAAATAGCTCCTAAGCTGAAATTGATCGTTGCCCGGCTTCCCTTACAGATTAGGTGGCAGTAAATTTAACCACACTCCTTCACAAGTATGTAGGTTTTTTGGATGGTTAACTGTTTTCTCTCCTAAATAAGTACCTTACAGGACTATAGTGGTACCTGGCAGCATTTCAGGTGATAAACTGATAGCATTCCTCTGTGTAATTGATTTCATGGTAGATGTTCAGAAATCTAGCTCCTCGCAACCTGTTAAGTCAATCAGTGCCAGTTCACTTCTAGAGCAGTATAGCAGTTGTGCCACTGTATTTACCCCGATGAACAAGCTGAGTGCAAGTTTCATTGTTTGTCTTCATTTCATTAAAAAAGGCCTCCTGGATGTGGTCATTACACAGCCTACAATGTTATTGATCATATAGTTGGCCCTCTGCACCCATGGATGCAACCACCCAGGGCTTGAAAATATATTTTTTAAATTCCAAAATGCCAGTATTGATTTTGCTATTTTACTACATGCTATTTTACTACATCTGATTAAATATCCACAGATTTTGGTATCTTCAGGGAATTGCGGAACTCCCCTCCCCCCCCCCCCCGAGCACCAAAAGTTGGTGTTTACCATTTTAGTATTACCATTGTTTACCATTTTAGTATTGGTGACGAATCTAGATTGCTTATTAGAAGTTCAGAATACTGTATTGTGGTGACTAACAGGATAAATGTGTTTTAGGCAGTTAGTGTTAAGAAACATGATTAATGGCCATGGTCTAGACGCATTTTCTCCTGACGTTTCGCCTGCATCTATGGCAAGCATCCTCAGAGGTAGTGAGGTCTGTTGGAACTAGGAAAAAGGGTTTAAATATCTGTGGAATAACTAGGGTGAGACAAAGGACTCTTGTCTGCTGGAGCTAGGTGTGACTGTTTCAACTGACCACCTTGATTAGCATATAATGGCTTGACAGTGCCTAGAGCAAACTTTTGTTGAGAGGTGATTAGATGCCCTTGTTTGTTTCCTTGTGCTGTTGTAATATTAGAGTTTTTTTAAATACTGGTAGCCAGATTTTGTTCATTTTCATGGTTTCCTCCTTTCTGTTGAAATTGTCCACATGCTTGTGTATTTCAGTGGCTTCTCTTTTTAGTCTGACCTGGTGGTTGTGAGAGTGGCCCAGCATTTCTGTGTTCTCAAATAAAATGCGGTGTCCAGGTTGGTTCATCAGGTGCTCTGCTATGGCTGATTTCTCTGGTTGAAGTAGTCTGCAGTGCCTTTCATGTTCCTTGGTTCGTGTTTGGGCTCTGTGTTTGGTGGTCCTTATATAGACTTCTCCACAGCTGCATGGTACACTGTAGACTCCTGCAGAGGTGAGATGATCCCTCTTGTCCTTTGCTGAACGTAGCATTTGTTGGATTTTCTTGGTGGGTCTGTAGATAGTTCGTATGTTGTGTTTCCCCATCAGCTTCCCTATGCGGTCAGTGGTTCCCTAGATGTATGGCAAGAACACTTTTCCTCTGGGTGGATCTTCGTCTTCATTCTTGTGGCTTCTTCTCGGTCTTGCAGCTCTTCTGATGTCTGTGGTGGAGTATCCATTGGTCTGTAGAGCCCAGTTGAAGTGGTTCAGTTCATCTTGAAGGAGGTGGGGTTCGCAGATGCTTTTTGCACGGTTGGCCATGGCTTTAATGGTGCTTCTTTTTTTACTTGGGTGATATTTGGAGTTTTTATGTAGATATCTACCTGTGTGTGTGGGTTTTCTGTAAATGATGTGACCCAATTGTTGATCTGGTTTGCGGATGACTAGGACATCTAGAAAAGGCAGTCTTCCTTCATTTTCTTTTTCCATGGTGAACTGGATGTTTGGGTGGATACTGTTAAGATGGTGCAGGAACCTGTTGAGTTCTTCTTCCCCATGGCTCCAAATGGTGAAAGTGTCATCCACATATTTGAACCATATAATGGGCTTTTTTGTTGCTGTTTCCAGGGCTTGTTTTTCAAAGTGTTCCATGTAGAAAGTAGCTATGACCAGGCTGAGAGGGCTCCCCATAGCTACTCCATCTTTCTGTTCATAGAACTCATTGTCCCACTGAAAGTAGCTGGTGGTGAGACAATGGTCAAACAGAGCTGTGATGTCTTCTGGGAACCTCTGGTTGATTAGTGCAATGATGTCTGCTACACAGAGAAGCCATTGAAATACACAAGCATGTGGGCAATTTCAACAGAAAGGAGAAAACCATGAAAATGAACAAAATCTGGCTACCAGTATTAAAAAACTCTAAAATTACAACAGCACAACAACAGAGAGGAAACAAACAAGGACATCTAATCACCTCTCAACAAAAGTTTGCTCTAGGCACTGTCAGGCTATTATATGCTAATCAAGGTGGTCAGTTGAAACATTCACACCTAGCTCCAGCAGACAAGAATCCTTTGTCTCACCCTGGTCATTCCATAGATATATAAACCCTTTTTCCTAGTTCCAACAGACCTCACTACCTCTGAGGATGCTTGCCATAGATGCAGGCGAAACGTCAGGAGAGAATGCCTCTAGACCATGGCCATATAGCCCGAAAAAGCCTATAACAACCCAGTGATTCTGGCCATGAAAACCTTCGACAATACATTGAACATGATTAATGTTTGTTTCATTTGGTAAAGAGCTCATTTGGACGTTGGAGATCACACTTGCTTAGAAAAAGATTATTTTTTGTGCCTTCCATGTAAAGAGATAGCCTGTAATGAATTACATTTGGAAGTTAAAAAGCAGTAGTAAATTGTTTCACAAATAATCCAAAAGCTCGTAACTTGCATACTTTCTTGTATGCAGTCCCTACTAGATTTGGGGGAGGGGCAGTTAGTTTGGCAGGTTTGTGATATTTCTTGATTCTTAAATGTACAGGCAAGTCTTAAAGTTACTAACAAGATAGGTTCTGTAGCCTTGTTCTTAAGTTGAATTTGTATGTAAGTCAGAACAGGTGTATATTTAAGTGTAACTCCAGCCAAAAAAATACATTGTAAGTTTTGGAAAGCATAGGGAATTATTATTATTATTATTATAACTTTATTTGTACCCCACTAGCATCTCCCGAGGGACTCGATGCGGCTTACATAGACCGAGGCCTCAGAACACAATACAACAATACAATACCTAAAGCAAAAGAAAAACAGTTAAGCAGAGTAAACAGTAACAGTAACAATACATCGAAACAATTATTAAAACTGGGCCGGCCAGAGTAGTGGGTACAGGATTAAAAGTGCTGATATTGCGGGAGGAATATAGGATTATAAAATAAGTGCGGTGTGCAGAGATCATGGTTCTACTAAAGTGCTTCTGGGACTTGGTATTGAGATTCCTAATCTAAAAAGGCACATCGGAACAGCCAGGTTTTCAAATTCTTTCTGAAGACTGCCAATGTAGGGGCCTGTCTAAGATCTTTCGGGAGGGCGTTCCAAAGTCGGGGGGCCACCACAGAAAAGGCCCTGTATCACGTCCCCACCAAGTGCGCTTGCGACGCAGGCGGGATCACGAGAAGGGCCTCTCCAGATGACCGGAGTGAGCGTGTGGGCTCGTAGATGGAGATGCGGTCACGCAGGTAGGGTGGTCCCAAATCATTCAGGGCTTTGTAGGTAAGCACCTGCATCTTAAATTGGGCTCCGAAAATAAACGGTTGCCAGTGGAGCTCCTTAAACAGGAGGGTTGACCTCTCTCTGTAGTGAGCCCCAGTTAACATCCTGGCTGCTGCCGTTGGACCAGTTGGAATTTCCGAGCCGTTTTCAAGGGCAGCCCTACGTAGAGTGCATTGCAGTAATCCAGTCTAGAGGTGACCAAGGCATGGACCACCCCGGCCAGATCAGCCTTCGTGAGGTACGGTCGCAGCTGGCGCACAAGTCTCAGTTGTGCAAAAGCTCTCCTGGACACTGCCGACGCCTGAGCCTCAAGCATGAGCAATGAGTCCAAGAGGACTCCCAAGCTGCGGACCTGTGGCTTCAGGGGGAGTGTAACCCCGTCCAACACAGGTAGCCACTCTATACCCCGATCCGGTTTACGATCGACCAGGAGGACCTCTGTCTTGTCAGGATTTATCTTCAGCTTGTTCCTCCTCATCCAGATAGACACAGCGGCCAGGCACTCGTCCAGCACCTGAGAGGCCTCCTTGGAGTTAGGTGGAAAAGAGTAGTAGAGTTGTGTGTCATCTGCATAGAGGTGGCACCCAACTCCAAAACTCCGGATGACCTCTCCCAGCAGCTTCATGTAGATGTTAAAGAGCATGGGAGACAGAATAGAGCCTTGCGGGACCCCACAGGTCAAAGGCCAGGGATCTGAGCAGGCATCTCCCAGCTTCACCATCTGGATACGTCCCTCCAGGAAGGACCGAAACCATGACAGAACCGTGCCCCCGAGACCCATCCCAGAGAGATGACCCAGAAGGATACCATGATTGATGGTATCGAAAGCCGCTGAGATGTCCAAGAGAACCAACAGAGTCACACTCCTCCTGTCCAGCTCTCTATGAAGGTCATCCACCAAGGCGACCAAGGCTGTCTTGGTGCTGTGACCAGGCCTGAAACCAGACTGTGACTGATCTAGGTAGTTGATGTTATCCAAAAAGCCCTGGAGCTGGGAGGCGACCACCTGCTCCAGCACCTTACCCAAAAAAAGGAAGGTTGGAGATTGGCCTGTAATTGTTCAGCACCGTGGAGTCAAGGGAAGCCTTTTTGAGGAGTGGGCGAACCACAGCCTGTTTCAGACCAGATGGAAAAATCCCTTGCTCCAACGATGCGTTAATGATCAACACAAACCAATCAACCAGCCCCTCCTTGGCAGATTTAATAAGCCAAGATGGGCAAGGGTCTAGAGCCGAAGTGGTCGCCCTCAAAGCCCCAAGGACCTCTTCTACGGTCTCAGGAAGAGCAAGCCTAAAAGAATCCCACAAGATTGAACAAGCAGATACCTCAATCACCTCCTCTGGCACTGCGATGAAATTGGAGTCGAGCTCAAGGTGTATCTGAGCAACTTTGCCTGCAAAATGGTGTGCGAAATCGCAACACCGAGCTGCTGGGTCGTCAGAGGTCTCCTCCACCACAGGAGGGTGAAGGAGTTCCCCGACAACCCGAAACAGCTCCGATGATCTATTTGCTGCAGACGCTATACGGGTGGTTGTGAAGGATTCCCTGGCCACCCGTATAGCCACGGAGTATGCCTTAAGAGAGGCTTTAGCCCGTGCTTGGTCAGACATGTCCCGAGATTTCCTCCACTTGCGCTCTAGCCCCCTTCTCGTGAGCTTCATCACAGCCAGCTCCCCAGTAAACCAGGGAGACGGCCTGTCACAACGCAACGTGATGGGGCGTTCGGGAGCGATCATATCTATCACCTTGGACATCTCCCTGTTGCAGAGATCCACCAAGGCATCAATAGAATCGATGTTAACACCCCTGTGGTGTTTCCTTTGCTGTGTGTGCCCCTGTTGAGAAGATTTCACCTCACTTTCTGTCCCTTTGATAATTGGATTTTGAAAACATTGGCTTTTGTGAAAACAAGGATTGGTGAATAAGCTTCAGTGGAGACAACTTTCCTCCCACAATAAGTTTTTCAGGAGTGAAATTCCCTTCTGAGGGGTAGATTTCTATCACTTCCTGTTTTCTCACCTCCATTCTTAATTATGAAGTGACTGCGTATATTTCTGTAAAAAATAACAATGGAACAAGTAGAAAGTGTTTTCCTTTAATTTAAGTGAAACATTAATTATTAAAGCATAACAAACAAGTACATGGTTTCAACTTTAAAATGGCATCACTGATATCCACGTGTTTTGCTATCCCAAATCCAGAAAGTAAATAACTTTATTTTTAGTGCATATAGTTTGAATTTACACATTCACATGTACAGGCATTGTAAGCATATTTGCTCTGCAATCAGTATATGCAGGTTTTTTTTTTTAGTTTTCCAAATTATTCATTACTAGATTCTGTAATGTAGTTGCTTTATCTTATTTTGCAGAAGTATAGGCTATTTCTTTAGTCTTCCACATTAAAATAACATTATAGAGTGATATACGTTTTAGATGTGTTTATATAACATTTGAAATCTCATACTTCGGTATTATTATTAAATGCAGTATGAAGTTCAAGATTATTGATTTGTGTCAAGATGTGGGGTCATATTTAACTTTTATTGGGCGGAGGCTTCTGTTCCCTTTCAGGTGTCTTCAGCATACATTTGTCTAGAAATGTGTGTTTTCAAAGTATTCTATAGAGACGTGATGGCGAACCTATGACACGCGTGTCAGTAGTGACACACTTAGCCATTTCTACTGATACGCACCCGCCCGTCCACCCCTTCCCTCCACCTCTCCCTCACCTCAAATTCCTTTTCCTTCCTTCCTCCCTCCTTCCTTCCCTCATCTCCCAAACAGGCCTCTTCCTCCTTTCTTCTGTCGTCGCTCCTGCTTCTTCCTCCAAAAATGGTGCCGGCTGTAGAGGGGGCGGGACCTGGGTGATGTCACCGCTGCCCTCTCTTCCTCCCTTCAGAGCAGAAGCAAAGGGGTGGGTCCTCTGCCACGCTCTTGATTGGCCGCCCTTCCTCCCTCCCATGGGGCTCATTTTCACGTTTTTAAAAGGAAGCAGGCCTTTCCTTGGCGTGGGCCTTCTTCTCTCCCTCCGGCTTGGCCCTTGGCCGAATGGTGGCCTTTGCTGAGAAGGGCAAACCACACCAGGGCATAAAGTGGGTTATGAGAGGTCTGTGTCAAGTTTGGCCTTGGTCAGTCATTGTATGAGGATCACAGCGATCTCAGAAAGTGAGTGATGGTATTGCAAGTCCCATCATCCATGGTCCATCCTACTCCAAACTGCAGTAGGCTGTAGAGTGGGTCTTCCGGGCTCTGTGTGCCAAGTTTGGTCTGTATTGGTAATTTTCTGACACAGCCTCAGGCCTTTTCCCCTCTTTGTCACCTCAGAGTCTTGGAATTTTCAGGCTGGCCAATCCGAGACCATATGCAAATTGTACCTCAGTGGCAACTAATCAGAAAGCTGCCACAAACACCTCTGCCCTACGTCCGCCGCACTTCCTCCATATACAAACAATGACTTTTATTATATACTAGCTTGGGGACCCGGCGCTGCCTGGGTTATTTGAGAAAGGAATTGTGTATCAAGGTTGGTCTTTATCAGTTATTTATATGACTTGCAGTTGTCTCAGGAAGTTAGTGAGGGTACTGTGAGTCCCATTATCTGTGGTCCACCCTCCTCCAAACTGCTGCAGGATGGAGAGTGGGACATGGGGGTTTTGTGTGCCAAGTTTGGTCTTGATCGGTCATTGGATGAGTGTTGCAGAGGTCTTGGGAAGTTAGTGGAGGTACTTGAAGTCTCATCATCCATAGTCTGTACTCCCCCAAACCTCACCAGAATGTTGAGTTGGCCATGGGGGCTCTCTGCTCAAAGTTTGGTCTATACTGGTTTTTGAATGAGTATCGCTATGGTTTCAGGAAGCGAGTGAATGTACTGCAAGTCCCATCATCCATCGTCCAGCTTTCAAACAACACCGGGATGGAGGGTGGGTCATGGGGGCTGTGTGTGCCAAGTTTGGTCTTGATTGGTCATTAGATGAGGGTTGCAGCAGTCTTGGGAAGGGAGTGGAGGTACTTGAAGTCCCATCATCCATGGTCTGTCCTCCAAACTGCACCAGGGTATTGAGTGGGTCATTGGGGCTCCGTGTGCCAAGTTTGGTCTTGATTAGTCATTGGCGAGGGTCTCAGTGGTCTCAGAAAGTGAGTGAAGTTACTGCAGGTCCCATCATCCATCTCCAATTGTTTCCAAATGACACCAGGATGTAAAGTGCACCAGGATGTAAAGTGGGTCATGAGAGGTCTATGTGGCAAGTTTGGTCTTGGTCAGTCATTGGATAAGTTTCGCAGAGGTCTCAGAATGTGAGTGAAGGTACTGGAAGTCCCATCATCTATGGTCAACCCTCCTCCAAAACTGCAGCAGGATGTAGAGTGGGTCATGGGGGCTCTGTGTGCCAAGTTTGGTCTTGAATGGACATTAGATGAGGGTTGCAGCAGTCTTGGGGAGTGGAGGTACTTGAAGTCCCATCATCCATGGTCTGTCCTCCTCGAAAGTGCACCAGGATGTAGAGTGGGTCATGGGGACTCTGTGTGCCAAGTTTGGTCTTTATCGCTAATTGTATGAGGGTTTCAGTGGTCTCAAGAACTGAGCAAAGGTACTGCAAGTCCCCCAATAATCCATGGTCCATCCCCAGCCAAACCACACCAGGACGTAAAGTGGGTCATGAGAGGTCTATGTGCCAAGTTTGGTCGTGATCAGTCATTGGATGAGATTAACATCGGTCTCAGAATGTGAGTGATGGTACTGCAAGTCCCATTATACATGGTTCATCCTCTTCCAAACTGCAGTAGGATGTAGAGTGGGTCTTGTGTGCTTTGTGTGCCAAGTTCGGTCTGTATTGGTAATTTTCTGACAGAGACCCTGGCCTTTTCCTTTCCTCTCTTTGTCATCTCGGAATCTTGGAATTGAGACTGGCCAGTCAGAGACCATATGCAAATTTCCTTCTGTCATGTCCCTGTTTCTGTCATGAACCATTTTCTCCACCAGGGGCTCCTGTTGAAACAGGCCAATCAGGGATCATATGCAAATAGCACCACAGCAGCAGCCAATCAGAATCTTGGAACTTTCAGGCTGGCCAATCAGAAAGCCGGCACATACACCGCCACACATCCGCCGCATACAAGCTTTGACTTTTATTATATACTAGCTTGGGGAATTATGAATCAAGGTTGGTCATTATCAGTTATTTATATGACTTGCAGTTGTCTCAGGAAGTTAGTGAAGGTACTGTGAGTCCCATTATTTGTGGTCCATCATCCTCCAAACTGCTCCAGGATGGAGTGTTGGTCATGGGGGTTTTGTATGCCTAGTTTGGTCTTGATCGGTCATTAGATGAGTGTTGCAGAGGTCTTGGGAAGTGAGTGTAGGTACTTGAAGCCTCATCATCCATAGTCTGTACTCCCCCAAACCTCACCGGTGTTGAGTTGGCCATGGGGGCTCTCTGCTCAAAGTTTGGTCTTTATTGGTTTTTGATTGAGTGTCGCTATGGTTTCAGGAAGTGAGTGAACGTACTGCAAGTCTCATCATCCATCGTCCATCCTTCAAAAAGCACCGAGATAGAGGGTGGGTCATGGGGGCTGTGTGCGCCAAGTTTGGTCTTGATTGGTCATTAGATGAGGGTTGCAGCAATCTTGGGAAGGGAGTGGAGGTACTTGAAGTCGTATCATCCATGGTCTGTCCTCCAAAGTGCACCAGGATGTAGAGTGGGTCATGGGGACTCTGTGTCCCAAGTTTTGTCTTCGTCAGTCATTCGCGAGGGTCTCAGTGGTCTCAGGAAGTGAGTGCTGTGACTGCAAGTCCAATCATCCATTGTCAAATTCTTCCAAACCGCACCAGAATGTAGAGTGGGTCATGCGGGCTCTCTGTGTAAATTGTGGTCCTGATCGATCATTGTTGGCAGTTGTAATGGTCTTAGGAAGGGAGTGCAGGTATTGCAAGTCCCATCATCCATGGTGCATCCTCCTCCAAACCGTACCAGGATGTAGAGTGCATCATGAGACTCAGTGTGCCAAGTTTGGTCTTTATCGGTAATTGGATGAGGGTTGCAATACTCTCAAGAATTGAGCAAAGGTACTGCAAGTCCCATAATCCATGGTCCATCCCTGATCAAAACACACCAGGACATAAAGTGGGTCATGAGAGGTCTATGTGCCAAGTTTGGTCCTGATCAGTCATTGGATGAGGTTAACAGCGGTCTCAGAATGTGAGTGATGGTCCTGCAAGTCCCATCTTCCATGGTTCATCCTCCTCCAAACTGCAGTAGGATGTCGAGTGGGTCATGGGGGCTCTGTGTGCCAAGTTTCATCTGTATTGGTAATTTTCTGACCCAGCCCCCTCTGGTCTTTCCCTTTCCTTTGTCATCTTGGAATCTTGGAATTGAGGCTGGCCAATCAGAGACCATATGCAAATTTCCTTCTCATGTCCCCGTTTCTGTCATGAACTCTTTTCTCCACCAGGGACTCCTATTAATGCTGGCCAATCAGAGACCATATGCAAATAGCACCACAATGGCAGCCAATCAGAATGCTGGCACATACTCCTCCCGTCGCACCGCCACACTTTTGTCCTCCGCATACAAACTTTGACTTTTATTATATGTATAGATATAGATAGACTATCTTGGGGACCCGGCGCTGCCCGGGTTATTAGAGAAAGTGGGTAATGGTGGTTCTGTATGCCAAGTTTGGTCTTTATTGGTCATTGGATAACGGCTGCATTGTTTTCAGGACGTGAGTGAAGGTACTTGAAGTCCCATCATCCATGGTCTAGCCTTGACCAAACAGCAGCAGGATATAGAGTGGGTCATGTTGGCTCCGTGTGCCAAGTATGGTCTTTATTAGCCATTGGATGAGGGTGGTAGTGGTTTCAGTAAGTGAGTGAAGGTAATGCAAGTCCCATAATCCAAAGTCCACCCTCCTCCAAACTGAAACAGGATGTAGATAGGGTCATGGGGGCTCTGTGTGCGAAGTTTGGTCTAGATTGGTCATTAGATGAGGGTTGCAGCAATTTTGGGAAGGGAGTGGAGGTACTTGAAGTCCCTTCATCCATGGTCTGTGTGCTAAGTTTGGTCTTGATCAGTCATTGGATTAGGGTCGCAGTGGTTTCAGTAAATGAGTAAATGTACTGCAAGTCCCATAATCCATGGTCAAACGTCCACCAAAACTACAGCAGAGTGGGTCATGGGGCTCTGTGTGCCAAGTTTGGTTTTGATCGGACATTAGATGAGGGTTGCAGCAGTCTTGGGAAGGGAGTGGAGGTACTTTAAGTCGCATCATCCATGGTCTGTCCTCGAAAGTGCACCAGGATGTAGAGTGGGTCATGGGGACTCTGTGTGCCAAGTTTGGTTTTGATCAGTCAAAGGCGAAGGTCTCACTGGTCTCAGGAAGTGAGTGAAGTGACTGCAAGTGCCATCATTCATTGCCAAATTCTTCCAAACCGCACCAGGATGTAGAATGGGTCATGCAGGCTCTCTGTGTAAATTGTGGTCCGGACCGATCATTGTTGGCAGTTTTAATGGTCGTAGGATGGGAGTGCAGGTATTGCAAGTCCATGGTGCATCCTCCTCCAAACTGCACCAGGATGTAGAGTGCATCATGGAGACTCAGTGTGCCAAGTTTGGTCTTTATCGCTAATTGGATGAGGGTTGCAATGGTTTCAAGAATTGAGCAAAGGTACTGCAAGTCCCATAATCCATGGTCCATCCCCAGCCAAACCACACCAGGTCATGAGAGGTCTATGTGCCAAGTTTGGTTCTGATCAGTCATTGGATGCGGTTAACAACGGTCTCAGAATGTGAGTGATGGTACTGCAAGTCCCATAATCCATGGTTCATCCTCCTCCAAACTGCAGTAGGATGTTGAGTGGGTCATGGGGGCTTTGTGTGCCAAGTTTGGTCTGTATTGGTCATTTTCTTTTTTTTTTATAAAATAATCTTTATTGAAATTTTCACATAATATTAAAATAGGTGTATGGGTAAAGGTTGAAAGTAAAAAAAAAAAGAAACAAAGAAAGAAAAAGAAAAAAGAAAAAAAATATTAAAAAAGAGAAGAAAAAAAAAGTCTTGACCTCCTGGTGTCTTCCAAAAATCTTCTGTTCATTCTTCTCTTAAACAAAACGAAAAGACAAACGTATAAAAGATAGTCTTCTTTATCTTTCTTCTCTTCTGTCTTTCTTTCCCTTCCTCTTTGGTTTTCATCTTCATTTCTCCTCTTCCCTCTATATCAATATCTCTTTCTTCTTGTCCTTTAAATATTTGGTAACGTCTGTCCAGTCTGTTTCTTTTCTTCCAATGTCTTTGTTTTTCAATAATAGAAAAGTAAGTCTGTCTAGATTGCTGATGTCCAGCATTTTCATCATCCATTCGTCTTCTTCCGGTGTTTCTGTTTGTCTCCATTTTTTTGCGTAACACATCCTTGCAGCCGTTAATGCCAGAAATAGGATCTTGTCTTTATTTTTTTCCATGTTGTTATCGTACATTCCCAACAGGAACAATTCTGGTTTCATTGGTAGTTTAATTTTAAGCATATTTTGAATTTCTTTTCGTATCATCTTCCAATAGCTTTTTGCTTTCTCGCAGGTCCACCACATGTGGAAATAGGAGCCTTCTTTCTTCTTACACTTCCAACAGGTCGAACTCGTGTTGTTATATATTTTCCCTAGTTTTTTGGGAGTCAGATACCATCTTAATGACATTTTTATCCAATTTTCCCTAAGATCGGTAGCATATGTATATTTTAATCTTTTTCTCCAAATTTCTTCCCACTCTGATTGTCTAATATTTCTTCTTAAATTTTCGTTCCATCTTTTCATATAATTTTTATCTTTTCTAGATTCTAATTGCCATTCTAATAATTGTTTGTATAGTTTTGTTATTAGTTTTCTTTCTGTTTCCAATATTTTATCCCAAAATTCTTTACCCTTTGAGAATCCTACTTCTTTATCTAACTTGTACTTCTCTTTAATTTGCCAATATTGTAACCATGATACTTTCCTATCTATGGTAATTAGTTCCTGTTGTTCTTTTAAAATTAATTCTCCTTGATAGTTTTTCAAAATTTCTATATTTTAGCCAATCGTTCCACCCCATACATCTCCTTTGATTTGCCTCCAATGGTGACACCCATAATGGTGTCTTTGTATAAAATTTCTTTTTGTACTTTTCCCATACTTTTAGAATCGCGGATCTCACAAAATGATTTCCAAAATTTTTTTCTTTGTCTTTCCCTTTATACCACATATATAGATGCCACCCTCCTCTAAGATCTGCTCCTTCTAATGTCAATAATTTTTTCTTTTTTAGCAGTGCCCAATCTCTTGCCCAGACTAACACACTTGATTCATAGTATAATTTTAGATCTGGGGTTGCTAGTCCTCCTTTATCCTTTTGTTCTATTAAATTATTGTAGTGGATTCTTGATTTTTTGTTGTTCCAAATAAATTTCGTTATATCCCTGTTCCAATCTTTAAATAATTTCATATTTCTTATTATTGGTAAATTTTGGAAAATAAATATCATTTTCGGTAATATCTTCATTTTGATTGTTGCTATCCTTCCCAGTAATGATAAATTTTTATTTTTCCAATTTTCCATATCTTTTTTAATTTCCTTCCACTTATTTAAGTAATTATTTTGTAGCAGGTGTAGGTTCTTCGCTGTCAAGTATATTCCTAAGTATTTTAGTTTTGTTACTATTTGTACATTCCATTTTTTTCCTATTTCTTCTTGTTCTTTCTTATCTATATTTTTTGTTATTGCTTTCGTTTTTTCTAGATTGATTTTGAATCCTGCCACTTCTCCAAAACTTTTTATTTCTCCTAACCATTGATCTAGTTTGTTTTTTGGGTTTTCTATAATACATATTATGTCATCCGCGAAAGCTTTATATTTAAAGTCTTGTCCCTGAATTTTCGCCCCTGACAGATTTTTTTCCTCTCTTATTCTCCTCAATAGCACTTCCAATGTTAGAACAAATCTTAAGGGGGATAATGGGCATCCCTGCCTTGTTCCTTTCTCTATCTTTATTTTCTCAGTTTCCTCTCCATTCACTATGACTTTCGCCTCCTGATTCTCGTATATTGCTTCCACCGCATTTTGGAAATAGTAACCCATATCCATTTCTCTAATTAAACTTTTAAAAAAATTCCAATTAACATTATCAAACGCTTTTTCAGCGTCTACTGCCATAAACATTACTTTTTTTTGGTGGTTAATTTCATAGTGTTCAATTAGATCAATTATTGTCCTGACATTGTCTTTTTGATATCTGTTGGGTAAGAAACCTGCCTGATCTTCATATATATATATGTATTGAGTACCTTCTTCAGTCTCTCCGCTAGAATATTACTGAATATTTTATAATCAACGTTTAACAAGGAAATAGGTCTATAATTTTTTACTTCCTCTGGATTAGAATTTTCTTTATGTATTACGGTTATATTGGCTTGTTTCCATGAGTTGGGGATTTCTTTATTTATTCTTATATTGTTCATTACTTCCTTTAGATAGGGTACTAGTTCCTGTTGGAATATTTTGTAGTAACCTGCGGATAGGCCATCTGGGCCCGGAGCTTTGTTGGGTTTTAGATTCTTTATTGCTGTTCTTATTTCTTGTTCCGATATTTCTTTGTTCAATGTTTCTCTTTGTTCCTCTGTTATTTTTTGTATTTTCTGTTTCCCTAGATATTGGTAAATTTTCTCCTGATCGATTTTTTCATCCTGATATAGTTTTTTATAAAAGTCAAAAAATTGTTTTTTTATTTCCTCCTCCTGTGTATATTCTATGTCCTCATTTTTTATCTTAGCTATGTATGATTTTTCCTTTTTATTCCTTAGTTTGTTGGCAAGCCATCTTCCTGATTTATTTGCATTCAGGAAGTAGTCTTGTTTTATATATTTCAATTGTTTTTCTCTCTCTTCTAGTTCCAAGTGGTCTATTTGTTTACGCAGATATTCTAGTTTTCTTATTGCCTCTTTCTTCTTTGGGTTCCTTTTTAAATTACCTTCTTCCTTTCTTATTTCTCTCATAATTTCTTTGATTTTCTGGCATTTTTGCTTATTTTTTATTGCCTTTTGTTTTATAAAGTTCCCCCTCATCACTGCTTTACTTGCCTCCCACAATGTCAATATATTTGTCTCACGATTATCATTTATCTCAAAGTATTCCTGTAGCCTTTTTCTATTTCCCTCTATATCTTCTTCTTTTTTTATTAAATTTTCATCTAATCTCCATCTCCTTGTTTTTTCCGCTAATTCCATTTTTATTTCAATAGGGCAATGGTCTGAATCTATTCTGGGTACAATTTGTATGCTGGTCACTTTCCCTAACAGTTGTGGTGATGCCCATCCCATATCAATTCTTGACCAGTTCTGAAATCTGGCCGAGTAATATGTATAATCCTTTTTGTTCCCGTTTTTAAATCTCCATATATCCTTTAGTTTTAATTTTTCTAGCCACTTTGTCAATACTTTCGGTAAATTTCCTTTGTCTTTGCTTTTTTTTGTTATATAATTTTGTTTACTTCTATCTAGATCCCTATCAATGACCCCATTAAAATCTCCTAGAATTATCAATTGATCATATGTTTGATCTTCTATATATTTCTTGAGTTTTTCTGTAAATTTTATTTTTGATTCATTTGGCGCATAAATATTACAAACTAATATTTTTTGATTTTTAATTTTAATATTGACTCCCAATATTCTTCCCTCCTCATCTTTGAAGGCAATTTCTGCTGGTATGTTTCTATCTATATATGTTACCACCCCCTTCTTTTTTTCTGGGGCTGATGATACGAATGTTTGTCCTAATCCCTTATTTTCTAATTGAGCTATGTATTCTTGCTTTATGTGTGTTTCTTGTAGTGCCACAATATGAAACCTTTTCTTTCTCAATCTGTTAAATATTTTATTCTTTTTTCCCGGTGCATTAATACCATTAACATTGTTTGTATATATTTTTAGTTCATTCATCCTTGTTTTTCTTGTTCTGCTGTGTCTTCTTCTTCCTCCTCTTCACCATTCTTCTCCCCTTCCTCTGTCTCCTCTCCATCTTTGTCCTCCTCGTTCTCTTCCTCTGTTTCTCCTCCTTGCGCACCTTCTTCTGTTTGATCTTCTGCTCTGTGTTCTTTCCCTTCCGGTCCATTCTGGTTGTTGTTATCCTCTTTGTTTTCATTCTCTCCCTTCTTTTTTAAATCTTCCTTTTCATTATCTCTTTCCTCTATTCTCTCCTCTTTGTCTCTTTTCTTCATCTTTTCTCTCCTTTGTTTTCTCTCCATCTCTACCTCCTCTCTTCCTATCTTCTCTAGGAATTCCTTTGCTCTTTCTACGTTCTTAATCCAGTATCTTTGTTCTTTATACGTGGCCATTAGACCTTCTTCCCGTTCCCATCTATACCTTATCCTGTATCTTTTTAACTCCTCTGTTAGGAAATTGTATTTTCTCCTTCTTGAGATTACTGTGTTCGGGAATTCCTTTAATATAATAATTTTTTTTCCTTTGTAGTAGACTGTTCTTCTATTATTTATCTTCAAAATTTCATCCCTTGTTGACTTTTTTGCAAAATGCACCACCACATCTCTCGCAACTCTATTCTTCATTGCGAAGTTCGTGTTCACTCTATAAACTCTGTCTGTTTGATCTTGCATTTCTTGGTCTGTGTATTCTATTAGCTCCGCTAATATTTCCACCACTTTGTCTCTTATGTTCTCCTTTGGATCTTCTTCTATGTTTCTCAGTCTCAGCTGAAATTCCAGTTCTTTTGTTTCCATTCTCTCACACCTTTCTTCGAGTCTTGCCGTTTTTTGTTCTAGGTTCTTCATTTTTTCTTGTATACCTTCTTGTGTTTTTTTAATCTCTTTCTTTTCCATTTTTAATTCCTTCAATTCTTGCTGCATAAGGGTTAATTCTTTCTTAACTCCTCCTATCTCTTCTTTTATTTCTTTCTTCAGTTCCGTCATTTGTTCTTTAGATGTTTTTTGTGCCAAGTCCTGTTTATCTTTTACTGTTTGAATCTCTTTCATTACTTTTTCAGTCATTTTTTCTAAAAGTTCCTTCAAGTTCTGTCCCTCTAATAGAGAAACTCTTCTTCCTGTCCCTTTTGTTTCTCTCTGCTCTCTTTCTGTCTTTTCCATTTTTTCTGTCTTGTCTGTCTTGTCCATTTTGTCAGTCTTCTCTGTCTTGTTCCTTGTATTGTACATTTTGTTGTCCTTGTAGGGTTTATTTATCTTTATACTTTTTTATATACCAGTTCTTCTCTTGGTATTTTTATCCTTTGTTTTCCCCCTTCAATCAAAAATATATTGTTCTTATTACAGTTTCACAGTTAATTTTTATCAATTTTTGTTGTATATATATGCTTATATATTGTTATTTTTTTTATTAAATATTTTTATTTATTATTATTATTATTATTATTATTATTATTATTATTTAATTATTCTTGCCTCTCTTCTACTTCCTCTCTTTTCTTCTACTATTCTCTGTTCTATTTTCTTTCCACTCAACTTTTCTCTTTTTCTCCTCTCCGCCCGCCTGGTCTGATTATTTATTAATTCCCGCGATCTTACCGCCTTTGCGTTGAGTCCTTTTTCCTTCTGTCCGTCCTCTTCTCTCCTTGGCTCACCTCGTTCTTTCTCTCTTTCCTGTCTTTATCCTCTGTTATTTTTTCCCTTTTCTTTCTTGGCTCCTTCTTCTTTCTTCTGTAGTACTCTCTGTTTTTACCCTCCTCCTTTTCTTTCCTTCCTTTTTTACTTCCTTGTTTGGGTTCGTCCAACTCTCGTTCCTGTTCCCGTTCTCGCGGCTTTTTCTCTCTCTTCGTAGTCTCGCGTTATCTTCTCTCTTCTAATTCTCGCTCTCTCACGCTATCTCACAGCTTCTTTACTTCTCGCGTTGCTTTCTTGGCTTCCTGGTTTCTGCTCTCGTTTCTGCTCTCGCACCTTTTATCTTCTCGCGGGATTTGCTTTCCCCCGGCTTCCTCCTCCTCCCTCCTTCGTGCTTTCTCGCCTCGTGGCGTTCCCCAGCGGCTTGTCCTCCTCCTCCTGCTTTTCTCCTGAACTCCGCCCTCCTCTTCTTCGCAGTCAAAACAACTCTCTCTCAAGGTCAGTTTCCTCTTTTGTTTATATTTAGTATAATTACATATATATTGTAGTACTGTAGTACTGTCTTTAGGCCTGTTTGATCAAGAAAAAATTTGTTTCTAAAATCGATTTGTAATTGGGGTGTTTTTTTGTTTCGATATTTAAAATATTTACAAAACTTTCCAAAAAAATGTTTTGTTATTTACGAAATTTCGTAAATATTTACAAAACATTTTACAAACAAATTTTTTCTTGATCAAACAGGCCTAATAGATAAACTGAAACTCCATTTGCCTAGTTTCCAACAGACCTCTGAGGATGCCTGCCATAGATGTGGGCAAAATGTCAGGAGAGAATGCTTCTGGAACATGGCTAGCCGGCTGCTCCGAGCGCTGCTTGCCCCTCAGCAGCGCCGCCGACCGCTGCGACGCCCCCGACTCCCAACACAGCCCCTCAGACCGGCCGCCATCTTAGCCATTCCCTCCCCCGTCCCCCGCCCCTCCCTCCAGAGAATTGTTGGAGCGGTGCCTTGTGGGAAACGTAGTTCCAAGGGGCACGGGGAGGCTAAAAAGGCAGCTCCGAGGCACCAGAGACAACCCAGCCTCTTTTCCACTGAGCTACTCAAGCGGTGCCCTAAAGCATCATGGGAAACGTAGTTCTAAGGCGCTGTTTGGGTTGCTAGGGAGGAAAGGGAGTGAGAGGAATTATTGGGAAGTGGAAGCTAATGGTGCAGTAGCAGATAAACTGAAACTCCATTTGCCTAGTTTCCAACAGACCTCTGAGGATGTCTGCCATAGATGTGGGCAAAATGTCAGGAGAGAATGCTTCTGGAACATGGTCATACATACATCCCTGAAAACTCACAGCAAAAGAAGAGCCTGAAAACTCACAGCAAGAGCGCCATCCCATCGGCTCCGGCTGCTGCGCCCTCCTCTTCCTCCTCCTCCTCCTGACACTTCCTGCAACACAGCTGGGAGGAGGAGGAAGAGGAGGAGGGCGCAGGAGCGCGCGCGCCATCCGATCCGCTCCGGCTGCTCCGCCCTCCTCCTCCTCCTCCCAGCTGTGTTGCTCACGCAGCCCCTTCGCGCTGCCCGCCCCATTTACTGCTGGGGTGCTTGGGAGCGCCGGATTGGCTCCCAGGCACCAGCAGCACAGCAGCCTCCATCCCATTAACGAGACGAGCTGAAGCTCGTAAAAAAAAATGGGGCTGCTGTTTCGATATTTTTAAACCCTTCCAGGTTTGAAAATATGTTTTGAAATCGCGTCGGATATGCTAAAAATAACGAATAAATTACGAAAAAACGAATTAACGAACTAAAACCGACAGGCCTAACTGTCTTATTGCATATACATTAGCACAGCCCTCCTTGAGATTCTCTGCATTCTGTATTTATCAAGTCTCTGTAAATTATTGAGTTTCTGTGGGTTAGTTTTAGATACAGTTTAGATACAGTTCAATATATATTTCAAATTTTAAATTACTTTTGCAGTTCACGGTCTTCCCCCAAATTCTCCCAGTCTCTTCCCAGTCTCTTCTCTATTCCTCGTTTGAATTCTAAACTCTTTGAGTTCTTTTTCCAAGTCTGTTTTCTGATCCTCCCACCTCCACACTCCTCTGTGTCCTCTGTATCTCAGATCACTCTATATTCTCTATATATTCTCTGTATATTCTGTAGCTTACGTTTCTTTCTTTATCCTCTTGTATCTTGTATCTTCCAGACTCTTTTTAGGCTCTTTATACTTTAGACTTCCTTATCTTTCTCAGTTTTCTCCACTTTTCTTATTTTCTTTTTTATATTCTCCAGTTAAATTTAGACCTCACCAAAGTCCTTCTCCGAACCTTACTGTTTATTTTACTTGTCTTTGGGACCTCCTCTCTTCCTCTTTTCCTTCTTACCTTCACTTGACTTTTTCATAAGTATTCTTTCTTTCCCAGGGAAAGACTTTAAGGTTCTCTTCCGACACCCCCTCCTTCCTTATAGTTGTTTCTTACCTCCACCTCCTTCTCTTTTTGCATTAAAAGAGCATGCGGTCAGAGAAATGTAGACTTACTGTCTACTGCGTTTGGGGCGATCCGCCGTACCTCAGGGTCAATACCGGGTCCGTTCAGGGATCCTCTCTTGAGGAGGGGACCCCCTTTTGGACCGTCGGCTAACCCACCCGGTTTCGCTGTTCCTCTCTGCCTCGATCCACAGAGGGGAAGGGAGCCAAGCTCTACCCGATCAGCCCCATCGCTCACACACTTTGCAGAGCTTTAGTGCGTGCGTCTCTCCGCCATGAGCATGCACCTCTGTATTGGTCATTTTCTGACTCCGCTCCCTCTGACCTTTTCCTTTCCTCTCTTTGTCATCTCGGAATCTTGGAATTGAGGCTGGCCAATCGGAGACCATATGCAAATTTCCTTCTCATGTCCCCGTTTCTGCAAGGAACTCTTTTCTCCACCAGGGGCTCCTATTGAAGTTGGCCAATCAGAGACCATATGCAAATAGTACCACAGCGGCAGCCAATCAGAATGCTGGCACATACTCCTCCCACCACACTTTTTTCCTCCGCATACAAACTTTGACTTTTATTATATGTATAGATATAGATATAGACATATATAGTAGGCCTGGGTAACAACGCAAAAATTACAAAATTTTCCCAAAAAAAAGTTTCGGTATTTACGAAATTTCGTAAATATTTACGAATTGATTCGTTAAGATGGCGGACCCCCGCACATGCACAAAATCACTTCCGAAGCTTCGTTATCGGCACAGGGTCGATTCGTTAAGGTTATAACGAATCGATTCGTTAATATGGCGGACGCGATTTGCGCATGCGCACTAACGACTTCCGAGACTTCGTTATTAAATACGAATTGATTCGCTATTAAAATAATAACGAATCGATTCGTTAAAATGCGTTTTTTAACGATTTTTAACGATTGCGCAATGCTAAATGCTCTATAAACAAAATCATTTCATAAAATAAATCAAATAAAATAATCAAATAGAACAAGATATTAAGATATTAAATAAAAAAGTAATAAGATAAAGTAGCCAAAACTGAGTCAATTTAATAATATAATGAAATAAACAATAATATAATAATAAAATTTAAATAAATAAAATATAAATAATAATAATAATAATAATAATAAATATAAAATTATATAATATATACAATACAATATAAAATAATATAATATAATATAATAATATATTATTATATAAATGAAATAAATAATATAAATATTTAAATAAAATATAATTAAATTTATAAAATATTTATAAAATATAATTATAAATAATAATAAACATAATATATAAAATTAAATTATAAATTATTAATATATAAAAATAATATTATAAAAACTTAGAAAGTAAATATAAGAAATAAATAAAGAAAAAGTAACAAAAAGTAACAAATTGTACTTTGAAAAAACTCTGAAAATTATCTGGGAAGTATTGCATATACATACTAATTTCTGTAGCAGTATTGCAAGTTAAGTAAGAGGGATCATCTTCACATTTGGGTGGTGTATCTTAATGTGCATCCTTAGCCCTGTTGTGGCAAGATGCCTCATATCTTTTCCTCTGCTGACGCTCACACCGCAATGCCTGCAAACTGCCAAAGTGGCCCTCTCATTATGGACGTCGTAATGATCCCATAGAAGCGATCTCGGCCTACCCCTACTAGGCACTTCAGATGTACTCATGCTCGTGTTTGGACTGTCGGTGTTTGTGGAAGGGAGTATAATTGTTGGTTGTTTCTGTAGCTCGCCCTCCATCAGCATGCAGTCCTCGTCTTGATCACTAATTCCTGTGGTGGAAGCACATTCCATCTTGTCTTCCTCCCATTCCTCTGACACGTCCGCCTCCTCGCCCTCCTCTTCATAACAAGTAGTATCAGAGGGAGTTGGAAGGACATCAGGATCTGAACGTAGTCTTTTGAACTGATGAAGAAGAAGGTTCTGCCATCTCACAGCTGGTTGAAGCATCTGTGGGTGTTTCAATAACCATCTCGTTGGATGAATGTTCCCTTCTTGTCAATGTGTTCATCTTCAGACCCCTGCCTTTCTTCGGTATTCGCGATAGCACTTGGCCCTTGCGACTAGCAAACCCGGGAAGAAAGCGTTTCATCACACTGGTTGGAACTACACAAATAATGAGCAAAAGGACCGCACTGGTTGGAACTACACAAATGACAAACGCACACACAGCCACCGAAGACTCTTTTTTTTTTTTAGAATATTTTTTGTATTTTTTTTAAGAATAAAACACAGGTATTTTTAGATAATGTTCAGAAATGGAGAATTGACCAAAAACTGGCCCTGATGTAGAGCTAACACAGGCAGGAGACAAGGCAATCGAGAGCACAAACCAACAGAAGGCTCTCTTTTTTTTAAGAATATTTTTTGTATTTTTTTAAAGAATAAAACACAGGTATTTTTAGAAAATGTTCAAAAATGGAAAATTAGCCAAAAACTGGCCCTGATGTAGAGCTAACACAGGCAGGAGACAAGGCAATCTAGAGCACAAACCAACAGAAGGCTCTCTTTTTTGTAAGAATATTTTTTGTATTTTTTTATGAATAAAACACAGGTATTTTTTAAAAATATTCAAAAATGGAAAATTAACCAAAAACTGGCCCTGATGTAGAGCTAACACAGGCAGGAGACAAGGCAATCGAGAGCACAAACCAACAGAAGGCTTTTTTTTTTAGAATATCTTTTGTAATTTTTTTTAAGAATAAAACACAGGTATTTTTAGATAATGTTCAGAAATGGAAAATTGACCAAAAACTGGCCCTGATGTAGAGCTAACACAGGCAGGAGACAAGGCAATCTAGAGCACAAACCAACAGAAGGCTCTTTTGTTTTTTAGAATATATTTTATATATTTTTTAAGAATAAAACACAGGTATTTTTAGATAATGTTCAGAAATGGAAAATTGACCAAAAACTGGCCCTGATGTAGAGCTAACACAGGCAGGAGACAAGGCAATCGAGAGCACAAACCAACAGAAGGCTCTTTTTTTTAAAGAATATTTTTTGTATTTTTTTTAAGAATAAAACACAGGTATTTTTAGAAAATGTTCAAAAATGGAAAATTAGCCAAAAACGGGCCCTGATGTAGAGCTAACACGGGCAGGAGACAAGGCAATCGAGAGCACAAACCAATAGAAGGCTCTCTCTTTTTTTAGAATATTTTTTGTATTTTTTATGAATAAAACACAGGTATTTTTTAAAAATATTCAAAAATGGAAAATTAGCCAAAAACTGGTCCTGATATAGAGCTAACACAGGCAGGAGACAAGGCAATTGAGAGCACAAACCAACAGAAGGCTTTTTTTTTTAGAATATTTTTTGTATTTTTTTTAAGAATAAAACACAGGTATTTTTAGATAATGTTCAGAAATGGAAAATTGACCAAAAACTGGCCCTGATGTAGAGCTAACACAGGCAGGAGACAAGGCAATCGAGAGCACAAACCAACAGAAGGCTCTTTTGTTTTTTAGAATATTTTTTGTATTTTTTTTAAGAATAAAACACAGGTATTTTTAGATAATGTTCAAAAATGGAAAATTGACCAAAAACTGGCCCTGATGTAGAGCTAACACAGGCAGGAGACAAGGCAATCGAGAGCACAAACCAACAGAAGGCTCTTTTTTTTAAAGAATATTTTTTGTATTTTTTTTTAAGAATAAAACACAGGTATTTTTAGAAAATGTTCAAAAATGGAAAATTAGCCAAAAACGGGCCCTGATGTAGAGCTAACACAGGCAGGAGACAAGGCAATCGAGAGCACAAACCAACAGAAGGCTCTCTCTCTTTTTAGAATATTTTTTGTATTTTTTTTATGAATAAAACAGGTATTTTTAAAAAATATTCAAAAATGGAAAATTAGCCAAAAACTGGCCCTGATGTAGAGCTAACACAGGCAGGAGACAAGGCAATCGAGAGCACAAACCAACAGAAGGCTCTTTTTTTTTTTTAGAATATTTTTTGTATTTTTTTATGAATAAAACACAGGTATTTTTAAAAAATATTCAAAAATGGAAAATTAGCCAAAAACTGGCCCTGATGTAGAGCTAACACAGGCAGGAGACAAGGCAATCAAGAGCACAAACCAACAGAAGGCTCTTTTTTTAAAGAATATTTTTTGTATTTTTTTATGAATAAAACACAGGTATTTTTAAAAAATATTCAAAAATGGAAAATTAGCCAAAAACTGGCCCTGATGTAGAGCTAACACAGGCAGGAGACAAGGCAATCGAGAGCACAAACCAACAGAAGGCTCTTTTTTTAAAGAATATTTTTTGTATTTTTTTTATGAATAAAACACAGGTATTTTTAAAAAATATTCAAAAATGGAAAATTAGCCAAAAACTGGCCCTGATGTAGAGCTAACACAGCCAAAAGACAGGGCAATCGAAGCACACACAGAAGAGTCTTTTCCAACGAAGAATGGAATATTTTCCAACCCAATGCAAGTCTTTTTCCTACCCAAGCCAAGCCAAGCCAAGCCAAGCACAAGCAGCCCTCCCGGACCTCTCTCCTCCCTCGCCTCCGCGCAACAAATGAGCTCCGCGGCCACGCGGAACCGCTTTTAAAGGCCTTGCCGGCCAATCAGACACTGCCACAGTGCACTGCTTGCTTGCTGATTGGCTCCAGCCTCCCAGGGCACCAGCAGCATCCTCCATCCCATTTCCGAAACGGGCGGAAGCTCGTTAAAAGTATGGGGGATGCCGTTTCGTTATTTTTAAACCCTTCCGTGTTTGAAAATGTGTTTTGTAATCGTTTCGTAATTAATAAAAATAACGAATAATTAACGAATTACAAAATTAACGAACGAAACCGCCCAGGCCTAATATATAGATATAGATAGTTATATATTACAATGATATATTTTTTGCTATTTAAATTAAATATTGCAAAATTATGGGTTTTTTCTTGAAGTGACACATCACCTGAATTATGCTCGGTTTTTTGCTGAATTTTGACACACCACGCTCAAAAGGTTGCCCATCACTGCTATAGAGTGTTTTTGACCAAATTACTAGGGCTGGGCGGTTTCGTTCGTTAATTTTGTATTTCATTAATTATTTGTTTTTTTTTAAAACGAAATGATTTTGATTTTTTTTTCAAACCCGGAAGTGTTTTTAAATAACGAAGCAGCATCCTCCATCTTTTTAACGGACCTCCGCCCATTTAGGAAATGCCGTTAAATGATGGAAGTATGCTGGGAGTGCCGGGCACCAATCAGAAGAAGACACGGGGCTGATTGCCCCGTGTCCTCTTCTGATTGGGCGGGCTGCCCTTTAATAGCGGCTGCGTGCTCCACGCGGCCGCATTGCGAGGGTGGACGGAGCTGCGGGGAGGGTGGATGGACGGAGGGAGCTGAGGAGCTGCCTTTGCTTGCCTTTGCTTGCCTTTGCTTGCCTTTTGCAACTGGTGGTTGCAAAACTCTGTTGGTTTTTTGGTTGCTTGCCTTTTGCCTTTTTGGGTTCTTTTTTCCTTATTCAACTGGTGGCACTGGTTGCTTGGGGCTGGGGACAGGGAGAAGTCCCAGTCCCTGGCTGTGGCTGTTGCTTGCCTTCCTGAATCTTGGCAGGGCAAGCATGTAGTTGATTTATATTTTTAACAATTTATTTTATCATTAAATATAATATTTTTATTTAATTAAAAAAAATTAAAAAAATTACAAACAAAATATTTAGTACTTTAGTAGTGTTGCTGTTCCTTTGTTTTGGTTGCCAAGGGGATTTCTCCCTGGCAATCAGTGCTTTTTGGAAACTCCTTTTGTAATACAGTGCTCATTTTGTGCTCTTTTGTAAATAATACAGTGCTCATTTTGTGCTCTTTTGGCACCACTCCTTTTCAAAATACAGTGCTCATTTCTGTTCAGTTAACTCAAAGCAGTTTCAAGCAGTGTTTGTGGGCTCTTTTGGCACCACTCCTTTTCAATATACAGTGCTCATTTCTGTTCGGTTAACACAAAGCAGTTTCAAGCAGTGTTTATGGGCTCTTTTGGCACCACTCCTTTTCAAAATACAGTGCTCATTTCTGTTTGGTTAACACAAAGCAGTTTCAAGCAGTGTTTGTGGGCTCTTTTGGCACCACTCCTTTTCAAAATACAGTGCTCATTTCTGTTCGGTTAACACAACGCAGTTTCAAGCAGTGTTTATGGGCTCTTTTGGCACTACTCCTTTTCAAAATACAGTGCTCATTTCTGTTCGGTTAACACAAAGCAGTTTCAAGCAGTGTTTGTGGGCTCTTTTGGCACCACTCCTTTTCAAAATACAGTGCTCATTTCTGTTTGGTTAACTCAAAGCAGTTTCAAGCAGTGTTTGTGTGCCCTTTCGCCAACACTAATTTTGAAAATACAGTGCTCATTTGTGTTCGGTTAACTCAAAGCAGTTTCAAGCAGTGTTTGTGGGCCCTTTCGCCAACACTAATTTTGAAAATACAGTGCTCGTTTGTGTTCGGTTAACTCAAAGCAGTTTCAACCAGTGTTTGTGTGCCCTTTCGCCACCACTAATTTTGAAAATACAATGCTCATTCTGTTCGGTTAACTCAAAGAAGTTTCAACAAGTGTGATGAAACGTTTCCTTCCCAGCTTTTCGGGACGCAAGGGCCGAGTGTTATCACAAACATCTAAGAAAGGCAGGGGACTGAAGATGAACACATCGACAAGAAGGGAACATTCAACCAATGAGATGGTTACTGAAACACACAGAGATGCTTCAACCAGCTGTGAGATGGCAGAATCTTCATCATTTCGAAAGACTCAATGCTCAGCTCATGATGTCCTTCCAAGTACCTCAGATACTACTGGTTATGAAGAGGAGGGTGAGGAGGGGGACGTGTCTGAGGGATGGGAGGAAGACAATATGGAATCTGCTTCCACCACAGGAATTAGTGATCCAGAGGACTGCATGCTGCTGGAGGGCGAGGTACAGAAACGACCAACAATTACAGTCCCTTCCACAAACACCGACATTCCAAACACAAGCATGATTACACCTGAAGTGCATGTGGGTAGGGGTAGGCCGAGATCGCTCCTATGGGATCATTACGATGTCCATGCTCAGAGGGCCACTTTGGCAGAGGGCCACTTTGGCAGTTTGCCAAAGTGTGAGCAGTGTGAGCGTCAGCAGAGGAAAAGATATGAGGCATCTTGCCACAACAGGGCTAAGGATGCACATGAAGAGACACCACCCAAATGTAAAGTTGGACGCAGTTGAAGTCGCCAGCACATGCAGCAGTACACAGAGCACTCCAACCTCACCAACAGGCCCCATGCAGAAAACCATCGATGCTTGGGACGTGCAAGTTACAAGGGTGAGATCTGGATTGAAGCCGCCATCAGTGAAGGAAATAACACGTTGCCTGGGAGAGATGATGGCTCTGAACCACCAGCCCTTCCATATAGTAGAATGGGAAGATTTCCGCCGATTTGTTCACCTCCTGGCACCATGGTACAATATCCCGAATCGCAAAACTTTCTCTCGAACAGTCATTCCAGCTTGGTTCGAGGGATGTAAGCAATGTCTCAGAACCCTGTTGAACAAATCACAACCCGTCCATGTACATTTCACATCAGACATTTGGATGAGCACGGGAGGAGGGCATTCCTATCTGTCCCTGACCGCTCACTGGTGGGAGACGGAGGGTTGCCTCGACTCGGGTCATCGTTGGGCACTCCTGTCACTGGAGGTGATAGATACGGATCATAGGGCCCACACCATTTCTGAGTACTTGCGAGAGATGATGAGAGACTGGATGCGGCATACTCATTCCGGTGGTAACTTGGGATTCATGGTCACAGATGCAGGAAGGAACATGATCCGGGCGGTCGAAAATGCCAGCTTCTCAAACGTAACATGCATGGCGCACTTGCTGCATAACTGTGTAAAAGATGGCTTCAAGAGGCCCGATGACAACAGCACCACCACTGTCACTCAACTCATTGACCGCTGCCGCAGAATCGCGGGCTTCTTCCACCGTAGCTCTAAGTCCGCAAAACTGCTGCATGACAGGCAGACCCTGGAGTGCCTCCCACAACACCGGTTACTGCAGGATGTCTCCACCCGCTGGAACTCCACCTACATGATGTTGGAGTGCATGGTGGAGCAACAGAGGGCAGTCCACGCTGTCTCACTATCAATTGCGGCTCCGATAAACAAGCTGGTCCCCAACAATCAGGAGTGGATGACCATCAGTCAGCTGGTTGAGATCCTACAAGCATTCAAAATAGTCACCGAAAAACTTTCAGCACAGAAAGCACTACACAGCCAGGTGCTCCCTGTCATCTTGCGTTTGAAGAGGCATTTGGAGTCACTGGGTGGACACAGTACATTGCATTCTATGGCTGGGCCCCTGACTCCACAGGCCCAGGAGGTGGTCAGAAAGTTGACTTTCGCCCTCCGTAAACGTCTTCTGCCGTTGACGGAGTAAAACTCATGTTTTGGCAGCACTCTGCGACCCTTGCATCAAGGACTCCGTCTTCCCCAAAGAATTGCAGAAGTGGAAGGCTGAATTTCTCTCGCTCGTGAGAGAATACTCTCGGAGGGTGGGGGAACACTCAGAGCAAACTGTCACTGCCGTTACTCCCCGAAACACCAGCGGTTACGGCAGCACCGATACCACTAGTCCCACCTTGCCACCTACAATGGACGACGGAAGGGACGTGCGGCTGAAAAAGTGGAACGAGGAGAATTTCATAAACGACAGTATCGCTTTTCTTGCAGAGGAAGGAACATCTTTGTCGGCCCAGGCGGCAACGATAGACTTGGCCAAGTACTCTGTTAATCGTTACTTTGAGGAGCCTCAGGAGAGTTTATCCACCGATCAATTGACATACTGGTTCTCCCGAAGCAAGACATGGCCTGACCTCTCAACTGTCACACGCAAGTATCTCAGCTGTCCACCAACTAGCGTGCAGAGTGAGAGGGTCTTCAGCCTGGTAGGAGATGTCGTCACCCTCCAACGTAACTCGCTCGACCTCCTTGCGGTGGAAAAGCTGGTCTTCTTGAAGGCCAACTTGCCACTTTTGGGCTATCCAGAGATTGATTTTTAGAGTTGACTTTGCTTTGTGTTGCCAATAGAGGGGGTTATAGATAAATACTGGAAAATAAAATTACAGGAGATGGATAAAATGAGTATGGAACAATCAGTATCAGAAAAAGAGATAGGAGACGCTATAGATAAATTGAAAGGAGGGAAGACTCCTGGAATGGATGGGCTAGGACCGGAATATTATAAAAAATTTAAATCAATTTTAGTTCCAAAATTAAAAGAACTATATAATAGGATAATGGAAGGAGAACAGATCCCTTCATCATGGCAGGAATCAAGGATCATATTAATTCTAAAAACAAATAAAGATCCTAAAGATCCTGGTTGATATAGACCTATTGCCCTTATAAATCAAGATGCTAAAATATTGACGGCAATAATGGCAGAAAGATTAAATAGCTTTATATATAATTATATTAATAAAGATCAATGTGGATTCATTCCTGGTAGAGAAATGTCAAACCCAGTGGGAAGAGCACTAAATATGATTCATACAATTAAGAAAAAGAATATTAAAGCAGGGATATTGGCCCTAGACATATTTAAAGCATTTGATTGTGTCTCATGGCTGGCATTAAAAAAAATATTAGAAAAGTTTGGTTTAGGAGAGAGATTTAGAGGACTGATTGAGAGACTATATTCAACCAACTATGCAACTATACAAGTAAATGATGGCCTTACTGGGAAAATAAGATTGTCTCGAGGAACAAGACAATCTTATTTTCTCCTACCCTATTCGCAAGTCATAGAATTGCTAGCAAATATGATACGAGAGGATAGACATATAAAGGGGATAGGGAAGGAGGGAAGATACAAGATATGTTTATTTACAGATGATACACTACTAACCTTCAGAAAGCCATTAGAACAGATAAAAGGAATAGAAGCATATTTAATAGAGTTTGGAGAAATTACAGGCCTTAAAGTTAATTGGGATAAATCGGAAATCTTATTATTTAACCACACTAAAGAAGAGGAAGAAAAATTAAGAGAAAGGAGATTGGGCAGATTAAAAATAAAGAACTCAATAAAGTATCTAGGAATTAATATTTCTAAAGAAATTGATAAACTAGAAGAGGAGAATCTAATTAAATTAAGGAAAAATGTGAAGGATACTCTGGCTAAATTTGCCAAGCTCAAATTGTCATGGTTTGGTAGAATAGCTCTAATAAAGATGAAAATTTTACCTAAAATAAACTTTTTGTTTAGGATGCTACCTATTAAAATCTCAGCTGGAGAAATTTCAAAGTGGCAGAATACGATAAACACCTTCTGCAATGAGAACAAAAGAGTTAGAATTAACAAAGCAAAAAGGTATAAACTACAAAAGAAGGGAGGTCTGGGAATACCAAACTTAAAACTATACTATATAGCAAACCAGTTAAGATATGTTGTTGAAGGGATTATTGGTCAAAAGGATTTAGAATGGTTAGAAGAAGAGAGTGAAGACATAGACATGAAACTAGAATATATTTTCTTTATAGGGAAAACTAGGAATCTAGACAAGAAATGGTATAACAAAATAGAGAACCCTTTTCTAAAAAACATATTGGGAATATGGTCTAAATATGAAGAAAAATTAATACTCTCAATATCCCCATTAACACCGGTGCTGATTACAAATAATTTCCCCATAAATCTCAAAAAGGAGTTGGAAAGTGAATTCAAGGAAAAAGGAATAACGAAATTAAAAGATTGGGAATCAAAGATGAAAAATATAGATGAGATAAAGGTCCAGTTAGGAGGGAACATTGGATGGTTTAAAGTACTACAACTTGAAAGATGGTTAAGGGAAATATGAAAGAAATATAAAGGAGAGAGAGAATTTACCAAATTTGAAGAAATGATTAGCCAAAGGGGGAGTAAGGAAGGAAAAGAAAGAACAAAAGGTATAACAAGTGATATCTACAAAATGCTGTTGGAAGGGGTCCAGGAGGAGGACCACCTTAAAAGAATGTGGGAGTTAGATTGTAATAAAGTAATACACCCACAAAACTGGGAAGGAATATGGAATATGCGTATATTAAAAAATATGTCAATAAGAATAAAAGAGAACTATTACAAAGTGGTGTGGAGATGGTACCTCACACCAATCAGATTAAATCAAATTGACAAGAAACATTCTAAGCAGTGCTGGAGGGGCTGTCAAGAAACTGGCACATATATACACATGTGGTCTTGCAAATATGTTCAAAAATTTTGGGAAAATGTATTTCAAGAAATAAGAAGAATCTCCCAAATAGAGATAACAGGAACACCGGAGATAGCACTGCTGTCATTTATTGACAATGTTAAAATACCAAAAGAACTAAAAGAATTAATTGCCAATCTGGTAACAGCAGCAATATTATTAATAGCCAAAAAAATGGAAAGAAGGAGGTGAGTGCCAATTGGAAGAGTGGTATAGGGAGATTTGGGACATCGCAATAAACGATAAACTGACAGGAAACATTAAGGGTAAAAGAGGATTATCAAAAAAAAGATGATTTTGGGAAGATTTGGGGGAAATTGATAGAATATGTATATATAGAAGGTAAGGGTACCAAACCTGTAATAGAAACAACTGATTTTTGGAAATAAGTATTGTAATTGGCTGGTCGGGGGTGAAGGGTTAGCACTGGGTGATTGGATGTAATGAAGCAGGAGAATGAAATATTATAGGTATCAAGACATACATGTTCTGTACAATTGTTAATGGAAAGTGATAAGTATAAGAATGTTTAAAAACCGAATATGTTAAAGCTACAATAAATAAAAAAATTATTACAAAAAAAAAAAGGAAACCTATGTGGAGCTAATAAAAGTATTATCAGTATGTTCAATTAGATTTCTGTAATAGACTGTAGTTGTAAGAATCATGATGTCAAATAAGTATGATTTTGTGTTGTTGGTTTTTTAAAGAAGTATGTTTTGATTTGGAGATTATCTTATTTTAGTGCTATATTACATCTGATAATAAATATCAAGATTTAAAAAAAAAAGAAAATCAAGTTTACTTTGCTTTGTGTTGCCTAAAATTACTATTGCCTGCTGTCTGCGGGAACATTGGAACATTGAAAATCAAGTTTACTTTGCTTTGTGTTGCCTAAAATTACTATTGCCTGCTGTCTGCGGGAACATTGGAACATTGAAAATGAAGTTTACTTTGCTTTGTGTTGCCAAAAAATAACTATTGCCTGCTGTATGCGGGAACATTGGAACATTGAAAATCAAGTTTACTTTGCTTTGTGTTGCCAAAAAATAACTATTGCCTGCTGTATGCAGGAACATTGGAACATGTTCCTTCGCAGACAAAGTCGCCTTGATCTGTTCTGGGCTGGACGCCGCGTTAGATGCAGACTCTGTGGATGTAACGAGAGCACCTGCTTGTCCTATTTTGTTGGATTCTTTTCAGTTTGTGAAACCCGAGGATGTGGACAAGATACTTGGAGGAATGAGGCCCACCACGTCCATCCTAGACCCCTGCCCATCCTGGCTTCTGAGAGAGGCCAGAGGGGGATTGGCCGAGTGGGTAACAGTGGTGCTGAATGCCTCCCTTCGGGAAGGCAAGATTCCAGCGAGCCTAAAACAGGCTATTATAAAGCCGCTGTTGAAGAAGCCATCACTGGACCCCACTAAATTGGACAACTTTCGGCCTGTTTCCAATCTCCCCTTTTTGGGCAAAGTCATGGAAAGCGTGGTGGCCTCACAACTCCAGGTATTCTTGAGAGACACGGATTATCTGGATCCGGCACAGTCTGGTTTCAGACCGGGGCATGGTACCGAGACGGTCTTGGTCACCTTAGTGGATGATCTGCGCCGGGAGCTAGACAGGGGGAGTGTGTCCCTGTTGGTGCTCCTGGACCTCTCAGCGGCCTTCGATACCGTCGACCACGGTATCCTTCTGGGGCGCCTTGCGGAAATGGGTCTTGGAGGCATTGCTTTGCGGTGGCTCCGGTCATTTCTGGAGGGTCGCACCCAGAAGGTGTCATTGGGGGACTCCTGTTCCGCACCACAACCTTTGACTTGTGGGGTGCCACAGGGTTCCATACTGTCCCCCATGCTGTTTAACATCTACATGAAGCCGCTGGGTGAGATCATCCGGAGTTTCGGGGTGCGGTGTCATCTGTACGCAGATGATGTCCAACTCTGTCACTCCTTCCCACCTGCTACTAAGGAGGCTGTCGAGGTCCTGAACCGGTGCCTGGCCGCTGTAACGGTCTGGATGAGGGCGAACAAACTGAAACTAAATCCAGACAAGACAGAGGTACTCCTGGTCAGTCGCAAGGCCGAACGGGATATAGGGTTACAGCCTGTGCTGGACGGGGTCGCACTCCCCTTGAAGGCGCAGGTTCGCAGCTTGGGTGTGACCCTGGACTCATCGTTGAGCCTGGATCCCCAGGTTTCAGCGGTGACCAGGGGAGCATTTGCACAGCTTAGGCTCGTGCGCCAGCTGCGCCCGTATCTCGGGAAGTCTGACTTGGCCACGGTGGTACACGCTCTTGTCACGTCCCGCCTGGATTACTGCAACGCTCTCTACGTGGGGCTGCCCTTGAAGACGGCCCGGAAGCTTCAGCTGGTCCAGCGTGCGGCAGCCATGTTACTAACTGGAGCGGGTAGCAGGGAGCACACAACGCCCTTGTTGTCCCAGCTTCACTGGCTGCCGATTTGCTACCGGACCCAATTCAAGGTGCTGGTCTTGGCCTACAAAGCCCTAAACGGTTCCGGCCCAAAATACCTTTCTGACCGCATCTTGGCCTACGAGCCCACGAGGACCTTGAGATCGTCTGGGGAGGCCCTTCTCTCGATCCCGCCTGCATTACAGGCACGGCTGGCGGGGACGAGGGAGAGGGCCTTCTCGGTGGTGGCCCCCCGGCTGTGGAACACTCTCCCGGCACACATCAGACAGGCGCCCTCCCTCATGTCCTTTCGAAAAAGCCTTAAGACCTGGCTGTTCGAGAGGGCATTTAATTAAGTGCTAAGCAACAACATTACGGTAATGAGAACTGGAATGGTATAAGGAAAATGAGACTGGCTATGATTCTACTAAGAGACGAAGCGGATTTTTATGTAGTTTGTAGTTTGTATTTGTTGTGTAGTCATATGTTGTTGATACTGGCCTTTGTAACTGTCTTTTTATGTGTACTGTACACCGCCATGAGTCGCCCGTAAGGGCTGAGAATGGCGGTCAATAAGTGCATCTAATAAATAAATAATAAATAAATAAACATTAAAAATCAAGTTTACTTTGCTTTGTGTTGTCTAAAATTAGTATTGCCTGCTGTATGTGGGAACATTGCCCCACTGTGGTCCTGCCCTTATTGAAAATCAAGTTTACTTTGCTTTGTGTTGCCTAAAATTACTATTGCCTGCTGTCTGTGGGAACATTGCCCCACTGTGGTCCTGCCCTTATTGAAAATCAAGTTTACTTTGCTTTGTGTTGCCTAAAATTAGTATTGCCTGCTGTCTGCGGGAACATTGCCCCACTGTGGTCCTGCCCTTATTGAAAATCAAGTTTACTTTGCTTTGTGTTGCCTAAAATTAGTATTGCCTGCTGTCTGCGGGAACATTGCCCCACTGTGGTCCTGCCCTTATTGAAAATCAAGTTTACTTTGCTTTGTGTTGCCTAAAATAACTATTGCCTGCTGTCTGTGGGAACATTGCCCCACTGTGGTCCTGCCCTTATTGAAAATCAAGTTTACTTTGCTTTGTGTTGCCTAAAATAACTATTGTCTGCTGTCAACGGGAACATTGCCCCACTGTGGTCCTGCCCTTATTGAAAATCAAGTTTACTTTGCCAATGAAGGTCATCAGTTGAAACATTCACACCTAGCTGCAGCAGGGAAGAGCTCCTTGCCCCACCCCAGCCATTCCACAGATATAAACCCATTGTCCTAATTCCAACAGACCTCACTACCTCTGAGGATGCTTGCCATAGCCGCCATCATTGAAGGAAATAACCCTAACCCTAACCCTAGACCACCAGCCCTTCCGTATGGTGGAACGGGAAGGTTTCCGCTGACCTGTCCTTTTGAAAATACAGTGCTCATTTCTTTTGTGTTAACTCAAAGTAGTTACAACCAGTGTTTGTGTGCCCCGTGGCCCTTTGGGGACCAGTCCTTCTGAAAATACAGTGCTCATTTCTGTTCGGTTAACTCAAAGTAGTTACAACCAGTAGTTACAACCTCTGGAGTGCCCGGAAAAGAGGCACTCCTCTACTCCAGTGTGTATGCTTCCCCCCAACTCCCTTTCATACACCCTTTCCCCAGTCGTTCCCTGCCGGTTCCCTTTCAGCCTGTTGGGCATCGCCTCTGGGGTGCCCGGAAATGAGGCACTCCTCTACTCCTGTGTATGCTTCCCCCCAACTCCCTTTCATAACCCTTTACCCAGTCGTTCCCGGCCGGTCCCCTTTCAGCCTGTTGGGCATTGCCTCTGGGGTGCCCGGAAAAGAGGTACTCCTCTAGTCCTGTGTAGTACGCTTCCCCCCAACTCCCTTTCATACACTCTTTTCCCAGTCATTCCCTGCCGGTCCCCTTTCAGCCTGTTGGGCATCGCCTCTGGGGTGCCCGGAATTGAGGCACTCCTCTACTCCTGTGTAGTACGCTTCCCCCCAACTCCCTTTCATGCACCCTTTCCCCAGTCGTTCCCTGCCGGTCCCCTTTCAGCCTGTTGGGCATTGCCTCTGGGGTGCCCGGAAAAGAGGCACTCCTCTACTCCTGTGTAGTACGCTTCCCCCAACTCCCTTTCATACACCCTTTCCCCAGTCGTTCCCTGCCGGTCCCCTTTCAGCCTGTTGGGCATCACCTCTGGGGTGCCCGGAAAAGAGGCACTCCTCTACTCTTGTGTAGTACGCTTCCCCCCAACTCCCTTTCATACACCCTTTCCCCAGTCATTCCCTGCTGGTCCCTTTTCAGCCTGTTGGGCATCGCCTCTGGAGTGCCCGGAAAAGAGGCACTATACTCCTGTGTAGTACGCTTCCCCCCAACTCCCTTTCATACACCCTTTCCCCAGTCGTTCTCCCTGGCAATCAGTGCATTTAAATATATATTATTTGTAAATATAAATATATATCTCATTTTATTATTAATTATTTAAAATAAATATATTATTTTAAATATATATCACATTTGATTTTATTATTTATTTATTTGTTTAATTTATTTAAATAAATATTTATTATTAAATTATTAAATTACTTAAATTATTTATTATTTATTATTTATTATTAAATTAAATAAATATATTATTTTTAAATATATCACATTTTATTTATTTCATTTATTAATTATTTATATTTATTATTTATTTATTATTATTAAATTATTTAAATTATTACGTTATAAATTATTTATTTATTATTAAATTAAATTAAATATATATTATATAATATATATATTATTTTTAAATAAATCGCGTCCGCCATTAACAAATCGAATCGTAATTCATTTACGAATCGATTCGTATTTAATAACAAAGTTTCGGAAGTACTTTGCGCATGCGCAACCACGTCCGCCATTTTAATGAATTGATTCGTAATTAAATAACGAAATTTCGTAAATATCGAACTTTTTTTAAAGAAAAAAATTCGGAATTCTTTTAAATAACAAAACGCAAAAATCGCCTAAAAACGAATCGAGTTTAGAAACAAATTTTTCCATGGTTGGACAGCCCTACAAATTACCACTTGGATGTCTGTATTACGGGAATGTTTAATGTTTATTAAAATTAAATAAATTTGTTCTTTTTTGTCCTTATAGGGGACAAGTGCAGAACAGGACAACCGCTTCAGCAACAAACAGAAGAAGCTACTAAAGCAACTAAAATTTGCAGAATGCCTAGAAAAGAAGGTATGTTCAATTTTTAACATTTTGTTATTCAAACTGATTTTAGAAAAAATGTTTTGAATGGGAAATTGCAATGGTTGTCTTCAATATGACAAATTTAATTTTACTGCATATGACCCCTGGGGCCATATGAGCTCCTAAAAATGTAAAGAGAAAAAATCTACCACTAACAAAACTAGAATTAACCATAAGACTATTTATAGTTTTGAAAAAATTACAAATTGATGTTCTTTTTTTACATCCACAATATGTTGTGATTATGATCTAAAAATGGTAAAAAACATCTTTTGGGGGGGGGGGGGGGCGTTAGTAGGAGATGTCACATCCAGCCACAATTGTGCATTTCACCTCTTGATATAGATGTTAGGGTTTTGAATTCACTAATTTGGGATTAGGATTATACATAAGCAGCCTAGGTTTAACGTGTTTCTTTGAACTGTGATTAGTAGAAGTGTTGGTTTGAAATACTGGTGCAAACTTGAATTGGCAGGGTATAACGAAAGTTTTAAATATTTAATTCAGACAAGGCAACCCCCCCTCCCCCGGTTCATTTACATAAAATAACGATAAATTAATTTTAGAGGAAACGATTTCAGGCATAATTTCTTAGGAAAAATATTACTTGACAATGTTTCTTGACTTCTGGATTATGATTTTTGGTCTGTGTGTAATGTTATTACAGCTTATTTATGTAGTTGTATGTTAGTGTTTTTTAATTTTTACACGTTTTAATGCACAATGTATATTGTATTTTGTTTGTTATATATTAATGTGGCATTGAATTATTGCCAATTTCAAGCCGATCTGAGTCCTCTTTGGGGTTGAGATAGAGGGGGATAAAATACAGTAAATAAATAAATTTACATAGGTAATGCATAGCAGTGCTAGAGAGTCAGTTTAAAACAGGTCTGGACAACATGCAATTGGGGGGCGGGGTGGGGGGGGCGCGGGCGGATGCAGCCCTCAGAAGTCTTTGGTGTGGCCTGCAGTGCTCTGAGTCTAAGCCTTAGAGAAGGAGGTCACATGCAGGACAGCAGCAGAGTAGCAATTGGAAACTGTCATTCCCTCCAAAGATATTACCTCTTACGTGGTAAAATCTTTCTCCATACACCAAAATTGCCAAACAATTTGTGGCAAAGGGGACGCCACTGGAAGTGCTGGTCTCGATTGAAAATATGACCCGGGCAGACTGTTGGGCTCGGGTTAGAGTAGTGGGGAATGGGGATGAAATTTTAAGGGGTAATCGGGCGTTTTTTGGCAGAGTGGGGGGAGTATAATCTTGAGCTCCGGATTATGTTAAAATTTAACATTATGTCAGCTGTTTTAGAGGGAGAGGAAGGTGCTAAAGAAGTGCCTTAGTTTTTACCTCTTTTTCTTTGCCTCTGTCATCTTCTCATCCAGCGGCAAAACTCTCAACTGCATGTCATCTATCTCCCTCAGTTATGATGGAGAAATTTACCATCACCATGCAGTTATTGTGGGATCTTCATGGCAAAGCTAAATTTCTCTTACAAGCACAGGAAATGAACAGTGAAGAGTTAGCGATTTTTTTCCCTCTGGAAGAGGACGCGACAGAGGCAACAAGGAAGGAAGGGCAGTGGAGGCAAGAACTGAGGCACTCCTTTTCATCATAAGGCGATTGCAACCTGCCATGAGGGTGAGATAGGGAGATTGAGACTATTCAGCATTGCTACTTGCTCTGAGATGTCCTTTCATAAACCCTGAGTGAGGTGCTAAAAACCCATCTGCATTTCAGCTCCTTTCTACTGCCAAGTTGTGCATGCCTGCTTTAGAGGGATAAAATTGTTGTGACTTAGTAACAACATTGTGACTTGCTTCTAATTGCAAGGAACAGTGCTGTTTATGCATGGTTCTCATACAAATGTACAGTAACTGAACAAAATAGATTTGAATATATATAATTTCTGATGTTTTTGTCTGACACTACAGGTGGACATGAGCAAAGTAAACCTCGAAGTAATCAAGCCATGGATAACAAAAAGAGTAACAGAAATCCTTGGATTTGAAGATGATGTGGTAATTGAATTTATATTCAACCAGCTGGAAGTGAAGGTAATGCTTTTACTGTAGCTGTATTTATATATTTATAAATGTATTGTGTAATCCTGTGGAAATTGACATTCTGTCAGAAATAATGGATGAAATTAGGAGGGTTTTGTTACAGAATGTATTGAGAAAAAATCACTTTGTAAAACATTTTGTTAAGGTTGACAGTTTTAGTGAAGGTGCATAATTTGCAGAACTGCTCAGGTGAAAAATCAAGACTTGCTGTGTTGATTTTGCTGTTACATGTTAACCTACTTTGACAGCAATTTTCTAATGATGATGTGATTTATGATTTAAAAGGCCTGAACCAAAATGGAAGTTATTCCTTGCGTCTGAAGTATAGCACCATCACCTTATTAGGTCACAGCAGAGTGAGTGTCCAATGTCGCTCTGACCAACTCCCTTGATGATGCAGTGTGTGTTTGGAGGTGAGTTGTGTAAAGTGACCGGAAAAAAAAGACAAAAACATCCAGCAGAAAAGCAATTGGGCAAACCTTTACACTGCTCTTTAAATTGTTGTGAGTTAAATCAGATTAACTGTAAAGCATGAGAGGGGCAGATAAATTGGTAAGAGACATTTAGTAGATACTTGTTTTTAGATCTATGGATGTTTTCAGCCAAGGTGGGGAGGAATGATACTGTAGGTCAATATAGAAAGAACCTATGGGGCAATATAGAAAGAAAGCATAGAGGTACAAGAAACCTCCCACTTAAGTCAGAGGTAAGATGCCTGTATGATCGTAGTGGGCCTGAATTGTCCCACTGATGTAGTTCCAAGTTATATATCATGAACTACATAAACGAGATAGAGTTCATGAAAAACTCTATCTTTTATTCTTCTCAGTCTGCCACTGCATCCCAAGGCCATAGTCTTTTCTCTTTAGCTATTGACAAAATGCTCTTGTGCTAATATATGTATTTTATACTCTTACTTCCAAATAATTCATCTTGTATCATTTGACTGAACAGTTGACATTTCAACTGAGAAATGTATTGCTCTCGGAAGGAACAAAAAAGTCACTGTATATTTGAATGTGAGATTATGTTTAAAACATCCATATTTGTAATGTTTTATATACCTGTGCAGAAAATTCAGCTGGGTCAAAAGATGTTAAGGGATCAGCTAAGTAAAGTAAGAATTCATATTAAGTAGTAATTTGATAGTGTATATTATTGTAATGCAACCTAAATATTCAGTTTTGATCCCTCTCATAGAAAGCATGATTTTAACGTAGAACTTTTAAAACAATTTTTCCTTTTTGTGGTTGTGTACTCATTATTGCTTGTTCGTCTTTTGCAATTTAGATAAATGGTATAACATTAAACTCAAGGTGGTTGAGTTGCAGTAGGGAGTCGGAAGCAAGCCAAGGGAACATCTTTCTCTACAGGGGACTTGGCGATTCCAAACCCCTCCAAGTTCCAAGAAGAAACAGAAGACACCTGGAATCTGTACTTGTTTTGTGCTATTGAGCTGTGCTTGTTATATGGACCTTGTTGAACTAATATGTTAGAACTAATATGTCTACCTCTACTGTGAGCCACTCTTGACCTCTTAATCCTTTGTGGGCATTACATAATTCTCATTTAAATAATAGAGCAGCTTTTATTTTGTAAGCTAGTTGATGAGATCTTGGAATTGTTTTCTAGTGAAAGTAAGACAATGCATGCATAAATTCTTGTTCAGTTTTCATAGCAGAACATTGAGTGTATTTAAGGTGATGATTCTGTAGTGTTACCTGTACAGCTTTTGACCATTAAAAAAAAAAGAATTTAAGCAACAGCACCAAAGAATATTGGGGAAGAATGCTTAGAACGTTAATTACAAAGACACACAACACAAACAATTGTGATGCCGCAGCACCAAATGTATAGCCTCACTTTTAATGGCGACACACACCAAAATATTTATGAAATCCACAGAGGATTAACAGGCCACTTCAAATGTAATGGTAAAGCAAAAGAAATGTGGTATCTCTTGGAACTGTATTATTGAGCAACCTTTAGGGCAAGTTTTAAAAACTGTCAGTGAGCATAGCATACTCTTTTGGTCTGGTAGAAGATTGAGGCAAAATTAAAATGACTTACCTGGTTTTGTTTTTTCAAATAACTGGTAGTTCTTCCTCTTATCTCTTTGCAGAATCCAGATTCGAAAACGATGCAAATCAACTTGACTGGGTTTTTGAATGGGAAAAATGCTAGAGAGTTTATGGGAGAACTGTGGCCGTTGCTTTTGAGTGCACAAGAGAACATTGCTGGTATTCCATCTGCTTTTTTGGAACTGAAGAAAGAAGAAATAAAAAAGAGACAGGTAGCACTTCTGTATAGTTTATTTATTTGTCATGTCAGGGCAACCAGTCAATTGTATTACATTTCTAACAGAACAAAACAAACAAACAGACAAAATACAACATTTGTTAGTTTGGTAGTTGATTAAATGTCCTTTGACCAGTAGCTGGCCACTTGGAGTGCTTCTGGTGTTGCTGCAAGAAGGTCCTCTACTATGTGGCAGGGCTCAGGTTGCATTGCAGCAGGTGGTCAGTGGTTTGCTCTTCTCCACACTTGCATGTTGTGGATTCCACTTTGTGACCCCATTTCTTGAGATTGGCTCTGCATCTCGTGGTGCCAGAGCGCAGTCTGTTTAGCGCCTTCCAAGTCGCCCAGTCTTCTGTGTGCCCAGGGGGAGTCTCTCATTTGGTATCAGCCATTGGTTGAGGTTGGGTTTGAGCCTGCCACTTTTGGACTCTTGCTTGCTGAGGTGTTCCAGCAAGTATCTCTATAGATCTTAGAAAACTATTTCTAGATTTAAGTAATTGACGTGCTGGCTGATACCCAAACAGGATGAGCTGGAGATGTCTCTGCCTTTGTCCTTTCACTATTGGCTGCTACTTCCCGGCGGATGTCAGGTGGTGCAATACCGGCTAAGCAGTGTAATTTCTCCAGTGGTGTAGGGCGCAGACACCCCGTAATGATGCGGCATGTCTCATTAAGAGCCACATTCACTATTTTAGTGTGGTGAGATGTGTTCCGTGCATACTCAGCAGCAGAGTAGCACAGCGCAAGGGCAGATGTCTTCACTGTGTCTGGTTGTGATCCCCAGGTTGTGCGAGTCAGCTTTCGTATGATATTGTTTCTAGCACCCACTTTTTGCTTGATGTTCAGGCAGTGCTTGTAGGTAAGAGCACGGTCCAGAGTCTCTTCTATTGTGAGAGAATTGGCTGCCTGCAAGGATGCTGCCCAGGGGATGCCTGAATGATTTGATGTATTTTATCATCCTTGTGGGAGGTTTCTCTCATGTCTCCGCATGAGGAGCTGGAGCTGATAGAGGGAGCTCATCCGCCTCTCCCCGGATTCGAACCTGCGACCTGTCGGACTTCAGTCCTGCCGGCACAGGGGTTTAATCTACTGCGCCACCGGGGGCTCCAGAGTGACTCCCAGGTATTTGGGTGCGTTGCAATGCTCCAGTGGGATTCCTTCCCAGGTGATCCTCAAAGCTCGGAATGCTTGTCTGTTCTTGAGATGAAAAGCACATGTCTGTGTTTTAGATGGATTAGGGATCAGCTGGTTTTCCCTGTAATATTCAGTAAGAGCACATAGAGCTTTGGAGAGCTTCTGTTCTACCATCTCTAAGCTCCCTGCTTGAGCAATAATGGCATGATCATCAGCATAGATGAAACTCTCTGTCCCTTCTGGCAGTGGCTGGTCATTTGTGTAGATGTTGAACAAGGATGGAGCAAGCACACTCCCCTGAGGCAGACCGTTCTTCTGTTTCCACCATCTATTTCTCTGGTCCCGGAACTCAACAAAAAAAAGCTGTTTTGTAGCAGGTTTCCTATGAGACAGGTGAGGTGGTAGTCCTTTGTGATTTTATATATTTTTCTCAGGAGGAGGCGGTGGTTCCCAGTATCATAGGCTGCTGACAGGTCTATGAAGACAGCTCCTGTGATCTGCTGCCTTTCAAAGCCATCTTCTATGTGCTGAGTCAGGTTCACCACTTGCAATGTGCAGCTTTTGCCTTTCCTAAAGCCAGCTTGCTGTGGGATCAGACATGGGTCTATTTTTTTCGTAATTCTATGCAAAATAAGTCTCTCCAGAACTTTGTAGAGGTGGCACAACAGGGAGATTGGTCTGTAGCTTTTTGGGTCATTATGGTCTTTGCCTGGCTTCAAAATGGCGATGACTCTTGCTTTCCTCCAGATTTTGGGGATCTGACAGGATGCAGTGCAGTTGTTCATCAGCTCCAGCAGCCAGCACCTTGCTTTGGTGCCAAAGTTCTTGATTTTTTCCATCAGTAGATCATCCAGGCCAGCTGCTTTGCCATTTTTACATTTATTGAGAGTCATGTCCAATTCAGTAGATGTAAAGGGTTCATGAAGGTTGTTCTCAGTCTCTGGTTGTCTGGCTATTGGTTTCTTTCCTATTTTGATGGCAAGGTTGGGTTTCCCATTGGTGTGCTGATCTGCCTTTATGTTGGCATGGTATTAGTTTGGGAGGGGTCATTGCTCAGCCGTCTTAGCAGCCTCCATGCCTTGTGGCTGCTCCTGCCCATGTCAACCTCTGTGATCAGCTTGATCCACTGTTCTTTCTTGGCTTCAGAGATGGAGGACACAATGCTGTGCTCTGCCTGAAGGGTTTGCTCATTAAATGGGTCTTTGTTGTGGAGCCTGTAATAGTTTTCCAACAAGGCAGCTGTTTCAGGAGTAATGCCCTGAAGGTAGTTGGTTCTGCAGCCTCTCAGTATCGAGGCCTGTGAGCAGAGTCAAGATGAAGTCAAAAGTGTTCCTGCCATACATCAAGGGAACCACTGACTGCATAGGGAAGCTGATGAGGAAACACAACATACAAACAATCTACAAACCCACCAAGAAAATCCAACAAATGCTACGTTCAGCAAAGAACAAGAGGGATCCTCTCACCTCTGCAGGAGTCTACCGTATACCATGCAGCTGTGGACAAGTCTACATAGGGACCACCAAACACAGCGCCCAAACAAGAATCCAGGAACATGAAAGGCACTGCAGACTACTCCAACCAGAGAAATCAGGCATAGCAGAGCACCTGATGAACCAACCTGGACACAGCATTTTATTTGAGAACACAAAAATGCTGGACCACTCTCACAACCACCATGTCAGACTACACAGAGAAGCCATTGAAATCCACAAACATGTGGACAATTTCAACAGAAAGGAAGAAACCATGAAAATGAACAAAATCTGGCTACCAGTATTAAAAAATTCTAAAATGGCAACAGCAAAAACAGCAGGGAGAAAAACAGGCAGGGACATCTAATCACCTTTCAAGAAGAGTTTGCTCCAGGCACAGTCAGCCCATTGTATGCAAATCAGGTGGTCAGGTGAAAGATTCACACCTAGCCCAACTTACAACAGCCCTTTGTCTCACCCTGGTCATTCCACAGATATATAAACCCCTTTTTTCCCAGCTCCAGCAGACCTCACCTCTGAGGATGCTTGCCATAGATGCAGGCGAAACGTCAGGAGAAATGCCTCTAGAACATGGCCATATAGCCCGAAAAAACCCACAAGAACTGAGTTACTAGTATTTCAATGGGAAATACTAGTTACTAGTATTTCAAGTGGGCCTGCTTTGGCTGATGAGATAGGATTGTTGTTGTTGTTGTTGTTGTTGTGTGCTTTCAAGTTGTTTCAGACTTATGTTGACCCTGAGTGATGGCCGGGTAAATGACCTTGAAGGGCCGTATCGGGCCCCTGTCCCTTAGTTTGAGGACCCCTGCTATATAGGGAAGTCTGGTATCTCCCTATAGTATAGGCTTTAGGATGCTTTGCTTGAAGGAGTTTGCATGCTTTTGGCATGTTGTTAACCTATGTTTTTGTAAATGCTTTAAATTTCACACTGCCACTCCCTGCGAAATTTGTAAGTTACCTTGAGTCCCAATGTCTGTGTGTGTGTGGAGGGGGGGGGGGGGGGGGAGAGATTGGATATAAGTGAATAATAACGAATGAGCTAAAAAAAATTATTTAAAAATTCAGGTAATTAAAAAAAATTGGCTCTGGCATGATGTAATGGCTTGAATGCTTAATTAGGGCCATATCTGCCTTGACTGCTTTGGTCAGTGTAGAGCTGGATCAGCCCTTTGCTGGCCAAATGCCGAACGAGGCTAATTTGGGCTAACATGAGGAAAGGACACCTTGCACCGCATTTGGTGGAAGTCCAAATTTTGGGATAGAATTTGAACTATTCCTAATTTTGGGCCTGTGAGAACCAATGGATCAGTTCCAAAACAGAACCAGCCACCAGCTGTTATCCCATGTTTCCTGGGCTCGGGTGGCACAGGGACATGAAATGGCTGTTTCCTCTCTTCACTCAGAGTATCAGTCAGTGTAAATTGCCCGCTTCTCATCCTTTAGAATGAAACTCAAAACCTGGCTATGGGACCAAGCATTTGAACAGTAGAGGGAGCAATTTAGAATGAGACCCAATTTGTGTGAATGACAATGAACTGACATGGACTATGATTTCAAACCTGCATGATTTAAACAATATTTTGGTAATATTACAACATTAACAAATTGTTTTAATTGCTTTCATCATTTATTACTCTTGTTGGCATGAATGAAAGCCTCTTGTGAAGCCACACTGAGTCCGAGGGTGAGAAGGACGGTATACAAAATGCAAAATTATAAGCAAATCTATATCTATTAGGCCTGGGTAACAACGGAAAAATTTGTTTCTAAAATCGATTCGTTTTTTGGGGTTTTTTGCGTTTCGATATTTAAAAGAATTCCGAAATTTTCCTTAAAAAAAGTTCGATATTTACGAAATTTCGTAAATGGTAAAAAAATTACAAAACAATAACAAAACAATAACAAATCAATTCGTTAATGGTGGCCGCGATCGCGCAATATGCTAAAAAAACTTCTGAAGCTTCCCTCTCCCTCTGTTGTTGACTGTTGGTGTGATAGTATAATTTCTTTTCACTAATTAAACAAAAAACAACTATAAAACTTGCCCCAGACATGCGGAAATAATAACGAAACGACCTCAAACCAATAACGAAACGAATACATAACGAAATACGAAGCATTTACGAAATGAATTGAAAAATTCGTTTCGTTTTTAAGTTGCTCCAGAATGGTTCGTTATTGCTAGGTTAACAAAAAAAAAAAAAAAACGAATTTTTAACGAATTACGAATTAACGAAACGAAACCGCCCAGCCCTAATATCTATCTATATCTATCTATATCTATCTATATCTATCTATATCTATATCTTCTATATCTATATCTATGTCTATATCTATATCTATATCTATAAATATAATAAAGGTGAAAGTTTGTATGTGGCGGACCAAAGTGCGGCGGTGCGACGGGAGGAGTATGTGCCAGCGTTTTGATTGGCCAGCCTGAAAGTTCCAACATTCGGATTGGCTGCCGCAGTGGTGCTATTTGCATATGGTCTCTGATTGGCCAGCTTCAAGAGGAGCCCCTGGTGGAGAAAAGAGTTCATGACAGAAACGGGGACATGAGAAGGAAATTTGCATATGGTCTCTGATTGGCCAGCCTCAATTCCAAGATTCCGAGATGACAAAGAGAGGAAAAGAAAAGGCCAGGGGTGGAGTCAGACAATTACCAATACAGACCAGACTAGGCACACAGAGCCCCCATGACCCACTCAACATCCTACTGCAGTTTGGAGGAGCATGAGTCATGGATGTTGGGACTTGCAGTACCATCACTCACATTCTGAGACCACTGTTAACCTCATCTAATGACTGACCAGGACCAAACTTGGCACATAGACCTCTCATGACCCATCTTATGTCCTGGTGCGGTTTGGCCGGGGATGGACCATGGATTATGGGACTTGCAGTACCTTTGCTCAATTCTTGAGACCACTGCAACCCTCATCCAATTACCGATAGACCAAACTTGGCACACTGAGTCTCCATGACACACTCTACATCCTGGTGCAGTTTGAAGGAGGATGCACCATGGACGATGGGACTTGCAATACCTGCACTCCCTTCCTAAGACCATTACAACTGCCAACAATGATGGATCAGGACCACAATTTACACAGAGACCCAGCATGACCCACTCTACATCCTGGTGCGGTTTGGAAGAATTTGACAATGGATGATGGGACTTGCAGTCACTTCACTAACTTCCTGAGACCACTGAGACCCTCGCCAATGACCAATAAAGACCAAACTTGGCATACAGAACCGCCGTTACGCACTTTCTCTAATAACCCGGGCAGCGCCGGGTCCCCAAGCTAGTATATAATAAAAGTCAAAACTTGTATGCGGCGGATGTGTGGCGGTGTATGTGCCGGTTTTCTGATTGGCCAGCCTGAAAGTTCCAAGATTCTGACTGGCTGCTGCTGTGGTGCTATTTGCATAAGATCCCTGATTGGCCTGCTTCAACAGGAGCCCCTGGTGGAGAAAAGGGTTCATGACAGAAACAGGGACATGACAGAAGGAAATTTGCATGTGGTCTCTGATTGGCCAGCCTCAATTCCAAGATTCCGAGATGACAAAGAGAGGAAAGGAAAGGCCAGGGGCTCTGTCAGAAAATTACCAATACAGACCACACTTTGCAAACAGAGCACACAAGACCCACTCTACATCCTACTGCAGTTTGGAGGAGGATGAACCATGGATGATGGGACTTGCAGTACCATCACTCACATTCTGAGACCGCTATTAACCTCATCCAATGACTGATCAGGACCAAACTTGGCACATAGACCTCTCATGACCCACTTTACGTCCTGGTGTGGTTTGGCTGGGGATGGACCATGGATTATGGGACTTGCAGTACCTTTGCTCAATTCTTGAGACCACTGCAACCCTCATCCAATTAGCGATAAAGACCAAACTTGGCACACTGAGTCTCCATGACGCACTCTACATCCTGGTGCAGTTTGGAGGAGGAGGCACCATGGACGATGGGGCTTGCAATACCTGCACTCCCTTCCTACGACCATTACAACTGCCAACAATGATGGGTCAGGACCACAATTTACACAGAGAGCCTGCATGACCCATTCTACATCCTGGTGCAGTTTGGAATAATTTGTCAATGCATGATGGGACTTGCAGTCACTGCACTCACTTCCTGGGACCACTGAGACCCTCGCCAATCACTGATCAAGACCAAACTTGGCACACAGAGTCTCCATGACCCACTCTACATCTTGGTGCAGTTTGGAGGAGGACAGATCATGGATGATGGGACTTCAAGTACCTCCACTTCCTTCCCAAGATCGCTGCAACCCTCATCCATAGACCAATCTAGACCAAACTTAGCACGCAGAGCCCCCATGACCCACTCTACATCCTGCTGCAGCTTGAAGGAGGATGGACTTTGGATGATGGGACTTGCATTACCTTCACTCACTTACTGAAACCACTACCACCCTCATCCAATGGCTGATAAAGACCAAACTTGGCACACAGAGCCCCCATGACCCACTCTGTATCCTGCTGCTGTTTGGAGAAGGGTGGACCATGGGTGATGGCACTTCAAGTACCTTCACTCACTTCCTGAAAACAATGCAACCATCATCCAATGACCAATAAAGACCAAACTTGGCATAGAGAACCACCATTACCCACTTTCTCTAATAACCCGAGTAGCGCCGGGTCCCCAAGATAGTATATAATAAAAGTCTAAACTTGTATGCGGCAGATGTGTGGCGGTGTATGTGCCGGCTTTCTGATTGGCCAGCCTGAAAGTTCCAAGATTCTGATTGGCTGCCGCTGTGGTGCTATTTGCATATGGTCCCTGATTGGCCTGCTTCAACATGAGCCCCTGGTGGAGAAAAGAGTTCATGACAGAAACGGGGACATGACAGAAGGAGATTTGCATATGGTCTCTGATGGCCAGCCTCAATTCCAAGATTCCGAGATGGCAAAGAGAGGAAAAGATAAGACCAGAGGGGGCTGAGTCAGACAATTACCAATAGAGACCACACTTGGCACACAGAGCCCCCATGACCCACTCGACATCCTACTGCAACCATGGATGATGGGACTTGCAGTGCCATCAGTCACATTCTGAGACCACAGTTAACCTCATCCAATGACTGATCGGGACCAAACTTGGCACATAGACCTCACATGACCCACTTTATGTCCTGGTGTGTTTTGGCAGGAGATGGACCATGGATTATGGGACTTGCAGTATCTTTGCTCAGTTCCTGAGGCCACTGCAACCCTCATCCAGTCATCGATAAAGACCAAATTTGACACACTTGAGTCTCTATGATGCACTCTACATCCTGGTGCGGTTTGGGGGAGGATGCACCATGGACGATGGGACTTGCAATACCTGCACTCCCTTGCTGAGACCATTACAACTGCCAACAGTGATGGGTCAGGATCACAATTCGCACAGATAGCTCGCATGATCCACTCTACATCCAGGTGCAGTTTGGAAAAATTTGGAAATGGATGATGGGACTTGCAGTCACTTTACTCACTTCCTAAGACCACTGAAACCATCGCCAATGAGAGATCAAGGCCAAACTTGGCAGACAGAGTCCCCATGACCCTTTCTACATCCTGGTGCACTTTCTAGGAGAACAGACCATGGATGATGGGACTTCAAGTACCTCCACTCCCTTCCAAAGACTGCTGCAACCCTCATCTAATGTCCGATCAAGACCAAACTTGGCACACAGAGCCCCCATGAACAACTCTACATCCCGATGCTGTTTGGAGGAGGACGGACGATGGATGATGGGACTTCACTCACTTCCTGAAACCACAGTGACACTTATCCAAATACCAAGAAAGACCAAACTTGGCACAGAGAGCCCCCTTGGCCAACTCAACATTCTGGTGAGGTTTGGGGGAGAACAGACTGTGGATGTTCTCTGGTGAGGTTTGGGGGAGAACAGACTTCAAGTACCTCCACTCACATCCCAAGACTTCTGCAACAGTCATCTAATGACCAATCAAGACCAAACCTAGCACACAGAGCCCCCATGACCCACTCTGCATCCTGCTGCAGTTTGAAGGAGGATGGACTTTGGATGATGGGACTTGCAGTACGTTCACTCACTTACTGAAACCACTGCCACCCTCATCCAATGACTGATAAAGACCAAACTTGGCACACAGAACCCACATGACCCACTCTATATACTGCTGCTGTTTGGAGGAGGGTTGACCATGGATGATGGGACTTCAAGTACCTTGACTCACTTCCTGAAAACAATGCAACCATCATCCAATGACCAATAAAGACCAAACTTGGCATACAGAACCACCAATACCCACTTTCTCTAATAAACCGGGCAACGCCGGGTCCCCAAGCTAGTATATAATAAAAGTCAAAACTTGTATGCGGAGGCCAAAAGTGTGGCGGGAGGAGTATGTGCCAGCGTTCTGATTGGCTGCTGCTGTGGTGCTATTTGCATATGGTCCCTGATTGGCCAGCTTCAATAGGAGCCCCTGGTGGAGAAAAGAGATCATGATAGAAATGGGGACATGAGAAGGAAATTTGCATATGGTCTTTGATTGGCCAGCCTCAATTCCAAGATTCCGAGATGACAAAGAGAGGAAAGGAAAAGGCCAGAGGGGGCGGAGTCAGAACATTACCAATACAGACCAGACTTGGCACACAAAGCCCCCATGACCCACTCGACATCCTACTGCAGTTTGGAGGAGGATGAACCATGGATGATGGGACTTGCAGTACCATCACTCACATTCTGAGACCGCTGTTAACCTCATCCAATGACTGATCAGTACCAAACTTGGCACATAGACCTCTCATGACCCACTTTACGTCCTGGTGTGGTTTGGCTGGGGATGGACCATGGATTATGGGACTTGCAGTACCTTTGCTCAATTCTTGAGACCACTGCAACCCTCATCCAATTTACGATAAAGACCAAACTTGGCACACTGAGTCTCCATGACGCACTCTACATCCTGGTGCGGCTTGGAGGAGGATGCACCATGGACGATGGGACTTGCAATACCAGCACTCCCTTCCTAAAACCATTGTAACTGCCAACAATGATGGATCAGGACCACAATTTACACAGAGAGCCCACATAACCCACCCTACATCCTGGTGCGGTTTGGAAGAATTTGACCATGGATGATGGGACTTGCAGTCACTTCACTCACTTCCTGAGACCACTGAGACCCTTGCCAATGATGGATCAAGACCAAACTTGGCACAGAGAGTCCCCATGACCCACTCTACAACCTGGTGTACTTTTGAGGAGGACAGACCATGGATGATAGGACTTCAAGTACCTCCACTCTCTTCCCAAGACTGCTGCAACCCTCATCTAATGTCCGATCAAGACCAAACTTGGCACACAGAGCTCCCATGACCCACTCTATATCCCGATGCTGTTTGGAGAAGGACGGACGATGGATGATGGGACTTCCAGTGCAGTTCAGGACAGGATGGGCCACCAATGATGGGATTTGCAGTATTTCACCCGATTCACTTCCCACAGAACATTGTAGCCCCTACAAATCACAGACCAGGCCCAAACTTGGCACATAGAGTACTCATTGCCCACTCTACATCCTGATGCAGTTCTAAGGGGGATGGACCATGGATGATGGAATTTGCAGTATCTTTACTCACTTACTGAAACCACTGCGACCCTCATCCAATGACCAATCAAGGCCAAATTGGCACACAAATCCCCCATAACCCACTCTACATCCTGGTGCACTTTCGAGGAGGACGGACCATGGATGATGGGACTTCAAGTACCTCCACTCCCCAAAACTGCTGCAACCCTCATCTAATGACCTGTTAAGTGACATCAATACCAAACTTGGCACACAGAGCCCCCATGACCTACTCTACATATTGCTGCAGTTTTGGAGGAGGATTGACCATGGATGATGGGACGTTCAGTACCTTCCCTCACATTCTGAGACCTCTGCGAACCTCAATCAATGACTGATCAAGACCAAACTTGGCACAGACCTCTCATGACCCACTTTATGTCCTGGTGTCGTTTGGAAAAATTTGGAGATGGATGATGGGACTTGCAGTAGCTTCACTCACTTACTGAAACCACTGCGACCCTCATCCAATGACTGATAAAGACCAAATTTGGCACCCAGAGCCCCCATGACCCACTCTATATCCTGCTGCTGTTTGGAGGAGGGTGGACCATGGATGATGGGACTTCAAATTCCTTCACTCCCTGAAAACAATACAGCCGTTATCCAATGACCAATAAAGATCAAATTTGGCATATAGAACCGCCATTACCCACTTTCTCTAATAACCCGGGCAGCGCCGGGTCCCCAAGCTAGTCTATAATAAAAGTCAAAGTTTGTATGCGGAGGACAACAGTGTGGCGGTGTGGCGTTGTATGTGCCAGCATTCTGATTGGCCAGGCTGAAAGTTCCAAGATTCTGATTGGCTGCTGCTGTGGTGCTATTTGCATATGGTCTCTGATTGGCCAGCTTTACAGGAGCCCCTGGTGGAGAAAAGGGTTCATGACAGAAACAGAGACATGAGAGAAGGAAATTTGCATATGTTCTCTTGATTGGCCAGCCTCAATTCCAAGATTCCGAGATGACAAAGAGAGGAAAGGAAAAGGCCAGGGGCTGAGTCAGAAAATAACCAATATATTCCAGACTTGGTACACAGAGCCTGTAAAACCCACTCGACATCCTACTTCAGTTTGGAGGAGGATGAACCATGGATGATGGGACTTGCAGTACCATCACTCACATTCTGAGACCGTTGTTAACTGCATCCAATGACTGATCAGGACCAAACTTGGCACATAGGCCTCTCATAATCCACTTTACGTCCTGGTGTGGTTTGGCCGGGGAATGGACCATGGATTATGGGACTTGCAGTACCTTTGCTCAATTCTTCAAACCACTGCAACCCTCATCCAATTACCGATAAAGACCAAACTTGACACACTGAGTCTCCATGATGCACTCTACATCCTGGTGCAGTTTGGAGTAGAATGCACCATGGACGATGGGACTTGCAATACCTGCACTTCCTTCCTAAGATCATTACAACTGCCAACAATGATGGATCAGGACCACAATTTTACACAGAGAGTCGGCATGACCCACTCTACATCCTGGTGCTGTTTGGAAGAATTTGACAATGGATGATGAGACTTGCAGTCACTTCACTCACTTCCTGAGACCACTGAGACCCTCTCCAATGGCTGATCAAGACCAACTTGGCACACAGAGTCCCCATGACCCACTCTACATGCTGGTGCACTTTCGAGGAGGACAGACCATGGATGATGGGACTTCAAGTACCTCCACTCCCTGCACAAGACGGCTGGAACCCTCATCTAATGTCCGATCAAGACCAAACTTGGCGCACAGAGCCCCCATGACCCACTCCACATCCCAATGCTGTTTGGAAGAGGACGGACGATGGATGATGGGACTTCCAGTACCTTCACTCACTTCCTGAAACCACAGCAACACTTATCAAAACACCAAGAAAGACCAAACTTGGCACACAGAGCCCCCTTGGCCAACTCAACATTCTGGTGAGGTTTGGGAAGAACAGACTATGGATGATGGGACTTGCAGTATCTAAACTCACTTTCTGAGATCACTGTAACCCTCATCCAACGATTGTTCAAGAACAAAACTTGGCACACAGAGCCCCCACGACCCACTCTCCATTCTGGTGCAATTTGGAGGAGGATGGACCACAGATTATGGGACTTGCAGTACCTTCACTAACTTCCTGAGATCACTGCGAGCCATATAAATAACTTATAAAGACCAACCTTGATGCAAAATTCCCCAAGCTAGTCTATCTATGTATATAATAAAAGTCAAAGTTTGTATGCGGAGGACAAAAGTGTGGTGGTAGGAGTATGTGCCAGCCTTCTGATTGGCTGCCGCTGTGGTGCTATTTGCATATGGTCTCTGATTGGCCAGCTTCAATGGGAGCCCCTGGTGGAGAAAAGAGTTCATGACAGAAACGGGGACATGAGAACGAAATTTGCCCCAATTCCAAGAGGAAATGAAAAGGCTAGGGGCTGAGTCAGAAAATTACCAATACAGACCAAATTTGGCACACAAAGCCCCCATGACCCACTCGTCATCCTACTGCAGTTTGGAGGAGGATGAACCATGGATGATGGGAGTTGCAGTACCATCACTCACATTCTGAGACCGCTGTTAACCTCATCCAATGACTGATCAGGACTGAACTTGGCACATAGACCTCTCATGACCCACTTTACGTCCTGGTGTGGTTTGGCCGGGGATGGACCATGGATTAAGGGACTTGCAGTACCTTTGTTGAATTCTTGAGACCACTGCAACCCTCATCCAATTAGCGATAAAGACCAAACTTGGCACACTGAGTCTCCATGACGCATTCTACATCCTGGTGCTGTTTGGAAGAGGATGCACCATGGACGATGGGACTTGCAATACCTGCACTCCCTTCCTAAGACCATTACAACTGCCAACAATGATGGATCAGGACCACCATGCACACAGAGACCCAGCATCACCCACTCTGCATCCTGGTGCTGTTTGGAAGAATTTGACAATGGATGATGGGACTTGTAGTCACTTCACTCACTTCCTGAGACCACTGAGACCCTCGCCAATGACTGATCAAGTCCAAACTTGGCAACAAGGGTCCCCATGACCCACTCTACATCCTAGTGCACTTTTGAGGACAGATCATGGATGATGGGACTTCAAGTACCTCCACTCCCTTCCCAAGATGACTGCAACCTTCATCTAATGTCTGATCTAGACCAAACTTGGCACACAGAGCCCTCATGATTCACTCTACATCCCGATGCTGTTTGGAGGAGGATGGACGATGGGTGATGGGACTTCCGGTACCTTCACTCACTTCCTGAAACCACAGCGACACTTATCCAAATACCAAGAAAGTCCAAACTTGGGACAGAGAGTCCCCTTGGCCAACTCAACATTCTGGTGAAGTTTGGAGGAGAATAGACAATGGATTATGGGACTTGCAGTACCTAAACTCACTTCTGAGACCACTGTGACCCTCATACAATATTTGATCAAGAACAAAACTTGGCACACAGAGCCCCCACGACGCACTCTTCATTCTGGTGCAATTTGAATAAGGATGGACCACAAATGATGGGATTTACAGTACCTTCACTAACTTCCTGAGACCACTGTGAGCCATATAAATAACTGATAAAGACCAACCTTGATACACAATTCCTTTTTCAAATAACCCGGGCAGCGCCGGGTCCCGAAGCTAGTATATAATAAAAGTCAAAGTTTGTATGCAGCAAACAGAAGTGTGGCGGTGTGCCCGGGTATATGCCAGTTTTCTGATTGGCTGCCACTGTGGTTCTATTTGCATATGGTCACTGATTGGCCAGCTTCAATAGAAGCCCCTGGTCGAGAAAAGGGTTCATGACAGAAAGGAGAGATGAGAGAAGGAAATTTGCATATGGTCTCTGATTGGCCAACCTCAATTCCAAGATTCTGAGATGACAAAGAGAGGAAAGGAAAAGGCCAGGGGCTCTGTCAGAAAATTATCAATACAGACCAAATCTGGCACACAGAGCACACAAGACCCACTCTACATCCTACTGTAGTTTGGAGGAGAATGAACCATGGATTATGGGACTTGAAGTACCATCACTCACATTCTGAAAGCGCTGTTAACCTCATCCAATGACTGATCAGGACCAAACTTGGCACATAGACCTCTCATGACCCACTTTACGTCCTGGTGTGGTTTGGCTGGGGATGGACCATGGATTATGGGACTTGCAGTACCGTTGCTCAATTCTTGAGACCACTGCAACCCTCATCCAATTTACGATAAAGACCAAACTTGGCACACTGAGTCTCCATGACGCACTCTACATCCTGGTGCGGCTTGGAGGAGGATGCACCATGGACGATGGGACTTGCAATACCTGCACTCCCTTCCTAAGACCACTAGAACTGCCAACAATGATGGGTCAGGACTACAATGTACACAGAGAGCCTGCATGACCGATTCTATATCCTGGTGCGGTTTGGAAGAATTTGGCAATGGATGATCGGACTTGCAGTCACTTCACTCACTCCCTGAGACCACTGAGACCCTCGCCAATGACTGATCAAGACCAAACTTGGCACTCAGAGTCCCCATGACCCTTTCTACATCCTGGTGCACTTTCGAGGAGGACAGCCCATGGATGATGGGACTTCAAGTACCTCCACTCCCTTCCCAAGATTGCTGCAACCCTCATCTAATGTTCGTTCAAAACCAAACTTGGCACATAGAGCACCCATGACCCACTTTACATCCTGCTGCAGTTGGAGGAGGGTTGACCATAGATGATGGGACTTCCAGTACCTTCACTCACATTCTGAGACCTCTGCGAACCTCATCCAATGACTGAGCAAGACCAAACTTGCCACATGGACCTTTCATGACCCACTTTACATTCTGGTGTCATTTGGAAAAATTTGGAGATGGATGATGGGACTTGCAGTAACTTCACTCACTTTCTGAGACCACTGAGACCCTCGCCAATGACTGATCAAAACCAAACTTCGCATACAGAGCCCCCATGACCCACTCTACATCTTGGTGCAGTTTGGAGGAGGACAGACTATGGATGATGGGACTTCAAGTTCCTCCACTCCCTTCCCAAGATTGCTGCAACCCTCATCTAATGACCAATCTAGACCAAACTTGGCACACAGAGCCCCCATGACTCACTCTACATCCTGCTGTAGTTTTGGAGGAGGGTTGACTATGGATGATGGGACTTGCAGTACGTTTACTCACTTACTAAAACCACTGCGACCCTAATCCAATGACGGATCAAGACCAAACTTGGCACACAGAACTCCCATGACCCACTCTACATCCTGCTGCAGTTTGAAGGAGGATGGACTTTGGATGATGGGACTTGCATTACTTTCACTCACTCACTGAAACCACTACCACCCTCATCCAATGGCTGATAAAGACCAAGCTTGGCACGCAGAGCCCCCATGACCCATTCTATATCCTGCTGCTGTTTGGAGGTGGGTGGACCATGGATGGGACTTCAAGTACCTTCACTCATTTCCTGAAAACAATGCAGCCATTATCCAATGACCAATAAAGACCAAACTTGGCATACAGAACCACCATTACCCACATTCTCCAATAACCCGGGCAGCTCTGGGTCCACAAGCTAGTATATAATAAAAGTTAAAGTTTGTGTGTGAGAGAGGAAGGCCGACGTAGGTAGGAGTTTCTGGCAGCTTTCTGATTGGCTGCCACTGTGGTGCTATTTGAATATGGTCTCTGATTGTCCAGCCACAATAGGACTCCCTGGTGGTGAAAAGGGTTAATGAGAGAAACAGGGACATGTATGTGTCAGCTTTCTGATTGGCTGCCACTGTGGTACTATTTGCATATGGTCTCTGATTGGCCAACCTGAAAGTTCCAAGATTATGTGGTGACAAGAGAGGAAAGAAAAAGGCCTTTCGGCTGTATCTGAAAATTACCAATACAGACCAAACTTGGCACACAGAGCCCCCATGACCCACTCTTCATGCTACTGCAGTTTGGGGAGGATGGACCATGGATGATAGGGCTAGCAGTACCATCACACACATTCTGAGACCTCTGTGAACCTCATCGAATGACTGATCAAGACCAAACTTGGCACACAGAGCCCGTAAGACCCACTCTACATCCTGGTGCTGTTTTGAGGTGGATACACAATAGATGATGGGATTTGCAGTACCTCTCTCACTTCCTGAGACCACAGCAACTTTAATACAATTAACAATAAAGACCAAACTTATTATTTATTTATTTATTTCGGTTGCTTCTACCCCGCCCTACCCTGAAGGGGACTCAGGGCGGCTTACAAAAGCAAGGCGCAATTTGATACCCGGATCACATAACAACAATAAGACAAAATAACAGCAATTCTAGCAGTAACATCACTTAACAGAAACAATAATTCTTGCAAGGTGAAAACAACCATAAAACCAGTAAAAGCAATAAAACCAATACAAACCATTTCTCCTCATTGACGGTCAGCGTTTCACAATCTCATAGTTCAAATTCCAATTCCACAATTGTCAGTCCTGTCAGTCTTATCCATCTGGTTGTCCATATCTAGTTGTCAGATTGCCCGAAGGCCTGGTCGCACAACCACATCCCTCCTCTCCTTCAGGAGGAAGGCAGATGCCCTAATTTCCCCCGGGAGTGAGAAGGCCCTGCTCCTCATCCCCACTAACCTCACTTATGATAGCGGTGGGGTCGAGAGCAGGGGCTCCCCAGATGATCTCAAATTCCGGGGTGGGACGTAGAGGGAGATACGTTCGGACAGATACACTGGACCGGAACCATAAAGGGTTTTGTAGGTCAAAACCAGCACCTTGAATTGTGCTCGGAACTGAACCGGCAGCCAGTGGAGCTGACGCAGCAGGGGGGTGGTGTGCTCCATGTATGTCGCTCCGGTGAGCAATCTGGCTGCCGCTTGCTGGACCAGTTGAAGTTTCCAAACAGTATTCATGGGCAAGCCCACGTAGAGTGCGTTGCAGTAGTCTATTCGGGATGTAACAAGAGCTTGGACCACTGTGGCCAGATCGGACTTCCCAAGGTACGGGCGCAACTGGTGCACAAGTTTTAGTTGTGCAAAAGCTCTCCTGGCCACCGCTGAAACCTGAGATTCCAGGCTCAGCGAAGAGTCCAGGATCACTCCCAAGCTGTGAACCTGAGTCTTCAGGGGGAGTGTAACCCCGTCCAGCACAGGCTGTAACCCTATGCCCTGTTCGGCCTTGCGATTGACCAGTAGAACCTCTGTCTTGTCTGGATTCAATTTCAATTTGTTAGCTTTCATGCAGTCCGACACAGCAGCTAGACACCGATTTAAGGTCTGGACAGCCTCCTTGGTGACAGGTGAGAAGGAGTGACAGATCTGGGCATCATCTGCATAGAGATAACACCTCAGTCCGAAACTCCGAATGATCTCCCCCAGCGGCTTCATGTAGATGTTAAACAACATTGGGGACAGAATTGAACCCTGTGGGACTCCTGACAACAACGGCTGTGGGGCCGAACAGGTGTCACCTAGTAACACCTTCTGGGACCATCCCTCAGGAAAGCACTGGAGCCACTGCAAGGCAATACCCCCAAGTCCCATATCTATGAGGCATCCCAGAAGGATACCGTGATCAACACACTCCCCCTGTCCAGCTCCCGGCGAAGATCATCTACCAAGGCGACCGAGGCTGTTTCCGTTCCATGTTGCGGCCTAAAGCCAGACTGTGCCGGATCCAGATAATCAGTGTCTACCAGAAATCCCCAGAGTTGTGTTGCCACCACACGTTCCATGACTTTGCCCAAGTAGGGGAGATTGGAAACTGGCTGATAGTTGTCGAATTGAATGGGGTCCAGTGATGGTTTTTTCAACAGCAGTTTTATAATAGCTTGTTTTAAGCTCGCTGGAATCTTGCCCTCCTGCAAGGAGGCATTAACCACCACCACCCACTCTGCCAAACCCCCTCTGGCTTCGTTTTTTAGCCAGGATGGTCAGGGATCTAGGATGCATGTGGTAGGTTGCACCTCTCCAAGGATCCTGTCCACATCCTCAAGCTGAACCAATTGAAATGAATCCAATAAAACTGGACAAGCAGATGCTCTCATTACATCCTCAGAGACTGCAGTTAAAGCGTCGTTGAAACCAGACTGAATCAGTGCAATTTTATCAGCGAAGAATTGAGCAAGTGCTTCACAGCGAGCTCCCAAGCTGTCAGGGATCTCGCTTTTCGGCGGATTGAACAGACTCCTGACAACTCGAAAGAGCTCAGCTGGACGGTTCTTCGCAGATGCAATATTGCCCGCAAAGGATGTTTTTTGTGCTGCCGCTATTGCCACATCGTGGGACCTTTAAAAGGCATTCAGATGTGTTTGGGCCGATTTAGTCGGATTCCGTCGCCACACGCGCTCTAGCCACCTCTTTTTTTGCTTCATTGCTATCAGCTCCTCAGTGAACCAAGGGGCATGACTAGCTCGGTTACTTGGGAGGGGGCGTTCCGGAGCAATTGTATCGATTGCCCTAGTCATTTCAGAGTTCCAGCGAGAGACCAAGGCATCGGCAGAAGCACCAGCCAGGGAGGTAGGAAGATCCCCAAGAGCAGTCAGGAAACCATTTGGATCCATAAGTCTCTTGGGGCAGACCATTCTAATGGGTCCACCACCCCTGCAGAGGTTAGGAGGTACAGTAAGTCTAAACCTGATCAGGTAGTGGTCGGTCCATGGCAATTGAGCGATTGTCAGCTCCTCTGCCCCGACACTGTCATCCTATCCCTGAGAGAAGACCAAATCCAGTGTGTGTCCAGCAGTATGGGTGGGACCAGATACGAATTGAGACAGGCCAATAGTTGCCATGGCGGCCATAAAGTCCTGAGCTGCTCCTGAAAGAGAGGTCTCGGCATGGACATTGAAATCCCCCATGACTAAAAGCCGCTGGGAGCTCAACGCCATATCCGAGACCACTCCTGCTAGCTCAGGTAGGGAGACTGTCGTGCAGTGGGGTGGTCGGTACACCAACAGAACCCCTATCCTGTCCTGGTCACCTAACCTGAAGCCGGCACACTCAAATGAAGGTGATTGTGGGATGGGGCACCTGATCAGGGCAATAAAATCCTTATAGACCACAGCAACTCCTCCTCCCCGCCCTCCGGGTCTTGGCTGGTGCTGCACAGAGTAGCCCGGTGGACACAGTTGGGAGAGATTCACCCCTCCCCCCTCATCCAACCAGGTCTCCGTTATACATGCCAGGTCAGCTTGTTCTTCCTGGATTAGATCTCGAATGATGGAAGTCTTTCCATTTACCAACCTGGCATTGAACAGCACCACCCTTAACCCAGAGGGGCCACCATCCTGGCATCTCAGTTGTACCTGATCGGGAGAGTTTTTTTGAAGTTGCCAATACATTCTTGTTAATTTCAGGCTGAATCGTTTGTTGGGGTTTGGTATGAGTAATCTTTGGAATTGCCAATGTTCTATTGTAAATTTTGGGTCGGATTTGTTTTTGTCTTAAATCCTTAGTATGCTTTAAGTTTTACAAATTATTGTTATAAATTTGGGGCCGAAGGGTGTGGCAGGAGGGGGTGTGCAGTGGCGGGGGCCCCAAAGCCCGGTGCCGGCAGGCAGGCAGGCAGAGCCTTCTCTCTCCTCCCTCGGTGTAGTGGGAGGGGGGCATGCAGCGGCGGGGGCTTAAGGCGCCAACGGAGAGCCCAGGAGCTCCAACAATCAAGCGAGGTCTTAAAGCGCCGGCGAGCGGGCAGGCAGAGCCTTCTCCCTCGGTGTAGCGGGAGGGGGGCATGCAGCAGCGGGGGCTTAAGGTGCCAACGGAGAGCCCAGGAGTTCCAACAATCAAGCGAGATCTTAAAGCGCCAGCGAGCAGGGAGGCAGAGCCTTCTCTCTCCTCCCTCGGTGTAGTGGGAGGGAGGCATGCAGCGGCGGGGGCTTAAGGCGCCAACAGAGAGCCCAGGAGCTCCAACAATCAAGCGAGATCTTAAAGCGCCTGCGAGAGGGCAGGCGCAGCTCAGGGTCTTGCTGCTGTCCGCCATACCGGAACCAGAAGTCTGCTGTCCACCATACCAGAACTTGGCACACACAGCCCACATGACCCACTCTACATTCTATTGCAGTTTGGAGGAGGATGGACCATGAATGATGGGACTTGCAGTACCATCACTCACATTCGGAGACTGCTGTTAACTTCATCAAATGACAGATCAAGACCAAACTTGGCACGTAAATCTCTCATGACCCACTTTACATCCTGGTGAGGTTTGGCCAGGGTAGAACCATGGATTATGGGACTTGCAGTACCTTTGCTCAATTCTTTCCATTTACCGACCTGGCATTGAACAGCACCACCCTTAACCCAGAGGGGCCACCTCCTGGCATCTCAGTTGTACCTGATCGGGAGAGTTTTTTGAAGTTGCCAATACATTCTTGTTAATTTCAGGCTGAATCGTTTGTTGGGGTTTGGTATGAGTAATCTTTGGAATTGCCAATGTTCTATTGTAAATTTTGGGTCGGATTTGCTTTTGTCTTAAATCCTTAGTATGTTTTAAGTTTTCCAAATTATTGTTATAAATTTGGGGCCGAATTGAGTGGTTTGTTCTCCCTTTCCAATATCTCCCTCTACCTGTCACCACCTCTATAGCAGCCCCCCCCCCCACACCCGCAGAACCACCTGCCCCGGGGGAATTCCCTCCATATTCTTCCGTTACAGTACCAGTTGTTGGGGTGTAATAGCAGACATTGTTGTAATTGTAAATATCTGGACCCTGAGGACCCCCCCCCCCTTTGATACTTCCTGATCCTTCCAGTGTGCTGAAGATCACAAAGTGCACTTGTGCATTACTGGAGAAGAAGGATACTTGAAGAAGTATTAGCAGTAACAACGGTGACATAAATGGTGACATAAATAAATTGCTGGGAGTTCACAATGAAAACCTAGGGTAGAATAGTGTCTCAGTATTTGTCTAAAGTGCTATAGTGCTAACAACTTAGCAGCAGTCTTGGTGGTTTGGGACCAGTTAACAATTTCTGACAGGACCAGGCGATCCAAAGTGCTGGACTAAAGTGCTTGATAGTTCTATGATAGTTCTATGATTCAAGTCAGTGCCCTCAAAAAAGATTCTCGGTGTCCCTCAAACTAGGACGGACAATTCAAAACACAGGACCCAGCTTCTAGGGTCCGTGGAAAATAAGCCGGCACCCCTTGGCCCGGTCCTTAGTTCTTCTTGACCGTCCAGGAGGATGATGGTGCTGCTCGTAGGGAGTTGGTCTTTGTATAAAGGGGACAGTGACTGAGTTAGAGACAGTTTCCAGCAGCAGTGTGGGATGGTGTTATTTGCCCCTCCAGCCAGAGAGGGCAGTGTTGGAAAAGATGACAGATCTTACATAGCTATGAGTTTTGATAGAAAGCAGCAGAACGCTGATCCTATGTCGGATAGGCCTTTCTGTTGTTACTTAGGCCCACACTGTCAGATGGTTGGCAATGTTTGTTCCGGAAAATAGTGGGCGAGATGAAAAGTGTCCCACGCAGGCAGTCAGACGGGTGTTAAATTGTAAAGATGTTACAGCCACAAAGCGAGGAATAAGCACCATCGCACGTTGCAAGGGGTGCTGGAAATGACGCCAGTTCGAGGGCTGCTGGCAGGCAGGTCTTCTCTCCCCCTCCCCCTGTGCAGCGGGAGGGGGCGTGCAGCGACGGGGCCTAACAGTCCTGATGGAGTCATCTTCGGCAGGCAGGCGGCCTTTTCTCCCCTTCTCTCCCACACCCTCGGTGTGGCAGGAGGGGGTTCGCAGCGGCGGGGGCCCCAAAGCCCGGTGGAGTCAGTGCCGGCAGGCAGGCTGGCAGAGCCTTCTCTCTCCTCCCTTGGTGTAGTGGGAGGGGGGCATGCAGCGGCGGGGGCTTAAGGCGCCAACGGAAAGCCCAGGAGCTCCAACAATCAAGCGAGATCTTAAAGCGCCGGCGAAAGGGCAGGCAGAGCCTTCTCCTCCCTCTGTGTAGTGGGAGGGGGGCATGCAGCGGCGGGGGCTTAAGGCGCCAATGGAGAGCCCAGGAGCTCCAACAATCAAGCGAGATCTTAAAGTGCCAGCGAGCAGGAGGCAGAGCCTTCTCTCTCCTTCCTCGGTGTAGCGGGAGGGAGGCATGCAGCAGCGGGGGCTTAAGGCGCCAACGGAGAGCCCAGGAGCTCCAACAATCAAGCGAAATCTTAAAGTTCAGCCCCAGGAGCTCCAGAAAACAGGTGAGATCTTAAGGTTGAGGGAGCCGGCCGCGATGTTATGGCGGCACTCTATCTCGCCTTCCCCTTCACTTTCCCTTGCTCCCTTACTCCTGAGTTCCTCCGGACTGCCAGGGCTTCTTTCGAGACCCCTGGTTGTTCCGAATCCCCCTGCTTGAGTTGGGGGATTTGGGAGGGGGAAGGATCACCTTAGATTCCCTTGGATTAAAGTCTCAGCAGGCGCAGCTCAGGGTCTTGCTGCTGTCCACCATACTGGAACCGGAAGTCTGCTGTCCGCCATACCAGAACTTGGCACACACAGCCCACATGACCCACTCTACATCCTATTGTAGTTTGGAGGAGGATGGACCATGGATGATAGGACTTGCAGTACCATCACTCATATTTGGAGACTGCTGTTAACCTCATCAAATGACAGATCAAGACCAAACTTGGCACGTAAATCTCTCATGACCCACTTTACATCCTGGTGAGGTTTGGCCAGGGAAGGACCATGGATTATGGGAATTGCAGTACCTTTGCTCAATTCTTGAGACCACTGCAACCCTCATCCAAGTACCGATAAAGACTAAACTTGGCACACTGAGTCTCCATGACGCACTCTACATCCTAGTAGAGTTTGGAGGAGATGCAACATGGACGATGGGATTTGCACTCCCTTCCTAAGACCATTACAACTGCCAACAAAGATGGATCACAATTCACACAGAGAGTCTGTCTGACCCACTCCACATTCTGGGGCGGTTTGGAGGAATTTGGCAATGGATGATGGCTCTTGCAGTCACTTCATTCACTTCCTGAGACCACTGAGACTTTCGCCAATGACTGATCAAGACCAAACTTGGCACACAGAGTCCCCATGACTCACTCTACATACTGGTGCACTTTCGAGGAGGATAGACCATGGATGATGGGACTTCAAGTACCTCCACTCACCAAGATTGATGCAAAATTCATCTAATGGCGTATCAAGACCAAACTTGGCACACAGAGCCCCCATGACCCACTCTACATCCTGCTGCAGTTTTGGAGGAGGGTTGACCATCGATGATGGGACTTCCAGTACCTTCACTCACATTCTGAGACCTCTGCGGACCTCATCCAATGACTGATGAAGACCAAACTTGGCACACAGAGCCCCTATGACCCACTCTACACCCTGCTGCAGATGATGGGACTTCCAGTACCTTCACTCACATTCTGAGACCTCTGCGAACCTCATCCAATGACCGATGAAGACCAAATTTGACACATAGACCTCTCATGATCCACTTTACATCCTGGTGCAGTTTGGAGGAGGACAGACCATGAATGATGGGACTTCAAGTACTTTCACTGCCTTCCTGAGACCACAGCAACTTTAATACAATAAACAATAAAGATCAAACTTGGCACACACAGAGCCCCATGACCCACTCTACATCCTGGTCCAGTTTGGAGGACAGACCATGGATGATGGGACTTCAAGTACCTCCACTCCCTTCCCAAGGTTGCTGCAATACTCATGTGACGACCAATCAAGAGCAAACTTGGAACACAAGCCTCCATGTCACACTCTACATCCTGCTGCATCTTTGGAGGAGGGTTGACCATTGATGATGGGACTTTCAGTAGCTTCACTCACTTGCTGAAACCACGGCCACCCTCATCTAATGACTGATAAAGACCAAACTTGGCACACAGAGCCCCCATGACCCACTCTATACCCTGCTGCTGTTTGGAGGAGGCTGGACCATGGATGATGGGACTTCAAGTACCTTCACTCACTTACTGAAAACAATGCAGCTGTTATCCAATGACCAATAAAGACCAAACTTGGCATACAGGTCAGCCATTACCCACTTTCTCTAATAACCCGGGCAGCGGTAGGTACCCAAGCTTGTAATATAATAAAAGTCAAAGTTTGTATGCGGCGGACAAAAGTGTGGCGGTGCGAGCGGAGGAGTATGTGCCAGCTTTCTGATTGGCTGCCACTGTGGTGCTATTTGCATTTGGTGTCAGATCGGCCAGCTTCAACAGGAGCCCCTTGTGGAGAAAAGAGTTCATGACATAAACTGAGACATGAGAGAAGGAAATTTGCATATGATCTCTGATTGGCCAGCCTCAATTCCAAGATTCCGAGATGACAAAGAGAGGAAAGGAAAAGGCCAGGGGCTGCATCAGAAAATTACCAATACAGACCGAACTTGGCACACAGAGCCTGCAAGATTCACTCGACATCCTACTGCAGTTTGGAGGAGGAAGAACCATGGATGATGGGACTTGCAGTACCATCATTCACATTCTGAGACCGCTGTTAACCTCATCCAATGACTGATCAAGAACAAACTTGGCACATAGACCTCTCATGACCGACTTTACACCATGGTCTGGTTTGACTGTGGATCGAGCATGGATTATGGGACTTGCAGTATCTTCGCTCAATTCCCGAGACCACTGCAACCATCATCCAATTTCCGGTAAGGACCAAACTTGGCACACCGGGTCTCCATGATGCACTCTACATCCTCTTGCGGTTTGGAGGATGATGCACCATGGACGATGGGACTTGCAGTTCCTTCACTCACTTAGTGAAACTACTGAGACCCTCATCCAATGACTGATGAAGACCAAACTTGGCACACAGAACCCCCATGGCCAACTCAACATTCTGGTGAGGTTTGGGGGAGAACAGACTATGGATGATGGGATTTCAAGTACCTCCACACACTTCCCAAGACTGCTGGAACCCTCATCTAATGACCAATCAAGACCAAACTTGGCACACAGAGCCCCCATGAGAGACTCTACATCCTGGTGCTGTTTGGAGGAGGACGGACAATGGATGATGGGACTTGCAGTACCTTCACTCACTTCCTGAAACCACAGTGACATTCATCCAAATACCAATAAAGACCAAACTTGGCACAGAGAGCCCCCATGGCCAACTCAACATTCTGGTGGTGTTTGAGGGAGACTGTGGATGATGGGACTTGCAGTACCTTAACTCACTTTCTGAGATTGCTGTGACTCTCATCCAATGACTGATCAAGACCAAACTTAGCACACAGAGCCTCCATGACCCTCTCTCCATCCTGGTGCAGTTTGGAAGACGATGGACCACAGATGATGGGACTCACAGTACCTTCACTAACTTCCTGAGACCACTGCGAGCCATATAAATAACTGATAAACACGAACCTTGATATACAATTCCTTTCTCTAATAACCCGGGCAGTGCCGGGTCCCCAAGCTAGTAATAAATAAATACATCCTGGTGCTGCTTTGAGGAGGATAGAACATGGAGGATGGGACTTCCAGTACCTTCACTCACATTCTGAGACCTCTGCGAACCTCATCCATTGACTGATGAAGACCAAACAGCACATAGACCTCTCATGACCCACTTTACGTCCTGGTGTCGTTTGGAAAAAATTGGAGATGGATGATGGGACTTGCAGTAACCTCATTCACTTCTGAGACCTTCGCCAATGACTGATCAAGACCAAACTTGGCACAGAGAGCCCCCATGGCCAACTCAAAATTCCGGTGAGGTTTGGGGAGTACAGACTATGGATGATGGGACTTAAAGTACCTCCACTCACTTCCCAAGATGGCTGCAACTCTCAACTAATGTCCGATCAAGACCAAACTTGGCACACAGAGCCCCCATGACCCACTCTCCATCCTGGTGTAGTTTGGAGGAGGATGGACCACTGATGATGGGATTCGCAGTTCCTTCACTAACTTCCTGAAATTACTTTGAGCCATATAACTAACTGATAAATACCAACCTTGATACACTATTCTTTTCTCAAATAACCCAGGCAGCACTGGGTCCCCAAGCTGGTATATAATAAAAGTCAATATTTGTATGTTGCGGAAGTGTATGTGCCAGCTTTCTGATTGGCTGCCACTGTGGTGCTATTTGCATATGGTCTCTGATTGGCCAACTTCAACTGGAGCCCCTGGTGGAGAAAAGGGTTCATGACAGAAACTGGGACATGAGAGAAGGAAATTTGCATATGGTCTCTGATTGGCAAGCCTCAATTCCAAGAATCCGAGATGACACAGAGAGGAAAGGAAAACACCAGATGCTGTGTCAGAAAATTACCAATACAGGCCAAATTTGGCACACAGAGCCTGCAAGACCCACTCTACATCCTACTGTAGTTTGGAGGAGGATGGATCCTGGATGATTGGACTAGCAGTGCCATCACTCACTTTCTGAGATCTCTGTGAACCTCATCTAATGACTGATCAGGACCAAACTTGACACACAGAGCTCCCATGACCCAATTTACATCCTGGTGTGGTTTGGCTGGGGATGGACCATGGATTATGGGACTTGCAGTAGCTTTGCTCAATTCCTGAGGCCACTGCAACCCTCATCCAATTACCAATAAAGACCAAACTTGGAACACTGATTCTCCATGATGCACTCTACATCCTGCTGCAGTTTGGGACTTCAAGTACCTTCAGTCACTTCCTGGGAACGATGCAACCGTCATCCAATGACCAATCAAGACGAAACTTGGCATACAGAACCACCATTACCCACTTTCTCTAATAACCCAAGCAGCGCCATGTCCCCAAGCTAGTAAATAATAAATCCGCCCTAAGATCCTGGAAACTGGAAGCCAACTAAATCATAGTTTGTATTCTTTCACCCTTAGAGGGAGGCAATGACCAGCTCCTGAGTAAATCATACTAAGAAACCCTTAGAACAGGATCACCATGAATTTCAGGTTTCTTTAGGGAAGAAATACTCAGAAATGGTTTTGTCAGTTTTTCTGGAATGCAGCTCACTGCATCTTATATTCATTTACTCTATGATAAAAGCATTTGGTGTTGGTTTATGTTTGCGGCAATGGTAGGTGTTGGGTGACATGTCAGTGGGACAGTTGCTCTACTCCAGATTTTAATCAACACATCAGTTAAGATTTCCATTGTGTTGCTAATTTTCCTAGAAATATGGTCAACATTTTGAAGATGATCTTAAAATTTTTCCAAAACCTGGAATGCATTTTACTGCCTTCTTGACAGTAGCCACTAGCTAAGAATGCATTAGCAGAATCCTGTTGGGACACTGTGCTAATGTAATAATACCGGTGCAAACTGTGGCTACAGGAATTGAAAGGTTGAGGATCCCGATTTCGAAGCAGCCCTGAGTTCCCTTGGGGAGATAGGGTGGTCTATAAATAAATTGTTGTTTTTGTTGTTGTTGTTGTTATTGTTATTGAAGCAGCAGATTTTGCCTGGCTTCCCTTACCACTGTTGCATGATGCTGTTGAAAGTGAAGTTCTAGTTAGTGTAACAGCAAAATTATAAGGCATTTTTAACCTATATTTCTGAATAAAGGGCATGTTAATATTTGTTTCAGATTGAACAGGAAAAATTGGCTTCGATGAAGAAACAAGATGAAGACAAGGATAAGAGAGACAAGGAAGATAAAGAGAATAGGGAAAAGAGGGATCGATCTCGAAGTCCTAGAAGGTATTAAGTATTTCTGTGCTAATTAGTATTGTATTCTGAGGTATGAACAGAACATTTTCTGAAGTTATTGAATTCTGTTCTGAAAGAACTGTATAATCAAACTTTTCTTTGAGACAGTAATGCTTTACGACTTACCCCCTAAATGTTTAGTTTCACTATGTTCAGTGTTGAATACCATGGTATCTTTCACATTTAGAAGTGGTGAGGAACCATTTGGTGAATACTCTTAAAGTAAAATGTCTTTTGATTGGTCATAAAGCCTTATTCAAATGTAGTAATCAGCTTAACATAGGTTAATGTTATTCTAGACGCAAATCCAGGACTCCATCCCCTAGAAGATGGACATCCCCTGTCAGGAAGGAAAGAAAACACAGCCATTCACGATCCCCACATCACACAGCTAAAAGCCATAGTGTCACCCCTCCACCGGAAAAGAAAGAAGAGACTCCTGAGCCAGAACGTTCAATTAAAGTAAAAGAAACATTGATCCAAGAGGCCACATCTACTAGGTAATTTGCATGGTTGCTTGCTATTTTATTCTTGGAGCATCATAAATGCTATGGGAAGACTGTTGGAAACTTTAGAGTTTGATTCAGAAATATTTACTGTTATGCCAAAAAAATCAAATTGAAATAATATTATGGCTTATTCACATTATGTCAGTATATATTTAAAACAGCTAGATGAAACTGGAAAATGAAAATGGTGCTCAGTTATAGCAGTTGATAGTGTTTGGGCATGAACTGTGATCTAGAAACAGATTTAGTATTTATTTAAAACAATTACATTCTGCACTTCTCACCCCAAAGGGCAGAGCACAACATATATACAGAAACATTCAATGCCAATGCAAAAACAAACTATAAACATGCATAAATACTAAAATCAGTATCTTCACGTCAAAACCAACTGTTTAAAGCTGTCCCAAATCATCCATATCAAATCTATTTGGCAGGGTAAACTTTCCTATTGCTGCCTTATTGCACTGTCCCTAAGGCTTGGTCCCACAGCCACGTTTTTACTATCTTTCTAAAGGACAGGAGGGAGGGGGCTGATCTAATCTCACCGGGGAGGGAGTTCCATAGTTGAGGGGCAATCACTGAAAAGGACCTCTCTCTCGTCCCTGCCAATAGCACCTGTAACGGTGGCGGTACTGAGAGCAGGGCATACCCGGAAGATCTTAATCTCCACGGTGGTTCCTAGAGGGAGATGCATTTGGACAGGTAGATTGGGCCCGGGCCATTTAGGGCTTTATAGGCCAAATCCAGCACTTTGAATTGTACTGGGTAGCAAACTACCAACCAGTAGAGCTGACGCAACACATCATCTCTACTGGTTGGCAGTTTATGCCATTCCAGTTATTAATCTGGCTGTTTCTCGTTGGACTATTTGAAGCATCCGAACAATATTCAAAGGCAACTGCATGTGGAGCGTGTTGTAATAGTCTATCCTAGATGTAATTATAATAGTGATTTGGTAAATCTTTGCATACTGCAGCCTGTAAATCATCTTCAGTAACGGGCCATGGTTGAATTCCAAATATTTATTTAAATAGTGATATTTTGAAAGTCCCAAAAATTGAGCCCATGCCAGACACCAAGGAAGTATCACCAGAAAGAATTTCAAAGAAAGAAAGAGAGAAAGAAAAAGGGAAGAATCGTCCAAGATCTCCATCCCGATCCAAGTCGAGGTCAAAGTCTCACTCTCGCTCTCCATCTCATTCAAGACCAAGAAGGCGTCACAGATCACGATCCAGGTCAGAAGATATTTTTTCCACCAATTTAAAATATGATTTTCTTAGTTTACATCCAGTTTTTCACCATTTTTTTAAATAATTATATGGAGACAAATAGTTCAGTTTCCTTGTGAATTTGGGTGCGTTTCTTCATCCTTTTATAACCTGAAAGCTTTTTCAGACATGTAGTTATGGAACATTCTGGGAAGTAGCTCTTTCTGTATTATGCACCTTTTAGTGCATGGTGCCAAGAATTTTTATAACTCCAGATGGTCATATGTTGGCTTTCTCACAGATATATAAATCTCTTTTCATACAGATTTAGCAAAGCTTTGATTTTATAAATAAGCTTGTTTGGAGGTTCTAGCAGGGAAGCGCAGCTAACGTAAACCCGGGACCGAAGACTGGAGACCTCGGTACACTCCTTCTATACCTGGGACGTCGTCCTCTTCCACCGAGCGCGCAGCTTCGGGAGGGACGCACATGGAGCGGTGAGGGAGGAAGGGGACACCCGCCTAGCCAGCCAGATCAGACGAATCAACCCTGGCGATCAATGGGGTGACAGATGTCGCAGCCAGATCGCCCTCACATTTTTTTTGGTTTTTGGTAAGAAAGCTAAGGCTTCCAACTGGCACCTTGACTGGCACAAAGTGGAGCAAGTGAGGACATTTAAATACTTAGGTCTTCATTTTGCGGCATGGTCCCAACATCTAAAATTAAGTATTACAAAAGCTGATAATGCTGCACAGGCAATTCATAAATTATGCAACCACAATTACCCGGGCTCTCTGCGCCCCTTTCTGAAGGTTCTTAAGGCAAAGGTGTTCCCCATCGCTTTGTATAGAGCTGAAATATGGGGTGAGCAAGACCCTTTACTGGTAGAGAGATTCCAACTGCGCCACCTGAAAATTGGCTTAGGTGTGGAGAGATCATCCCTGTCAGCTGCAGTGAGAACAGAGACGGGAGTACTCCAATCTCCACCACAATTCTGAAGAGGCAGATCAATTGGTGGTACAAAATAAGACAAATGCAACCACACAGACTCCCGGCCCTATGCCTTCTAGAACAAGAAAACCACAAAGAGTGGTCATCCTGGCTTAGCAGATTTGGCCACACAGTTAGTAGGTTAGGTTTTGCCCCCCACGAGTTAACAAATTTTGGGGCAAATGTATGCTCAATTGTATACCAAAGAGCTCTCGACATTGCTGCACAAAATGATCTAATGAACATAGCACAAGCTAGAGCCACTCCATACCTGGCCAAATTTAAATGTAATGTGGGCATGGAACTTTACCTCTCTTTTATACTTCCACTCTGTATTAGAAAATGTTTTACCCGGGCTAGATTTGAGCAGCTCGACATTAAGTCCAAGTTGGGACGACATCAGAATATCCCCTACACGAGGAGAACCTGTGGGTGCCGTGAGGTAGATGCAGAAGTGGAGGACTCAGAACATTTTTTCTTAAAATGTCCCTACTACAACAGGATCCGGTCTTACTACCTAGAGCCTCTGCTGGAGAACCATACTTATTCAGAGAATAAGGAGAAATTGCACATCCTTCTTCGGGGTTCAGATAAAAACTCTATTTTATAATTGACCCTTTTTACCCAAAAAGTGCTGGCCATCCGTGAGAAGATGGAAGCAGAGAGAGGCGACCTTGCTGCCATCAACAAAACTCAAACTTAAAAACTTAATATGGACACGCCACTAGTTTTACCTACCCATGCCCCCCACCCTAACCCTATTTTAAGGAATTAATCAATTTTTAATCTTTTAACCTCTTTATCTTGTAGTTGCTCAATTATTTAGGAGTGGGTCGACAATCCAGTAGGCCATGATGCCTTGTATTCATTTATGGTTTTACTGTATGTGTATGTCTTGTATGTTTTGCATGTTTTGATATGGTCAAAATTGACTAATCAATAAAGAATTGTTGTTATAAATAAGGAAGTAGCTGTTTACTATCTATTTTTTCCTGAATTGTATTGAAAGGTCTTACTCACCAAGAAGGTGGCCTAGCCCAAGACGGCGGCCATCTCCTCGGAGGCGAACCCCACCACGGGGTATTCCACCGCCACCAAGACACAGAAGAAGCAGATCTCCTGTGAGACGGTAAGAATCCTTCATTGACAGTTAGTATCCCTAGTATTTGAACTTAAAAGAATTAAGTAATATTATGAAGGTGCTATTTTTTTTGTTACTTTGATTAATAAAAATGGCTTTGATTGGGTAAAAGTGAGAAATGATTTCCTTGTTTGCCATCACAAAAGTGGTCATGGTTAAAATTTTGATGAACAGAGTTCAAGATTGCAATGTGAAATCTAAATGGAAATAAGACTAAAAGTGTGTAATTTCTTCATAATTTTCTGATTTTTTAACTATCAGTTGCTGGTAATCCAATTAGCTATTTTCACATTTTATTTTCCATGTACTAGCTACTTAAACATTTATAGGTTGCAGTCTAAGTCTTGATGGAACTCCTAATCCTTTACAAATTATCTGAAGTACCGTATATAAGTCAAGTTATTCAGACCTTTTTATGGGCTGATAAAGCCTCCCTCAGCTTATAATGGGGTCAAGCCGAGAGCAGGGCTTCCTCTGCTGACCGCAGTGTTGAAGCTAGTCTATACAAGGAGATGCGGTATATCAAATAGGATTACCGAGCATGTATACAACATTTGAAAAGCTGAGTAACCCCTACCCCTGACCTAAACAGCTTGAAACCTTTTCCAGTTTATCAATTTCAGCCAGATCTGTAATCCATTCTACTGCTGTTGCTATTTTTGTGGTTTCCTAGTATTGTGTATATAACATTCTCGCCCAATTATCACACATTGTAATGTTTTTGCATTTATTGATTTCACTTGCCCATTTTGTAGTCCTGGTAGAAATAGTTGAGGGTTTACTTGAATTGTAACTTTGAAAATGTTTTGTAGTAGTTGTTGTATTGAATTCCAAAACAGTCTTGCTTTGGAACCTGAAACCTTTTCCAGTTGCAGATTGCAGCCTTAAAATATGAGGCAAACACTTCTTTTCCACAATGTGAAAATTAAAGTTATCCCAAGCTTCCTTTGGAAGCTTTCTTTCGTGCATTTGAGAAAATAGAATGGTGCAAACTCATAAATTGTGTCATGTTTTTATTGTATGTGATTGTTGTAGGAGGAGACGATCATCCGCATCTTTGTCAGGAAGCAGTTCCTCTTCATCCTCATGTTCCCGACCTCCACCAAAGAAGCCACCTAAGAGAATCGTATCTAGTCCCCCTCGTAAAACTCGTAGACTGTCTCCTTCTGCAAGTCCCCCTAGGCGAAGACATCGACCCTCCCCACAGCTCAGTCCCCCTCCAAAACCACGCCGATCTCCAACACCTCAGCAATCAGGTCGTGTAAGAAAAACCAGAAGCTCAGTTTCTCCCAGTAGAACCTCAGGTAAACTGAAGTGAATTTCAAATTCTTTCAAGTTGTCCATCAAGTTTTGTCCATGACCTAAATAACAGTTGTTAGGTTGAATAGAGATTTGACTCTGGTTTTCTACTCTGAATATGCTGATATACATTTGAATATTGAGGTTTATAATATCTTGGTGGGATAAATTGCCTAAACATTGTAAATATTTTTAGTATACTGAAAGTACAGATTGAGCATCTGTTATTTGGAATCCCAGAATCCCAAGTATTCCAAAATCCAAAATTGTCCACCTGGTGGCTGATATAGTGAAACTTTTGCTTTCTGTTAGTTTTGTGCATACAAATGTCGTTTTATGCACAAATTATTAAACACCATGTATATAATAATGGCCTGAAACAGAGTACAGCATAGTCCAATGCTATGCTAGTGTAACAGAGTAAAAACATGTTAACCTAAAGTACATACAATGAAATACATACCGTATATACTTGAGTATAAGCTGAGTTTTTCAGCCCTTTTTTAAGGTTGAAAAGGCCTAACTCGGCTTATTCTCGAGTCAAAATTATTTATCATTTTACTCTTGTTATTATTATTACATTTATCATTTTACTCTTATTATTATTATTACATTTATTATTTTACTCTATTATTATTGGAAGGGTAGATAAACACATTTACATTAAAGAAGATTGGAATAATAGTTTCAGAATTGGATGATCTTATCTTAAATTCCAGTTTTATGTAAATCTTCAAAAACATTTAATCTACTGATGCCTCAATTACTATAATTTTATTGGTATCTATTTTTTATTTTGAAATTTACCAGTAGCTGCTGCATCTCCCACCTTCGGCGTATACTTGAATCAAAAAGTTTTCCCATTTTTTGTGGCAAAATGAGGTGCCTCAGCTTATATTCGGGTTAGCTTATACTCGAGTATATATGGTATTCCAGTTACCATATAAGCATACACCACCATAAAAGCATACACCAAAACACAGGATTCAAAGATCAACATACACCAGTAATAGCGTGCAAATCTGAAACACACGATTCAAAGTGAGATGTATATGAAGCATAGATTAATTCTGTGTTCATACTTCGGTCCCATCTCTAAGATATCTCATTATGTACCTGCAGATACTCAAAATATGAAATAGTCTATTCCCAAACATTTCAGCTAAACAATATTCAGTTTGTATTATAAACATAATTTTTATATATCTCTATGTTAGTCACTATTCCTTACAGTTTTATTTATGCGTTTCATTTCAGCTCCCAAACATAAAAGTATTGAAAAAAGGGAGTCCCCCTCTCCAGCACCAAAGCTTAGAAAAGTAGAGTTGTCAGAGTCTGGTAAGTTTCTTACCTTTTCATCTTTCATACAGAAATAATCCTAGTATTTTTTTTTATACTTTCAGCAGATAAAACCGTATAAGAACAAGTTAAAGCTATAAGAAAAGCCCATACTTAAATGAAGAATAAAATAAAAATCTTTCAAAGAGCCATCTCAAGATTCTGCAAGAAAAAATGGATTTCTGAAAATGTTGTTTGAGAAATATGAAACGTATTCTGTTTATTACTATTAATTTGGGGCAAGTTCTAAATATAGTCCTTTATTTTTTTTAAAAAAAATGTATGTTTTTCAGAAGAAGATAAAGGTGGTAAAATGGCAGCTGCAGATTCTGTGCAGCAAAGACGACAATATAGAAGACAGAACCAGCAGTCTTCCTCTGGTACAGTACCTTATAGGTTATCACCTTGATCCTATGTATCTCTGTTTGGAAATAATGATGTTTGGAAATAAAGATGAGGAAGCTACCAGCAAAAAAGTGCCTCTTTGAATTATTTTATTAGAACTGTTTAATTTGGGTTTATGTATTTTGGCTCTTACTCCACATTGTTACAAAATAAAGTGTTCTGTAATTAATAATAGCAATTCACTAACTTCGGACTTTTCGTCCTAAAATATATTGCAGTGGAGCAAGATTCTATCAGTGTGCTGGCGTTTTTAATCTATATAGAGTAAATGGAAATTAAAATCAGCGTGCAGTGAATGAGAGGTTTGCAAATACATTTTTCTGTTGTTAGTTTTCTTGTGTAGGTGTGTGTCCATGTTCATTTTATATTTGTTAAGTCTTTTTTCTCCCTAAAAGTACCAAAAGTGTAATTTGTGTGAATTAATGTAAGCATGATTTTGTTTTTGTTTTGTTTTAGAATACAAATGATTTAAAAAACAAAAAGAGACAGGTGTTAAGCGAGTGGGCTTATTAACAAAAGATCCTCCCCATGAATATATAGCAGAGTAACTTATTACTAGCAGCATGACCCAGCGTCAGTAGTCCAAAGTGATAAAAAGAACAAAAACACTCAGACCAATGTTATCTCTTCCATAGGAGGCTTTTCTTTGTAGCAAAATAATATGGTTGCACTATTTACAAGAACAAGGTTTGCACAACACAAATAAAGTTCTTCATACTTCCTTCTTTGCTTCCACGCTGGGTGTCTTTCATATGCAGATAAACAGCTTCGCTCTCACAGAGCCTCCTCTCACACAGAAGTTACACAGGAGCTTCACACGGTAGCTTTTTACACACACTGGGACTTCTATCACCGAAGCTTTCCTACATCAGGCCTTCTCACACTCAGCCTTCTCATAGACTAAGGCCTACTTCACACAGAGGCTTCTCTCACAGGCTAAGGCCTACCTCACATTATGAGTCGTTATCCCAAACTGAGACCTTTCTCCCACTAACTGCTACTAAGCTGCAGGCACACCTGTTTATATAGAGCTGCAGTTTTTGCTGAGTCATTGCATCCATTTAACCCTTTCAGTACTTGACTCAGATTTTTGTCATTAAAAATACCCATTTATTTTTAATATTTCTGACTAAAGGTAGTCTGTCTCTGATGTACAAGAACAACAGATGTTGATAGATTTATTAACTTTTTAAAACATCTGGTATTTCAAAATCTTTTTGAACAAATTAAACATGAGCCAACAATGTCACATGGCAGCAAAAAAGGCCAATGGGATTTTGCCCTGCATAAATAGGAGTCTGGTGTCTAGATCCAGGGAAGTCATACTACCGCTCTGTTCTACCTTGATCAGAACACACCTGGAGCATCCTTCTGGGGCGGCTCTCCGGAATGGGTCTTGGGGGCATTGCTCTGCAGTGGCTCCGCTCCTTCCTGGAGGGTCGCTTCCAGTTGGTGAAGCTGGGGGATACCTTCTCAGACTGTGGCCTTTGACCTGTGGGATCTCGCAACGTTCCATTCTATCCCCCATGCTTTTTAATATCTACATGAAACCACTGGGTGATGTCACCTGGAATTTTGGAGTTGCGTGCCATCTGTATGCAGATGACACCCAATACTACTACTCATTTCCATCAAACTCCAAGGAAGCCTCCCAGACCCTGGACCGGTGTCTGACTGCTGTGATGGACTGGATGAGGGCTAACAGGTTGAAGCTTAATCTAGACAAGACAGAGGTTCTCCTGGTCAGTCATGAGGCTGACCGGGATATTGAGTGGCAACCTTCTCGATGGGGTTACACTCCCCCTGAGGGCGCAGGCCCATAGCTTGGGGGTCCTCCTGGACTCAACACTGTCACTTGATGCTCAGGTGTCGGCAGTGCCTGGGAGGGCTTTTGCATAACTCAAACTTGTGCGCCAGCTATGATCATACCTTGTGAATTCTAACTTGGCCAGCGTGGTCCAGGCCTTGGTTAGATCCAGATTGGACTATTGCAATGTGCTCTATGTGGGGCTGCCCTTGAAGATAGCCTGGGAGTTCCAACTAGTATAAAGGGTGGCAGCCAGGCTCCTTACTGGAGCAAACTATAGGGAGCAAACAATGGTCCTTTTAAAACAGCTTCACCGGCTGTTGATAAGCTGCCGAGCCAAATTCAAGGTGCAGGTTATGACCTATAAAGCCCTAAACAGTTTGGGCACTGCCTGTCTTCATGATCGCATCTCCCTCTATGAACTGATGCGAACATTAAGATCTTCTGGGGGGGGGGCTCCTTTCGCTCCCCCCACCATCACAAGCACTGTTGGTGGGGACGAGAGAGAGGGCTTTCTCAGTGGTGCTCCCTTGCCTCTGGAACGCCCTTCCTAGAGAAATAAGACAGGTCCCAGCCTTCCCTCCTTTCGTAAGAGCCTGAAGACCTGGTGGTTTAAACAAGCCTTTGAGAACAACTAGTTCTAGCTCAGCCCCAGATATTGTTGCATATGGCCATATCTTTCTTCTACCAATTGCCCTGATTACTTCCTCCTATTAGGCCCCGGAAATGAACAGCCATAGACTCTACCTAATTTCCTGGGCCCTCTACAAATTGCACTAGCCTCGGCCCAGCCTTTTAAAATTGCCTTGAACAGGCAGGATTATTTTAAATATATATGTGCTATTATGATTTTTATGCTTATATTGTCTTGTTCATTTTATGTTTATGTTGTTTATTTTGTATTTATTGATGATGTTACTGGAAACTGCTCTAAGTCTCCTTGGGGAGATAGAGCAGTATATAAATAAAGTTTATTATTATTTATTATTATTATTTATTAACTTTATTTGTACCCCGCTAACATCTCCCGAAGGACTCGGTGCAGCTTACAAAGGTCAAGGCCCCCAATAAAACAACAACATAACAAGTACACAATAAAACTCAAGCAAATCAATAAACATTAAGCAATAACAATAAAACATTAAACAATAACATCATGACACAGTCAAAACTAGGGCCGGGCCAAATGTAATGAATAAAAATTAAAAGTGCTGGACATGACAGGTAAATGTAAGGATTTTAGGTTAGGTGCAATGTACAGGCAATCTTAAATCTCTAATAAAGTGCGTTTGGGACATGATGCTGGGAGTTTCCTATTCTAGAAAGGCACATTGAAACAGCCAGATCTTCAAGCACGTCCTAAAGACTGCCAACGTTGGGGCTTGTCTGATGTCCTTGGGGAGAGAGTTCCAGTTGGGGGGGCTATCACAGAGAAGGCCCCATCCCTCGTCCCCACCAAACGCGCTTGCGACGCAGGAGGGAGCATGAGCAGGGCCTTTCCAGATGAATGGAGTGATTGTGTGGGTTCATATACAGTGATGCGGTCACGAAGGTAGGCGGGTCCCAAAGCATTTAGGGCTTTGTAGTTAAGCACCTGCACCTTGAATTGGGACCAGAAAATGAACGGCAGCCAATGGAGCTCCTTGAATAGGAGGGTTGATCTCTCTCTGTAAGGAGCACCAGTTAACAACCTGGCTGCCACCCGTTGGACCAGTTGGAATTTCTGGGCCGTTTTCAAGGGCAGCCCCACATAGAGCGCATTACAGTAGTCCAATCTAGAGGTGACCAAGGCATGGACCACCCCGGCCAGATCAGCCTTTACGAGGTACGATTGCAGTTGGCACATGAGTCTTAATTGTGCAAAAGCCCTCCCGGCCACCGCCGACACCTGAACCTCAAGCATAAGTGATGAATCCAAGAGGACACCCAAACTGCGGACCTGTGACTTCAGGGGGAGTGTAGCCCTGTCCAACACAGGTTGCCACCCTATACCGCGATCCAGTTTACGATCGACCAGGAAGACCTCTGTCTTGTCGGGATAGATCTTTAGCTTGTTCATCCTCATCCAGACAGCCACAGAGGTCAGGCAATCATCCAGCACTCAAGGGGCTTCCTTGGAGTTTGGTGGAAAGGAGTAGTAGAGTTGTGTCATCTGCATAGAGATGGCACCTAACTCCAAAACTCCAGATGACCTCTCCCAGCTGTTTCATGAAGATGTTAAAAAGCATGGGAGACAGAATAGAGCCTTGCGGGACCCCACAGGTCAAAGGCCAGGGGTCTGAGCAGGCGTCTCCCAGCTTCACCATCTGGGATCGACTCTCCAGGAAGGATAAAACGATAAAACCGTGCCCCCGAGACCCATACCAGAGAGTCGTCCAAGAAGGATACCATGGTTGATGGTATCGAAAGCCGCTGAGATGTCCAAAGAACTAACAAGAATCACACTCCCCCTGTCCAGCTCCCTGCGGAGGTCATCCACAAAGGCGACCAAAGCTGTCTCGGTGCTGTGGCCATACCTAACCCAGACTGTGACTGGTCCAGGTAATTGATGTCATCCAGAAAACCCTGGAGCTGGGAGGCAACCACCCGCTCCAGCATCTTGTCCAGAAAAGGGAGGTTGGGGATTGGTCTGTAATTGTTCAGCACCGTGGAGTCAAGGGAGACTTTTAAGGAGTGGTTGGACCACAGCCTGTTTTAGTCGAGATGGAAAACCCCCCTGCTCCAATGATGCATTAATGATCAATATAAACCAATCAATCAACCCATCCCTGGCCAATTTAATTAGTCAAGACGGGCAAGGGTCCAAAGCCGACGTGGTCGCCCTCACAGCACCAAGGACCTCCTCCATGGTCTTAGGAAGAACAAGCTTAAAAGAATCCCACAAAATTGGACAAGCAGGTGCCTCAATCACCTCTCCTGGCACTGTGATGAAATTGGAGTCCAACTCAACGCGTATCTGAGCAACTTTGCCTGCAAAATGTTGCGCAAACTCACAGCACCGAGCTGCTGGGTCATCGAAGGTCTCCTCCACCACAGGTGGGTGAAGGAGTTCCCCGACAACCTGAAACAGCTCCGATGATCTGTTTGCTGCGGACGCTATGCGCGCAGTCGTGAAAGACTCCCTGGCTACCCGTATAGCCGCGGTATACGCCCTAAGAGAGGCTGTAGCTCGTGCTTGGTCAGACACGTCTCGAGATTTCCTCCATTTGCACTCTAGCCCTTTTCTCATGCGTTTCATCACAGCCAACTCCTTGGTGAACCAGGGAGATGGTGTGTTTTAACGCAACGCGATGGGGCATTCGGGAGCGATCGTATCTATCACCCTGGTCATCTCCCTGTTGTAGAGATCAACCAAGGCATCGACAGAATTGCCAGGCTCCATGGCAGGAAGAACCCCAAGATTCCTCCGGAATCCCTCCGGATCCATCAGTCTCCTAGGGCGGACCGTCTTAATTTGTCCTCCACCCCTGCAGAGGTTAGAGGTCGCAGAAAGTCTAAAACTGATCAGATAATGGTCAAACCATGACAAAGGAAGAATGTGTTGTTCTTCCACTCTGACCATTCCACTGTCCGCCACAAAAACTAGGTCGAGTGTATGTCCAGCATGATGGGTGGGTCCAGATATAATTTGTGAGAGCCCCATGGTCGTCATGGCGGCCATGAAGTCCTGAGTCGCACCAGTCAAAGAGGTCTCAGCATGGATGTTAAAATCTCCCAGCACAACCAGGTGCTGGGAGACCAAAGCCGAATTGGAGACCACATCTGCTAGCTCAGGCAGGGAAACTGCTGAGTCGCGGGGTGGGCAGTACACCAGCAGAAACCCCAAGCTGTCATGGTTCCCTACCCTCAGGTGGACACACTCGAACCCAGATGATTGCGCAACAGAGCACCTGACCATGGCGATGGATTGCCGGAAGACTACTGCGACCCCTCCTCCCCGCCCCCCAAGCCTGGCCTGCTGGTGCACCCCGAAGCCCGGTGGGCATAGCTGGGTGGGATTTACCCCAGCCAACTCATCCAGCCAGGTCTCAGTAATGCAAGCCTGATCCGCCCCCCTCATCCAAGATCAAGTCCCGGATGGCAGCGGTCTTTCCATTGACTGATCTGGCATTAACCAGCAGCACTTTAAGGCCAGGGGGTCTGTCATGGAGCCTACCACTTCCTACCTTCTCCAGGGTCGCAAGAACTCTGTTGCGCTTTTCCCTGGGACGTTGGTGACCAGCAAACATCCTCCCCCACACGTCCTGGATGGTGCCCCCCTCCTCCGGAACTCCTCCACCCCTGTGTGACTAGGATTTATAGCCATAGTCAACTCTCTGAGGAAGTGGGGCTGGGGTACAACTTCCCTTGGATGTCCTGTAGGGATGTTTCCGATGTCAGACTGGAGAGGGAATCGTCAAGGGAACTGAGTGGGCTAAAAAGGGGGAGTGTTCTTGGGCGGGAGAGTGTGGCCGATTGTTTAGGGACAACTGGGACAGATGGTTTGTTGTTGGAATCACACTGTCTAATTCTGAGGGGAGATGTTGACAAGCTGGACCATGAGGTCTCTTCCAGCTCCTTGATTACATAATTCTGTGTTCTTTTTGGAGCTATGTGGATAAGTATTAATTTACAAAATGAAGAGGGGAGAATTCATGTGCTTCCCTACAGATGAGGAATATTTAAAACTAGAACACAGATTTGTTATGCTGTTAATTAATCACAATTACATAATTATTTAATTTGTTACTTTGAAAGCTTGATGCATTTTTGTTTTGGAGGTTCATTCATTGACAGAATTTAACTACAGAAAACTCCTTGAAGCTGAATTTAGGGCACAACTGACTATTTTATACTGAGCCCCCGGTGGCGCAGTGGGTTATACTCCTGTGCCGGTAGGACTGAAGACCGACAGGTCGCAGGTTTGAATCCAGGGAGAGGCGGATGAGCACTCTATCACCTCCAGCTCATCATACAGGGGCATGAGAGAAGCCTCCCACAAGGATGATAAAAACATCAAATCATCCGGGCGTCCTCTGGGCAACGTCCTTGCAGATGGCCAATTCTCTCACACCAGAAGCGACTTGCAGTTTCTCAAGTCGCTCCTGGCATGACCAAAAAAAAAACCCAAACAAAACTATTTTATAAAGGAGTGCTGAAAGCTTAACATCGCAAGTAATTTCATTGAATTAAATGTTACTATCACATAGTATTTTAATATCACAATTTTTATTTTTTAAATAGATTCTGGTTCTTCATCTTCTTCTGAAGAGGAACGGCCCAAAAAGTCAAATGTAAAGAATGGTGAAGTGGGTAGATGCAGGCGGCATTCACATTCTCACAACCCATCCCCATCTCTTCGAAAATGGCTGAAGGAGTCTTCCCCTCGGTAAGGTCCCTTGTTTAGCACTCACATAATGGTATTTACAAGTGATGGTTGATCTTCTTGGCTGCCTTATTATGACAGCTATAACTAGTTTTGCTTTAAAACTGTGTAAAGTCAGATCTGATTCCTTGCATCCGTGTCACTTCTGTAGTAATTGTATTTCTGATCTTCTGTATCATTCATTCAAATGGCTTCTGGTGATTCCAATCATTAGGAGATTATTTGGGGTCAGCAGAAGAGAGATTGTTCAATCGCCTAGAGCAGCAACTTGCTGTCTTCCCACTTACTGCTTCATCCTTGCAATTAAATCAGTGGGATGTTTAACCTGTCATCCCCCCCCCCCCTTTATTGCTGTCAGGATGCAGATGGGAAAGAGGTGGCAATCGCCAGTTGTTAAAAGGTCAGTTAGCTCTTCTGCTAATTAGGAATACGTTTTAAAACAATTGTAGAAGAAATTTGCTTATTGTTGGCATTCCCTCCTTTGTGTTTCTCCTCTTTGGTTTTTGTCACACACAAAAAACAATAAGGGTGTCATAAAGAATTGAAGAGAATGGTTTTTGCTCTAAAAAACAGTAAATATAATATGATAAAGAATAAGTTAATAAACAGAAAACCATAATGTATGTATTTGTTTTTCTATCAGATTGTTATAAAGCAGTGGTTTCCAACCGTGGACCACAAGTGGTTTGCAAGAACTAAAATATGGTTTGCAGCCTCACTGTTACTACACCGTTGCAACGAGAGCAACTGGTCTCGCAAAAACCCTCTTATAGTACCGAGGCTTATTAAATATGGTTTTCTGTGCGTGAGCAGATGGTGACTATTTGAAGGCACATGTTATGTATCAGAAAGCCAATGTGGTCTATCTAATGCAATTTTCTGAATCAGCATCCCAAATAACCAGATCAAATCCAAAGTTGACCAAAAACTGATTCGTAACTCTTTTGGTACTAATGTTGCACAGTGGTCTTTGGTCAAGTGGTCCCTAGTAAAAAAAAAAAAAGTTTGGAAACAACTGTTATAAAGAAATGATTTGAATGTATTATTCTAATGTATTATTCTATTATTCACAACCTCTGAAATGTATCTTGATCTTAAATTTGGCTTCCTGATTCAGGGATTTTTAAGGTCTGTAAAATAGGTTCACTGTATTTGTATTTGTATGATTGGTGTCTGTAAACATTAGAATCAAACATCTTGTACAAAGCTGTCGTAATACGACTTTATTTAGTTTTACAGAGAATATTCAAAGGAGCCTAGTTGGGAGGGTTTTTTAGGAGACACAAATATGTATACAGAGGGAACAGAAAAATCCTGACATTGCACAGGTTGCTGCAAATGAGTGATATTTGATGAAAAGAATAAGCCCATTTGACATTAA